>NC_090658.1:103053304-103678304 GCF_013368605.1 Nyctibius grandis | reverse complement strand
TAAATGCATTGTTTATGAGGAAAAAAATTTTTTTTTCTGATTAAATGTAATATTTAAAGTACTGTATAGAGAGAAACAGTGTATGCTTGTCTCATGTAAAAGTATGCGTATGTATGTGAATGTGCACACAAATATTGTTTTCTGTATCATTTAAGCTATTAATAGAAAGAGAAGCAGATGGTATTTCAGGTTCTGTTCTGATTTTAGGCAAGTGGAATAGCTTGGCTGGTATTTAGAGGGCTTCCAGGTTCTCTTCAGAAATAATTTCTGGTTTTCTGATTGTATTTAAAACAAAATTAGAGGGGTACTTTATAGAGGACATGAATATAGAGCATGTATTGGCCTTTAATACTCAGTGGTAAGAAAATTAGTTTTTTATCAAAAGAAACTTCTGAATAAATACAGAGCTTAATGAATTTTTAGTATACTGTATGCATCTCAATCTAGCTCCATAAAATAAGGGCATGTGGGTAATGCTTTAATTGCCAAGATACTAGCCTTTTTTTTTTTAAAGAAAGATGAATGGATCGCTGAGACTGCCTGAGTTATGTTTACTGCAGCAGTCGGATCGGATGAGTACACTTGGGTTACCCGCGCCTGAGAAGAGCTGCGTTTTGAAGCGGTGATTGCTGCAGGCAGGACTGGCTTAACAGCTGAAATGGCCCGTTCCTGCTTCCCTGCTGTCCTTGTGTTCAGTAGCCTCAGCTTTGACTTGACGGACAGCTGTTTTGAACCTTCTCTCTTTTAGCTGGTGGTTGATATTTCCAGCTTGAAGCACGAGTTTAAATTTTGACCCCAGTCTGACTTCTGCCTAGCAGGAAATGTTATGAAATGGATGTGATGAATGGGTGATCTTTCAGGAAAATACTAAACTCCTTCATATTCACATGGTCTGTGAGCCGATGGAGTTTGCATGGAGTTTCTTAGAGTTACAAATAAACCCCCTGTACCCAAACACTGAGCGCAGCTTTTTCCATGGTATATTTATTTGTGGGTTGTAAATAGAAGTTGCAGCCTGCTAGTTAGTCCTACTTCAGTGCTTGACTTTACTTGTGTATTGGAGCCAGCAAGGTGAAGCTACACTGTAGGTGAAGGTAGACACCTATATACTGATATTAAGCACATTTGATATATATATATTTCCAATTATTTTACTTAATACACCAATGAACTAGTATTCCACAATAGCAAGACATGTACTTGTTGATTTATAGACTATGTTTATTTTAACTAGTCATATGAAACAGTTAGGTGAAAAAAGTATCTATTTAGTTTAGAACAGTCAAATTACAAAATACAGGTTATGCCCATTTAAAAAAACCTGTGTACACAGAGGCATGTCTATATAAAAGTCATAAAGTGATAAATATTATGTAAATTTTTCAATACAAATGTAAATTGTATATAATCTGGCTTAATGGACTATATTTACATTATACGACTACTAGAAGGCTGTCCAGGTAGAATATGACTTCTAGTTCAAATATGTTTGGAAAAAAGTATACCACTTTCAATGATGTCTCGCTATTTGAGTCAAATAACATTGTAATTTTAGAAAAATTATTTTTCACTGTTTGACTTCGTTAACCTTAAATATTTCTGCTAACTTCAGATTCTGGAAGGTTGTGCTTAGTTATTTTTAATAAGAGAAAGTACGTGTTGTTGAATGTTGTGTAAAGTTGTAGCAATGCAGGATGATTTGTTACATCATTCCTGTGCTGTGCTATACGTTTTTTTGAAGCTAATATTTTATTAATTGAACTTCTGTTTTCTTCTAGCTGACAGCACGATCACTGCCTTCCATACAGTCTGATGAGAGACTACAGCCACTGCTTAATCGTCTCAGGTAGCATAAACTGAAAGCATGAGTATATTCTTTCATACAGATTAAAATAATTGTATTAGTAGAATGTTTTAGCTACAGTTTTTTTTCAGACACCTCATCTGTGTGATTGACTTTGACTGGAAAAAAAAAACCCCTTGAACATATCCTTTCAACTTAACAAAAGTTTTGAAAATGACATGAAACACCATTTACAGAGCTGGTGTTGTTTCTAAGTAACAGGAAAATATTTGTAGCTTTTATAAAAACTTTTTTTTATTGTAAGTGCAAAGTTCTTAAGCTTCTTTATGAACAAAACAGATTCCAAATTAGAGGGGGGTGCATTGGCCTTAGAATCAATAATTTAGCTTGGAGTGAACCTCTGGAGATCATTTAATCTAGCCCCTGCTCAGTGCAGATCTGTTTAGATTGGGTTGCTCAGGTATTTTATTCGGTTGAATTTTTAATATCTCTAAGGGTAGAAATTTACTTAAATATTGAATGTCAGTAATGAAAGCTCTGGTTTTGAACACATACAGCTTTGCATTAAAATCACTGAAATGATGTTGGACGAATGAGAAATGGAAGCGCTGCGGCTCCATCATGACAGCACTGCACCAGAATGAGGATGCAGATCTAGTTATCATGCTCTTTATTTCCTATGGTGCTCTACTGCTTGAGATATCTGTACCCAAAATCTGGCATTTTATTTTGATTTAAAAAAAAAAATTCTCGTAATTTTTATTACGTAGGAACAGTTTCATGTTTTATTGCTTTTAGTGTAAATCAGAGTAGGAAAAATAGCTTTCATTGGATCTCTGCTTATTTACATATGATTGAACTTTGTTTAAGAGCAATGAATGAAATAAATATTGCAGTGTAACTGTTACATAGCTGGTTAGGGGATACTTCTCAATGCCAATAACCTTCCATGTTTTTATCATCATACATCTCACTGGGATTTTAGAAAATAGGTTCAAAAATACTGAGGCCTTTCTCCATTTGAAGCTAAAGAGCAATTAGATTAGCTTTTTATAAATCATGCTCTCTAGGTGTAATTACTGAGAAATTTGAAATTTCTTTTGATGTATGCTATGCATCTATGTAAGTGGAACAGCCTTCAGTATCACAGCAATCACAATCCTCTCTGTGCTTTTTTTTTAAATATGGGAAAGGAAAGGCTGCAAAACAAGCTGGTTTAACACCAGCTCCTTTAACAGGGGTACTGTATCTTACATTTATGCAAAAAGGTATTTTTTGCACAGTCTTATGTTAACTTGGGTGTGTATGGTTAGGTTAATGACTCGTAAGTTACTTCCATTTTGCTTTTGTGAAAATGGAGGGGCTCTTCCTTGTACATTTCGTCACCAGTTGAAAAAAACTACACAAATACTTGCAAGTTGCCTTTTTGGAAGTTCCTTTAAAATAGACAAAATACATCAAACCTTACAACTTGAAAAAGAAGCTCTGGCAGTGAACAGACAGATGACCAAATATTTCTTCTCTGTTATTTATTTCTGTGAATCTGTGATTCGTTTTTGCTTCATCTGGCTCATAAGAAAGGAGAGTATTAGCTGTAGGCTTTCCTCTACCTTCATTGTGTGAATTCTTACAGCGGTATTTTTTTTTTTTGGTGTATGTCAGTAGAGCTTTGTCAGGGAAGAAAAAGCTTAGATGGAAACGTGTGAAAAGAGCATACAATTGAAGGTTACAGAGCATTGTTTGGTTGCTAATACCCCACACATTTTTTGGCAGCTATTCATATCTGCTTGTGACTTTTAAATGAGCTAGTCCTCAGAAAAGGTCATTTTACTGTGGATTTTATCTGCATAGATATTTTAATCCATGCCCATTTTTTAAATGGACTTTTTTTTTTTTTTTGCAAGGTTGTTGAGATTTTTAAATAGAATTGTAGAGAAAACAATGGCAATCTGTGGAGAAAGCAGTGTGATTTTCTTGTGATGAAATCAAGGGACCTGGGGAATCTGCACTGTAGAAAATCAGAAGACCTGACACCTAAAATTGCAAACCCAAAAGCTCTCGTCCCTTGAGCTCCTTCAGACAGGAATCCAACATCTTAGCTGCCAAATGCCACACGACTAGTGCTGGCCTCTTCATGCCCGGCTCCAATCTACCACATATTCTGGATGGATAAAACATACCGTTTTTCAGAGCACCACCTTTGAAGGCAGTTTGTAGGGTTCAGCTTTTTGGTGAGTGGTGTCAGGTATCAAGAAACTTTGACCTTGCAAAGGTCATGTGCTACTTTTTAATGTAAAAATAAGGAAACATTTATGAAAAACTTCTCATGTTTGCTTACCATGCTGAGAATATTTGAGCTTTTCAGAGTCAGAAAAAGAGAATTTCTCCCCCCACCCCAGCATTAAGTTTTCTGTCCTTGCAGTAAAATTTTCTGCCAAGTCCAGACATAATGGTCAGCAAGATTTAGAGAGTATGTCCTCTTTTTAGCAGTGAATTCTGAAATCTTTTGTTCACTTATTGTATAGGGAAACTTTTGTGTCTCCTCTTTGGACCTCCTCTTCTCAGGCCAATTGTTTCTGTGGGTGCTAGGAAGAAGTGGTTTTCTTTAGCTTAGCAATATTTTTCAATATTGGTATGATTCTAATAAATGCTATAGCATACAAGCAGATGATATGAAGTGATTATGATAGAGCAGTTTAAGAAGTTACCAGCACTCATCCTGGGATGTGATAACTGACCATTTTCCTAATTTGTTGTTTTACAAAAAAAAAAAAAAGAAAGAAATTGCCTAAGCAACAGCTGTTTTCTGTTGTTCTGTGCTTCAATTGTAGTATTTTTGGGGCTGTGATTTCTGTTTTATTTGTAGTTTGCCTAAGTGATGTGATGCAGATCTGTTTCTACAAGAAAATCTAGAAACTTCTTTAGTAGAATCAGTAGTAATAGACACATACAGCTCAAATACGTTTAATTGTTTATCCGATGTTGTGTAATGAAAAAAAAATCTATTGAGTACAGAAAGCTTGCCTAGTGCTCCACTGTGTGCCAGAAATAAGACTAAAGAACAAATGAATGCATGTATAATTAAACTATTGGTACTGTATAAAATCAACTCTTAGCTCTATGCTTTTCACACTTTACAGTATTGAAATGTCACAAAATAATCTGTAGCACCTAGTATCATCATTTAGCTAAACCCCTTTTCTCTGGAGTTAACCTCCATATGCCTTCAAAAGATTTAAGAAATGATCTTTGTAAGTTAGTTGCAAAATCCCTCTTTCACAAAGAAATTTGTTTTTACCCAGACTTTGCAGCCTGATTTTTGGACCAATGTGCTGTATCCAAAGCCCCTGTTTGCTTTATTGCTTGCTGTACTGTCAACTCTTGAATTTGGTTGGGTTCTGCTGTAAGCATTTCTTTTGGTCAATTCTGCAGCCCTGTATATATCCTCATTCAAGAAGTCTATATATTTAAAAGTAAAAGCTGGGCATTAGATGCTTGTATTTGATTTGAAATTACTTTGGTGACAATGTCTATGTGACTGCCTCTGCTGTAATGTATGGTAACCTGAACTTAGCTCAGGTGTCAGAAGTAGCTTTGTTGCAGTATGAATGAAAGAGGAGGCAGCACATGCAAAGTCCTGTGCTATTTTGGCTCGACAGCTACTGTCAGGAGTTAACATGTGTTTGTATGTCAGTACTGCAGTAAAAGCCTTCCCAGCTTTTTATTGATACACTTAAGCAGTTTTTGAGTTTTTACTTTTCCCCCATGGTAGATGTTCATAGTGATATATCACGGTTTTTTTTGTTTGGTTGGTTTTTTAAAATGCTACACAAGTAGCAAAGTAGAAGAGGTTCCTGATTACTAGAAGAAAGCAGAAGTGAACCCTGCCTTCACAAAGAGTAAGGAGAAGGATCCCTGGAACTATAGGCTGGTCAGCCTCATCTCAGTTCCCAATATGAAGGACAAGATGGTGATTGTGAGTGGTCAGCATGGATTTGTGAATGGGAAATTATGCTTGACTAACCTCATAGCTGGTCATTTTATCATAGAAGGCTCAATAGATGGGGAGGAAAGCAGTTGATGTTGTTTAACTTGACTTCAGCAAGGTTTTTCACAGAATCACAGAATCACAGAATGTTAGGGATTGGAAGGGACCTCGAAAGATCATCTAGTCCAATCCCCCTGCCGGAGCAGGATTGCCTAGACCATATCACACAGGAACGCGTCCAGGCGGGTTTTGAATGTCTCCAGAGAAGGAGACTCCACAACCTCTCTGGGCAGCCTGTTCCAGTGTTCAGTCACCCTCACCGTAAAGAAGTTTTTCCTCATATTTATGTGGAACCTCCTGTGTTCCAGCTTGCACCCATTGCCCCTTGTCCTGTCAAGGGATGTCACTGAGAAGAGCCTGGCTCCATCCTCATGACACTTGCCCTTTACATATTTATAAACATTAATGAGGTCACCCCTCAAGTCTCCTCTTCTCTAAGCTAAAGAGACCCAGCTCCCTCAGCCTCTCCTCATAAGGGAGATGTTCCACCCCCTTAATCATCTTCGTGGCTCTGCGCTGGACTCTCTCTAGCAGTTCCCTGTCCTTCTTGAACTGAGGGGCCCAGAACTGGACACAATATTCCAGATGCGGCCTCACCAGGGCAGAGTAGAGGGGAAGGAGAACCTCTCGTGACCTGCTAACCACACCCCTTCTAATACATCCCAGGATGCCATTGGCCTTCTTGGCCACAAGGGCACACTGCCGGCTCATGGTCATCCTGTTGTCCACTAGGACCCCCAGCTCCCTTTCCCCTACGCTGCTCTCCAACAGGTCTGCCCCCAACTTGTACTGGTACCTGGGGTTGTTCTTGCCCAGATGCAGGACTCTACACTTGCCCTTCTTATATTTCATTAAATTTCTCCCCGCCCAACTCTCCAGCCTGTCCAGGTCTCTCTGAATGGCTGCGCAGCCTTCCGGTGTGTCAGCCACTCCTCCCAGTTTTGTGTCATCAGCGAACTTGCTGACAGTGCACTCTATTCCCTCATCCAAGTCATTAATGAATATATTGAATAGTACTGGTCCCACTACCGACCCTTGAGGGACTCCACTAAACACAGACCTCCAACTGGACTCTGTCCCATTGACCATCACTCTCTGGCTTCTTTCCTTCAGCCAGTTCACAATCCACCTCACTACCCGATCATCCAGACCACACTTCCTCAGTTTAGCTGCGATGATGATGTGGGAGACCGTGTCAAACGCTTTACTGAAATCGAGATAGACCACATCCACAGCTTTACCATCATCTATCCACCGGGTTATGTCCTCATAAAAGGCTATCAAGTTGGTTAAGCATGACTTCCCCTTGGTGAAGCCATGCTGAGTGCCCCTAATGATCCCCCTATCCTTGATGTGCCTAGAGACAGCACCAAGGACAAGTTGTTCCATCACCTTTCCGGGGATGGAGGTGAGGCTGACCGGTCTATAGTTCCCCGGGTTCTCCTTCTTGCCCTTTTTGAAGACTGGAGTGACATTCGCTTTCCTCCAGTCCTCAGGCACCTCTCCCGTTGCCCACAACTTAGTAAAGATGATGGAGAGTGGCCTAGCAATGACTTCCGCCAGCTCCCTCAGCACCCGCGGGTGCATCCCATCAGGGCCCATGGATTTATGGACGTCCAGATTGCTTAATTGGTCCCTGACCCAGCCCTCATCTACCAAGACAGATTCCTCCTCTATCCTGACTTCTTCTGAGGCCGCAGGGGTCCGGGGCTCCTCAGGACAGCCTCTAGCAGTATAGACAGAGGCAAAGAAGGCATTCAGTAACTCCGCCTTCTTTTTATCCTCTGTCTCCAGGGCCCCCACCTCATTCATCAGTGGGCCTACATTGCCTCTAGTGTTGGCTTTACCTGCAATGTATTTGAAGAAGCCCTTTCTGTTGTCCTTGACCTCTCTTGCAAGGTTTAATTGCAAGGAGGCCTTAGCTTTCCTAGTTGCCTCCCTACATCCTCTGACAACAGACTTATATTCCTCCCAAGTGGCCAGCCCCTCCTTCCATGATCTGTACACCCTCTTCTTCCACTTGAGTTTGCCCAGCAGTTTCCTGCTTAACCATGCAGGTCTCCTGGTACCCTTCCTTGACTTCCTACCTGCTGGGATGCTCTGATCTTGAGCTCGGAAGAAGCAGTCCTTGAATGCTAACCAATTATCTTGGGCCCCCTTACCTTCTAGTACCCTGTCCCATGGGATTTCCCTTAGCAATTGCTTGAAAAGGCCAAAGTTGGCCCTCCTGAAGTGCAGGGTTGTGATTCTGCTAGCTATTCTGGTCCTGCTGCATGAGATCCTGAACTCTACTATCTCATGGTCGCTCCAACCAAGGCTGCCCTCAACCTTCACCTCTTCAACCAGACCCTCCTTATTAGTAAGGATAAGATCCAGCAGCGCTCCTCTCCTAGTTGGCTCATCCACCATTTGCATCAGAAAGTTATCATCAGTGCACTGGAGGAACCTCCTGGACTGAGGATGGCTGGCTGAGTAGGCCTCCCAGCAAATATCAGGGTAGTTGAAATCCCCCACAACAACCAGACCCTGTAATTGCGAGACTGCTCTCAGCTGCCTGTAGAAGGCCTCATCACCCTCCTCATCCTGATCCGGTGGCCTGTAATAGACACCCACAACAGTATCACCCCTGCCAGCCTGCCCCTTAATTCGCACCCACAAACTCTCAACTCGCTCCTGATCCGCCCCTGGACAGAACTCAATACATTCTAGCTGCTCACTCACATAAAGAGCAACTCCACCACCTCTTCTTAGTGGCCTGTCTTTCCTGAACAGGACATAGCCATCCATGACCACATTCCAGTCATGCGAGGCGTCCCACCAAGTCTCTGTGATTGCCACTAAATCATAGCCCCCCAACCGAACACGGATTTCCAACTCCTCCTGTTTATTCCCCATGCTGCGTGCATTGGTGTACAGGCATTTCAGGGAGCGAGCTGAGCACACTGATTTCACCCCAGGGGTATGGGGGGCCTCGTGGTCTACCTCAACACTAGAGCGTTGCCCCAGTGGTGCAAGCCCAGCTACTACCCCATCCCCCTTCGAATCTAGTTTAAAGCTCTCCGAATGAGCCCTGCTAATTCCTGTCCCAGAACCCTTTTGCCCCTACGACATAAACCTTTCCCATGTATTACCGTCACGCCTGGTGTCTTATAAAACCAGCCATTATCAAAGAACGCAAAGCCCTGCCTGTAGCACCAGTCTCGTAGCCAGGCATTAATAGAGAGAATCCTACTATTCCATCCCACGTCATCGCCTGAAAATGGAAGGAGGGAGGAGAAAACAACTTGTGCCCCAGACTCTTTCACCAACTGTCCTAGGGCCTTGTAGTCTTTTCTTCAACCCCCTCAGACTAGGGGATGCAGCTTCTTCCCCACCTGTCTGGAAGATCAGCAGGGGGTAGTAGTCTGTGGCCTTCACCAGGTTGGGGAGTTGCCTGGTGATATCCCTGATTCGGGCTCCAGGCAGGCTGCAGACCTCTCTGTGATGGGGGTCAGCTCTGCATATTGGGCCCTCAGATCCCTTTAGGAAGGAGTCTCCAACCACTAAAACTCTTCTCTTCTTCCTTGTGGAGGAGGTAGCTATACACCTGTCAGATTTTTCTGACTGTGGTGGGACCTCTGATATAGGTTGCCTCTCCACCACATCCCCATTGGACTGGCTGTATTCCACTAGGACTTCATATCTATTGCTCAGAGGCACCTGTGGAGGCAAAGTAGGCAAGGAGGGCACTCGCCTTTTGCCACAGCCATAGACTTGCCTCCACTCACTCCTCTCCTCTAGGTTATTGTTTTCCACCTGAGAGGGGCAGAGTACAGGGGTCCCTCGATCCTGGGAGCTCTCCGGCAGGTGCTCCCATTTTTGTTGCAGGGAAGGCAGAGCCTGGCTCCACCAGTCTATCTCCATTTCAGCCTCCCGAATGCTCCTAAGCCTTTCTACTTCGGCTTGAAGCCTTTCAACCTGGCTTTGCAGCTATGCCGCTCGGCCGAGCAGATCATCTACCTGCTCACAGCGCACGCAGCCCCCTGACACCACAGAGACGCTGTAGCATTCCCTGCAGCCTGCGACCTGCACCATTGCCTCCTTCTGTGGGAACTCTGTCTGGGTTCCCACATCCATTTTGGTCTTCTTCCGCCGGGTAGATACCATTGTTCTTTCACTGAGCTGGGAAATACCTGTTGGTGACACCCCTGGTTCACAGCTCTTTGGCACCTTCCTCGCCTTGTGCACTGGGAGGGAGTCAGTGCCCTCCCCAACGAGCTGCAAACGACTGCAGCCTCTCCTGCCCTGGGACACACCCAGTCACTGCTGACTCACACAGTCACTGTGTGAGTGACTGTGTGAGTGACTGTTTTGACACTCTCTCTTGTAACATCCTCATCAACAACTGGTGAATTATGGGCTAGGTAAATGGACAGTGAGATGGACTAAAAACTGGCTGAAGTGCTGTGCTCAAAGGTTTGTGATCAGAGGCATTAAGACCAGCTGGAGGTCAATCACTAGTGGAGTACCTCAGGGATCGATACTGGGTCCGATATTGTTTAGCTGCTTCTTTAATGTCCTAGGTGATGGAGCAGAGTGCAAACTCAGCATGTCTCAGATGATACAAAACTGGGAGGAATGATTTACACCAGATGTGTGCTACCTTTCAGGTAGACTCGGACAGGCTGGAGAAATGGGCTGACGGGAACCCTATGAAGTTCAACAAAGGGAAATACCAAGCTCTGTATCTGGGGAGGAATAATGCCATGTACCAGTATAGGCTGAGGGCTGAACAGCTGTGAAACAGGGTTGCAGAAGAGGACCCTGGGATCCTGGTGGACAACAAGCTGACTATGAGCCACCAGTGTACCTTTGAAGCAAAGAAAGCTAATGGGCAGCATTAGGACGAGTACTCCCAGCAGGTCGAGGGAGGTGATCTTTCCCCTCTGCTCAGCACTAGGGTCATGGTTTCAGCTGGATGGAGTTAGTTTTCTTCCTAGTAGTTGGTATAGTACTGGTTTTAGAATTAGTATGAGAATAATGTTGATAACACACTGATGTTTTAATTCATCCTAAGCATCAAGTCAAGGACTTTTCAGCTTCTTGTGCCTTGCCAGCAAGAAGGCTGGAGGTGCACAAGAAGGTGGGAGGTGGCACAGCTAGGACAACTGACCCAGACTAGCCAAAGGGATATTCCATACCATGTGACATCGTCCTTAGCATGTAAACTGGGGGGAGTTGGCCGAGAGGCAGCAATTCCTGCTTGGGCATGGGCTGGGCATCAGTCAGCATGTAGTGAGCAATTGCATTGTGCATCACTTGCTTTATATAATCTATTATTATTATTATATCTTCCTTTTCTGTCCTGTTAAACTGTCTTTTATCTCAACCCACAAGTTTTACCTTTTTTTTCTCTGAATTCTCTCCCCCATCCCACTGTGGGAGGAAGTGAGCAAACGGCTGTGTGGTGTTTAGCTGCCTGCTGGGTTAAACCACAACTGGTAAGACCACATCTGGAGGGCTGTGTCCAGTCCTGGGCTCCCCAGTACATAGGAGGAGAGGCTAAGGGAGCTGAGGTTGTTCAGCCTGGAGGAGATAAATTTCAGGAGCGTGTGTGTGAATCTTGCCAGCACATATAAATAGGTGTTTGATACGGAGGAGTAAAGAAGACAGAGTGAGACTCTTCTCAGTGGTACCCAGTGATAGTCCAGGAGGCGATGGGCACAAACTGATCTACAGGAAATTCCACTTAAACATAAGAAAACACTATTTTACTGCCAGGGTGGTCAAACACTGGAAGAGGTTGCTCAGACATTATTGAGTCTCTGTCCTGGGAGATGCTCAACGCCTAGCCTGATGAGGTGCTAAGCAACTTGCTGTAGTTAACTCTGTTTCAAGCAGGGGGTAGGACGAGATGATCTTCAAAGGTCTCTCTCAACCTCAACGTAGCATGATCCTGTGATCTGAATTCTGACCGCTCACCACTCCTTTCAGATAAAGGGAGGGAGGGTTTCTTTACCATGTTGACTCTAATCTTGGTTTTATAAATCTTAATTACTTACATAACTGTCCAATACTGTTTTCTTGGTTTTGCCTTATATAAAATGTTTGCAGGCCTTAATTGGGAAAATAATTTCTTTCTAAATTTGTAAACTTAAAAAAAAATTGTTTTGAACAGTTTTAAACTATGCTGTACTCTTTGCTTTGTTTTTCAGCCATTCTTATGTTGGTCCAGATTACAGCGTGCAAAAGAACACTGGAAAAATTTCTCTAGAACAGATTGATGCTGTAAGTCCTCTGTTTTTATTGAGTTACATTGTATGTTGATATGTAACTTTTTAAATTCAAGTACTCTATATACAGACAACATATAAAGCCTTTATCTTTTTTTCACTCATATTTGCTCTGTAACTCTTGAGAACTACTTGAATGAAATTGTGATAAGGTTTAAAATGGAGCAGAACTAACTGAAAATGCATCTAATCGTGTTTTAGACTGGAACTATAATGAATTGCTCAATTTGCTGCTTAATTTTGTGTACTTTCACAAATACCTGACATAATTATAAACAGTTTAACAAAAATTTCTTATTTAACAATTTTGAAATTCATGATGTTTAGTTTATGATTATTGTGTTGCAATATTAGTCTTTTCAATGCTCTTTTTTGGACTTTTGACTTACACAAGGGTTTTTCAAAACAAGGAAGTAAATAAAATGGATTGTAAACCCACATCAATGGTGCAGAGACAACTAAAAACACATTACAACTCCTTTATCTGAACTTCAGAAATCGTTTGTTTTCAGTGTCCATCTTAACCATGACAGTGTTCCTTTGGTAGAGAATTCCATGGCATGACTTAGATGTTAAAAATAAAAATGCAAAGCCCCAGTAACTTGAATGTTACATTTTTTTTCTCTGAGATCTTGCTTTATGAGAAATAGCATTCTTCAGGGAAAAAGCCTGCAGGTCAGTTGCAATGGATTTTACTCCTGCTTGCGTTTTTTCAAAGATGTTTAAAAAACCCATCCCTTCCCCCAACTCCCAAAAACTCTTAACAAAGGTCACCTTGCCATTCCAGAAGCTAAAATAAGGAAGAAGCAAGAAACATTGTAATCGAAGTGTGGATATATTTTTCCTGACAGCAATTAGACCTGTGTTACTTTGTAGCTGAAGATAGTCTGATACTACCACCTGTATTACTCTGTCCTTTGGATTTTTTTTCCTGAGATGGTTATTGGATTTGGTGGCTGACAGACACACTTGTGTTATCACCAGCCCCAAGGCACTCTGCACACGCCTATTGTTTCTTCCAGCCATTGACATTTTCAAGTGGAGCTAATTAATTATCACAATAAGCATATATCCTACAAATTAAATGATCAGTATGCCTTAAACACAAATTTTTCTCTTGACAGCTTTCTGTGAAATCATTCCCTCTTTGCATGCGCCAGTTGCACAAAGCCCTACGTGATAACCATCATCTCCGTCACGGTGGCCGTATGCAATACGGACTGTTCTTAAAAGGCATCGGCCTGACTCTCGAACAGGCACTGGAATTTTGGAAGAAAGAATTCATCAGAGGAAAAGTGGATGCAGACAAGGTAATTCAACAAAGGAAAAATATCTAAATATGTGAATGTGAGGGTGTAGTTAATGTGTGCATTATGCTACATATTTGAATGGATGCTTGTTAAAGTAGGTAATTAGCACATATACAGTCTAAGAATAAAAGAAGAAACTGGAGGTAAAACAGAATAATCAAGGAAATAGTGATAAAATGCGGTTCAGTGCAATGGGCGGTATTATTGCCATATTAGTCATTGGCCCAATATTTTTGACAGTATCGTGAGTGAGGAAAGTGTAACACACATGTGCTGTCTCTTTGAGAGAATGAAAAATGTATGCTAATTTTTGGAGATTTGTCACCTGCTCCTTACCTTGAACAGCCTCCTTGAATCAAGGAGGCTTCCTCTCTCATCTGTCTCTGCCTGGCCTGTGGTATGCGTTAGAGCAGATGTTTCAGACCTTGTGCCAGTTTTGCTTGGACAGTAATACTTTGCATTTAATATTGTGAGATCTCAGTTTTCCAGAGTACTGTGAAGTGTTTTGCAGTGTTAGGTAGACAATGTTTTGTTAGCTTAGGTTCTTTGGGACATGGCTATTTATACAAGATACGGGGCTAAAAATAATGCTGGCTACAATGAATTACTGTACATATGTCTCTTTCAAGTCGTGGAAGATAGATCAACGATGTGCAGATTTTCTGGGAATGGGAAAGGGATTTGAAGTTGTGATTTGAATGAGTACCTAAACCTCTGTGAGTCTAGCTCCTTAAATAGGATATGATTTAAGAGGAGATATGTATTTTGTTAAAAAAGAAATCCAAAATGCATTCCTTTACAAAGGTTTCAAGAAAGGATTTGAAGGGAGATAATAATCTAAATTTTGCAGTTGAATGCCAATTAATTACTAGTCAAATTCCGGAAAATACAGACTTTTCAGCTGCGATTTCCTGTGCTTAAAGGAAATTCAAAGAATAAAAACAACCTATCAGAAACAATAACAGTGTAAATATATACATTTATGATTTCTGTTTAAAAAAAATATTGTGTGAGCAGGTCTGATTCCACCTACTTGTACTTTGACCCTAGGTGTACGCACATGTATGAGGACATGTATGCATCTTGGATCGTGTTTTCAGTCTCAGGGTTATGACTTTCTGCTATGCATCTCTCTTGATAGGCCCTAGAAATAAGTGAAATCTTTTGATCCTTTGTTGAGCTTTGAAAGTTAGAAAGCATATTGTGAATGAAGCAAAGGGTTGTAGTTACTGCATTTTCCACAAGCAGGCTGCTACTTCCATGTAATTTTCATGCTTCTCAAGTTCTAGATAACCAACTTCAGACTGGGGAAAAAAAAAAGCTGATTTTTCACACCTGTAACTGAAGTCAGCCTGTGTTTTTCCACAGTAAAATGTCATATAATGTTTAATGTCCTGAAAAAATGAAGATTAATACAATTCTTATTGGTGCTTTCTTCTTTTGACAATTTTGTTTTCTGACACTCATGCCATTGTTCCTTTCCTGTAGAGTGGAGATAATTACACTGTTTTGTCTTACCAGAGCATTGTGAAGATGCATGCATGATACTTGCTAAAGACTAAGGTTTATTATTGTTGTTCAGATGATAGGATCAACTGTCAAATCATGGTAGATGTGTTACTTCTGGCTGAATGGTTATGCCAGTTCGCTTCATAACCTGAGTGTTATTTTAAGGCTTTTTTTTTTTTTTTTTTTTTTCTGTAAAAAGTAATCTTACTCTGAACAGATATTAGTTCCCATAGATTCTTTCACATCCTGTTCTTGTTGCTTAAAAAATAACTCCCCCTGCCCCAAAAAAGAGGAAAGTAACACCAGTATGCTTTTAAAATACTTGAAACAAGAAAGGAGTAAGATGAATCAAGATGAATTAAATAATTACAGTACCGTTGTAAAAATGCTCTGGTAGTTGAAAATAAAATCCTCTTATAGCAGAGGTCATTACTTGTCTGTTACTGTTTTCAGATCTATTTGTATGATGAGTTTGTGAATGTGAAATCAGAGACTTAAGGATGATGCGTTGTTTAGAACAAAGGAAAGAATGAAAGCTGGATCAATTTTTTTAAGGCATTATTCAGTTACTTCTTTAGCTAATGACCTGGAATCGAGGTTTTGATACAAATGGATTACTTTAAGGCAACCCATCACTTTCTGCTTTCTTTTGCTACATATATAATTGTAGCAAAAAAAATAAAGGTATATATTCTTTTTCTTAGCAGTATTTGCACGGTGGTACAAAATGCTCGCTTTTAGTACTCTGATTATATACCACTTTATACAGGAGAGACAGTTGCTAGTTGTGCACTTCTATGTTGAAAAGTATTTACTTTGATATTGCACTGTTTTTTGTTGTTGTTGCATGGGCCCTGATGGGATGCACCCGCGGGTGCTGAGGGAGCTGGCAGAAGTCATTGCTAGGCCACTCTCCATCATCTTTGCTAAGTTGTGGGCAACGGGAGAGGTGCCTGAGGACTGGAGGAAAGCGAATGTCACTCCAGTCTTCAAAAAGGGCAAGAAGGAGAACCCGGGTAACTATAGACCAGTCAGCCTCACCTCCATCCCCGGAAAGGTGATGGAACAACTTGTTCTTGGTGCTGTCTCTAGGCACATCAAGGATAGGGGGATCATTAGGGGCACTCAGCATGGCTTCACCAAGGGGAAGTCATGCTCAACCAACTTGATAGCCTTTTATGAGGACATAACCCGGTGGATAGATGATGGTAAAGCTGTGGATGTGGTCTATCTCGATTTCAGTAAAGCGTTTGACACGGTCTCCCACAGCATCCTCGCAGCTAAACTGAGGAAGTGTGGTCTGGATGATCGGGTAGTGAGGTGGATTGTGAACTGGCTGAAGGAAAGAAGCCAGAGAGTGGTGGTCAATGGGACAGAGTCCAGTTGGAGGTCTGTGTCTAGCGGAGTCCCTCAAGGGTCGGTACTGGGACCAGTTCTATTCAATATATTCATTAATGACTTGGATGAGGGATTAGAGTGCACTGTCAGCAAGTTCGCTGATGACACAAAACTGGGAGGAGTGGCTGACACACCGGAAGGCTGCGCAGCCATTCAGAGAGACGTGGACAGGCTGGAGAGTTGGGCGGGGCGTAATTTAATGAAATATAATAAGGGCAAGTGTAGAGTCCTGCATCTGGGCAAGAACAACGCCATGTACCAGTACAAGTTGGGGGCAGACCTGTTGGAGAGCAGCGTAGGGGAAAGGGAGCTGGGGGTCCTAGTGGACAACAGGATGACCATGAGCCAGCAGTGTGCCCTTGTGGCCAAGAAGGCCAATGGCATCCTGGGATGTATTAGAAGGGGTGTGGTTAGCAGGTCAAGAGAGGTTCTCCTTCCCCTCTACTCTGCCCTGGTGAGGCCGCATCTGGAATATTGTGTCCAGTTCTGGGCCCCTCAGTTCAAGAAGGACAGGGAACTGCTAGAGAGAGTGCAGCGCAGAGCCACGAAGATGATTAAGGGAGTGGAACATCTCCCTTACGAGGAGAGGCTGAGGGAGCTGGGTCTCTTTAGCTTAGAGAAGAGGAGACTGAGGGGTGACCTCATTAATGTTTTTAAATATGTAAAGGGCAAGTGTCATGAGGATGGAGCCAGGCTCTTGTCAGTGACATCCCTTGACAGGACAAGGGGCAATGGGTGCAAGCTGGAACACAGGAGGTTCCACTTAAATATGAGGAAAAACTTCTTTACGGTGAGGGTGACCGAGCACTGGAACAGGCTGCCCAGAGAGGTTGTGGAGTCTCCTTCTCTGGAGACCTTCAAAACCCGCCTGGACGCGTTCCTGTGTGATATGGTCTAGGCAATCCTGCTCCGGCAGGGGGATTGGACTAGATGATCTTTCGAGGTCCCTTCCAATCCCTAACATTCTGTGATTCTGTGATTCTGTGAAGTGCATCTGAAAATCGTGCAAGGGTTTGTTCGTATGTTTGTTTGTTTAACAAATCTCCAAAACTTAAGCATTACTGTTTTTACAAAATTATCATGATGACAGGACAGCTTTCTTGTCCTTCTGACTTCTTATTGAGAATGAGACATAGCTCTTTAGCCTCTGTGTTCACAGACTCTTTCCTCGAGTATGTGGTGGCCTTCAGGCTACTGAAGCCTCTTATTCTTCCCAACTTAATTGTCCCCATCATCTTACTGCAGTTTCATATGGCTTGTGGTTTTCTGTAGCAGTTAATCACAAGCGGCAATGAGCAGGTTGTTTTCTAGTTGTCAGAGGTTCCCGTCTGAGGTATGACCCTTCATCCAGTCCAACTGGCAGCCGGACACTAGCGGTGTTCCCCAGGGCTCAGTTCTGGGGCCCGTGCTGTTCAATATATTTATAGATGATCTAGACGTAGGGATTGAGTGCACCCTCAGCAAATTTGCAGATGACACCAAGCTGTGTGGGAGTGTCGATCTGCTGGAGGGTAGGAAGGCCCTACAGAGGGATCTGGACAGGTTAGATAGATGGGCCGAGACCAACGACATGGGGTTCAACAAGAACAAGTGCCGGGTCTTACACTTCGGCCACAACAACCCCATGCAGCGTTACAGGCTGGGGGAAGAGTGGTTAGAAAGCGGCCCGGTGGAAAGAGACCTGGGGGTGCTGATCGACAGCCGGCTAAACATGAGCCAGCAGTGTGCCCAGGTGGCCAAGAAGGCCAATGGCAACCTGGCCTCTATTAGGAATAGTGTAGCCAGCCGGTCTAGGGAAGTGATCGTCCCTCTGTCTCTGTACTCTGCACTGGTGAGGCCACATCTTCAGTATTGTGTTCAGTTCTGGGCCCCGCACTTCAAGAAAGATGTTGAGGTGTTGGAGCGAGTCCAGAGGAGGGCGAGCAAGCTGGTGAAGGGTCTGGAGGGTCTGACCTACAAGGAACGGCTGAGTGAGCTGGGGTTGTTTAGCCTGGAGAAGAGGAGGCTCAGAGGTGACCTTATTGCAGTCTACAACTACCTGAAGGGAGGTTGTAGTGAAGTGGGAGTTGGCCTCTTCTCCCGGGCAACTAGCGATAGGACAAAAGGGCACAGCCTCAAGCTTCGCCAGGGGAGGTTCAGGTTGGACATCAGGAAGAATTTCTTTACAGAAAGGGTTATTAGACATTGGAATGGGCTGCCCAGGGAGGTGATGGAGTCACCATCTCTGGATGTGTTTAAGAAAAGACTGGACATGGCACTTAGTGCCATGGTCTAGTTGACATGGTGTCAGGGCAACGGTTGGACTCGATGATCGCAGAGGTCTCTTCCAACCTGATTGATTCTGTTCTGTGAGTCTGTTCTGTGATCCCTTCCCACTAGTGAAGGCCCTTATGACAGATGTTTTCCTGGAAGAAGGAAGAGGAAAGTTTACTCAGACTTAACCTTGCTCAGGGTCTGTGATTGGTGAAGAAGCAAAACCTTCACAGTGAAGCTTTTGAGCTTCAGTTGGCTATTAATATATTCTAGATGTTTCTTCCACACATGATGATCATGTATGAAACTGAGGACAGACAACTTGCCAGCCATATACTGCATCAGTATGCAAAGAATATGTCTCCTACTCTGTTAAGAAGTGTTGAAACTTTGGGAAGAAGATGCATCCCAATGAGATTGTTCAAGGGATTTGATTTTCCTGGCTGTTGCATTTCTTTTCCAGCTGATCTTGGGAGGTCCTTGAATCTGGATTCAGGAGTGAGGCTTTACCTTGACTGCAAACAGCTGGTAGTGAATGTTTCTACGAGGGCCAACCTGAAATTCCATGAGGGGGAGCTTGGAGTAGAGACCCCTGAGGTCCTTTCTAACCTGAATTATTCTGTGATTCTGCATACAGGTCTGAGTACTGGTACATTTTTGTGAGGGCCAGCCACTAGAGGGAGACAAGATCATAAGGAATAAATAAATATAGCATATAGATTAAAATTAGATTACAATTATATTATTAAAAAACTGCATGTATTTAAATGAAAATGGAAATAGGCACTTGATAATCTGCAGGGCAGTGCTTTTAAGCACGCATAAATATCCCCAGTGCAATTTATAATGCATGGATGATGTGGTGGTTCTTTAAAACAACCTCCATTCCTTAAATCCCCAGGAATATTTTCTTTATCAGTCAGTTGGTTACATTTGGTTTTGGTATTTTACATTCTCATTTGTTTGAGATTTGGGGGTTGATTTGCAGCTAGATTCTTTTTTTACTTGCCCCCTTTATATTGTGTAATTGTGCCTGCTGTTTTGGGAATGTATTTTGATTCGTAAATTCGAAAAGGATCTTTATCCTGTCACATTTTAAATTATAATTCTTGTATTGAATGTAATTTGCTACTTTTGTTCTTGAATTATTTAAAGTTTACAAATCTGCAGCCTAGAGTGACATGTTGAACAGCAAGCCACAATATTTAACATCTAACAGATGAGATAAGGATATAAATATAATTGAAATTCCTCTATACAGATTAAAATCTGATCTTTTTTTAATTGTACATCAGTAGTACTGTAATGCAAATAGGTGGCCAGGCTTGAATTCTCCTGAGATGTATAAAGGTTACAATAGAACTTTAAGAAAATGTTTGCTCTCTTCTAGGATATAAAAAAATGTAATAAAAGTGCAGCATATATTACCTGTAAAATCTTATCCCCCTGAATTCTGTTAAGTGGAAGAGTATGTCATGGTAACAAACTGTTAATACAGTTAAGCATATTGCCTTTGCTTTCATTGGTTATCAGGGGACTAGATAGTCAAGTTCTTGATTAAATTGTATTTTTGTGTTAAACTTATCATAAAATGAAATAGAATTCTTTTTTCCTTCCACCAGTGACTGTAAAAATTAGCTTCAGTAGAAGCACTTACTATCTGTATTTCTCTTTCATTATTTGGAAATTATAATTTCATACTGTAGTTGTAGTGAGGTAGAACAAGGGAATTTTAAAGATTTTGAGTGAATCATTTTTATTCTGTATTGACAAAATGACATTCTATTCATAACATTATTATGTGTTGAGTGGCTATGCTTACCTAGTATAACTGAGCACAAAGAAAGTTTTTGATATGATATGTTTCCAAATGTTTTTTTGTATTCTACAAACAAAGTTAGCTCTTGAAATTGCTTTAATAGCAGGCTAAAAGTGATTTAATTGTCAGAAGAAACACGAAAATGCATTTTCATTTACATGACTCATTTTGATTCCCAAACTTACTATTGAATTTACGTTAAACCTTTTCTTTAAATGCAAGTTTGAAGAAAAAAAAAGAGTAATGTGCAATTGTTATGGGAGTTTCAAGACAGTAGGTAGTCCAAGTGCATTCTAGGCATGTAGGCTTGAAGTAAAAATTAATATTTAATTTGAATTTCAACCCCAAAGGCTAAAGAAAAGGACTTTCAGATTTCACTATTCCCAAGTTCTTTTGTGTGGTCTTGGTTTGGGGTTTGGTTTGGGTTTGTTTTTTTTTTTTTAATTTGTATAGTCCTTTGTGGCATTCCTCTGAACAGCCGGGTCTATGATATCAGAGTATTTGTGCAAAACTCTGAAGTGACTCAACCAAGATGCCGGTTGTTAGGAGCTGAGCAGCCTTTGCCCCAGTGATACGCTGAACACCAAGTTAAAAATGTCCATGGTCTGAACTCATGTTAGTTGTGTTACTTTGGAGAAATCAGCTTTATGGCAGTGAATCAATCATCAGGAGATCTACTCCTTTCATATCCTTAATATTTTTTTTGTGTATAAATTGAAGCCTGGAGGTTAACAGGTGCACTGTTCAAATGGGACATAACTGTTGTTGAAGGTGATATTCATGTGAAGAGAGATGGCTGCTGAGATTGATTAGCTGGTGCGATCTTGTCTGAAGAGGATAGTCTGGGGTTTGTTTTATATTCTAATAATATGCAGAAGAGGTGTTTTGAGTGAATTTGTTTTATAGTCAGAATTTATACAACTAGGCATGAGCATTAAAAGCATGACTTGAAGCTGTAAATGCATGGATTGCTGTTGTTGCATGTGAGTCAAGCTGAATTAGTACAGCTTTCTTGTTAGTTCTAGCTGGAAAAAGATTTTATTTTATTTCTTTTGGCTGCGGTAATTTGCTAATAAGAAGCAGTGAGGAGTTGGACTCAAATAACTGAAATTCCTGAGGAGTTCATGATGTGGACAGCTATTATTCTTCCCTATTTGGTTCCATATGAATGGTTAGAGCTGAGTGTGAAATCTAGAAATTTCTTGCAAAACTTTTCTGGTCTGGCCACAGAGTTCAGTCCAAGTAATCATAATATCTTCTTTAGCTGAATGGAAATAAGATTCAATTGCCTTTAAAATTGGGTTATTTTTGACATTAAGTGTATTGCAGTATGTATGTTAAGTCTATGCAAGATTCTTGCTATCATATATTATAATTTTTAAATTAAAGTTGTGTTTTATAGATGGGAATTTGTCTTTCGTGTCCTTCGTATCCTGAGTGCATTCATTTATGCTTGCTAGCATTCTGTTGCCTTCTCTTGTAGAGCACTTCAGAATTTTGAAACACTCAGATGAGTACTGTCAGCATATTGCTAACATACTGATCTGCGTGGTTTGATTTCTTCAATTTGTTTTGTATACCTATTGACCAAAGCGGTAGGAAAGAGATCTGTAATGGATTCTGGAAGTGAGAGGACTGAGAAAGCACACTCGCAGGGGTTGCATTTGATTGTATTCCAAGAAGTATGGTGCTTAGGGACCTGGTTTAGTGGTGGACTTGTCAGTGTTAGGTTTACAGTTGGACTCGATGATCTTAAAGGTCTTTTCCAACCAAAATTATTCTATGATTCTATCTATGATTCTATGATCAAATGTGAATAACTTCTTGCAGAGTCCTGTTAAATTCTGCTAAGTTATAGGAAGGAGCTGCAATAAGATTCCTCACTGACTGTATCAAATGTAGAGAATATTAGCAATGCTTGTAAACATATAACCCTGGCCTGTGGCTAGAGGGAAGTCACTGTCAGCTTTGTCAGCATTACTTCTGTTTAGTGTTGTGGACACAATCATTCTGTGTGAGGCCACACCTCGAATACTGTGTTTAGTTTTGGGCCCCTCACTACAAGAAAGACATTGAGGTTCTGGGGTGAGTCCAAAGAATGGCAAAGAAGCTGGTGAAGGGTCTAGAGGGCAAGTATTATGAGGAGCAGCTGAGGGAACTGGGATTGTTTAGCCTGGAGAAAAGGAGGCCAAGGGAAGACCTTATCGCTCTCTACAACTATCTGAAAGGAGGTTGTAACGAGGAGGGTGTTGGTCTCTTCTCACACATAACAAGAGACAGAATGAGAGGAAATGGCCTCAAGTTGCACCAGGGGAGGTTTAGGTTGAATATAAGGAAAAATTTCTTCACGGAAAATGTTATCACAGAATCACAGAATGTTAGGGATTGGAAGGGACCTCGAAAGATCATCTAGTCCAATCCCCCTGCCGGAGCAGGATTCCCTAGATCATATCACACAGGAACGCGTCCAGGCGGGTTTTGAATGTCTCCAGAGAAGGAGACTCCACAACCTCTCTGGGCAGCCTGTTCCAGTGTTCAGTCACCCTCACCGTAAAGAAGTTTTTCCTCATATTTATGTGGAACCTCCTGTGTTCCAGCTTGCACCCATTGCCCCTTGTCCTGTCAAGGGATGTCACTGAGAAGAGCCTGGCTCCATCCTCATGACACTTGCCCTTTACATATTTATAAACATTAATGAGGTCACCCCTCAGTCTCTTCTTCTCTAAGCTAAAGAGACCCAGCTCCCTCAGCCTCTCCTCATAAGGGAGATGTTCCACCCCCTTAATCATCTTCGTGGCTCTGCGCTGGACTCTCTCTAGCAGTTCCCTGTCCTTCTTGAACTGAGGGGCCCAGAACTGGACACAATATTCCAGATGCGGCCTCACCAGGGCAGAGTAGAGGGGTAGGAGAACCTCTCTTGACCTGCTAACCACACCCCTTCTAATACACCCCAGGATGCCATTGGCCTTCTTGGCCACAAGGGCACACTGCTGGCTCATGGTCATCCTGTTGTCCACTAGGACCCCCAGCTCCCTTTCCCCTACGCTGCTCTCCAACAGGTCTGCCCCCAACTTGTACTGGTACCTGGGGTTGTTCTTGCCCAGATGCAGGACTCTACACTTGCCCTTATTATATTTCATTAAATTTCTCCCCGCCCAACTCTCCAGCCTGTCCAGGTCTCTCTGAATGGCTGCGCAGCCTTCCGGTGTGTCAGCCACTCCTCCCAGTTTTGTGTCATCAGCGAACTTGCTGACAGTGCACTCTATTCCCTCATCCAAGTCATTAATGAATATATTGAATAGTACTGGTCCCAGTACCGACCCTTGAGGGACTCCGCTAGACACAGACCTCCAACTGGACTCTGTCCCATTGACCACCACTCTCTGGCTTCTTTCCTTCAGCCAGTTCACAATCCACCTCACTACCCGATCATCCAGACCACACTTCCTCAGTTTAGCTGCGAGGATGCTGTGGGAGACCGTGTCAAACGCTTTACTGAAATTGAGATAGACCACATCCACAGCTTTACCATCATCTATCCACCGGGTTATGTCCTCATAAAAGGCTATCAAGTTGGTTGAGCATGACTTCCCCTTGGTGAAGCCATGCTGAGTGCCCCTAATGATCCCCCTATCCTTGATGTGTCTAGAGACAGCACCAAGGACAAGTTGTTCCATCACCTTTCCGGGGATGGAGGTGAGGCTGACCGGTCTATAGTTCCCCGGGTTCTCCTTCTTGCCCTTTTTGAAGACTGGAGTGACATTCGCTTTCCTCCAGTCCTCAGGCACCTCTCCCGTTGCCCACGACTTAGCAAAGATGATAGAGAGTGGCCTAGCAATGACTTCCGCCAGCTCCCTCAGCACCCGCGGGTGCATCCCATCAGGGCCCATGGATTTATGGACGTCCAGGTTGCTTAATTGGTCCCTGACCCAGCCCTCATCTACCAAGACAGATTCCTCCTCTATCCTGACTTCTTCTGGGGCCGCAGGGGTCCGGGGCTCCTCAGGACAGCCTCTAGCAGTATAGACAGAGGCAAAGAAGGCATTCAGTAACTCCGCCTTCTTTTTATCCTCTGTCTCCAGGGCCCCCACCTCATTCATCAGTGGGCCTACATTGCCTCTAGTGTTGGCTTTACCTGCAATGTATTTGAAGAAGCCCTTTCTGTTGTCCTTGACCTCTCTTGCAAGGTTTAATTCCAAGGAGGCCTTAGCTTTCCTAGTTGCCTCCCTACATCCTCTGACAACAGACTTATATTCCTCCCAAGTGGCCAGCCCCTCCTTCCATGATCTGTACACCCTCTTCTTCCACTTGAGTTTGCCCAGCAGTTCCCTGTTTAACCATGCAGGTCTCCTGGTACCCTTCCTTGACTTCCTACCTGCTGGGATGCTCTGATCTTGAGCTCGGAAGAAGCAGTCCTTGAATGCTAACCAATTATCTTGGGCCCCCTTACGTTCTAGTACCCTGTCCCATGGGATTTCCCCTAGCAATTGCTTGAAAAGGCCAAAGTTGGCCCTCCTGAAGTGCAGGGTTGTGATTCTGCTAGCTATTCTGGTCCTGCTGCATGAGATCCTGAACTCTACTATCTCATGGTCGCTCCAACCAAGGCTGCCCTCAACCTTCACCTCTTCAACCAGACCCTCCTTGTTAGTAAGGATAAGATCCAGCAGCGCTCCTCTCCTAGTTGGCTCATCCACCATTTGCATCAGAAAGTTATCATCAATGCACTGGAGGAACCTCCTGGACTGAGGATGGCTGGCTGAGTAGGCTTCCCAGCAAATATCAGGGTAGTTGAAATCCCCCACAACAACCAGACCCTGTAATTGCGAGACTGCTCTCAGCTGCCTGTAGAAGGCCTCATCACCCTCCTCATCCTGATCCGGTGGCCTGTAATAGACACCCACAACAGTATCACCCCTGCCAGCCTGCCCCTTAATTCGCACCCACAAACTCTCAACTCGCTCCTGATCCGCCCCTGGACAGAACTCAATACATTCTAGCTGCTCACTCACATAAAGAGCAACTCCACCACCTCTCCTTAGTGGCCTGTCTTTCCTGAACAGGACATAGCCATCCATGACCACATTCCAGTCATGTGAGGCGTCCCACCAAGTCTCTGTAATTGCCACTAAATCATAGCCCCCGACCGAACACGGATTTCCAACTCCTCCTGTTTATTCCCCATGCTGCGTGCATTGGTGTACAGGCATTTCAGGGAGCGAGCTGAGCACACTGATTTCACCCCAGGGGTATGGGGGGCCTCGTGGTCTACCTCAACACTAGAGCGTTGCCCCAGTGGTGCAAGCCCAGCTACTACCCCATCCCCCTTCGAATCTAGTTTAAAGCTCTCCGAATGAGCCCTGCTAATTCCTGTCCCAGAACCCTTTTGCCCCTACGACATAAACCTTTCCCATGTATTACCGTCACGCCTGGTGTCTTATAAAACCAGCCATTATCAAAGAACGCAAAGCCCTGCCTGTAGCACCAGTCTCGTAGCCAGGCATTAATAGAGAGAATCCTACCATTCCATCCCACGTCATCGCCTGAAAATGGAAGGAGGGAGGAGAAAACAATTTGTGCCCCAGACTCTTTCACCAACTGTCCTAGGGCCTTGTGGTCTTTCTTCATCCCCCTCAGACTAGGGGATGCAGCTTCTTCCCCACCTGTCTGGAAGATCAGCAGGGGGTAGTAGTCTGTGGCCTTCACCAGGCTGGGGAGTTTCCTGGTGATATCCCTGATTCGGGCTCCAGGCAGGCTGCAGACCTCCCTGTGATGGGGGTCAGCTCTGCATATTGGGCCCTCAGATCCCTTTAGGAAGGAGTCTCCAACCACTAAAACTCTTCTCTTCTTCCTTGTGGAGGAGGTAGCTATACACCTGTCAGGTTTTTCTGACTGTGGTGGGACCTCTGATATAGGTTGCCTCTCCACCACATCCCCATTGGACTGGCTGTATTCCACTAGGACTTCATATCTATTGCTCAGAGGCACCTGTGGAGGCAAAGTAGGCAAGGAGGGCACTCGCCTTTTGCCACAGCCATAGACTTGCCTCCACTCACTCCTCTCCTCTAGGTTATTGTTTTCCACCTGAGAGGGGCAGAGTACAGGGGTCCCTCGATCCTGGGAGCTCTCCGGCAGGTGCTCCCATTTTTGTTGCAGGGAAGGCAGAGCCTGGCTCCACCAGTCTATCTCCATTTCAGCCTCCCGAATGCTCCTAAGCCTTTCTACTTCGGCTTGAAGCCTTTCAACCTGGCTTTGCAGCTGTGCCGCTCGGCCGAGCAGATATCTACCTGCTCACAGCGCACACAGCCCCCTGACACCACAGAGACGCTGTAGCATTCCCTGCAGCCTGCGACCTGCACCATTGCCTCCTTCCGTGGGAGCTCTGTCTGGGTTCCCACATCCATTTTGGTCTTCTTCCGCTGGGTAGATACCATTGTTCTTTCACTGAGCTGGGAAATACCTGTTGGTGACACCCCTGGTTCACAGCTCTTTGGCACCTTCCTCGCCTTGTGCACTGGGAGGGAGTCAGTGCCCTCCCCAACGAGCTGCAAACGACTGCAGCCTCTCCTGCCCTGGGACACACCCAGTCACTGCTGACTCACACAGGCACTGCTGAGTCTCCCTCTCCCTTCTGGCCAGGGACTAGTTCCTGCCCTCCAGGAGGCTCTTTATCACCTGATCAATCAATCAATCACCCAATCAACAGGGGGTGGTGCGTTTAAATCGCTTAAATCGCCTGCAGTGCCTCTGGTTACGCCCCCTTCTCTTCTCATTCGTTGCCGGGAATCTCCGGGTCCGGGGTGGGGGGGAAGCAGCTCGGGGCTGAAGCAGGTGGGGGCTGTTGCTCCACAGGGGTCACGAGTACAAAAAACGCCCCGTTACAGCCCGATGCCGTCCTCGCCCCTGCACTAACCTCAAGTCGCTGTCGTTGCTGCTGCCGCTGTCAGCTCAAGCTCAGTTATCAAGCATTGGAACAGGCTGCCCAGGGAAGTGGTGGAGTCACCATCCCTGGAGGTATTTAAAAGATGAGTAGATGTGGTGCTTAGGGATATTGTTTAGTGGTTGACTAGGTAGTGTTAGGTTAATGGTTGGACTCGATGATCTTAAAGGTCCTTTCCAACCAAGATGATTCTGTGATTCTGGAAAGACTACAGAAAATTAGCTCATCTAATTAGAGCTAGAGATAATTGCTTGCTTCCTGTTTAATTAAGCATCATGAGCTCAAATCGAAATAGTTTAAAGTTGGCATCAGATGGTGATTTTTATTAGGGCTTAGAGTTAAATAGTAGTATGGCATTGCTGTCGTTAAAATAACATGCCATGCTGTATTTATGGACATTACTGCACGATAGGATTAATAATACAAGTTTTGCAAAGCAGTTGATAACTATTTCAACTTTCCTGACAGATAGGAAATCCAGACTTTGCTGCAAAGGGATTTACCAGTAACATCTACATTGTTCACCTTACTCACACACATGTGTGCAACTTTGTAGGTATTGCTGCTCTCTATATTCTTCGTTTAATAAAGAAGACAGACGTGTTCTGTGGCTTTTTCTCTCATAGTCGATTTTACTTTTTTTTTTCCAAATTGTGCAGGTAAATGAAGCACATCATAGCTCCAGTTGACATGTAAGATGTCAGATAATGAGATATCAGTTGTGAATATAAGACTAGATGTTCTTTGTCATACATGGTAGAAATGTCCTACCACTTGTGACAACAAAATAAGATCACAGTAATCTTTTTTTTTCACCATTTCTGCCCATATGCAATGTATATAATCATCACTGAGAAGTTACAGTTAACTTATGACTTTATATAAATAAATGAATATATATAGTGTGTGTATGTGTCTATATATATGTATGTATAGCCTGCACATGGTTTGACTGTATTCAGAAATTTAAAAAATTGGGGTAAGTGTAGTAATACATGGTAAGTGGTGCATAACGTTCTGCTATTGAATTCAACTAGTTAACTTGGATGGTATTTAAATTTACAGGTAGAATATTCACTGGTAAAGGGATGCCCCCATGCCTCCCCCCAAAGTAATGATACTTTTTGGTATCAATAAATGGTGTTACTGGCATTTCCAAAATTAGCCACATTCGCTTTTTCCCTCCAGTGGTAGATGCTGCATCAACTCCCTGTACCTTTTGGTGGGGAATAATCTGCAACTTTTCTTGGTACTCTTTTCTTTCAGTATGCATTAGAATTTTATTTTGCCTGCCACATCTGGAGTTCTGAGCACTAGGAGGAATAAAACCAAACCAAAACCTTACTTTTTTACCCTTTTACTTGTAAGGATGTATTTTACTTCAAAACAATGCTGCCTGACCTTTTAAACCCAAGGTCCTTAGTGGTTTATCAGTAAAGTTACAGATACTAAAGAGAAAGGGTCTTTGGGACAAAATTATGTAGATTTAAGAGAGTGATGTCGTTTTAATTATGCCCCGTAGCTAATGTAGATGCATATTAAACTCAGTCATCCTTCTGTGTATTTCCCTCTGAAATTTTCTTTTCTCAGGCCTTAAATTACTAATCAGCATATCAGTGTATTTTACAGTTATCTAAGCTTACTGAATATTGCCAAGAATCTGTTTCACTATTTGTCATTTTATATTTTAACTTTTTTTTTTTCATAAGACAGTTTTTATTATGGCAACTTGGTTTTTAAAAAAAAGTTGATTTAAAAAAAAGCTAATTTTTGTGTAATAGATTCAAAATCTTAAAGCAGTATTTCTTAAGTGAAATGGAGCTGGTATAAAAACATTTTTTACCATATTTTTGTTTAATGGGTGTTATTAAAATAGACTAGAACTGATGGTTATGCACTAGAAAACATAAAATAATTTTAGGCTATGATATACTTGGAGGTTATTGTGTGGGCCTATAAATATTCTAGGAATCACAGTAATAAATACTATGATAAAAATGTGTGCTCTTTCACTCCAAACACAATCCCCTTTTCAGTTGCTACCAGATTTCTCAGTTATGTTCTGTTAAAACTGGAATTCTCCAGTCTTTATTGTGAAGCCAAAGTTACAGTGTCATTTTCCTATGATTATTCACTTTAAAGTACTTTTATTTGTTCAGCCTTTTTCTTTTAACCTGTTAAAAATGTATCTGCCCTTTTGATTTTCAGTTTTCATCGTCTGACTTACATTATAAGGGAAAATTTTGGATGATCTTTCAGCCTGTGGCATGTCTTAGGGACAGAGAAGAGCTCTAGCTATGTAATCTCTCTTCCAGGACATTAATTACAGTACTACCATAATTTTAATTATGTTTTTTAACTGTATTAGCTACCATAAAAAGAAAGGATCAGTTTCCATAGTTGTTACATATTAGGCATTGAAATCTCTATTTAGTAATCTAGTGTATGAGCAGGTTAGTGATAAGGTTCTTGCACTGACAAGAATGAAAGCAATAAATATCTTTCTTGTACTAAAACTAATTTAGATCAGAATCTGCTCTCTTATGACTTGTTTTATTCCCAGCAACACATTTTCTTTTCATACTGTAGTATCTTTTTAGAATTGTATGTGTAAAAATGGATGTCAAAGCCAGACCTTTAATTTTCTAAGATTCTTTTTGTAGCCTTGAACCACTTGTCAGACTTGCACTTTATTACCGCTGTAGAAAGACTGTGTACTTGTCAGAAGAGGTTTCTGTTTTATTAGCCATCACAGCAGCAGCAAGTCAGTCAGTCTGTGACATTTTAAGAAAAGTAATAGATGGATTTGCCTGTCTGGTTGCCAAATTTCTAAGTTCAGCGATTGTGAAGTATCTGAGTGTCTCTCAGTATGGTCTTTAGCAGGCTCTGTCAAATACCTTCTTAACCGTACAGCTCTCTCTTTATATCCACCTGCTAAAAAATACCTGCTGTAAGTTGCCACACACACCACCAGTAATGCATTTAAGCTCTTTGGCTATTTACCCCAAGTTCTAAGATGGGTTAGCTGTTTTTGAGATGCAAATCTAATAATCCATATCTTTTTTATTACCTTCCAGGATAAACTAAATGACATAGCAGGTCTCTTCCAGTTGTGTTCTGTGCTTTTGAACACAAAAGTTTTGATAGAATAGTTTAGTAATCTTGATATAATTATTTGACAGAATATTTTAAGATTATTTTAAATGTTCCCATTTCCTGTAATCGTATAAACTGACTTCCAAAACAAAACCCATAATCCTGTATACTTTGCATTCTCTTTTGATAATGTCCATGTAATTGTTGTAACATCATATAGCTGTCATATTCCATCTGTCTGTATTCAGCCAGTAAGTCATGGCTATATTTCATATCCAGTCATCCAGAAAAGCAGCATGTTGTACTGCTTTGTGCACTCTGCTGATATACCACATAGGCGTGATGTAAATAACAATGTATTTTTACTTTCAGAATTGATTTAACATTCTGCAGCATGTCTTTGAAATCTGTTGAATCTCATGAATAAAGACAGGACAGCTCTTTTATACATTACTTGTGCTATGCACAATTTATGTTTCAGAAATCTAATATATTGATTTAGGAAATTACCATGATAGGGCTTAAGTATCTCAACATTATAGAGGTTACCACTTCTTGAAAGAAGGTTAGGTTCTGATTTTATATTCTACATGTACAATATAATGTATAATGCTATTTAGCTGTGAAATGGAGTTCTGCATAATGTCGTGTGCTGTGAGCTTTTCCTGTTCCCTATGTCCGTTCTTAAGTCCACTCACATAAGGAGAAAAACAAAATGTCCCTCAAACACCTTTTTTTTTTTTTTTTTTTTTTTTCCCCCCTCCCCATCCCCCAGCTGTACATGGGGGAGCAGAAGCTAGTGGTCTTTATGGCAAGTTTTGTTGTTTAAATTCCAATTTTTTTTTTCTTTTTCTCATTCATCTACTTAATGCAGTTGGGTTTGGGGCATGAGAACTGGGGCAATACCAGTGAAACCCTGAGGAATTTTTTTTTTAAAAGAAGAAATACTGCTTTTTTACATGAATTACAGTAGTTGGGCTTTTTCTTGTGTTTTGTTGCTAGATTTATTTCCCTGTTTTTAGAACCTTACAGCAGGCAGTAAAGAATGGGGTGTATGTCACTATGTTACTTCTCCTGCAACAGTTCAGAGCAGTCTGGCAGCAGAGATTCTTTATTTTTCTGTTTGCATTTTCCCTGCAGTCAAGTCATCTTTTAATTAATGAAATAGTCTTGTGGTTTTAAAACAAGCTTTCTTCTGTCATTGAATGCAGAAAGACTCTTGTCATACTTGCAGTCTAGAGTTCACATACATCTTGATTACAGTGCACTCTGCATAATATAGAATATAAATGGTCTTTATATGTAAGCAGTTCTCCATATTATGACAGCAAGGGCTAATATCTGTTTTTCTGTACTTCTGTTCCCTTTGATCATCATCTTAAAATACAATTTTGTCTTTTATTGTGTTGTTAATAAAGAAAAAAATCTGTTTTTACAGCAGTGTTTTTACAGAGAGAATGCCAGCATTCTTAAGCCAAACTGTGCTGTTTGGAGAGTTCTAATATCCAGTTTACTCTATGTTCAAAAGGGTTGGAAAACATAAAATCTCCGTGTACAATTTTGTGTATTATTGCCTTGATTTTATCATTCTTTTATGACTGCATCAAAAAAGTTAAGTGTACATGTTTCAAGAGTAGATATAAGGAATACTTACCAGTTGGAAGAAACATATTTGTTACTCGGCCTCCTTGTAGTTTTATTTTAAGAATGATTTGATTTTTTTCCAATGATCAGTGTATCCAGAAAATTAATGTATTCTTTTTTATCTGCACTTACACTGGGGATTTGCTGGTGTCTTGAGACATTACATGATTGGAGACTTAATATCCTTCTGTTCTGACACTGACCCTTGTTCAAGAGGTTTAACCATATCTCAGTAAAAGGCAGGTTTTTTTGACACCGTTGTGTCACATTTTGATAACTTTGTCACTTGAATTGGTTGAAGGGATATTCTCCAGCCCTAGTCACTGAGTGTCTCAGAGCGATACTGCTGCTTCTGCAAATCTGAGACTTTGGGTAAAATTGAATGTCTTGGACTTTACTGTATTGCATTACAGACTAGACTGGGTCAGTCATAGATTTCTAATGAATTGAGGACTGCTTTGCTGGTGGACTGTTATAACCTGAGGGTAACAGCAATTTACCACTGGATCTCATGATCAATAAAGAAGGCCTGCCTTTGTTTTTTTAACTTACCTTGCTTCTTATGGGCCTTTTGTCATCTAATGCTGAACTTGGCTTCAGATGTCATTCTGTTCAATGAATAGATTGAGGAATAACAATCTGTATAGGATTCCTAATAACATTGCTACACCACAAGGGTGCTTGCAAGAGGATGCAGTTATAAATTAATTAAGTAATTCAATAATATCTAATCAGTCAAGATGGGGAGCTTGCTCAGGTGAACTCCCTATGCAAGGTACATGGTTTTAAAAGGGAAGAACACTTCTATGGTTTAAGTAGTCCAAAAGGTGTGCAAAACCTTCCAGTCTCTGCTTCAAAGATTGCATATTTAGGGAATGCTGCGTAGCAGCTTGTAAAATTATAAAACAGCTTGTAAAATATAAACAATTCAGTGAGCGTATGACGTCTTCCACCGTGTCAGGAAATGGTTGCTCTTCGGAAACAATGCATAGACAGAGAACTTCAACTGTTGTGGTGAACTTGCTCAGATCTTTTCACTTTCTGGCAGATGTACTAAGTAGAACTGGAATATTGGATAATGAGCCGGATTTCCTTGGATTAATTCCAATATCCTGTCTTTGAAATTGGGAACACCATCGGTGAATTGCAGCCCGTGCCAGCAGCAGTGCTCTTCAAGAGCAGATCAATATGCACTGTTCCTTTGGACTTCATTTCTGATACTGTTGTTGAATGCATGTCTGTTGTTTTAATGCCAAGAGTCCTGTTCAAGATGAGGCAGGTCCTGCTAATTTTGATTACCTGGAATGGCTGAGAGAATTTTTCCTCAGACTTTCTCTCATTTGTGAGTTTCTCTTCTGCTATCCCAGTGACCTGGGAGTTGTCATACCCTGATAAGTTTCCAGTTTGTAGTATGACTGCTTGGATAGCTTTGCTTTCTGGTATGCTCTTTCTCCTTCCTTATGAGGAAAATTATTCTTTCTAGAATGAAGGAGCCTGCTATGCCAGACTGTTGAGTTAAATGATAACAATTGGACATGATAACACATTGGACTGTTTTCCATGAAGCAGAAGATATCCCAAATATCTAGGGTATGAGCTGGAGCCAAGAGCAGTGGCTCTCCTCTAAATCTCTTCCAAAGTCCATTTTGCTGCCCCTTTGGCCTGTTGTGGTCTGGTCTGCTGAATGCCTCTGTCTTCTCATCCACAGCTTTAAAATGTTGTGATGGGCTAGTGAGAATAAACCCTCTCGTGTGCAGTCTAAATCTCATGTCCCAGTCCTGCATTTTATTGCTGGTTGGTCTCATAACTAGAGTCCAGTTGGATGCATTTCAGGATTCTTCACAAAGTGACAACATGTCTCCATGCTGACATCAGTTTTCTTTCCTATTTCTATATGTTTAGGTTTTTATTGTACATGCTGATCTAGGTTACAGTATATGCTATAGTATAATAGATGATGAGCTACATGAGACTGTAAGTGCATTCCATGTTCACTGTGCTTAAATGAAACTATAGATCATCATATGAGAGCACTCTTGTTTAGAGTATTGATAGAGCTTGGATAAGCAATAGGAATTTAGTTTTTGGACTTTGGAGGGGTCCCTGGCTGGTCTTCATCCATCTTCTATGAAAACCTGTAATACGTGCTGCAGTGGTATACATAGAAGTATGGATTTCTCCCAATTCTGATACAGACTTACTGAATTTCTTTTCTCCTTGTGTACATATTCTTTACACTGGGATCCTAAGCTGCCATTAAGATCAATAGAGATCTAGCCTATACAGTCAATAGTGTCTAGAGAATGATTTATTTAATGAGCCTCCAGGTGCCTACGTTAGTAAATCAAATTACTCTTCAGGCTCCTCTGATTGCATTGACCTCCGTTGACAATAATGGGAGATGTCTGGAGCTGAATCTTATTCCTATAGATGCACACAGTTTGTTACTATTCAACTTCTGTTTAACTTTCTTAGTTGGTTTTTATTGTACCATATGCCAAATTTCTGTCTACTTTGCAATCTGTTAACAGTCTTACATCTCTCTCAGTGATAGTGCTTTCTGTGTTCTCCTTTGCCATTGAATGTTTTGGGGACTGTTGTTCTCTGTCTGCCACTTCTGATGAAATGAATAGCCCTGTTAATTTACTGTTTACCTTTTGCTGAAAGATACACTTCCAAGTTACATCAGTTAACTTCTCTGAATATTGAAATGTGAGAAGCAGTGATTGAAAAGCATCAGCAGGAAAATCTGAAAAGCATTGGTGTGCTTGTAATTCATGGAGTACCTGAAGTGCAGTGTGGGCTTTTTTCCTAACTGGATAAGATTCCTTGATTTAGAAATTGATTATTGGATTTTTTTTTTTATCTCATATTAAACTTCCTAAATGAGTGTTATGGAGTAAATATTTAGTAAAGGATTCAAGATTGGTCTCTGATATTAGAAAGACTTTTCACAAGATTTCCTTAAAACTGTAGAGAATGGTCTGCAAAAATCTGTTTAAAATAAAACGTGTTTAGAGTAATCTGGTTTATTGAGTGTTCATTTGTTATTTGAATGACAGTACCAATGTATTTTTATAGATGCTTAAAAAAAGCACGGTTTCTCTTATGGTGCTTTCAATTATTGCCATTTTAATTCAGTTGTTTTAATTCTTGTCTAAAATAAGACAATATTTTCTCTATTTAAAAACAAAGCAACAGAACTTCTCATCACCTGTTTGGTGTTAATCACCATCTAAAATATTTATTTTCTTGCTATAATTTCCAATTTCCTTGTAATTCATAGAATCATAGAATGGTTTGGGTTGGAAGGGACCTTAAAGATCATCTAGTTCCAACACCCCTGCCACAGGCAGGGACACCTTTCCTCTAGACCAGGTTGCTCAAAGCCCCATCCAACCTGGCCTTAAACACTGCCAGGGAGGAGGAAGCTACAACTTCTCTGGGCAACCTGTTCCAGTGTCTCACCACCCTCACAGTCAAGAATTTCTTCCTAATATCTAATCTAAATCTACCCTCTTTCAGTTTAAAACCATTCCCCCTCGTCCTGTCACTACTTGCCCTTGTAAAAAGCCCCTCTCCCGCTTTCCTGTAGGCCCCCTTCAGATACTGGAAAGCTGCTATGAGGTCTCCCCGGAGCCTTCTCTTCTCCAGGCTGAAGAGCCCAATAATTCTTGATTATAATTCATAAACATGACTATTTCTCTGTCAGGTTGTTTAATTTGAAATGACAAGGAATTTACACCTCTGTGTTCAGTAACACTCTGAACTGCCAGCATGAAACTTTCAATATTTTCAATAAGATTGTGTATTAATTAGTTACTGGAATTCTGATATGGGTGAAATTGTCACCCACAAACCGATTTTTGGCTTAAAATGGCTGTTCTTTTTCTCAGATTTTTCTTTTTTTTGGTAGTGTTACTCACTGAAAATTTTGTGGTAGGTTAAGCAAATATTTAAGAAAAATAATGATTCTTGGGAATATCAAAACAGTGATGTTCATAGATACATTGCATTTTCATCTTTTTCTAAGTTTTTTATTTTTGGAAATATTAAGAATACTAGAGAAAATGACTAGTATAATTGGTAGAGTACTACATGGAATGACTCGGGCATTGTAATCCCATAAAGATTAGGAGATCGGTGCAGTGCAATATGGAAAGGATTTATTTCTTTCAGATATAACTACCTTTTTATCCAAGAAGAATGCTATGTATAGGTGATATTATGCGAAGAAGGTAGGACATTATGCTAAGGGAATCAGATCATGTTCTGTAGAAATAATCTTTAAACAAAGACTGCTGTATACTTTTGTAATCACAAAGACATTTCAGTTTACCAGTAGAAATGAATCAAGTATTATAATAAAAATCAGTTAGTGTTTTTTTTCTACTCTTACTGATGAGCATTAAAATGAAGTCACAATTCTACATGCTCTTAGTTGTTGTTTAAAGTAGTTTTTAAAGTAGCATTTGTCTTTGACCTCCACAAGCTGTTACACCCATGGAAACTTTATTTTAGTGACAGTCTAAAAAAGAACACTCTTCCCTGTGCCGGTTTCTTGTTCAGAGGCTTCAGTTTGAAAGCAACTCCTTCATTGTTTGCTCCAAACAATCAAATCTGAATTGCAATGTCTCTTTTTTAACCATATGTTTTGAACTGCATCTTCTGTATCTGGATTTTTTCAATATAATGTCTGTGGAACAATCAACAGAATGAAAAAAGAAGTATTGATAACTTAGATACAGAAAGAAATATAGCAATGTCTTGAAGTAGCTAATAAAATCTTTCATAGATGACCAAGCGTGTGCTTAAGAAAAACTATGTTGTTATAGGAAATGGCTTTAAGATGTGTTGTGCTGATAATTTGATGCAGTGTCTTAAGGCAGAAGACAGTTACATTAAAGCAATCTTAGACTACTGTAAATAAAAGCCTACATTATCATATTTTTGCATGAGTGGTCTGGGGTAGCCCAAAAACTAGTTCATCAGCCACGCAGTTTACACTCATGTGGGTAGTATACAAGGAGTTTGATCAAAACTTTTTTGATTTCCTTGTGGTGGGTGGAAATCAGATGGTAGCCATCTCCAGGGCAAAGCAATTCTTGCATCATGTGGTTTGGAAAATCTGAAATAGGAGGGGAAGAGGTTTTTTGTACTTGATATGATTTGGTCTGTAACGACATATTAAAATTTCCCAGCTCAATTTTAGCTGATGTCTCTAATCTGTACCTTTAAAGCAGAAATTGTGCCACAGGTTGAGAATTTAGGATAAATTGAAACTTTTTGTTGTTGGCAGATGCAGAAACATTTATTTGTGCTCATAAATGACAACCGTGCTTGAGAAAAGATAACCTTAAGTTGAGGTTAAGAGTGAGCTTAAAAAAAAAAAAGTTGCTTGAAAAAACATGTGCCAACTAAGCAGTGTCAACAGTAATGATTTGAGCGACTGCCTAGGAAACAGATGAAAAAGTGAACCAATTATTTCAGAAGATACACAAGTGTGTGTGATAAATTTATGAATTTGAAGCTGTTATCCGTACAGACTCAACAATTTTAGACAGGAAATTACCCAATGACTGTTTAAAAAAAAAAAGTTAAACCATTACTTCTTTGAATTTTGCAGAGTTGGAGCTAATCTGGTGGTCAGCCAAGAAGCTAGACAGAATTACTGCAGTCATTTTGCTTAGCTGTTAGACTTTAAATAAATAAATCTCCCAGTTCTGTAAGGAATAGATGCATAAAAACTTACAGGAGTATATAAAAGTAGTTAAACTGAAACCTGAAAGTTTTGTAGCAGTGTGAACCTGAGCACACAGGGCTTGGAAGACCTGTCAGCAAATTATTTTCCATCCTAATATGCATGCTGAATATCAGAATTGGTAACAAAATTTATGGAGGACCTAGTTCTATTTCCAGATACTAATCTGCAAATATGACAAGTGATATAAGCAAAGTAACTCTCAGTGATGACACGTTACTTGTTCTGCAGTGGCTGGAATGCCTTGGGAATAGTGTTTGTAATTGTTCTCTTTTGAAATTGTATTCAGTTGAATCAAATTGATAATTATGAGGCATACATGAGCCATCCTTCCGTGTTTTGTTCAATGAAAGCTTTTCTTCAAAGGAGAGCATCTACCTGCCAAATGGTCCATTTGATGTACATCTTCATTCCATATCCAAAGATCTTGTGGGAATTTATGTGATCAGAATTTATTGAAAATAGCATTTCCTTAATTTCCTATCTGGAACATAGTAGTCTGCTTTATTAGGCTATACCAGTTGCAAATTTATAGTTTATAGATCTTTTTTTTTATTTATACCTTTTTATTTGTACCTAACTTATACCTTATTTTATAACTTTTATGTCTTCTAGTGAAGACTGTCTAATACATTATGTATTAGACATACAGTTATAAGGCTAATTAATCTGCATTAGTCTGATACTCATGTGAATATAACACATAAACGCAAAATGTAAGTTCCTTGCTACAGTACACTCACCTATGCCCAGTTAACTATCCTGCAGCCTCCTTGATTCTGGCTTTGGACTACTGGTTTAGTCCCATTAATCAGTGCTAAGAGTTTAGTTTCTTATGGAGAGAAGTACTCTAAGAAAGCCTCAGTGTCACCTGTTCCAGGATACCCACGATCATCATTAGTGCATTCAGTACCATACATGGGACACCTTGGTTCATTACAACAACTACTGATGCATAAAAACTCAAAACTACCCACTTGACATCAGCTGCGCATTTCGGACCAGGCATCATGTGCGTCCTACGGCCATGCCTGGAGGAAAGAGGTGTCTTCAAAAAACTTTCTATCTTCAGGGATCAAGTTAAAGCTCAGACAGTTGACTTGCACTCTCTTAAAACAAAAATTCCCACTGCTGCTAATCCCAAGATTTGCACGTGCCAGCACCAAAGTGACAGATTTTTTGATAGAGGTGATGTTAAAGGGTTGTCTTTGCCTCGGCTTCTTGGCTTTGGTGTGAACCAATTCATTGCTTGAATGAGAAATATTTCTTGATCCCTTTCTCCCTCACCAAAGCCATGGCCCATCCACTCAGCACATAAATTACAAATGCCTTGCAGATTTTTGAAAGCTCAGAGAGCTGAATAGAAGAAAAATAACAGAGATAATTGAGATGTAGGCCATACCGTTTAAAAGTTGCAGAGAATCCCTGATCTCAGGTATTACCAACAGCAGGTGATCCTAGTACATGTAGATACTCAACAGTATAATGAAGTTGCTTTAACATTGCTATTTTGTTTTAACTCTGGCAGTAAGCTTCCGCTGATATTTAGCACAGACTATGGTGGGATGTGTATGCATACCTAGTTTTTTATGACATAATAATTTTTTGCCTTTGTATTCTTTCTTTTGTCTCAATGGAAACTGTCACACAGGATACAAGGGAAGTGTACACACTCCTGCAGCTTCGTTATTGTTGAGCAAGTTCATATAAGGCTTCAATAAAACCCTCAAAAGTTCTTACAGGACCATCACCAAAAAAGTGATTTTTCAAATAATTTAATTTGAGTTTTGACCTTTTGCAGTTTTTTGCCATGATGACCTTATAGTAGATTGCAGTTAGAATATACTGTAATAGTAGTTTTACAGATTTTTTTTTAACTGTCTTTCTGAAATAGTTTAAAACCAAGCAATTTATAAGCAATTAGAATGACCCTGAAAACACCTACACGCATGATGTCTGCTGCACATAATTTGTTTATTTTGTTCAAGGAACTGTGAAAATCCTACCACTTCAATTTGGGGTTTTCCAATAAATAGGAAGGGACAGTTCCCTAGCTCTGCCTTCTTGTTTCTGCATATTTCACACACGTCTAATTATACCTTGGTGCTTTTGCTGGCAAAAAGGATTGATCCTGAGGGGGATTTTTCTTTGTGCACAACCTAGAGTAATGGTATTAGGAAAGAGCGAGTCTGATCGTTGAGTTCATTCCCCAATGTCCAGAGAGGGCTGTTGTGTAGGATGTGTTTTCTGAAATGAAATGCCACAGTTCATGGTTTCTTCCCACTGAGGATGACCACACAGCCTGTTGGATACCAGCCGTGCTAAATCCTGTTTCCTTAATGATAAGAAATGCTGAATCACAAGGATGAGAGAACTCTCAGTGAAGCGTGCAACTGCACGTGTGCTGACTTGCACCATGTAGTTCCGTTTTTCTTCTCTGCTGTCTGCCACTGTGAAAACTCTGAGATCCAAACAGGGTTACAGGAAAGCAATGAGAAAATATCCAACCTGTCTCAAGGCCATGTTGTGTTCTTGTGTAGCTGTTGTTTCTATTTACTGAAAGAGCTGCTTCTCAGCATAAAATAATGAGTTAAGTAATAAAAGTAATTTCTGTGGGCATTAAGGCAAGTGATGTGAAAAGTACAGCTCAAGACTTTAGTATACAGAACTGCTAAGGAGGGGTGTTAATTTTCTGGCAAACAAAGCAATACATCCTGAAGCATTCAAGATTTGCTTTTCCCTTACAAAAAACCTAATTCAATCTAATTTAACTGCTTGTGCAAATATCCTTTGTTAAGCAAATGAAATATGCTTTCATTTATCTTTTGCCAAGAAGGAGGAAAGGTTCCAGAGCTTCTCGATGGAAGAATAGGTGGCTATAGGGTCACAGACTCCTGTTTAGCAGGTTCACTCAGAGGCTGGGAATTAAAATACGCACATATTTGTAGTGATGTTTGCTGTTTTTCAGGAGTGAATATATCATTTGCAGCTCCTGCAGGAGGAGCAGCAGGACTCAGATGGCAGCTGCTGCTTGACTTGCTAAGGGGAGGGTACCTATTCCCCTGGCCCTTCCTGAGTACCTGCACACGCCTATAGCAGATCCTCATACAGTCTTACTCTTCTTTCTAATGTAGAGTTGGTAAGCCCAACTGTCCGTTGTGAGCAAAACTAGCGTTCATTTACTATTCAACCAACCAGCTCTTTTCTCCCTGGCAAAAGGGGTGACTGGATAGGAATATTCCTACGTGCTGGATCCTGCCCATGGCTATGCTGGAAAACACAATGCTATGTGTTTTCTCCCTCTCTTTTCTTTTTCCTCCCCTTTTTAATCTTTTAAAATAGAGTAAAGTCGCTTTGTCAAATGCACAGTAAGGATTAATTAGTCAATGTTTGTTCAGAGCTTTGAATGTCTTAAGCCTTATTTTGGAAGTGCTGAATATTGCTCCTCTTGATACATCGACTCGATTATGACCAGCACCGTGATAGACAAGTTTATTTTTTAGCCTTCTAGAATCGAGTGCAATTTAGGATTTTATTCTCAAAGGTTGTGTATATTTTTATGCACATTTATTATGCATTCACAATTATTTATATTTTTCAAGAACATTAAAGTGTTTTATATGAAGAAAAATATACTTATTTTTCTATTTTATTTTAGACATGTTTTAGCAGGTCAGGGTAGTTCATAGGTATATGAATATTCTGAATTACTATTTGAAAGTCCACAGGCCAAACAGGGAACTACTTTTATCTGTAGAAATGAGAGTATCCTTGAAGTAGTATAGTTACTACTTGTATGCTTGAATAGTATTTCTCAGTATATTACGTTGTCTTGTATTAGTAAGATATCAGAGTAAGAAATTATTTTAAAGTGGTTTTTGAGAAAGAAACATAAACTCCTCTGGGAGGTGTTTATATTTAATTCAGACACAGAACTTTACATAATGTTAATGCTAAAATTTTGAATTGAGCAAGAGCACAGTTGTTCTTTTATGTATTGTCATAGTTTTTTGAGGAGAAGAGACGCTGAGGATGCGTAATGCTAAATATGATGCTTCATTATTTTATCCTATTTGGTTTTTTTAATGCTAGAAGTATGGTATTTGAACAAATGTTCCTTGATGTCTTATGTAGCTAACACAACTTAACAGAATTTGTATGTTAAATTATCTGATTCTATTGCAGATTTTATGCCACCTATTGCCACATAAAATAACATGAACTAATGTCATTGAATGTTCTCCACAGGACTTATCTAAAATTATATATAGATAGTGCTGTACTCGGCTGCCAAGATAAATGTTTGTTTGCATCTATAGTACTTTAGACGATTTCGTTTTGTAGGAGTTGGTAGTCTATCAGTAGACAAAAGACATTTGCTAAAAACTTTCTCTTTTGTACAAGCGAAGTATACTCCATTTTAGAATCTAATGAATTGAACTTCAGTGCTGAAACAAAATATAGGTGAAGCATTATGCTCTGAGAGAACGAGAATGTGAACCTGAGTAAAGAAATCTATGTTTCTATTTTTTTTGCCTTGATAAAGCAATCAGTTTATGGACACTTACAAAAGATTTTCAATTACTATGTTTTCTCCATTTACTAACATCGTGGAGTTCAAAATTTTGATCTTTAAATCATCTTATCTTTAAAGCAATTACCACATCAGCTGAAAAGACTTTAGATCAATGCAGTTACACCCTTTTCTTGTGATGTGTCTGTAAAACATGTATATATGCATGTACAAGTCCATTTAATATAAAAATCAATGCTAGCAGCAAGCAACTCAATTTTTATTTTTCTCAGTTTGAATATGTTTGGAAGATTCATTTTGTTATCCAATATTTCTATTTACAGAGCAGATAGAATCACTGGCACAGTATGTAAGAATTTATTATTTTGTTTTTATTTAGTTTGACAAAGGGTATGCTTACAGCATTCGCCACAGCTATGGGAAAGAAGGAAGGAGAACTGATTATACCCCATATAGCTGCATGAAGATTATCATGTCCAATCCACCAAGTCAAGGGGATTATCATGGTGAGTTCCTTAAAAAAAAAAAGTTTAAAAACAGTGGAAACCCTTGACTAAAGAAGTTACTCCCTCCTGTAGTCTCTTAAATTATGTATTTAATTTTAAGGCCGCAGTAGTCTTGCATTGTTCTCTTTAGATCGCACTTGATAGATTCTGGTTTTATATACATTGTGTCCTGCAGTGTAAGAAGACTGTAAATGTATAGATGCTTTAAAAAGTGACAAATTAGAGGTGTTTTGAGATATGAGTTCAATCGTACTGAAATTCTGAAGTTTGCTAGGGTACTTTAAAACCTCCTACCTCTATGTGACTAAACATGGAAAACCTGCAGTGGTTTCACTATTGTTATTCTAGTACTAAGTTGTTCATTCAGTGTGTCTCAAAACTAAATCTGGGACAAAAATACCCCACTCTTATTTAAGGTGGTGGAACTTTCTAAGATATTTCTAAGGTGATATATTTACAAAGGGCTATGCTTTAAAGACCAGTTGGCTCTCATTACTTGTCTTTTCCTGTTTTTTTTCACAGCTATTAAATGTATCAGCACTATCGTTGTTAGTAAGGAACTAACTAAATCTCTTTTCCTGTCAGTGAATGAGAATTGTGTCCTGTTTATGTTGGGATATTTTATCTAACTCTTGAGCCTGTGGTGCCCTGATAATCATGCAGTGGAGTAATTATTTAAAAAAAAAAAAAAAAGGAAAAAGAAAAAAGAAAAAAGTAAGCGGTTGTACACATGGGCAATTAACTTTCTTATTAATAAGCTGTTAGACAATTAGGAACAGCTTAGCTAGTCTCTTGAGTGCCTTACTGTGCTAACTCCTGGGTAAACAGCCTTGTTTGTGAGCTTTCTTGTTTTTTACTGTCAGGGTGCCCATTCCGCCACAGTGATCCTGAGCTATTGAAGCAGAAGCTGCAGTCGTACAAGATCCCTTCCAGTGGAATAACTCAGGTAAGGCATATTTTGTTTGTCACTTTCATTAATAACACCCTGCTTTTCAGTTTTACTTTCTATTTGTGTAGGAATGCTATGTGCAATTTGTCAGTATATATTGTGAAATATTTCTTCTTATAAAAGGTTTAAATCAGAATTTTGGTTTTCTGGCTCCAGTGCCCCCACTGATGTGGTGATTATTGTCATCACCTTTTATTGTTTAATATTATGAGTTCACAGAATCACAGAATGTTAGGGATTGGAAGGGACCTCGAAAGATCATCTAGTCCAATCCCCCTGCCAGAGCAGGATGACCTAGACCATATCACACAGGAACGCGTCCAGGCGGGTTTGGAATGTCTCCAGAGAAGGAGACTCCACAACCTCTCTGGGCAGCCTGTTCCAGTGTTCAGTCACCCTCACCGTAAAGAAGTTTTTCCTCATATTTATGTGGAACCTCCTGTGTTCCAGCTTGCACCCATTGCCCCTTGTCCTGTCAAGGGATGTCACTGAGAAGAGCCTGGCTCCATCCTCATGACACTTGCCCTTTACATATTTATAAACATTAATGAGGTCACCCCTCAGTCTCCTCTTCTCCAAGCTAAAGAGACCCAGCTCCCTCAGCCTCTCCTCATAAGGGAGATGTTCCACTCCCTTAATCATCTTCGTGGCTCTGTGCTGGACTCTCTCTAGCAGTTCCCTGTCCTTCTTGAACTGAGGGGCCCAGAACTGGACACAATATTCCAGATGCGGCCTCACCAGGGCAGAGTAGAGGGGGAGGAGAACCTCTCTTGACCTGCTAACCACACCCCTTCTAATACACCCCAGGATGCCATTGGCCTTCTTGGCCACAAGGGCACACTGCTGGCTCATGGTCATCCTGCTGTCCACTAGGACCCCCAGGTTTCTTTCCCCTACGCTGCTCTCCAACAGGTCTGTCCCCAACTTGTACTGGTACCTGGGGTTGTTCTTGCCCAGATGCAGGACTCTACACTTACCCTTATTATATTTCATTAAATTTCTCCCCGCCCAACTCTCCAGCCTGCCTAGGTCTCTAGTTGGTTTATTACTATAGTGGATACAATGCAGAATTTAGTTTTACTTTGTTTTACTGCACTGTGATAAAAAAAAATTAAATGAATCTGGCAATATTTTAGAGAATTTATTTTTATTCTTGCAGTGACTTGTGGAAACCTCTACTGTGAAGTCAGTAGACATAAGTAATTGTTTTCTGTAATAAACTTCTGAAAAACATACATTCTTGATCATCCATTTTGCTAACTTCCTCTAAACAACAGAAAAACATGAAATGCCTGGTGAAATTAAGCAGAGATTTTTAGCAGCTTTTTAAAAGGTAACAATAAATTGAAAACTTATCATATAGTAGGGACAATGCAGAAATTGGAACTTTTTGACATGTAAACTGAAGGACTGTGACTCCCATTGCTTGCTCTAGCAAGAGGTTAAGGCTATAAAAAGATGCCATCATCTTCATTAGAGGAAGACGTACGGGTTAGAGGTGAGCTGCGACAGTTCAGCAAAAAGTTGTGTCTATTAACTGCCTGAAACCTGCTTTAGGTTCATAGGAAGAACCTGCTTGAAGTTGCTGTCTTTGGTTTGTGCAGAGTATCACCATTGCTTGTCAGGCATCAACCGTGTGTTGAACTAGATAGAAAAGTATGTGAAAGGTCCACCTACAGTAGTCTCCCTTGGAAGGAATAATTAAGATACAAATCAAAAGAGAATAATTTTGAACAGTTTATCGTTTACTCATAGCCATTCTTGACAAATTTTTGAAATACCCAGACTTTTTCCTCAGAACGTTTTTTTCTTTGTTTTTTTCCTTCTTTTCTCCTGGTTCATATAAATAAGCATTTCACTGTCTTCCACATATTTGACAAGCACTAGAGATACTTTTCTTTGGCTTTTTTCCTTTTTGTATGCATCAAAAATTGATGCAGCTCTGAGATTTTTATCCTGCTAATCATCGGAAAGGCTGATGAGGATTTACTGTTTTAGCTGCCTTGCTATATGTGGGTAGGATTTAGTAGAGGTTCTGCAGTGAGTTTGCACAGTGGGGCAGTATCTTTATATTTAACATAGTTCCTTACTTGATGTGAATTACGTTCTAGGGGGTTTTTGTGTGTGCGTGTTTCTGGTTGTAAAGTAGAACTGGGATTCACTAGGAGTCTTAAATTTTCTTATAAAAAGGGACTAAGAGAAACTGTGTCCATCAGCGTCTGCTTTGCCTGAAAATGGACACTGTGCTGTCCACGAATTTTGTGGTGTCAGTTTAAGTGCAGTCCGGCTACAGGGCTCTGCAGTGGCCACTCCTAATGTTAAACGAAAACAAACCCAAAACAAAACATCCCCTGCCTGAAAACTAATAATAATAATTAAAAAAAAAAAGTTGGCTGTGGCTGGATTTTCAGAAATTGATCTTTTACATCAGGCAGTCTTTGAGATATTCAGTAGGAGAAGAGGAAAAGTATTGGGTCACATCTGTCCCCAATGGCTCATAAAGATCTTATTGCTACCACTCCTCATTGCTACATTTGTGTGATCCAATAACATTTGCATGACTAATAACAGTCCAGGATCCTTCAGTCCGGACTGTGGCTTTTTAGAGTCTTCTCTGATGCTGGTGATAATTGCTGAGTATCGGAAATGTTGTTTTTCCTTTAGCTCAGTGAAGGGTTATTATGGGTGGATGGTTTGTCAGTCTTTCAAAGCCTCTGATAGAATTGCTTTTCCAGTATCTGGGCCTCAAGATTGACATTCACTCAGACCATACCCTTTGAGTCTGTTAGACCTCCTGTTAACTCCAGATCAAATGAGAGCTTCCTTACAACCTGACAAATTGCTATTTTTAATGAGTGATTCAGAGCTTGACCTTTCAGCTATGTATTTTAATAAATGATATGTCTTTTCTGGGGCTCAGGGCCTCTTCCACTTGTTCCTTGCTTTGTTCCAAAATTCTTTTGCTGTCTTAAATGTGACTTCATTTATTGTCTTCTCTTGCTCTATGTGCTCTATACAAGCAGGTTGTCACAAAGTGAAAAATTCCTTTCTGTGTTGTCAAAACCAGATCAATGTATGTACCTCAATGCTTTTTCAGTTCTCTCTGAGTGGTTTATGGTAGATTTATGGTAGACATAAATGTGGTGTTCTGGACTGAGGGACACTCAAGTGGGCACGTGCACAGGACAGCAAACTCAAAAGGAGCAGGCGTTTTACATCAGTTTTCCAGGACTGAGCTGTGTGCAATGAATGTAAGTCTCACATCCACTTCATGAAAGATAGTGTGCAAAGTAGTTGAATCATCAGCAACTGTGTGTGATGGTCTCACAGGTGAGACAGTAAATGACAGCTTGTAGTGGATCTGGATACTGTTTTGGTTTTTTTTTTTTGTTTTGTTTCTGAGAATCAAGGAGATTAGGACTATACCTGTGCTTGATTGTCTCATTCAGATCCTCACTTGCTCCCCACCCTGGTGGTGTGTTTAATGAGGTCTCAACTTTCCTTATCAGCAAGGGAATCACTGCTGGTCTTGGAGGATGGGGCAGAAAGTCATGTCAATACCTACTTTGCACCTGCTTGCAGTTAACAGCCTCAGGCATTACAGGCTGTGGTCCCAGGGCATTCCCCAGCATTCATCTCTGATCTCCAGGATCATCCTCAACTTCCCAGGATCTTCACCCTCATCTTTCTGGGCTCCTAAGCCTCCATTTTTTTTCATCTAAATAGTCTATCTGCAAAACTTGTGGTCAGGTTCCTAACTGGTAGTTCTGTGTCATGTCTATTTACTAATGTGAAGATCAGAACATGTAACTTTTGTTTAGTCCAAATGTTATCAAAACTTACAACCAGACCATACCAGTTGAAGCTAGCTAGAAAGTTCATGCTTGACGGTTTGAAAATTCAGTTTTGGATGTTTACAAGCCTCTATATGAAATCTGTGCAAAAGTAACTTGAACCAACTGTTATTTGCTCAACTGTTTCCCAGCTTACTTCTTGATGGTGATAATGAGAGAGTTATAAGACTCGCTGAAGTGGTAACAGGTGTCGGATCATGTAGGCTCAGTAAGTAGGCTTCTGCTTTCCAGGTTAGTAGTGATACATGCTTCTCTCTGTGTCTAAGGAGTTGCTCTAAGAAATTCAAATGAAAGTTCAAGATTTACAGTCCCTGTTGAGTGAAAATTACAGCGTTCTAGAAATCATGGTGAAAGGTAACACACCAGGCCTTCCGTTCCTGAATCAATTCATCCTTTTAGCCTTCCTGTTCACAGCAGATATAATATCACTACCATGTTCTGTATCGGCAAACTAAAATACTACAAGACCTGTGAAAGTAATGCACTGATTACTGAAGCCAAGCATATATATGAGTACATAGACTTATGTATTTAACGGATTGCAAGCAGTGTGAAATGGTATCTTAGAAGTCACCTTTTATGAATGGGGCACTCCAGAATTGAACTGTCCAGCTTGGAATCTAACAAGAAGCACCAGTATTTCTGTTCCTGGTTTGGACAGGTTGTGGGACTGCTGTCAGATTCCCTAACTGGGGAAGCTGTTCTAGGCTTTTCCTCTGGTACTTCTCTTCAGCAAGAATGATCCTGCTGCACAAAAAAAAATCCAAGAGAGTTTTAGCATCAGGCTACTTCACTGTGGAAACCCAAGATTCCATCACTGGACTGAGACCTTCTAATTCTAGAATGTGGTCAAATTTGCGATCCAAATCCCAATTCTGATTGAACTACCTCATGTTTGACTTTAAAAAATAGAGTATTCCTGCTTGAGGTTAGTGCGGGGGCGACGGCGGCATCGGGCTGTAACCGGGCGGTTTTCGTACTCGTGACCCCCCTGGAGCAGCAGCCCCGAGCTGCTTCCCCCCCACCCCGGACCCGGAGGTTCCTGGCAACAAATCAGGAGAGGAGGGGGCGTAGCCGGAGGCACCGTGGGCGATTTAAGCGATTTAAACGCACCACCCCCCTGTTGATTGAGTGATTGATTGATTGATAGGGTGATAAAAAGCCTCCTGGAGGGCAGGGACTAGTCCCTGGCCAGAGGGGAGAGGGGGAGTCAGCAGTGACTGGGTGAGTCAGCAGTGACTGGGTGTGTCCCAGGGCAGGAGAGGCTGCAGTCGTTTGCAGCTCGTTGGGGAGGGCACTGACTCCCTCCCAGTGCACAAGGCGAGGAAGGTGCCAAGGAGCTGTGAACCAGGGGTATCACCAACAGGTATTTCCCAGCTCAGTGAAAGAACAATGGTATCTACCCAGCGGAAGAAGACCAGAATGAATGTGGGAACCCAGACAGAGTTCCCATGGAAGGAGGCGATGGTGCAGGTTGCCGGCTGCAGGGAATGCTACAGCGTCTCTGTGGTGTCAGGGGGCTGTGTGCGCTGTGAGCAGGTAGATGATCTGCTCGGCCGAGCGGCACAGCTGCAAAGCCAGGTTGAAAGGCTTCAAGCCGAAGTAGAAAGGCTTAGGAGCATTCGGGAGGCTGAAATGGAGATAGACTGGTGGAGCCAGGCTTTGCCCTCCCTGCAACAAAAATGGGAGCACCTGCCAGAGAGCTTCCAGGATCGAGGGACCCCTGTACTCTGCCCCTCTCAGGTGGAAAACAATAACTTAGAGGAGAGGAGTGAGTGGAGGCAAGTCTATGGCTGTGGCAAAAGGCGAGTGCCCTCCTTGCCTACTTTGCCTCCACAGGTGCCTCTGAGCAATAGATATGAAGCCCTAGTGGAATACAGCCAGTCCAATGGGGATGTGGTGGAGAGGCAACCTATATCAGAGGTCCCACCACAGTCAGAAAAACCTGACAGGTGTATAGCTACCTCCTCCACAAGGAAGAAGAGAAGAGTTTTAGTGGTTGGAGACTCCTTCCTAAAGGGATCTGAGGGCCCAATATGCAGAGCTGACCCCCATCACAGGGAGGTCTGCAGCCTGCCTGGAGCCCGAATCAGGGATATCACCAGGCAACTCCCCAACCTGGTGAAGGCCACAGACTACTACCCCCTGCTGATCTTCCAGACAGGTGGGGAAGAAGCTGCATCCTGTAGTCTGAGGGGGATGAAGAAAGACTACAAGGCCCTAGGACAGTTGGTGAAAGAGTCTGGGGCACAAGTTGTTTTCTCCTCCCTCCTTCCATTTTCAGGTGATGACGTGGGATGGAATGGTAGGATTCTCTCTATTAATGCCTGGCTACGAGACTGGTGCTACAGGCAGGGCTTTGGGTTCTTTGATAATGGCTGGTTTTATAAGACACCAGGCGTGACGGTAATACATGGGAAAGGTTTATGTCGTAGGGGCAAAAGGGTTCTGGGACAGGAATTAGCAGGGCTCATTCGGAGAGCTTTAAACTAGATTCGAAGGGGGATGGGGTAGTAGCTGGGCTTGCACCACTGGGGCAACGCTCTAGTGTTGAGGTAGACCAGGAGGCCCCCCATACCCCTGGGGTGAAATCAGTGTGCTCAGCTCGCTCCCTGAAATGCCTGTACACCAATGCACGCAGCATGGGGAATAAACAGGAGGAGTTGGAAATCCGTGTTCGGTCGGGGAGCTATGATTTAGTGGCAATTACAGAGACTTGGTGGGACGCCTCGCATGACTGGAATGTGGTCATGGACGGCTATGTCCTGTTCAGGAAAGACAGGCCACTAAGGAGAGGTGGTGGAGTTGCTCTTTATGTGAGTGAGCAGCTAGAATGTATTGAGTTCTATCCAGGGGCAGATCAGGAGCGAGTTGAGAGTTTGTGGGTGCGAATTAAGGGGCAGGCTGGCAGGGGTGATACTGTTGTGGGTGTCTATTACAGGCCACCGGATCAGGATGAGGAGGGTGATGAGGCCTTCTACAGGCAGCTGAGAGCAGTCTCGCAATTACAGGGTCTGGTTGTTGTGGGGGATTTCAACTACCCTGATATTTGCTGGGAGGCCTACTCAGCCAGCCATCCTCAGTCCAGGAGGTTCCTCCAGTGCATTGATGATAACTTTCTGATGCAAATGGTGGATGAGCCAACTAGGAGAGTAGTGCTGCTGGATCTTATCCTCACTAATAAGGAGGGTCTGGTTGAAGAGGTGAAGGTTGAGGGCAGCCTTGGTTGTAGCGACCATGAGATGGTAGAGTTCAGGATCTCATGTGGCAGGACCAGAATAGCTAGCAGAATCACAACCCTGGACTTCAGGAGGGCCAACTTTGGCCTTTTCAAGCAATTGCTAGGGGAAATCCCATGGGACAGGGTACTAGAAGGTAAGGGGGCCCAAGATAGTTGGTTAGCATTCAAGGACTGCTTCTTCCGAGCTCAAGATCAGAGCATCCCAACAGGCAGGAAGTCAAGGAAGGGTACCAGGAGACCTGCATGGTTAAGCAGGGAACTGCTGGGCAAACTCAAGTGGAAGAAGAGGGTGTACAGATCATGGAAGGAGGGGCTGGCCACTTGGGAGGAATATAAGTCTGTTGTCAGAGGATGTAGGGAGGCAACTAGGAAAGCTAAGGCCTCCTTGGAATTAAACCTTGCAAGAGAGGTCAAGGACAACAGAAAGGGCTTCTTCAAATACATTGCAGATAAAACCAACACTAGAGGCAATGTAGGCCCACTGATGAATGAGGTGGGGGCCCTGGAGACAGAGGATAAAAAGAAGGCGGAGTTACTGAATGCCTTCTTTGCCTCTGTCTATACTGCTGGAGGCTGTCCTGAGGAGCCCCGGACCCCTGCAGCCCCAGAAGAAGTCAGGATAGAGGAGGAATCTGTCTTGGTAGATGAGGGCTGGGTCAGGGACCAATTAAGCAACCTGGACGTCCATAAATCCATGGGCCCTGATGGGATGCACCCGCGGGTGCTGAGGGAGCTGGCGGAAGTCATTGCTAGGCCACTCTCTATCATCTTTGCTAAGTCGTGGGCAACGGGAGAGGTACCTGAGGACTGTAGGAAAGCGAATGTCACTCCAGTCTTCAAAAAGGGCAAGAAGGAGGACCCGGGGAACTATAGACCGGTCAGCCTCACCTCCATCCCCGGAAAGGTGATGAAACAACTTGTCCTTGGTGCTGTCTCTAGACACATCAAGGATAGGAGGATCATTAGGGGCACTCAGCATGGCTTCACCAAGGGGAAGTCATGCTTAACCAACTTGATAGCCTTTTATGAGGACGTAACCCGGTGGATAGATGATGGTAAAGCTGTGGATGTGGTCTATCTCGATTTCAGTAAAGCGTTTGACACGGTCTCCCACAGCATCCTCGCAGCTAAACTGAGGAAGTGTGGTCTGGATGATCGGGTAGTGAGGTGGATTGTGAACTGGCTGAAGGAAAGAAGCCAGAGAGTGGTGGTCAATGGGACAGAGTCCAGTTGGAGGTCTGTGTCTAGCGGAGTCCCTCAAGGGTCGGTAGTGGGACCAGTACTATTCAATATATTCATTAATGACTTGGATGAGGGAATAGAGTGCACTGTCAGCAAGTTCGCTGATGACACAAAACTGGGAGGAGTGGCTGACACAACGGAAGGCTGTGCAGCCATTCAGAGGGACCTGGACAGGCTGGAGAGTTGGGCGGGGCGTAATTTAATGAAATATAATAAGGGCAAGTGTAGAGTCCTGCATCTGGGCAAGAACAACCCCAGGTACCAGTACAAGTTGGGGGCAGACCTGTTGGAGAGCAGCGTAGGGGAAAGGGAGCTGGGGGTCCTAGTGGACAGCAGGATGACCATGAGCCAGCAGTGTGCCCTTGTGGCCAAGAAGGCCAATGGCATCCTGGGGTGTATTAGAAGGGGTGTGGTTAGCAGGTCAAGAGAGGTTCTCCTCCCCCTCTACTCTGCCCTGGTGAGGCCGCATCTGGAATATTTGTTCAGTTCTGGGCCCCTCAGTTCAAGAAGGACAGGGAACTGCTAGAGAGAGTCCAGCGCAGAGCCACGAAGATGATTAAGGGAGTGGAACATCTCCCTTATGAGGAGAGGCTGAGGGAGCTGGGTCTCTTTAGCTTGGAGAAGAGGAGACTGAGGGGTGACCTCATTAATGTTTATAAATATGTAAAGGGCAAGTGTCATGAGGATGGAGCCAGGCTCTTCTCAGTGACATCCCTTGACAGGACAAGGGGCAATGGGTGCAAGCTGGAACACAGGAGGTTCCACATAAATATGAGGAAAAACTTCTTTACGGTGAGGGTGACTGAACACTGGAACAGGCTGCCCAGAGAGGTTGTGGAGTCTCCTTCTCTGGAGACATTCCAAACCCGCCTGGACGCGTTCCTGTGTGATATGGTCTAGGGAATCCTGCTCCGGCAGGGGGATTGGACTAGATGATCTTTCGAGGTCCCTTCCAATCCCTAACATTCTGTGATTCTGTGATTTCTTAAGAGGGTGTCTTTGATTAGCATCAGGAAACATTCTCCTGGGCATAACTTGTGGCCTGGGGTACCACTTTTTTACTTGGTGTATAAGGTTACTATCCTCCTAATAGATGATTTTTACTTGTAATTTATAGTCATTTACTGGACTTGAGAAGTTATGACTTACTGAACTGACTCAGCCAACAACTGACTGCATAGAAATCCTTCACCTTCAAACATAAATGTTTGCTTTTATTGTTTTTTTTCCAAAGGTTTAGCTATGGCATTTCCTTTGTGAGAACCCAGTCTCTCAGCAACATCTTAACTTAGCTGTTCATTTTTTTTTTTTGAACTAGCAGACACTTGCTTCCTTTTTTGCCTTTCTAAGAATATGACCTTCAGCTGATGGTAGTTGCAAGAGAACAATAGAATCCCCTTTCTTTTAAATTCACCATTTCTCTTCATTTTGAGATAATATTAATCCTTAAAATGAACTGTAGGTTTTTGCTTAAAGTGGTGGCTAAATTTTAGGAGATTAATCTTTGTCTTATTTAGTAATATATTTTTCACCTAAACTAAGTGTGTTCAGAGCTGCAGATTCCTTATATGCTACAAGCATAAGGCATGCTTCTTTTCAAGAATTTACTTGTATCTATACCCAGGAGACCTCTTGGGTGGGTGGTTTCTGCCCTAAAATTTTTCCATGTTTATCTGACAATGTGCGAATCTGTTAGTAGCCATTGTCATGGAAACAAATGAGATTTTAAAAAGACATCTTCATGCTAGGTCTCAAGGAGCAACTCTGTGTGCAAGGTCACGAGATCTTCAGAGCTCCCACCTACAGTTCTGTTCACATGCTCACCAAGTGTTTTGTTCTTGTTGAAACTTCCATACAGTCCTGTTTTTGGTGAAGTAGATACTCCAGGGCACTCTTCTGGGTAAATGGTATTTGCGAGAGGAGTACACCATGCTTCTTTCTTCAGGTGAGCAGTAATAAATGTTTCCTAAGCTACGAAGTTCACTTTAAGGGGTTGAAAGCTCAACGATTTCTGTTCCCTACTGAGATTAAATTCTCATTCTGAAAGAGAGGTTGACTGGAAACTCATCAGGTCTTCCAGAAGCATCAATGAGGAGATTGATGCTGTCCTTGCCAGAGGGGCTGGAGAAGCCATGGCAGCTCAGGCTATGCACAAAGGATTTTACATTGGTGGCTATGTTGTACCCAAAATGAAAGAGAGCTGGTGGCTTAACCCTAATTTGTGCAAGGGTGAAAACAGATGTTCAAGTCTGAGTTTGACAGAGACTTAGCAGATAGTAATAATGCTAATAAATGCCTGGAGGCTTGTGTTTCTTGTTTGGCGGACTGTTAGTTTTCATAGCTGTCTGTTGAACTCTTATTATCTCCGGTTCATATGCAGTGATCTGGCTCAGAACTGTTACTGTTTGAAGATGTTTCCTTCCATTTGTCCACACATTTTTTAATATTCCTCAAGGTCCTGCTGGCAAACTAATCTTGAGGATTTTTTTTTTTTTACTGATGAGAGTCCCGGAGGTTGTCGTAGGACAATGCTCTTTTGATGCTTTGTGTTTCTCTTCAACGATCTTTGGGCTGTCTGCCAGCAGAAGAAACGTGTCTTACTCCTGAATATATTGTGTTCATCAAGGGCATACAGACTCCTGAGTGGTGGTGGTTTATCTTCCATGAAGTGAGTTCACAGTGCTTTAGACTATGAGAAGATTTGGATTTGTAGTACATCAGCAACCACATAAGTGATTCTTTTTCCTAGTCCTCCCAAAACTTTCACAGGTTATCTCAGGAGGTCCTGGAGTCATGAAAGCCAGGCCACTGTCTTAGTTGATATTAAGTTGATTGGCAGTTGCTTCAGGTGGGTTTGGTTGTTTCAAGAAAAAATTGCAAGCAGCAACCCATTGGTTTGGATGAGTTTCTTCCCTTGCTGTGTTTGGTGTTTATGCTGTCTGTTTCTATGTGTTCTTTCCAAATTACCTGTACTGCACCTTGTTTTCAGTTCTGGTTCCAGGGCTTTTCCTGTCTGTCCATGCAGAACCTGAGGCCTTTGCCTGTTCCTGGAATTTATTGTTAGGACTTTCGTCAAGTGCTTCGGTTGTCCTTGAGACACTCTATTTTCCAGTGTAGATGATAGTTAGTTCTCTGTGGTAAGCTGCATTCTTCTCTGGTCAAGCATATATTTTTTTTTTTTTTTTTTTTTTTTCCCAACAGCAAGGGTGTATACTTCAATCTGACACTGTCAGAATATATCTATTAATGTTCTTTTGAATCTTTTTCAGTGTGTTTATCTTGCTTATTTTGGGATATTTCTTGGATTTAAAGAATGTGGAGCTTTTCTTTAGTTTCTCAAGTACTGGTCTTCTCTGCTTAAAATTTGTAATTTATCAGACCTGTCCGTTTATATGTGAATGATGCATAGTTTTCCAAACATTTATTTTGGATTCAGCTACATGGTCATGGATTGGTTCCCCACTGGGATTTTAACCTGTTGTTTTAAAGTACTCACAGGTCTTTTCTATAAGCCCTTTTCTTGTTTATGAAGCTTGTTCCTCATGGCTATTAGATGAGCCAGAATGTGGACTAGTTGCAGTTTTACCCGAGACAGTTAGTTTTCCAATGCTGTTCTCAGTCTTCTGTTTCTAGGGCTGTCCTTCATACTCTTGAGATAAGGAGTACACCTCTTCCTTTCAGGTTCACAAGACCAGGAAGTTTCTGAGTTTCTCCACACAGATAAAGCACTTGACTGGTCTGTGGTGGAAACAAATCCCATCCTCACAGTACTTTGCCAAAGGGCACTCTGTGCATGGGCTACGTATGAAAAAGGAAAGCTGGACCTTGGATGATGGTGCAGAGCAAATACTGCCAGACCTCACATGACTTCTGTAGTCAGTTTGAGCATTGGACTGCTTTCATTGCAGTCATTTTGTAGTACAGTCAGTAATGAAAAAAGTGATGAAAACATTTGAATATGTGAATCTGCTTGCTGTGAAGTATCTAGATCCAGCCTGCTATCCCAGTCCAGATGTTCTGAGGCTGTATCTTGTCTGAGATTGTATCTACTGAAGTCATGTTCCTGAGGGAATATAGCAGATGACTTCTAGCTCTTGCCTAGTTGTTGTATAGCCTGAAGCAGAAAGAATTAACCTTGATGTTTATTCCAATAAGTGAATTATTTGACTTGCATTTATTTCATATTTTCCTTAGGTTAGGCTATTTCTTTATTTGTGACAGTAGCTTTTTTTGTTCGTTTTAAAAATCTTCTTGGAGAAGTAATATAGTTAGCTGAGCATCTAATGAGTGAATGTGTATAGTATTTGGATTTATAGTATATGTTCATTCTAATGAGTGAGTGTGTATAGTATTTGGATTTATAGTATATTTCGGATCACATTTCATTTCTGTCTTTGGTATACTGCTAATCAGGTAAAATCTATTGAATCAAGTTTGGCAATAGCTAATCAGTTTGAAGAATATAAAGATTAAAGCATACATTAAGATAAATACATCTGTTGTGGTGCTGTACTAAATTGCACTGTAATGTGTTGCTTACACACTCAAATATAAAAATAGGTATGATAGGCTTTCAATTAGACTTATTACAAAATATCTATTATTTGTTTCTGAGAGCTTTCTTGGAGAAATTGCCTTTTTCCCAATCCACTGGTATCACAAAAGCAAAAGGTAGTAGAAATTTCTGTTTCTACAGTCAGGAGAAACAGAGGATCTAGACTCATCCTTTTTGCTTTTGTTCCAGTTCCTGGTTTTTCTTTAGGGAAAAATGCTTATGTAAATGAGCAGTAGATAACTTCAGAAGAAAGAATGTTCTTTCTAGTAGAATTATTCTCTTAATATAAAAAACTGCCTTTTCCCGTAATTGGATTAAACTAAAGATTTTGATTGAGTCATTGAACTTGAGACAGTGTTCTCTGACAAATCTAGTATTTTGAATTAAAAAAAACCCAACCCACCACAGTGGAACACCCCCCCACCCCCATACTCTCCCTTCTGATGATCTAATGTTAGAAAAGTTTTAGATCATTGCTGGCTCTAAAAATATTTTCCCTTGCAGCTGAAGAATTTTGCCCTAACATCAGTTGTCTTCGTGGTAGTGCTTTTGTAAGGTTTGATTAAATAAGACCAAGTACTGTTTAAATAAGAGATCTTTTATTAGTTAAGAAATTAAATAAGAGATCTTTTATTAAGTCAGTATTTTTTGTGGAAATATATAAAACAGAAACAAAAATACAAGAACAATTGATATTCTTGATATGGACAAACCTCATGTGATACCCATTTTATTGTTACAGTGAAACTTGGTACATCAAAGGTCCTTAAAATTTCTTTTCGCAATCCTAATTTTGTCTTGTCTTTTTTGGCTTGTGGCTATAATAAATATTTAATTGATGATAATATTGTATGCCACTTCTTCTTTATTAATTTACCTCTTTTCACAGAATTCATATTTTTACTTAGAAGACAGATTTTGTGGATTTTTGTGGTGGGATTCTTTCCCAAATAAATTAACTAGTTAAAATAAAAATCCTAAAACAGGGTACCCTTGCACATTTGCTGCCAAGAAATTTTAAAAAAGATTATACATTCGATCTAGAAATTGTACATCATTTAAGTTTCTCAAGTGGTGAGTTAAGACTCCTTGTTCACTGTCCAAAATCTCTGAGGTAGTTATTGTCTTTACTACGTCAAAACCTGTAAATGCTTTAAAATTATTAACTCTTTCAAAGTGGAGAGTGTAAAAGTCTTGAAAGTAAGGTTATTCAAGGAAACTTCATAGTGAAAATAAATCTTTGTGGCAGTCTGGTGTAGATTTGTGTAAATATGAATGCTGAGAGTTTCCACATATTTTTCTGTAGATGGGGAACATTTATTGATAAGAGACAGTGTTCAGCCGTTCCATTATTTTGAGAATAGTAGCTGTGTGTTAGGAGTAGGTCTCCCTCATTTTGTCTGAGATTATGTTTCTCTGACTTACTCTCTAGACCTTGTATTTTGACACTACACTTCTATAGTTTCTCAGCTAAAATGTCTGCCTTTTTTAATTGTCTTGTGTTTGTTTTATTCTTCAAGTATGAACATGCTTATTAATTTCACTAGAACTACTTTTGCACGTAAGCTGAATGGGTACAAATACAAATTTAACCAGCCAATATTAAGCCTTCTTTTCTGACATGGTTTAAAACTAATTATTTTAAAGATTTGAGTTACGGTGTTACAGACTACTAAATTTTCCCAATCTTCAGTTTATTGCTGAAAAGGTGAAATAAATATTAGAAATCAGAAGGTGTATCTGGCTAGTGTCAAGTGAGATTGTAAAAAAGGCTGTATGTTATTAAATAAGAGTGGACTGTTAAAAAATCTGATATAAGTACTGGTAAGAAAAAAAGTGTGAATGTTGAACTGCTGGACTGATGGATGGGCTTGTGACAGTAAAACAAAAAAAAACATAGGAAAAGACTTGAGAGAATGCTGAAAGATGCAGAAACTCAGTGAGAAGCACAGCTAACCTGTTTGATAATAAAAGGCTGTAAGAATACAGAACACTTTTAGAGCATGTGGATGGATTTTATTATACATAGAACACATTTGAAAGTATATAAGGTAAATGTTTCATTAAATTGTTGATTAAATTGTTTATTAAAAGTTGAAGTGAAAAATATATTGCTTGAAGTTTGGATTTGATATTCTAACCACCAAAAGGATGTAATTAAAATGCTCAGTGAGGTGCTATTGGTAGTGTTTATTATTGAATCACAGAATTAGCTGAGTTTGGAAGATGCCTCTGGAAGTCATCTTGTCCAACCCCCTTACTCAAGAAGGGTTATCTGGAGCCTATTGCTCAGGACTATGTCCAGATGGGTTTTGAATATCTCCAAGGACAGAGACTCCACAGCCTCTCTAGGCAACCTGTGCCAGCTCTCAGAACAAATAGTATGAAAAGTAGAGTTAAAAAGCATATTGCAATTTTTTTTCCTGTTGTTAAAGAGATGAATGGCATTAATTCAGTGTGTCCAATTTAGAAGAATTTAAATTCAGTAGTCAAATCTTAGACTTTAGTTTCAGGAGCAGTTAATTAGCCTAAATGATGTGGAAGGCATTTCAACTCTCTGTTCATCCCTGTCTGTTGAGTTTCCAGTCCTTTCCTTATGCTGGCCTTATGACTACATGGTATAATAGATTAAAAAAATTATCCAACTATAGGTTTACTTGGGGAAGGTGAAGCGGAAAGAGGTTTGTTTTCAGATGGTGGGAATGGGTGGACAGAATCAGGGGCTGTGTCTTCACAATTCAGCAACTTCAGTTTTTGGTGTATTAAACTACTCATTAAATTTTTACTTAGAAGAGAAAGAAGGAAAAAAGAACACAAAAAAAGGGATTAAACACAGTTCAGGATGAGAAAACAGGAAAACAAAGAGCGAACATATAAAATAGAAATGTATCAGCTCATTGTTCCTGAAACTGTTATGTTGCAAACTTAGAATGTACATGAAGCAAATACTTCAGTTTTATTTATTTAAATTTTATTTATTTTGTAACTTTTTTTTAAATTTTGAAGTATTTCATCTGCTTGCTTTCCTACTTATAACAGTCCGGGCTTTGACTCAGCATTTCCTCGCAACAGAGGAATGTGGATTATCTATTGTATCTAAAACCAGGCATGACTGTCTTTTAAAATAGGTGGCTGTAAACTCATGTAGGATTTTTCAGTTAAATGAAAATGTGTTACTGAGAAATAGCCACAAAGTTTTGTAATCATAAAATTTACATTTTCATAGTGCTATTTTGAAACTATGTGAAATCAGAGAAGAGGGATACTCAGATGCATTAACGCTTCCTGCCTTTGATGTTCACAGCATTGACTTGCAGCTGTAGACTGTATAAACCTTTGAAAAATAGCCCACAACGAAACAAACAAAACCAACTAGCATTGGAGCTGTTTCCTTTTAAAATTATTAGCTCAGTTTAAATTAATGTCTGTCTGCAGCCCAGGGGTTGCTACAGCAAATATAGGCACATATTGACGTATTCTTTTCATTCAGACATTCACTAACTGTTTTGTTAAGTATTTAATAATTTCCTTGTTGACATGTATAAGATGAGAACTTCAGGCTAGAAAACCTGTGCATTAAAAATGGAGGAAAAAATATAGGTATTTTTGAGAGACGTTAATAAAATACCTTCTTCTGGATCATGACTGCCTCTTCCTTTTACCTTTATAAAGCATACTAGAATACGAGTGGGTTTTGTTGTTTGACAGTTGTGATGCAAATTGCAGGGGAGAAATTGATGTCTGATGGTGCCCTATATGTTACCATGTGCAATGCTGAGCACTGCGACAAGTACTCTTCACTACAAAGAAGTCAAAGAGTATAAAGGGAACAGGAGCTCTGGCAAGGTGGTAACAATGATTTTCTAGCCTGTGAGTCCCTGAGGGAAAACAGAGCTTAAATCTGAGAAAATTGTACTGTACATGTACACATTGTAAACATGAAACCTTCAAAGTAAGTTCAAAATATAAAGAAAGTATCCAAAATCGGCAAAAAGGACAGATGTCTGTACTGACCAGGAAGCGGAGGGCACTGGGGAATCCTGGGGCAGGACTTAATGCTGAGGTGGTCACAAACTGACTTGAAAGAGAAGAAAACTGGAATTTGCTCAGATACGTTCCAGCAGTTGCACCCAATCGTATCTTTAGTCACCTTTGAAATAAAAAGAAAGTTAGAAATGAGTCATACTTAACTGAATCTGTAGTAGAAAGATTTTAATTTTGAAAATATAAGGTAATTCTGCAATTTTCAAATAAAACAAACTAACTTTGAGTAAGTGAAAATAGCAATGGATAATTAGAGCCCAAACTATCTTGCTGTGCAACATCTTAGCTTTGAATGCCAAGGATCTATAAAGCAGGTGGCTGTGTACAGCTGCCAAACATCATTTAACCTCATTAGTAGTCAGTAAAGCAACATCAGAAAAGCAAGTTGCAGATGGCAGTGAAAGAAAAGGTACATAAGAACTAACAAAAAGAGTCCTTGAGTATGTACCTTAACTTGCAAAGTAAAGCAATTTACTGTACATGTCTTAATATAAGTAGAGGCAAAAGATTGCTGCTGTGAATTAACGTAGTTTTGAGTGGAGGTCTGCTTCTGGGTAACACTAGTGGAAAACAGCTGCAAGCTTGCTTTCATTATGTGCACAAATGTAAAAGGAAAAGTAATACTTATTGTGAATTATACTTTTGTGTTATTTAAATAGAGGATTGTTAGTTTCTCTTACACAGAGAACTCCTTTCTAGCTGGACTCCATTCTATTGCAATTTTTAAACTTTTAAAATTTCTTTTCTTAGCAGCTTCTTCCCTATCCAGTTCATCTACTCAACGTGTTCTTCTTTGGATATGTTTAATGTGCTTCTTATTTCTGAACCCCATCATATATGCAGAAGGTGAATCTGGTCCCCTGTGATGTGACCAGTTCAAATTTACGAATGTGCTAGTTTGGCTGCCTTCTGGCTGCCTCTCAGAATGGGTAGGAGCTGAACTGGAACTGCTTTTCACTGAATGAACCACAAATGTTGGTCTGGCTTTTCTACCCAACCACAACTTCTAATCAACATGTAGGAATTGTGTAGCTTTGTCATCTCTACCTATCAAATTTGGCTGAAATTGCCCAACCAATCAAAGCTGGGGAGGTGATGTGGTGGAGAGGGTAAAGGAGCAGGAGTAAGATGATGACCAGCAGTGCAATCGTGTACATACTTTCATCCAGTTTGTTAAATGTATTTATCTGGTCTGTTGTGGTGGGCATTCTGTTCTATGGAGCACTCTATCAATGTCAGGGAAAAAGAAGTGCCATGAAGATCTAGTTACCAAACTTCACTGGAGAATGCTGGTAGAGGTTCCTCTAACAACTGTTCTCCAAGGTGTATGTCTTCATAGTAGTACAGCAGAAAAATGCATGGTGACCCAACAGCAGCCTCTGAGAGGTCTGAGAAGAGTCTAGAGGGAGTGGGACAGTAGTTCCATGGTGAAAATGCGGTGTAGCTGGGTAATAACGATCAAGCTGCTGCAAAATAACGTGGTTGCTCTTTAAGAATTTAAAGTCCCTTAAGACTATTATAGCTTTCATATGTCAGCAGTATTGATTCATTGAAGTCCTTTTCTCCACCTTACAAGTGGGTCAAGATTTTACCAAGGATGAGTCAAGGGCTTAAATGGGCTTGGTTTCAGAATAGTTTGCTCAGAGTAACCTCTCTTACAAAAATGGAATTTATTTATAAGTGCCCCTTTACTCTCTCATCTGTGCTGTGTCGGTCAGCGATCCCTCTTCTGATGTCTGTCACTTGAAGTTACCATTTTTCCACTGAACTGTCAGAGAGAAGACAACAGCAGCTTGATCTCGCATCCTGTGAATCATTGTGAGTTAGTAAATCAAAAGCTAGCTTTGATAATCCTTGTCTTTTCTGCTTTTCAGGATAGTTGTATAATAGCATCATTGATATAAAAAGCAGCTATAACTTTGTGGTCTGCAATTGAAAAGTTAAACAAATCGCAGAATGACTACTAGGCTTTTAACTGACCAGCTTTTTCAAAAAGTTCTCTTATATTACAAGAGAACCTCGATGCTTTTAAACTTTCGGGGCTTATACTCAGAATTTCTCCATACTTAAGTTTTTGTTTGCTCACTTGAGGTTCTGAGACTTAAAAGATATTTACACCTGAATTTAGAAAATTTTTTATTTATATAATTTATATTAGGTGTAATCTTGATTAAATAAAGAATAATTTTGAGAAAACCTCAAGTATTTATGAACTAGATTAAATTAGTTGACTAACTTCAGCTGGAAAATTCAGGTTAGAAAAGTCTGAATGCGACGGAACCATTATGAGTGTTTCTTTCAACTAACCAACAGACATATAGACCTTCTGATCATTACTCCAAATTATGTGAAAAATACTTTTTAAAAAAGTACATACATAAAACATGGTTAGCATTTACTTAAAAACAGAGATAGCTCTTTTGCATGGTATAGATTTATTGTAAGGAACAAACAGGAAAACATAAGGCAATATGTAATTGAAGTGTTTAGAATAGGTGAGTTTTCTTCAATCCGTAACTACTTAATGTGCCACTAATTTTTTCAGTCAATTTCAAAGGAGGGAGGAGGTAAAACAAAATGTATATGTACACAGGTAGTGCCAGATTTCAGACTTCATTGCCTCGTTGGCCTTGGCCTTTATCTTTTACAGAAGATTTAACAGGAGGTGGCAAGGGGGATAGAAATGTAATCAGTTGGGCTATTACAGAGGAACAATGTGGCCAAGTACTGTCTTGGCAGCGTGTTGCTGTTTTTATCCATTCAGCAAATGTAATTTATTTATACATCTGTCAATAAATACAAGGTGGCATCCGATAATGAGTACAGCAGGGACTTAAGCTGGAGTGTATTGCTGTGTTTGACACAAAGGTCAACCTTGGGAAAGGGACTTGAAATTAACATTTCTTGAAAAGTATTTTTCCTTCCACAGAGGCTATCTCTTAATTCCAGCAATTTTCTGTGTTTGATAAGCAGAGAGAGCATACATTTTGATTATATAAAGGAGGGAGGAGGCGATGAAGCTTTAAAAAGTTCAACCAGCATTGCTTTCTGGTGATAAGAATGGGACTTTATGCAGCACAGGAGAGATTACCTGAAGTAGAATTGGGAAGCAAATTGTATTTACAAAAGGTGGCATGATTTTCCTAATAGGTGTTCAAAACAGGCTATTCACTCACATATTCTGCTGAGCTTGACTAGAAATAACTTCATTTCAAAAAGGACAAATCTGATTGAAGGTAAAAGCGTTTTCCTCTCACAGATACTTGTCTAAAGGATTTGCATTAAATTTTCTTGATGGGAGCAGAGTAGTATTTTATTTTGCATCTGCGTGAACTGGTAATATGGAAAATAAAAATACAGATCGTGTACTTGATTGCTTCATGCTTCAGCCACTTGAATTACTAGATTTATGTCTGCAATTATGGAAGAGATGTTGCAGTATGATAGTTTGACAATAACTGTCACAATTATATTACCAAAATATAGATTCAACTTATTCTTGAAGTTAGGAGTATTGAAATTACATTTTAAGGACCAGGCATATCTTCCTGTGTTTTTTTCTTGTTTTTAACGTAGCCAGGTTATTTTTAAAGTACTATAGTATGTCGAAATGTTGTCAGTTATTAATAGGATACACAGATGTCAAAGATGTCTTGTGCTGCAAAGTTCCATAAGGTATATACAAGACTGTTGTGAAATAGCTTGTCATGGTGTCAACAAGATCTAAGTGTGCCACTTCTGAATCCTTTATGTTTTTCTCCCTCCTTATAGATCCTGGAATTGGTGAAGGGCATGCATTACCAGCTGGCCTGTCAGAAGTACTTTGAGTTGACGCATGATGTAAGTAGCTACTAATTTTTGTTAAACTATGATCACCATCTTTGTCTTGAGGAAGGCCATGGAAATCGTACATGAAGTCCAGAGACTGTTTGCAGTTTTCACATCCATCATTAGCTGTCTTGCCTTGTTAGTTTTCTTTTCAATAATTTCAAATATTCTTTTGTAATTTTCTGCATTTATATATTGATGTTCTTAATACCCTGAACATTAAAAGATGTAGTAAAAGGTTATGCTTTCTTCCTGAAAATGTCAATATTGTTGAATTCTATCTATTTCAAGCCATTTAACTTTTTCAATATCCTGTTTTTAAGCAAATTTGTGGTTTTTTTATCCCATTATGCAAGTTTGATATTTTGAGATATACATTAAAAAATAAATAAAAAGGATCTAAAAAGCGTAATTAAAACTCTATAATCTCCCAGCAAATACATAGTTAATGTTGTTAATTTTCACTTTGTATTTTTTCACATCTTTAGTCATGTGGGATTAATTTTTAAATCAAGATGAACATTCTCAGAGCTTTTCCATTTGCTTAATCATAGGCAAAGTTAAAGTAAGATTCTCCACAAAACTATAAAAGAGCAAATGGCCACAGTCCATCTCCTATGTGATTTTCTTGATTTGAAAAAAACAGCTTTCACATTGGTTCAAGATGCCTTGTCATCAAGAAAAAACAATTAAGCACAGCCCTTCTTATACCTTTGTTCTCTCCACAACTCAAAAAAGGGAAATGTCGCTTTCAAACAGCAGACGATGGAACAGCCTTGCTTAAAGATATGGATGAGGATTAGATGACCCACCCACAGACATTTACCATGGACTTTTTTGTTCTTACTGGTTTTCAAATTTGACTTAAATGGAATTATTTGTATCCCCAGGTTTCCAGCAATCGTATGTGTGAATGTATAGCAAAGATATACTATGAACCCATATCTTGGCAGCTGTAATTTGAGAGGAACACTTTGTCTTATAGTCTTAGAAAACGATAAAACAGATCTAATAATCTGGAAGGAAATTCAAAATTATGTGCAATTTGAAATTTAGATAACACCTGCCCTGTGTAAGGCTAAGTCAGTAGTAATAATATTTTCCCAAGATGACTATAGACCCCAAGATCAACATTCACCAAAGACTAAATCAGCACAGCCCCCAAGATCTGTTGCATTTTAGGAAAGCTGTCTTTCCATTCTTCTATGGCAAATTCCAGAAGATCACTATTATTTTCAGTCTTATGGTAATATAAATATCTGTCTTAGCTGCTTGCACTAGGAATCATCTTTCTGCTTTGCTGTTGGTAAGTCTTTTACTTCAGGGAGAGAAAGTAGAATGCTCAGAAAGACACTTTCTGTACTTCGAATGGCACATGCTTACGAGGGCAATTTTTTTGACAGAGTTTAGCTATTAAACTTGTTACCAGCCTTCTCAGAATGATTTTTCTGTCCTACAACTATATGCTTTAGTAATACTTCTTTTTTTTCCATGGGGTAATCAAAAGATGTGTTTCTGAAGCTGGTGACACCTAATCAGACAAACCCTTGCTTTTCTGTATATCACTAGCAGAACTTTTAGGTGAAGGAAATCTCTAACGAATCAATCGGCATGACATTGATTGTTATTGTTTCTTCAAATAGGTGAACTATCTTAAATAAAATTTTCCTAGAAATAATGGACTAGCTCACATGGAGAATTTCAACGTCAGTTATGTAAAAATGTTACCAAGATAGTTTGATATACATTGGGCAGAGCTGTTAGTGTTACCTATAATTCCTGAAAGCTACAGTGCGTGTGTGGGTTAGATCTACTATGAGTGACTTTGTAGTAGAGAGTTGTTTAAGATTATGATGTTTTTCGAAGTTCACAGGATCAGCTGCACAATATGTCTGCTTTAGGATTCTCTTTGCATTTCCTCTCCATCATCCTCTCTCAAGTTTCTACTGCATCTTATACTCATGTACACGTATGCAATTTCTTAAGTCTTTCAGTAAGTATGGAAAAGGAAAGCACTATATATAGTGCATGAATGGTTTTACCATATTTTTCAGGTTCTGGGATATTAAGGCATACTCTTGTTTGGGGAAGTTATTTTCTAAATAATAACACTGTAATTTGATCAAGACAAGCTGTCCTATATATGTAAAGAAAAAAAGGTCTTTTGAATTGATAGAAATATGACTGAATGGCCTGTAGGGTAGATATTTTCAAACATTGTTATATTTTAATAATAATTGAGAATAAACTGTGTTTATATGTTAACTAGAGGAAGCATTCAATCAAACACTACCAAAATATTAAAGTATCTTTCTTGATGGTCAAGTTTGGATTTTAGGCCATATGGAAAGTATCATAACTGTTTGGAGTTCTAATATTTGTACTTGAGTTCAGAATAAGTTATTTCATGTTGATTATCCCTTTTAGATTAAGTTTTTATTTTACACTAAAGTGAGGACACGAGGCAACTTACATACAGTGGAAATGAGACACCTTGAAAATGTAAATAGTGTTACCATAACTCAAAGTAAATAGTCACAGTAATGAGGAATGCCTTTCATGGTCACAATAGCGGCAAGATTTTATTTTACTTTAGTTGGTAGAATTGGTTGACAACTCAAAATAGAGAAAAGTATTTCCAGTCCAGTTTGGAGATCTTGACTATGTATATGCAGCCAAGTGAAAGAGATTAATGATATCAGCTATGAACTACTAGTAGGTTAAATAAATGTTCTTGTGACAGTGTGCCTGTAGAAATAATTAGTACTTTAAAATCTGATTGTGTGTAAATCCACTGTTTTATGAGCCTGAGCATTATGAATAAATAAGAAAGACTAACTGGCTAATACCTGTGTTACTAAGTTATATTCCAGAGGAACTAATGATGCTAATGTTGTTTACATGAATATTGCTGTATTAGTTACTTGTTACAGTTACAGCTGTAACGGCTGATTATTTACATATTAATATTTATCTCTAAGTGTTTTATTCTTGAGTACTGGTATTTTACAATCCGTGTGTATTTTTAAGAAGTAAATGAAATCTGACACACAAGCAAACTTTCTGGTACACAAGAATCACTTTTGAATAGTTTATTTAAAAACATATGCAAAACCACTTTTTCTTAGTCCTTTGTGATCAAATCACAAGAACACTGGACTTTTTTAAAAAAAACCAGATGTGGTTAATTGATATAATTTACTGTATGATTGCTCCACGTAGTTTTTCTGTAATATCAGCTGTAGCATTATCAGCTGTCATTTTAAAAGTTCTTCATTAAAACCCAGAGATACTATAGCTACAAAATGATTGCTTCAGGTTTTTCAAAACAATATTTGCTATAGCAGAAATACAAAACTAGAGTTTTTATGAAAGCCAGTATGTGCAAAAAGTGTTGAATCTAAAAAAAGCCTTGTGTTAGTATCACCTACTAGATGGAATAAACATTTCTGTCCAAAGTGACAGGCCTTTTCACTTGGGTCAGTACATGCTAGAAGCTTAAATTTTTGCTGCAGAGAAAATACATTTTTCTTTGGGCATAGTGGATTCCAGATGGATTTACAGGTGTGAATGGATAAAGCTGTTAGAGAAATCTAGTTTCCCCATTTCTGGTAGTAAGTTTCAGGTAACTTACAGCTAAGTTAATGAGGAAGGTTTTAAAATTTATGCGCTTTGATCTATATTACCTAAAAATATTGTAAAACTTACATACAGTAACATGAGCAGTCTAACATAAAAAAAAACAGGAAATTTGTGTATGCTTCACCTCCATTTTTTGTGGTGAATTTTCTTGTGTATTTCCAGACAGAGCAGAATATTTTTATTCAGAGAAATGCTCACTGAACTTTGTTGAAAATTACACTGAACAGAATTGTTTATGTATCACTATATCACAAATGAAGAGGATGATTATGAGCAAAACTTCCCCTTTCTCTCTTCAGGCTATCAACAAAAGGTGATAGTACGAATGGGCAGAATTCTTTTAATTAGAATAGAGTTGTCTAAGCTTCATCCAGTAGAGTTTTATTTTAGTAGCATTCAGGTTTGACAAGGAGAAATGGTACATGGAATCATCTCACAATTTTAACTAACAACCTGTAAATAGCTTTTAGCCAAATACTGTCAATCACCTCTGAAAACATGGTTGTAGGCTCCATTCATATAATGAGCTGCTTCTACAGCTTATTCCAATTTGTTGAGGAGTTTAGAATAAAATTAAGAGTTACAAAGTGAATCTTAAATTGGTCTGAAGAAAACTGAGATTTTAAAGTTAAAAAAAAACAGAACAAATTAAGAGCTGCTTCTAGGAAAGCCAGCTTTTCACTGTATCGCTTCTTTGTAAGCCTTTTTGGTGTAACAAAGTAATTTAGTTCCCACATAATGGGAAGTGGAGCACGGATGAAAGCTGGCTGGATGAAACTCATCCAGATAAGACTGAAATGAAATTCGGTGGTGGCTGTGGGTTTCTTTTTTTTTTTTTTTTTTTTTTTCCCCTCCTTTATGCCTTTTATTTTCAGTACCAAATTAGTGTGCTAGGCCTGTCACTTATTTTTAAGATTTTTCAGGCAAGGTCACTTACTACAGTTGCTGACGTCGTCTTCATGTCTGAATTAGAATTTTGTTATAGGTGTCTTCATTTTCTGACGGAGCTAAGATAGGCAGTGGCAATGCATTTAATCAGGGTTCCATTTAGAGTGGACATTGATCCTCTGCTCTATGATTTTTCACAAGTGGCTGAAATTTAAACTGATGGGTTTTGGCATGTTAAATCAGTCACAGCGTATGTCCTCATGAGACGCTGTGTGTGTGCAAAGTTGCTTGTTATGCTTGAATTGGTCCCACCCTTCTGGGAAAAAGGGAAGATAGTGGGAGCACAAAATTACCAGTATGTGCTCTGTCTTCCTTCATTTCTTGTATCCCATGTTTGGGAAGTTTTCCAACGTTTTTTAAGAGCAATATTTTTCTTAAAATGTTCTTAGTATTCACATGAACTGACAGGCAGATAAAAGGTGCAGATTGGCTGAATATGAGATGGAAACACCTTTTAAAGTAATTCCAAATTTTGAGCCCCTGATACGAAGGTTATAACTGAGGTTTGTGGTGAATATGTCAGAAGAGCTTACTTTTAACACTGAAAGCTTTGTTGATTTGAAATATTTGATGAGCATTAATTGCAAGTTCATTTATCAAATAATTACGGAGCTGAAAGAATGCGCCTGCGAAGTAGAAAGGAGCAATAAAAATGTGCTGCACCTTATGCTAGTTTTCTGTGTTTTCTGCTGAAGACTAAATGTTCTTTGGTATTGGTTGTGCATCTAGTTTCAGGATACTGATGTTGGCACTGGTGGAGCAGAAATAAGCTTGATCTATTGGGCTTCTGTCTTAGCCTGCTGCCTTGTAAACATTGCATTTGTGGTTACTGGAGAAAACAGGGAAAGAGGTGAAGTTACTCGTTTCCATTCACAGTTTCACACTGATACTTAGATCTAGATTTATATTGTGCAGTTATTAGAACTTGTAGGAGTGTTCTCTACCTCCATTGGGACTCTAGACTTGTCTCAGTCCCTCTTTTGGGTAAGGAAATCCTGTTTTAAGGTCTAGGTTCAATTGTCCTAAAGGTATGCCATTTTACTTATATTTATTGTCTTATGTTTTGGGGTATTATTTTTATTTACGACAGCAAAGACAGTGTGAAATATTGTTTGAATATGCCAAAGCAGTCATTTTAGTTCTAACGTGAAGGAAGAAATTTTGTGATGAAAGTAAATCTGTGTCATGTTGTTATTTACGGGGATTGTATTTACAAATTAATGCCTTTTTCTTCAACAAAATCAGAACTTATTAAATTGCTAATTAATTTATTCTTAAATGTGAAAAAGATGAGTTTTTGAAATAAATATAGTAACTCACTGTTCCTTTGCTTTTATGTGCAGGTTGATGACATTGGGTTTTCTTTGAATCATCCTAATCAGTATTTTACAGAGAGTCAGAGGCTATTAAGTGGCGGTAGAGAACTGAAGAAGGAACTAAGTAACTCAGGAAACTCTCAACAAAAAAGTAATAGTCAGGAAAGCATGAATTCGACCTCTACTCCCACTTCTTCGAATACAACAGCTGATGCAGAACTGGAGGGACTGGAGGCATACTTCACTGAAGACTAAGCAGCTATGTTATTTGTTTTTTTTGTTTTGTTTTATTTTGTTTGGTGTGGTTTTTTTTTCCTTTCTTTCCCTTCTCTAGCTGGATTTGTGGCTTATGCTAAGGAATATGCACTTCACTGCCTTGGAAGGTGCAGGCATTTACTGCTTTGAATAAGCTGAAGAAAAGGAAGATAGATACTGAAGCTGTAATTGCATCCACTACTTATTCTTGCAGCTTTAGAATACTGTTTTATATGGCAAGTTGAAGGATGGGAAATGAAAGTTCCTTCCCAATTATTAGGTGGTTTTTGTCTGACTTACCTTTTTTGTTTTTCTTCAAAATGTTTAAATATTTTTATTCCATTTTGTGGTCACTTTTATATATTTCTTCTTAATAAATAAATTGCAAAATAAAAGTTTGTGGTATTTTCTTTTGAGCTGTATTTGGATGGTAATTAAGTAGGAGTTCATATGATCAAAATTACCCTCTGGAGGAGTCTGTCTGTCTCTTTTCTACAAGAGGAGCTGAGCGAAATCAGCTTCCTAATTTGTGTACCTTGACACTAAATTTAGAGAGCTAGTTTTGGTGCTTGAAATAGAACATGAGCAGAGTTTAGACACCTGTATGTAAGAAGGTAATCCAAAAAGCTGACACTCCACCAACTGATTCATCTTGAAAAAGCTATTCCTTTTTAATTTTTAAGTTTCTTCAATGTCTGACCATGGCTGGAGCCTCTTGTGTCCTGCTAAGCTAAACAGCTGTCTGAATGCAGCTTTGAGTCACCTAAATTCCACCCATTCCCACCAAAACCCAAGTCACCTAACACACAAATGGCATTCAGTTGAGCAGCTGCCACCATGAAGAGGGTGGAAGCTCTGAGTAGAGCTGGTATTTTATATCATACTGTTAGAATATTCTCCTGGGGATTTGGAAAGCCTGAATTTTGTTTTGTCTAATGCTTAAGGAGTTTCAAGACATTATCGCTTCCCTGGAGAGTGACCTAGCTACTTGCATAGGCCTGTAACTGCATAAGCACAGCATTGTCATTGCTAGCAACTTGTATTGACTCTGCAAGGCCTTAGCATGAAGACTCACTGAGCTTGATTTTTCTGGGCTTATCTTGCCCTACCTGAAGCTTTGTTTTAGCCATAACAGCAACTGACAAATGACAGCCTAACTTTGTACAAAGGCATGGTGTACTGCCTATGTCTATAAAAATTTTGATGTGTTTCTGTAGCTAATGGCTAGTAAGAAGTAGTTATTTTGTGTAGAAACAATCTATGATCTTGGGTGCCAGAAGCCTCATGGCTATAAACAAATCGCCTATGACCAAGTGCTGATCCTTAAAGAAATCCAACCTAAAGGGTTGTGCAAAACAAGTTTTTAGGGATAAGGGAAGAAAGAACAAATAGGCAAAGTGAATAAACCACACTATATATAATTATTTGGCTGTAGTGTGGAATTGCCAGACCAATGAAGAAAGAACAGTGAGTAGACATTTTTGAAAATGTGTAATATTACCCTAGGTGGACTCTAGAGGGAAGAAAGAACAATCCCCACCATCAGCATCCTGCTACTCCTGGTGAACAACATGGGACTCTGACCGTGTGCTGTTGATCCCAGGACCCTCAGGGGCAGTGAAAAGGTGTGTGCAACATTAGAGAAATGGATAGGTACAAGGGAGTGTGTGAGTATGTAACATTTGCTAGTTGTATTGTGTTGGAGGTTTTATTTTCTCTGCAATAATTGACTATTTAGACTATTAGTGTTGTGACTGGGCTAAAGACTAGTTACTGTTAAGATTTTGAGCTAACTGTAAATCTTTGGCTTCTCATATGTAGGGTGTTCCTTTAAGGGCATGTAACTCCCACAGGGCTAGTGCAACGCCAGGCTTTAAAATAAAACATGTCATTTGTTGTTAGAAGAGGATCTGCCAGGATTCACCATACCTTTTCTCTTCCTTGAATTATTCCTTAAGTGATTTAGGGACTGCTTTGTGTAAACTACCGAACCCCTTACTGCTTTGGATATCACATATTCCAAGGAGTTGTAGAAATCCATGCTGAGTAAAGGCTCTTTACTCTGGATCCTCCAGGGTGGTGGTTGTTCTGGGCCCAAGAAGCAAGAGGTTACGAACAGCTGTGGGCTTGGTTTCTCCCATTGGTTAAGCTCCTGGCAGCACCCCACCTGATGTGTGGAAGGGAGTCCACTGGTTGTATTAGTTGGTTAAGAAACTTGACCTTAGGGTTTTGAAGTGTCCTTGCAAGTGGTAACTATCCTCTGATTTTGAGTTCCTGAATACTTGAATTGGAGGTGCCGTAGTGGACATCATGGATCCTTTTAATAGAAGCGAAACTGTTTCAGACCTGCAATAAGATCTGTGTTCCTAAGTGAGACAGCTGGGAGAAAAATGAGTTGGTCAAGGCACTGAATGCAGGTGGTGTTTTCCAGCAAAAGCCCACAAATTGTAATTTCTGATTCAGTAGGAACATTTCTGTTGTGCGCTAATCCTACTCGTGTAAATCTCGTCACTTGCTGTGTGAATAAACTCCTAAGCGCTTCATTTCTGAGCTTTACGTGTACTTTGAAATCTGTCATACTGGGAATGGGCGGCTTGTTCATGTATTCTACATTGGATTGGTACACTGGCAGAATAAAGTTACTTTTATAAATTCAAGCATAACATTTAAAAATTAGTCTCTATTACAAGAAAGAGGATGTAACCACACAAATCCTCTGAATGAAAAATACTAATCCGAAATGCAACAGTATGTGACCAAGCCTTTGACCTTTTTCCTTCATTGGTTTGCTTCATTGTTGTGAGTTTGCCTCTCTTGATTAATAGTACTACAAATTGCTTTAAACTATTTTTTCTTCCCTTTCATTACCTGTCAGGTGGACTATAATAAAATATATAACAGAAAAACATACAGATTGCAGCATACAGTTACACATAAGTAGCTAAGGATTGAAATTAATGCTTTTGCTATTTGGAGAAAATGGGAATTTATTTTCATATTTCACACATTTTGACTGTTTTGATTTTTCTTTGAAAGTAGAATATTTTGAATTTGATGGTGTATTAAAATCCAAAATGAGAATCCTCCTTTTGAGCAGTTGGACACTGAGGAATTGTCTTCTTGAGCTTTAGACTCTTACTGCTTTGTAATTTCAATGAGAATCACTTGTTCCTTGATTATAGAGCTGTTTGAGATTGGAAAGGCAAAATCAGTAAGAATATGTAAATCATTCATTTGAAAAAAATTCCTGCATTGCAGTGATGCTATTTAAAAATTGTATTTAGTCAGAAGATAAGGATTCTGAAAACCAAGTGACTGATATGGTCATGCAATAGTAAAAAAATAACAGCAAAACCAACCAACAGCCTCCAAAGCCTATTCTTTTACAAGTTGAAAAGAAAATGTAATTCTGCAGTAAAGCGTTGCAAATGGATCTGTTTGTAAGCATCAGCTCTCCTTCTAAGTGGCTCTTTAAAGTAAACTTTTGTTATATTTTGCAACTTGAAAAAAAAAACGGGAGACACACAAAGATCTAGTTTGAAACTGTTCTGTGCAAGACACTTCGGTGTTCCTGGTCAGTAAAGGAGATGTTAAGATAATATCTGGTTGCATTTCTGAGGGGATGCACACAAATGTGCCTGTTGCCAAAAGATAGCCCTGTGCAGCCATGGTGTTCATGTAAGAAGTACTCTTCTTTACAACATCTGATCTTAAATGTACCACAGCTAAATTTAGAGGTGGATGTTTCTAAAGGAACGCCAGTCCTTAGCTTGTAATCTTTTGAAGTGCTAGTGTCAAACACAATAAAACAGTCTCTGACTTCAAAGCCTTTCAGGGTCTAATGAAGAAGAGAACTTCACTATGGAGTGTTCTGCAGAAGGAAGGGTGAGGAGCTCACAAGTCTGTGACTTACAAAGTGCTCTGCTGAGAAGTGGAGCATTGCCCTAGCAAGGGCTACGACAAGAGTAGCCAGTACCATGGCATGATAGGAATGAACACAACTGGAGCAACACAACTGATGCTGAGCACATGGCGTTCCTTCTGTGCATGTTTTGGGCGTTTTATTTTGGACTAGTTTGATTCTTACAGTATGGCTGGAGCGGTTGTTAGCAGATAGAGGAGCATTGCAGAGTGCACATTTTGGGTGTATTTCTTCCAAAAGGAATCCAGTTTTCCTGCGAGCCAAAGCAAAGTAAGTGGGGATGACCAAGAAATTCCCTTGGTAGATGCACGGTAGCAAGAATACGTTTAGAGGGTGAGATAGGGCAACTTCTTTGTGATACAGGTGCTTACTCTATGGTGCTGTTATTTTCGCATGGTTGTGAAATGTGAATTTTCTTGCAGTTTCTACTATAGAAGTATTTACAAAGTTTAATATGTCAAAGATTTTACTATTTGAAAGACCTATTTTCCCATGAATCTACTAATGTGCTAAATACAATAAAAGGATTCCAGAACCCCAGGGTTACTTCCCTGAAATTTTTTTTTCACTGTAACTAAGGAAGGAAAATGCGTAAAACCTTGGCCCTAGGGCAATAATTTTTTGGGTTTACTTTTTGGTCTGTCAAGTACATTTATTTTACCTGGGTTTCTATCATCTGGTTTCCTGGCTCAGATTTGTTTCAAAGATGTAAAACTTAAGAGTTCATTTGTGCTTTTTGTTTCTTCCCTACATGTACCTAAACCATTAGGGCAGGGCAGATGTATTCCAGAGCTTTTGGGCAAGCCTATCCCATTACAATTACAGATGCTTTCCTTGTTTTCCCAAATGCATACCAGAAACAGGTATAAACATCGTTGGAATAATGTCAAGAGTGAATTGTAGCTGGGAAATATATAGGAATAGATACCTAAAGAGTAACTTGTTAACAGAGGAAGCACTGTAAGGCTTTAGAAGTAGGTTGGGGTAGGTGAAAAGTAGATCAATAGTTGGAGACAGGAAGGTGATACAGACATAGATCTGTCGAGGGAGAGCAGGACTTGGTGATTAGGCTCTGCAAAAAGCAGTAAGATATATGAACTCTCAGTATCCCTCAAAACAAAAATGATAACCACAATGAAATGCAAGTTCTCAGCCAAGATGAAGATGTTTTGTCACCTAATCATAAACCTTAATTAAGGTGGTTCATGTACATGGGATAAGGAAAAGGACATTAGTATGGCAGAAGCAGATATGGCATAACCTTAATATTTATTTTTCAGAAGAACATTGCGTTCTGTTCAGGATCAGAGTTGTATCGTGGGAGGTGTTATGCAAACAGAAAGTCTCTGCCATGCTTAATGGCAGCACTTATAAAGTGAACGTCAGTAACACGAAGCCCAGTTCTCAAGGAATGCTGCTCAACTTTTTGCACTAAACCCAACCACGAAAACTTTCAGTTCAGATCCTGTTTCTCAAAAGGCCAGTTAGTAGTCTATCTTATCTTTGAACAAGTTGGACCTTATTGCTAGTGATGAAGTTTGTTCCCAAGAAGTTAATTTTTTTTCCTTTCCTGTTAGTAGACCTAAACCTGTCCGAGTCACTATTCTTCCTCATTGGTAACAGCTGCAAAAATCATTTTCTGTAACAAAAATTACCTGAGGAGTGTTTCTGTAGCCTGCAAGAACAACATCTTAAAACAGAAAAGAAAGTAGTGCTCCTATATATAGTGTTATTCATTCAGTTGCCACCTTTTTCATCATCATAACTGTAGAGAATATTTAATTACTAAGACCTGCTCTTATTCATAAACCTGGAAGAAATGTCTAAATGAGTCCATTCCAAGCTTTAGTAAAGACCACTTCTAACAAACATTTTTAAACTGACATTTTAAAGAAGTGAATAGGCCCTTTCTACTTTACTGAGCAAGATTTATACTGCAATTGGTATCAGCTGATGTCTTAACAGAGCTGTAATTCGTAACAGCAGACTAAAGTGTTGGGTCTTCCTGACATTTTTCAGCTGTGGATTATGAACTCAGGCCTGCCAGGCAGGTGGACCATGCAGATACCTTGACTGGCTGCCTAGATAACTCAGAGATCTTGCACGCCACTGAATGCTCAGTATATAGCTACACAAGGAGATAATCAAGTTGATTGGGACTAATATTTTTAATTGTGAGAACTAAAATGAAGTGGTAGGAATACACTAGAAGTGTCTTATTTCCTCTCTCTCTACCAGTAAGTTGAAGGTTGTTGGCATTCCCTTCAATCCAGATGTCTAAGTATTTTAATTAAAACCAAGCAAACGTCACCACCCCATGCTATTCCTTGGTACTTTTGAAGAATTTTAATTTGTCTCCAGAGAAGGAGACTCCACAACCTCTCTGGGCAGCCTGTTCCAGTGTTCAGTCACCCTCACCGTAAAGAAGTTTTTCCTCATATTTATGTGGAACCTCCTGTGTTCCAGCTTGCACCCATTGCCCCTTGTCCTGTCAAGGGATGTCACTGAGAAGAGCCTGGCTCCATCCTCTTGACACTTGCCCTTTACATATTTATAAACATTAATGAGGTCACCCCTCAGTCTCCTCTTCTCTAAGCTAAAGAGACCCAGCTCCCTCAGCCTCTCCTCATAAGGGAGATGTTCCACCCCCTTAATCATCTTCGTGGCTCTGCGCTGGACTCTCTCTAGCAGTTCCCTGTCCTTCTTGAACTGAGGGGCCCAGAACTGGACACAATATTCCAGATGCGGCCTCACCAGGGCAGAGTAGAGGGGGAGGAGAACCTCTCTTGACCTGCTAACCACATTCCTTCTAATACACCCCAGGATGCCATTGGCCTTCTTGGCCACAAGGGCACACTGCTGGCTCATGGTCATCCTGCTGTCCACTAGGACCCCCAGGTCCCTTTCCCCTACGCTGGTCTCCAACAGGTCTGCCCCCAACTTGTACTGGTACCTGGGGTTGTTCTTGCCCAGATGCAGGACTCTACACTTGCCCTTGTTATATTTCATTAAATTTCTCCCCGCCCAACTCTCCAGCCTGTCCAGGTCTCTCTGAATGGCTGCGCAGCCTTCCGGTGTGTCAGCCACTCCTCCCAGTTTTGTGTCATCAGCGAACTTGCTGACAGTGCACTCTAATCCCTCATCCAAGTCATTAATGAATATATTGAATAGTACTGGTCCCAGTACCGACCCTTGAGGGACTCCGCTAGACACAGACCTCCAACTGGACTCTGTCCCATTGACCACCACTCTCTGGCTTGTTTCCTTCAGCCAGTTCACAATCCACCTCACTACCCGATCATCCAGACCACACTTCCTCAGTTTAGCTGCGAGGATGCTGTGGGAGACCGTGTCAAACGCTTTACTGAAATCGAGATAGACCACATCCACAGCTTTACCATCATCTATCCACCGGGTAACATCCTCATAAAAGGCTATCAAGTTGGTTAAGCATGACTTCCCCTTGGTGAAGCCATGCTGAGTGCCCCTAATGATCCTCCTATCCTTGATGTGCCTAGAGACAGCACCAAGGACAAGTTGTTCCATCACCTTTCCAGGGATGGAGGTGAGGCTGACCGGTCTATAGTTCCCCGGGTCCTCCTTCTTGCCCTTTTTGAAGACTGGAGTGACATTCGCTTTCCTCCAGTCCTCAGGCACCTCTCCCGTTGCCCACGACTTAGCAAAGATGATGGAGAGTGGCCTAGCAATGACTTCCGCCAGCTCCCTCAGCACCCGCGGGTGCATCCCATCAGGGCCCATGGATTTATGGATGTCCAGGTTGTTTAATTGGTCCCTGACCCAGCCCTCATCTACCAAGACAGATTCCTCCTCTATCCTGACTTCTTCTGTGGCCACAGAGGTCCGGGGCTCCTCAGGACAGCCTCCAGCAGTATAGACAGAGGCAAAGAAGGCATTCAGTAACTCCGCCTTCTTTTTATCCTCTGTCTCCAGGGCCCCCACCTCATTCATCAGTGGGCCTACATTGCCTCTAGTGTTGGTTTTATCTGCAATGTATTTGAAGAAGCCCTTTCTGTTGTCCTTGACCTCTCTTGCAAGGTTTAATTGCAAGGAGGCCTTAGCTTTCCTAGTTGCCTCCCTACATCCTCTGACAACAGACTTATATTCCTCCCAAGTGGCCAGCCCCTCCTTCCATGATCTGTACACCCTCTTCTTCCACTTGAGTTTGCCCAGCAGTTCCCTGTTTAACCATGCAGGTCTCCTGGTACCCTTCCTTGACTTCCTACCTGCTGGGATGCTCTGATCTTGAGCTCGGAAGAAGCAGTCCTTGAATGCTAACCAATTATCTTGAGCCCCCTTACCTTCTAGTACCCTGTCCCATGGGATTTCCCCTAGCAATTGCTTGAAAAGGCCAAAGTTGGCCCTCCTGAAGTCCAGGGTTGTGATTCTGCTAGCTATTCTGTTCCTGCCACATGAGATCCTGAACTCTACCATCTCATGGTCACTACAACCAAGGCTGCCCTCAACCTTCACCGCTTCAACCAGACACTCCTTGTTAGTGAGGATAAGATCCAGCAGCGCTCCTCTCCTAGTTGGCTCATCCACCATTTGCATCAGAAAGTTATCATCAATGCACTGGAGGAACCTCCTGGACTGAGGATGGCTGGCTGAGCAGGCCTCCCAGCAAATATCAGGGTAGTTGAAATCCCCCATGACAACCAGACCCTGTAATTGCGAGACTGCTCTCAGCTGCCTGTAGAAGGCCTCATCACCCTCCTCATCCTGATCCGGTGGCCTGTAATAGACACCCACAACAGTATCACCCCTGCCAGCCTGCCCCTTAATTCGCACCCACAAACTCTCAACTCGCTCCTGATCCGCCCCTGGACAGAACTCAATACATTCTAGCTGCTCACTCACATAAAGAGCAACTCCACCACCTCTCCTTAGTGGCCTGTCTTTCCTGAACAAGACATAGCCATCCATGACCACATTCCAGTCATGCGAGGTGTCCCACCAAGTCTCTGTAATTGCCACTAGATCATAGCCCCCCGACCGAACACGGATTTCTGGTATGAAATTAAGAACAATTTATTAATACAGGGAAAGTTGCATGGTTGTAAGTGTCTTGGGTTTCTAAAGGCATTGAGAGAAAAGGGAAAAGGAAAAGAGAAAGAGGATAGAGACTATGAGAGAGAGGAAAAGAGAGATCACCACCCTTGGATCCAGCGATGTAAGTTGTCTGTAGAGTTGGTAGGTTGCTTGCAGAGTTGCTCCTCCGGTAAATCGCTTGCAGGATCGGTCCTCAGGTGGCGGGCGGGAGCGCGCACCAGCATCCCAAGTGAGAAGGTCTAAATACTTTAGGTCATTTGCATGCGAGATAGGAGAGGGTGGTAACATCCCTCTTGTCTCCCCCTCCTCTGCTCGCTTCTCATGCTAATTGGGACGCCTGCGCTTTGTAGTCTTAGATTGTTCTCAGAATGAGTCGGTGGTCCCCCAAGGGGTGTCTGGTGGTTGTGATCCCCCTAGTTGTGGTGTCCGCTGTATGACCCCGCTTCTGCACAAGTGTGGTTGAGGCCTTGCAAAGTTGTTGCACATGTAGGCTGGCCCCAAGGAAAAGATACCATCCTGCCTCCGCAGGACTTAACTCTTCCTCCAGCCAGAGTTGTAAATCACAACAATTAAGGCACAGCAGGGGTATTGTTCTGTTCCCAAGACCCTTATCTCTTGCCAGACTTGCAGGCCTCTGTAGTACACATACCCTCCTCCAGACAGAGTTGTCAAACAAGTTGTTTAAGGCATACAATATCTGTCCGTCACATGCCCATAAGCAAAATAGTATGAAGTGATCATTTCAGGGCCTAGAGCTCATGATTACACAGGCTGCTATTACTATTCACAGCTACTAATGGATGGGTGATTCAACCCCAAGAGCTTTTTTTTCTTTGGCAGACAGCAGGCCATTCCATCTGTGTGTGCTCTCTCTGAGCAGGGTTTTGGTGGAAAACCTCTCTAGCTGGGTTTTTGATGTCAGGTTTGCTCTTCAAAAGAGGTTTGGCTGAATGGAAATATTCAGGCTAACTTCATGTTGTCATTGTCTCATTTTGTGTCCTGTCTTCAGGGAATCGGGAAGAGGGAAAACAAGCACCAGGAACGTGTGAAGACCTGTCTGCTTCCTTCATCAGTCTATGGGAAGCCAAAGGTTGCTTAAATGATAAATGCTCACCAGAGTTGCAGCATTTTGGTCAATAGATGTTGTATGAAAAGTCATTTTTTCCCAAAGAGCAACACAATTTCCATTTCTGAGTTCCATCGCTATACTGAGATGCCGTGTACTGCGGTTTGCGATCCTGTGACTTTAGAGCATTGACAGACTGGAGCGTTACAAAACCAAGGTGTCTTTCGCTGAAGGACGAAAACTATCTGGATTCATTTAATCTGCTGCTGCTATAACACACTTTTTTCTGTGGAAGATGCATGCTGTAAGGAGCACATGGTGCAAAGTGGTGCAGCCATTGGCATCTTATTCACATTTGAATGCAAATCAGGCAGCAGCTTCCATTGCTCTGCTTTTAAAAAATACAGGAAAAATATACTTTTAAATATAAGGAAATGGTTGGAAGGTTATAATAATATTATTATGTGTATTAATTTCCAGAGGAGCTATTTTGGCAGGGTCTCGTCGTTCATGGTCTCATTGCACAAGAATATAGCAAGACAGAGTATTTTTTGTTCTCAACAGCTTACAATTTAAATTAGATGTTGTGATGAGTGAATGTAACAAATATGAGGGGCAGATGATGAAAAAAAATGGAAAGGTCTGTAACCAGAAAATGCTTTTACATAGATGCATTTTTGTATAAATTGGAGGTTTGAGGTGGGTTGTTAAAATAGACACGTTAATTATGTCCATAGTCTCAGCTGGCCACTTGCCTATCCGATATGAGCTGGCAATTTACCATAGCTATTGTGGCAGAAATGGGTACTGAGGAAGGATTTGAAATCAATGAATACAAAGCAGAAAAACACATGAAATCAAATTACATGCTAAATAACCCTGAGCTGAAGTCTGTGCCTCCCTTACTGTCTGAGTTCTCTTGCAGTTCCCAAACTTTTCAGGATCTTTGACGCTGTAGAAGCTTTTGTTGAATAGGGGCCCTCACTTTCTGGCTCTTAATTTTGCATTATTGATGTGACATTGCAGCGATAACAAAAGACACAAGAATCCTAGCTGCTCCTTGAAACCAGCTGCATGCTTCTGAGTTTTAGGCAGGTGTGTGGGCTGAATTGCAAACCGTTTGCACCTTTCTAGCTGGTGGTAACAACCTTAAGGACATTCATTTTAAGGTTTCACCAACGCAATCCAAGAGCTTGAGTCTGTTGTGTGCAGTATGATTTCATAGACTTGATTTCAACTGGCAATGTCCAAGCAGTGGCTAAAGGAGAGTAACTGTTTTCCCTGTTGCTGATCTGGTCACTCATTATGTTGAATGCAGAGGTCTGTGAGTGACAGCAGTTCAAAAACCACTTCCTGGGAAAGCTGTATGAACATTTCTGCATCTGCAAAAACAGTGCAGTTTCAGTGATACCTGCTTGAAGAAAGAAGATAGGAGGAGTTTAAGATGGTTACCTAAGAAGGATGTTCAGCCAGCAGCAAATATTGACTGCTAGTGGAACAAAAGGTAGGACGAGGTGAGAATTCTTTTTTTCTTTTTCCCCCCAAGGATCATTTCCACACATATTACTCCATGTACTGCACTTCTGTTTCACATATACCTACATGAGAAGGATGCTTTGGTGTCTGACAAGACCTCCGTTCATCATGCTGCTCTTCTCAGAGTCTAGAAAGCTCTACCTGTTCCCTTGCCTCGGACTTCTGGAGAAAGAACAGCCCAGGTCTTTGTTTTGTTTTTATCCAAGTCTCCTTCATTCAGCTTTGTAATCTTTTTGTCAGCTTATAAAAGACCTTTTTATTAACCTTTATGGTTTGTTTTCCAAAGAAACACTTCTGTCATGGGAGCGTTTTGACACAGAGCAGCCGTGCTCCCATGTCCAACATTAGTGGCATATGCAGATGGTTTATGGATTGCTCCAAAAGAAATGCTTTAGAGTCAGGTTTCTCTTTGCAGAGTTTTCAGCTCTACCTTGTTCAAGGAAAAAAATCCACAGTAGCTGGCTATTCTAATCTGCTAAGAGTAAAAATATATTGGCTTTGAGTGACACTGGGCTAACGCACATTGTGAGATGACATTTCTGATTTGTTATTTCAGCTATGTTAGCTCTCAGGTGTCAGTTCATAATTATTTATAAAGATTACTTTAATGTATTGGGTTTTGGTGTACTAAATTGCATTTATGAGTGATTGCAAGGGCATCTAGAGCCTGGATTTCTTTGCTTGTTTCAATCCAAATAAAAATAAGTAAATATTATGCACACAAATTAGTAATAATTCTTTCTGTTTTGAAAGACCTTGTGTTTGAAAGAAGCTCTGTAATTCAGGTGAGGAATAGTGGAGCTGCTTGCAATCTCTCAATCCCAGCTCTAATTCTCATAGCATGGAATGGCAATAACAAGCTTGATATATACTTATTGCCTATTCAGTATATTGTTTATTCTGATGAGCAAATCTTAAATTTTCATTGTTATTGCTGCTGCTTTGAACTCTCTGAACATTTTGAATTGAGATGAGTGCTTTCTACCTAACGAAGCTAAGCGAGTGAGTCCTATAGCTTCTTAGTCTGTATTTCATCCCTGGCAGCTGTAACTGGCCAGATGCTCAGGAAAGGGTAGAGGACAAAGTAGGCAGTGATCCTTCTCTGGGCAGTCCATGAATTTTTAAAACAGTTTTTGAAGTACTTTGTATTTTTTACTCGCATGCTTGTGTAACAATAGTTCCTATGATGTGATTATGTATTATGTGAAAAACATGCTTCGTCTTTGTTATTTTAAGCTTGGTGCCTGATCATATAATTGTCGTATGATGAGAAACAGCAACTAACTGTTCTTTTCACCTTCTCAATGTAACAGGTCCCAGCTGTACCCTTCTTTGGTTATTGCTTTTCTAAACTGAAGAGTCCTCCTGTGTTTAATATTTCTGCACATGGATGTTCTTCTATGCCTCTGATATTCCTCCATCCTATGTCTTTTTTAGTGTGTGGTTCATCTCTACCCTGGTCTTCAAGTTGTGTTTTCAGTCATGGTGCTCCAGAGACTTGCACTGTTGCAGTGCAGCTAATGAGTCTCACTACACACCCAGATGCACAAGTTCACATCTCACGTCGAACCTGCACGGAGGCTGCTGCCAGCTACCTGGGCTGTAGTTGAGTACCCGTTAATTTCGGCTGGGGATAACGAAAGGTGGCTGGACACGATGCAGAGAAAATGACTCTCTTGTGTTTTCATGGCTCTGGAAACTGAGATGCCTCAAACACATCTGCCTGGTAAGGATCTGTGCTTGAGACTGACCTGTGTGAATATTTATTAGGGTATACAGATCAGTGAATTATCTAGGCAATGCAGTGCAAGCAAGTAATTCTGTAACTAAGAGTTTGCAACAGCACAAATTTTTTCTAATTTAATCTCTCATATTGTTCTAATATTTACAAGTAAAGAAAACAAACATGTCTTGTAACTAGAATATATATGTAGAAGGAGGTAGTATATTAAACAGATGTAATAGGAAGGATTTTTCATAATCTTTAATAACAAATCCAAGGCAGTGTAAACTTTGTCATACTTCATGATGAAAGTTGAGATTAATATAATTTCATTTGTATGAAGTATAATCTAGGCCACTCCAAGGCTCAGAGTGCTCTGTTTCAAACACTTCAAACATCTTCTGCCTCACGCAAAAGCTTCAGCTGTAGTAAGTAATCTACCACTAAAAGAAAGGGTGTCTGTTAAAAAAGATGCTTATTAAAAAAAAAAAAAAAGAGGGAGAGGTGGATTCTGTCTTCACTTCTAGCTCTCAGAGAAAGGATAAATATAGGGCATCTGAGGTTCTGTAAATTGTTACATCTTTTGTTTTCAGAAAACTGGTTGTAGGGGTGACAAACACGATTTATCGTTCCTTTGGACTGCATACAGATACTTGATTGATTTCAGTGTTGCGAAAGCCAAAGCAAGACCATTTTACCACCATAGTCCTCTATGAGATCTTGAAGATGAGATGAAATGCCCCAAATATAAACTATTTTTATAATTGCTGATCGACAAAAGAATAGGATTGTATGTATTTGTAAACACTTTCTCTTGTTCTGAGCATCACAGATCCCGTAGTCTCTAAACAACAAGTATTTAAGGTTCATAAATGCCTTTGTATTTGAACGCTGTGTTTTGCATTCTAGTCTTGTGATTTTACAGCCAGAGCGGAACTCCCGCTTCAGCAAATTTCATACACTAGCTTATGTGCTGCAGCAAAGGATTTTGGATCGATGCCATAAACCTGGTCTATTTAATATTTTAATTATTATGTTATAATCATAAGCAACTACTTGCAATTTGTAATATGCAAGTTACACAGCGAAACAAAGCAACAAAAATATCTTTTGCTTGGCAGATTTGATTAACTAAGGAATAAGAAAACTCCTGTTCCTGTTAGTGGTTTATATGCAACCTAATCATTTATGACAAACAATTTTTGGATACTTGGATATCCAAAATGGATACTTGGATACTTGATTAATTTCTGTCATGATGACTGAACTATCTTCTCCCCTCTAGATATGTTCCCCTAATACGTTAGGGTTAGAGACACGCCTGGAACTAAGCAAGAAGCGTATTCTGTCTCTTGTTCAGCTCTTCCTAGCCATAGAAACTTTTATTTCACAGAGCTGTCAGTTGAATACGTTCGATATATTTCATGAGCGGTGAAAACATGCTCCAAACAGTACTCTGGTCACTTCATTAATTTCTTTCTGCCATTCTGTAATTTGCCTTAAAGGAGAGCATTTTTAAAATTTTTTATTTTTTAATAGTACTTTCAGGAACAGAAGCTTGTTACACAAATGGAGCTGCATAACAACATTTATGATCCTTGAGCATGCTCCCAGTTGTTTGGCTTTTACCTTGTGTTTCTGATTTGGAATGGGTGATTGAAGTGTTGCTTTGTGTTTCTCCACAGGTAGTTCAGTAAGCAAATGCTTTTGTTCCTTACAAAACACTGCAGGAGAATAAAAATTCAGTTTCCTGTAGTTGCTTTTTGAGCTTTCAGTTCCAAGGACAGAGCATCAAAGAGCCTAAAAAGATACCAAGCAAGAAAGTCAAAAAGGGAAAATATTTTTTTTTTTACCTTACTCCCTTAAATAATGCCTGAAGACCCTACTGGGGGGAAGGTGTTTCCCTTATCCAGGAGCCCACAGCCTTTGTGGGAGAGGGAGTGCTTCCTCTGCCTGCTGAACAGCATCTGGGCTGGGGAGCTGCCTTGCCTTTGGCTGGGGCTGCTCTTGTGTGCAGTCACTTGCTTTTCCTTTTCAGAGTAGGCATATATTCTTATAATCTCTCCTAATTAGGAAGAAGTTAATTTTGTATTTTCCAGAACATGTTTTATTTGCTTTCCACTGCTGATCAACATACAAAAGATACCGTTCACTGCCAGATGTCCTGTCTCTTGCCTCATATCTTGAATTTTAGTTGTAGGAAGAGGTGCACATCTGTGACCTATTCCATAGTCATTTCTATTTCCTAAATGATAGGGTAAGAAGCTGTGCTAATGAGGATTGCTCAGGAAGTCACACTACCAGTGGCAGCCGTCAGGTTGCACGGTGAGCCACAGATGGTGGCTGAATACAGTCAGAAATAAATGCTTTGTCACAACGGTCTGCAGGCAAAACTTACTACTTCTGTGTGCTGACATACATATTTCTCATTAATGCACCACGAAATGGCATATCTTAAGCATAAGTATAGGTAAAAGCAGTCACTAAGCATGGTTTTTTATTTGTTTTACTCAATATTTTAAAAATGAAAATACTTTAGGTCCTGGAGGGGGAAAACAGTTTTATCTACCTCTGTCACAAAAAGATACAGAATGGTTTGCAAAGAGAGTAATGAAAATTTGCGGAGTCACATCTTCAGGCTGTGTAAGCAGGCACAGTATTCAGCTTGCATGATGAAGGGGGCTAGGTGGGTATTCCTGCCAAGAAAAGAAGGTTCATGTCCCATCAGAAGTAGGTGGAATAGGGTTTTGCCTTGTGTCACGGTTTAAAGCTGGGCCAGTTATTAAACCTGTGGCAGATGCCCTCTGTTATCCCCCCCCCTCCCCCCAAAGGGAAAGGGAAAGGGAAAAGGGAGAGAGGCTTCCGGGTTGGAAAGTTAAAACAGTTTTAATAAACTATAATAATGAAAAAAAAATATAATAATAATAATAGAAATAATCAAATATATACAAATATATATACAAAACCAAGATTGAGCTCCCCTGAAGTCAGCCACGTCACCACCGGCACTGCAGGGCAGGCTCCGGGAAGGCCCAGGCTGGGCCTAGCAACGGTCGAGAGCTGTATTCAGGGACGCACGGATCGGGATCGGGGGCAGCAGGAAAACAGACGGAGTCCTCCTTGGACACCGGCCATAGCAGAAAAAAGCGCGACCCTCGTGATCCCCCCGCTTTATACCGAGAATGACGTGTGTGGAATGGAATACCCTCGTTGGTCAATTTTGGGTCACCTGCCCTGTCTGCTCCCCACTGCAGCTGCAACCCCCCTTCGGCTCTTCACTTGTAAGCAGTGAGGAATTCATCAGTGACCTTGGTTTCTCTAAGAATAAGTACAGCAAGAGCCTTACTGCACAACATCCCTACCGGTGCCTCAGCGATAACTACAAACTTCGGGCGTTATCAGTCTTGGAGGCAGACACTGTCTGCAAACATGCAGTTACTTAGAGGAGACTTAGCTGAAAGCAAAAATCACTGAAAGGAAAATTGGCCTGGTTTAGGCCAAACCAGGACATTCCACCCCTTATTCCATACCATTCACGTCATACTCAGATCACCACTAACTTTTCATTTTAAAATATATACAGATAACATTAGTTTATGATTCATCTCTATACAGAAGAAAAAAGTTCATCAAGTTCATTTAGTTCAGGATTGTGGGTTTCCATCTGGCTAGGAGTCTCCCAGGGTAGGAAAGATGGTATGAGCTTTGTCACAGTTCGTGCCCACGGGTTGCAGGTTAAAGATGTCAGTCTCGAGGAGGTTACTGGACGCCACTTGCAGCTAGCTCCGGTCTCATCACCACTGCTTCAACCTGAAAGACACTTATGAACACTGTTAGTATTATGCAGCAATTAACATCATGCAGTTCAGAATTAAGTATTCTCACCCAAGATCAGATCACCTTCAGGGACACATCGGACTCCACCATCCTGCAGCATCACCCACCAAGTACATCCAGGTCCTTGAGCAAAAGCAATCCCATGAATGGGTTTACCTTTGCCCGTAGCAGGAAGAACCCAGACAGTTTTTCCCAACAGATTCCTTTCATGCACCACAGGGACTTTATCCCCTTCTACTATATGTAAAAGGTCTGACTGAGCAGGGCCAGCTCGGTTGATAGATCCTCTGGTGTTGACTAGCCAGGTAGCTTGTGCCAAATGCTTATCCCAGTTTTTAAAGGTTCCACCCCCCATTGCTTTCAGGGTAGTTTTTAACAGCCCATTATATCGTTCAACTTTCCCAGATGCTGGTGCATGATAGGGGATGTGATATACCCATTCGATGCCATGCTCTTTGGCCCAGTTATCTATGAGACTGTTTTTGAAATGAGTACCATTGTCCGACTCAATTCTCTCTGGTGTGCCATGTCGCCACAAAATTTGCTTTTCAAGGCCCAGAATAGTGTTCCGGGCAGTGGCATGGGGCACAGAGTATGTTTCCAGCCATCCGGTGGTCGCCTCCACCATGGTAAGCACATAACGTTTACCCTGGCGGGTTTGAGGGAGTGTGATGTAGTCAATTTGCCAGGCCTCCCCATATTTATATTTCAACCACCGTCCCCCATACCACAAAGGTTTTAACCGTTTGGCTTGCTTAATTGCGGCGCATGTTTCACAATCATGGATAACCTGTGCAATAGAGTCCATAGTTAAGTCCACCCCTCGGTCACGAGCCCATCTGTATGTTGCGTCTCTCCCTTGATGACCTGAAGTGTCATGAGCCCACCGAGCTAAAAATAGTTCACCTTTATGTTCCCAGTCCAAATTTATTTGGAACACTTTAGCAGCCTGATCTGCTTGTTGGTTGTTTTGATGTTCCTCAGTTGCCCGACTTTTAGGTACGTGAGCATCTACATGACGTACCTTCACGACTAGTTTCTCTAGCCGAGCAGCAATATCTTGCCACAGTTCAACAGCCCAAATAGGTTTACCTTTACGCTGCCAGTTGCTTTGCTTCCACTGTTTTAACCACCCCCACAAGGCATTTGCCACCATCCATGAGTCAGTATAAAGATACAGCCTTGGCCACTTTTCTCGTTCAGAATGTCTAAAGCCAGCTGGATGGCTTTTACCTCTGCGAATTGACTTGATTCACCTTGTCCTTCTGTGGCTTCTGTGATTCGTCGTATGGGACTCCATACAGCAGCTTTCCACTTCCGATGCTTTCCTACAAGACGGCAGGATCCATCGGTGAACAGGACATACTGCTTCTCATCCTCTGGTAGTTCATTATATGGTGGGGCTTCTTCAGCACGTGTCACCTCCTTTTCTGGTGGCATTCCGAAGTCTTTGCCTTCTGGCCAGTCCATAATCACTTCTAAGATTCCTGGGCGATTAGGGTTTCCTATTCGAGCCCTCTGTGTAATTAATGCAATCCATTTACTCCATGTAGCATCAGTTGCATGATGAGTAGTAGGAACCTTACCCTTGAACATCCAGCCTAGTACTGGTAATCGGGGTGCCAGGAGAAGTTGTGCTTCAGTACCAATTACCTCTGAGGCAGCTCTAACTCCTTCATATGCTGCCAGTATCTCTTTTTCAGTTGGGGTGTAATTGGCCTCAGAGCCCTTGTATCCTCGACTCCAAAATCCTAGGGGTCGACCTCGAGTCTCCCCTGGCACTTTCTGCCAGAGGCTCCAGGTAGGACCATTGTCCCCAGCTGCGGTGTAGAGCACATTTTTAACATCTTGTCCCGTACGGACTGGCCCAAGGGCTACTGCATGCACAATTTCTTGTTTAATCTGTTCAAAAGCCTGTTGTTGCACTGACATCTAATCACATACCACACCAAAAACACATTCAGGACAAACGAAAATAAAACCATGCCACCTAGGAAAAGGAGGTGACACGTGCTGAAGAAGCCCCACCATATAATGAACAAGCAAAAATCACTGAAAGGAAAATTGGCCTGGTTTAGGCCAAACCAGGACACCTTGGTGAACTGGGAGATGATGGGAAGACCATTAAGATAGGATGAGAAAAACATTGTCTTGGCTGCTTACCAGAAACTGCCAGAGTTTAATGCCAGATGTGAGCCTAAGGCCAAATATTTCCAGAATTTCAACCTAATTGCAACCCCCTCTATCCTTTTGCAGTGAAGTCTTGGTGGGGCTGAGCCTATATCTAGACTTCTCTGGTCATACCTCTAAAATAACACGCTCTCCCTGGGAAGTTGTGGGGAAGGGTGCAAATACACAATTTGCTGCCTAAAGCTCTGAAGTAGTGCAGCTGCTGTAACAGATTTTACTGTTGACACTGGCTTTTCCTGCTCCATTAATCTCTTCACCTCTCCGTGATGCTTTGAGAAAATGCACAGCTCTCCTCTTGATGAGCTTGACCGTGGAGACAGGGCTGCACAACTGCCCACGTCGTGCTGGTGGTGGGCAGGGGACAGCTTCTGACACATGCAGTCATGTTTCAATCTTATTTCCTCCCAAACTTGAATTACATGATATTTTCTGCATAACAAGAGCAAAAAAAAAATAAAGCCTCTGATTGCCAGAGCCCGGGGTGAGGCTGAAAATCTTGTGGTTTTGGTCGTGTATGGAAAGCCACTAATTTCACAATGCTTTGACATATGCCTGGTTTTCATCTGAAGTGACAAATTTTAGGAAGAGCTTGAGATCATTACAGATAAAGGAGAGTTGCTTGCAGGGCTGTTCAAAGGGAGAGGGAAATGCCTTCATGGGAGGGGAGGGAATGGGAATGAATAATGGAGCATGCCAGCAGTGGGCAGAGAAGCCCTTGTGTGGGGGTACGCTGGAAATGTTGGGACAAGAGAGGACGAAATGCATTCATTTTCCCTTCTTAATAAACATACCGTATTCATGCTGATTTAGGCACAACCCCGTGGCTGCTGTTAGCGCTGACCCACTGAAGGTCACCTTTCTTGTGACTCGAAGACCATGCTGCAGAGCCTGGCACTTAGTGCCATGGTCTAGTTGACATGGTGGTGTCAGGGCAACGGTTGGACTTGATGATCCCAGAGGTCTCTTCCAACCTGGTTGATTCTGTGATTCTGTGGGAGAGTTTGTGTTCAATTTGAGATGTGGCCACAGATTTCCCTGGTGATCCTTGGCAAATTGCCTACCTGCCTCACCTGCAAGGCAGAGGGAACCATCCCTCCTTAAATCCAGTTCTGGCCCATTTGTATCAGTCTATACCACATGGATTCTAGCTCCCAATTTGTGTAGCATATTGAGAGGATCATCTCAGCTGGATTCTCCAAGCTTGCCTGCAATGACAATGAGCAGTGACAGAAGTTCTCTTTCCAGGCACTTAATGTGTAAAGGTATATTTTACTTGAGCAATAACTTTGGATTATAACAGAAACAAATATTCCAGGTGGCCTCCTCTAACATCGTGATGCTAAAAGTTCTGGATATTTGGGGCACTCCTACTTGCTAATTCGTAATGTTTTGGATTTCACGTTGATTTGGGGATGCTAGATTTCCATCTGCCATTTGATGTTACCTTCAAATCTCCTGTGCTTCTGGCAGCTCACCTGGAACTGTTCCCACTCCCCGATGACAACGTATCCTCTGCTTCACTCCTGAGGGCCACGTACTGTCTGTGTGTAAGGGCTGCAACATGGTGTACGTAGAGTAGGAAATGAAAACTTCCTTCTGACTGAATGGATGGTGCAGGCTGCTCTTGCCTTGAGTTCACTCTTCTGCTCTGTTGTTCGGTTTAATAGTCAGTTCAGACGCAGCCACGAAAAATCTGTCATGAACAGCTCCATCCCACCCCTTCAGAGTGTGAAAGCCCCTATTTAAGTCATTTGCAGTGTTGTGGGTATCTAATTATTTTGAATGTTCTGTTTAATCTGTGTTTGCATTCCCTCCCAGTGACATGACTGTGTCTGAAGCTGAGGGAAGAGGATCCCAGCTGGATGCTTTTGACCAGCTCAGCTGTTCTGTTTATTTGTTTCCAACACAAAAGCTCTGGAAGTTGGTTAAGTACTTCATGAATTTCTTTCCTACCCTAGTGAGATGGATGCAAGGTCAAAGCAAGAGCTAGGCTTGGTGTGTGGATGCCAGCTTCTCATAAGACATTTCTTTATACATGTGCAAGATTTAATTACTTTTAAACTAAGTTCAGTTTAACTAAACTAACCTACCAGCTGGGTTTGACGGGATTTACAAGGCAGAAAGGAAGACTGGTTTTGTACAGGCTAGAAAAAATTATAGTGAAGAAGGGCCCCAGAAGGAAAAGTGCAATAATCAAACCAGAACCTGACTGCATCCAAAGAGGAAAAGAAAAATAATAGATCTTAACAGATTTGACTGACACGGGCTGTAAGAGAGGGAAGAGGGAACTGGAGATGACCCTTGAGATATGAGGCTAAACATACAGCATTGTGGATGTGACATTTCTCACAAAGAACTGGGGGAGAAGAGAGAGCATGAATTAAGGTTTTGATTTTATTTACACTAAGCTTGAGATGTCAGGGAACTTTTCAGAGGGAGTTGCCAGTGAGACAGCACAACCTGCAAATGTGAAAGGAATTCAGTTTTTTAATGGCTGGAAAAATTCTGATTCTTAATGAGATGGCATCAAGGTTATTTATGATGTCTCTGATGAATAGTTCAAAAGAAACTGGAACACAGCTATGAATTCAGTGCACTTAGAGGGAAAGAAGGGGAAAAAAAAGCTAAAAAACCCACCCCCAAACCATGTAGCTTCCGAAAATTATGTCCTGGGGCCTTTTGGCAGAGCTTGTAATTTGTGATCTTTCGTTTTGCCTATTTTGTTAGGAAACATTGAGACTGGTTGTCATCCTGTATACTGCATGATGTACCCTAACTCAGCTTTGGTCAACGAGCACTCCGTACATTTTAAAGGTTTAATTGGGTTTGCATTTCTCATCGGTGGCTCCTGAGCACTGTAGATATGGCATCAGTTTGTCCTTTTTCTCCATAGAATCGTTTTGTTTGGAAAGGACCTTTAGAATCATCGAGTCCAACCATTAACCTAGCACTGCCAAGTCCACCACTAAACCATGTCCCTGAGCACCACATCTACACATCTTTTAAATACCTCCAGGGATAGTGACTCCACCACTTCCCTGGGCAGCCTGTTCCAATGCTTGATAACACTTTCAGTGAAGAAATTTTTCCTGATATCCAATCTAAACCTCCCCTGGCACAGCTTGAGGCCGTTTCCTCTTGTCCTATCACTTGTTACCTGGGAGAAGGGACTGACACCCACCTCACTACAACCTCCTTTCAGGTAGTTGTAGAGAGCGACAAGGTCTCCCCCCAGCCTCCTTTTCTCCAGACTAAACCACCCCAGTTCCCTCAGCCTCCAGTTCTGCTTGGCACCTTTTCTGCTCAGTGGGACAACAGGAGGTTTAAAATGGATTAAAATGGGGTAAAGTGCCAAGGCACCAATAATAAATACAGGAAAGAACAAACTTTTCAGATATAACTCATGAAAAGGAGGGATGGAGAGGAGGGAAAGGTAGCTGTATTTTTGGATGGAAATCCTGACAGGTCTATCAGTCAAGACAAAATCTCACACTACACAGCCTTTGTAGTCCAGAAATTCCTCCAATTGCTTTGCTGAAATCATTACAAATTGATTTGCAGATTACATTGAAATCATTTCTCTCTCTGTCGAAATGTCATTTTTGCTAATAATGGACATTTTGAAACAGGAAATGAATAATGTGCAATCCATTTGAAATTTTAAAGGTGAGTTCATGGAGGCAGAATGTAATCTGCCAAGCAGAAGTGAGGTCATTACCTGCACTCCTCTGATAAATGTTGCAACCGTGGGAGGGTAGGTCTTCGTGGTGAACTCATCCTTGTGGATTCAAATCGATTTTGAGGTATTTGCACCAGTGTTTGTCATATTACGGGTTGAAGTTCATTGCCCTACTGTTTTTGGGCAGGCTTTCCTCATCCCTGTCAGGGTTTACTAACATCAGGCTAATTGCTTTCTTGCTGCTGGAATAGGGAGAATGATGTTTTTTGTTTTTTTTTTTTCACAGAGCTTCCTATAACAGGACCAGCTGTGCAGCGTCTGGGGGGACCCGCTGCTCTCTGACCTCCACCGAGAGCTCTTCTGGGAAGTCCTATGGGAAATGAGGATGTTACCCGGTGGATAGATGATGGTAAAGCTGTGGATGTGGTCTATCTCGATTTCAGTAAAGCATTTGACACGGTCTCCCACAGCATCCTTGCAGCTAAACTGGGGAAGTGTGGTCTGGATGATCGGGTAGTGAGGTGGATTGTAAACTGGCTGAAGGAAAGAAGCCAGAGAGTAGTGGTCAGCGGGACAGAGTCCAGTTGGAGGTCTGTGTCTAGCGGAGTTCCGCAAGGGTCGGTACTGGGACCAGTTCTATTCAATATATTCATTAATGACTTGGATGAGGGATTAGAGTGCGCTGTCAGCAAGTTCGCTGATGACACAAAACTGGGAGGAGTGGCTGACACACCGGAAGGCTGCGCAGCCATTCAGAGAGACCTGGACAGGCTGGAGAGTTGGGCGGGGAGAAATTTAATGAAATATAACAAGGGCAAGTGTAGAGTCCTGCATCTGGGCAAGAACAACCCCATGTACCAGTACAAGTTGGGGACAGAGCTGTTGGAGAGCAGCGTAGGGGAAAGGGAGCTGGGGGTCCTAGTGGACAACAGGATGACCATGAGCCAGCAGTGTGCCCTTGTGGCCAAGAAGGCCAATGGCATCCTGGGGTGTATTAGAAGGGGTGTGGTCAGCAGGTCGAGAGAGGTTCTCCTCCCCCTCTACTCTGCCCTGGTGAGGCCGCATCTGGAGTATTGTGTCCAGTTCTGGGCCCCTCAGTTCAAGAAGGACAGGGAACTGCTAGAGAGAGTCCAGCGCAGAGCCACGAAGATGATTAAGGGAGTGGAACATCTCCCTTATGAGGAGAGGCTGAGGGAGCTGGGTCTCTTTAGCTTGGAGAAGAGGAGACTGAGGGGTGACCTCATTAATGTTTATAAATATGTAAAGGGCAAGTGTCAAGAGGATGGAGCCAGGCTCTTCTCAGTGACATCCCTTGACAGGACAAGGGGCAATGGGTGCAAGCTGGAGCACAGGAGGTTCCACTTAAATTTGAGGAAAAACTTCTTTACTGTAAGGGTGACTGAACACTGGAACAGGCTGCCCAGAGAGGTTGTGGAGTCTCCTTCTCTGGAGACATTCAAAACCCGCCTGGACGCGTTCCTGTGTGATATGGTCTAGGCAATCCTGCCCCGGCAGGGGGATTGGACTAGATGATCTTTCGAGGTCCCTTCCCAATCCCTAACATTCTGTGATTCTGTGAAATAAACACAGTCAGTTATGATTTTATAAGGTCCAAACATTCAAATCTTTTTATACAGCATGTCTACTAGGCTGTCGGCACCTATGGAAAATGTGCTACTTTAAAAAATGCATTACAGGAGACCAAACTTTTTTCACAATTTCCAGCAAATAATTAGAAAACTATGTAAACCACTTAACTAGGCCACAAAATGTTTCAACTTTAATGAAATGGAGGTGTAAAGGCCTCAGATATTGCTTACATTAAAGAGATGGGCTGTTGAGCTTTTCAATACCAGCAGCATCAACAAGACTCAAAATATAAATAATTAGTCGAATTTGCAGACACTTGGCTGAATTACAAATTTAATATAATTTCATTACAGAACCACAGAATCACAGAATCAACCAGATTGGAAGAGACCTCTGCGATCATCGAGTCCAACCATTGCCCTGACACCACCCTGTCAACTAGACCATGGCACTAAGTGCCATGTCCAGTCTTTTCTTAAACACATCCGGAGATGGTGACTCCACCACCTCCCTGGGCAGCCCATTCCAATGTCTAATAACCCTTTCTGAAAAGAAATTCTTCCTAATGGCCAACCTGAACCTCCCCTGGAGAAGCTTGAGGCTGTGTCCTCTTGTCCTATCGCTAGTTGCCCGGGAGAAGAGGCCAACTCCCACTTCACTACAACCTCCCTTCAGGTAGTTGTAGATTGCAATAAGGTCACCCCTGAGCCTCCTCTTCTCCAGGCTAAACAACCCCAGCTCCCTCAGCTGTTCCTCATAGGTCAGACCCTCCAGACCCTTCACCAGCTTGGTCGCCCTCCTCTGGACTCGCTCCAACACCTCAACATCTTTCTTGAAGTGCAGGGCCCAGAACTGGACACAGTACTCAAGGTGCGGCCTCACCAGTGCCGAGTACAGAGGGACGATCACTTCCCTAGACCGGCTGGCTACACTATTCCTAATAGAGGCCAGGATGCCATTGGCCTTCTTGGCCACACTGCGGGCTCATGTTTAGCTCGGCCATCCAGCCAGTTTTTAACCCATTTAATAGTCCACCCATCCAAGCCCCGGGCAGCCAGTTTGTCTAGCAGGATGCTGTGGGAGACAGTGTCGAATGCCTTACTGAAGTCTAGATAGACTACATCCACAGCCCTGCCCTCATCTACTAAGCGGGTCACTTGGTCATAGAAGGAGACCAGGTTGGTCAAGCAGGACCTGCCTTTCATGAATCCATGGTGGCTGGCCCCGATGCCCCGATTGTCCTGCATGTGCCGTGTAATGGCACTCAGGATGATCTGTTCTATCACCTTGCCTGGCACCGAGGTCAGGCTGACAGGCCTATAGTTCCCTGGATCGTCCTTCCAGCCCTTCTTGTAGATGGGCGTTACATTCGCTAATTTCCAGTCATCTGGAACTTCTCCAGTTAACCAGGACTGCCGGTAGATAATAGAGAGTGGCTTGGCAAGTTCGTTTGCCAGTTCCTTCATTACTGTGGGGTGAATCCCATCCGGGCCCATAGCCTTGTGTGTGTCCAACTGGCACAGCAGGTCACTAACCGTCTCCTCCTGGATTACGGGAGGTTCACACAGCCCCCCATCCCTAACTTCAGGCTCTGGGGGCCGAGTCTCCTGAGGACAACCGGTCTTGACATTAAAGACCGAGGCAAAGAAGGCATTGAGCACCTCTGCCTTTTCCTCATCCCCTGACACTACACTACCCTCCTCATTCAGCAAGTGGTGGAGGCTCTCCTTGACCCTCCTTTTGCTGTTGGTGTATTTGTAAAAGCTTTTTTTGTTATCTTTGACTGTAGCAGCCAAATCAAGCTCTAATTGAGCTTTGGCCCTTCTAATCTTCTCCCTACACAACCTGGCCACGTCCCTATAGACCTCCCAAGTTACCCGACCCTTCTTCCAGAGCAAGTAGGTTCTCTTTTTTTCCTTAAGTCCTAGCCTAAGTTCTCTGTTTAACCAGGCCAGTCTTTTTCCCCGACGGCTTCTCTTCCTACACACCGGGACAGCCTGCTCCTGAATATTTAGCAATTCCCTTTTGAAGCATGTCCAGCCTTCCTGGACTCCTTTGCCCTTCAGGACCGACTCCCAAGGGACTCGGTCCACCAGCCTCTTAAACAGGCTAAAGTCAGCCCGCCGGAAATCTAAGGCAGAAGTTCTACTCTTGCCCTTCCTTACTTCCCCCACTATCGAAAACTCTAACATTTCATGGTCGCTACTCCCAAGACGGCCACCAACCCTCACATCTCCCACTAGTCCTTCTCTGTTCACAAACAACAGGTCAAGCAGGGCCCCTCCTCTAGTGGGCTCATTTACCACTTGCATGAGGAAGTTGTCCTCCACACATTCGAGGAACCCCCTAGATTGCTTCCTCTCTGCCATGTTGTATTTCCAGCAGACATCTGGCAAGTTGAAGTCGCCCACAAGTACAACGGCCGGTGACTGGGCGGCTTCTGACAGCCGCTTGTAAAACGCCTCGTCTGCCTGCTCATCCTGGTTGGGTGGTCTATAACAGACTCCCACCGTAAAGTCCGCCCTGCCGACCTTCCCCCTGATCTTCACCCATAAACATTCAACCTTGTCATCCTCATCATCTTTCTCAATTTCAACACAGTCCAAGCACTCCCTAACATACAGTGCTACCCCACCGCCTCTCCTGCTTCGCCTGTCCCTCTTAAAGAGCTTATAGCCATCCATAGCTGCACTCCAGTCACGAGAATCATCCCACCACGTTGCTGTGATGGCAACCACATCATAACCTTCCTGCTGTACAGTGGCTTCTAGCTCTTCCTGTTTGTTGCCCATACTGCGTGCATTGGTGTAAACACACTTCAGCTGGGCTAGCGGCCTTGCCCCCGACGCAGGCCTGTCCCCTCTAGGTTCATTTGTGGCTGCCCTGGTCTTATCCCCCTCCCCCATCGAACCTAGTTTGATTATCCCCCTAGCTAATACACATTTATATTTATTTGAGCAGAGAAGGGGGAGAGAGCAGAGCTGGGAAGCCCTTACCTTAAAGTAAATCAGATTGATTTTTACTTAACTTTCTCAAGGAATGCTGAATAGTTTAACAGGAATTGTACCCCGGTGACTACAATGAGAAAATAATTGCACTATTTAAAATAATCACTGCAGAGATTTGTATCTGAGTGTTTTCCTTACTTGTGCATATAAAATGGTCTGAACAATAGAAACCAACATGTAATTATAGGTATTTAAGCACTGTTATAATGAAACAATTGCTTAAATGTGAAATTAGACTTTAAAAAGAATATATATTTTAAAAGAATATATATTTATTCTCATAATAATTTATGATCATTATGTTCAGTTGTAATCTCTCACTACACTGAGGCTTTTTTTCAATTTTGCAGTTGAATTGTTGATTCTAAGCTTACAAAACCCAAGGATTGAAGTGCTTTGTGCAAACTGTGCATGCCTGTGTTTGTTACGGGTGATTGGAAAGTTTTTGATGAAGGGAAATTCTCATCTGTTGAAATGAAAGTTTTTGGCGAACATTTCAAGGAGACGTCTGTTACAAAGGCTCCTCAGGTTCTGGCTTGGTGTGTGCAGCAAAAAGGTTAAGGGAGCCCTTGATGGCAGTGGCACTTGCACTGGTTTTATGAGATCGCAGGTCAAGCCTCAGGATTTTGGTGGTTACCACTCCCATTAGCCTGTTTAAAACTTCATTTAGAGAATTTCAATTTCTAGTAATCTGTGGACACCAAAAAACTCCCCACTCAATCATATGTAGAGTATAGGAGCTTGCTTTTGTAATTCCCTTTCTTGGACAACTTAAAATCACTCTGTGGCCTCCTTAGGGGTCTACAGGCTGAAAGCTGGAAGCCAGTCATTTCATTTATATGTGGAGGATGGAATATTGATCGCACAGTATTGTGGCTGGGGAACTTCTGGGAAATCAGGCATCTCAAGGGATGGTGATTTAGCACTGGATATCTGCAGCAATTATCTCACCACCGTGTTTTTCTCCTGTCCCTTCCCAAAGCCATGCACAGTTGTTCCAGTGCATCCTTACAACAGGCAAAACTCAGTGGTGAAATATCAACCATTTTGTTAAGCAGAGTTTTTCTTTTCTGTCTAGCCTCATTATATATGTAAGCTGGTGTGTATGATGTACCCAGTAACAGGTACATAAGAACAAGCGATTGCTCACAAACACATGTGTTTGTTTTCATGTCATTGCAGCTGGGCAATTAACAGGGCTTGTTTTCTGGATGACACCAGGGTCACAATTTTAGCCTAAGGGACACTATTACTTACTTGCTGATATTTTTTTTACTGAAAAGGATCGTAGCCTGAGCCCAAAATGACAGAAGAAATTGTTGTTTATATATAAAATTGGTCACATTAGTGTCTGGAAATTAGCATAGCAGATATGAAACTCCTACTTGAATTTCAAAAGACAGCTTCCTTCACCAGCCCCCTGTGGATCCCATTTGAGGTCATTAAGTCATTAGCAGGCAGCAGGGAAATTGTAATTTTGCTTTTCTTCAACATAACTATTCCTCTGTGCAGCCCCTTTTCTACTCACGTTGCCACTTCTACTTGAGTTGATTACTAACGTGATCTCCGAATAAACCTACTGGTTATACCGGAAAAGATGAGAATTGGAGTAAAGCCCTTAAATCTATGTTTATAAAATTATCTCCCTGGACTTAGTTATCACTATCCTGCTGCATGCTCTGATTCCACCCTTGCTTATCCCTTGACTTCATCCTCTTGTTTGATAATACAGCTTCTCATAATCCATGTAAGCCTTGCAATATATTTCACTCACTTGCTGACATTTCACTTTGTTGTTGATATTCATCACTAGGTATCCCAAAAAGGCCTGTCAGTTAATCAGTCATCAATCTGCAGAGCGTTGTTAGAGCCAGGGACTAAGCACCCAGCTTTCAAATGAGGCAGCATTTATCAATGCATGTGTCTCTCACTGTGAAAAAAGAGAAATTGTAGCAACCTTTAGGGTGGCTAGAGTACAAGGCACAAGCTGGACCAAATCCTACTGGAGCTTTTCGAGATATCTTCCAACTTCAGTGGGTTTTGGCTCCTTCTAGCCTTATCTGTTGTGATCCACCAATTATTCTGTCTCATGATTAAACAAAGCCTGGAATCCAGTGAGGCCTTTAAACACCATTTTGAAAATTATAATTTCCAGGAATTTTAAGAACGTGAGCTGGCTGTAGCGACTGCAGAAATATTATAGGCTAACTTTTCTTCAGATTTTGGAAGAAATTAATAACTGAAAAGCCTCCACCAAAGCCTTTTGGTAATCCTCCCCCACTTTTCCATGCATGATTTCATGCTTTCCATCTGTTCTATGCATTGGATGGTTTCTTTTTAATGGGAGCAGCCTATTTCTGCAAGAACGAGCAGGCCTCTGAAAACCACCAGCAACAATGACCACAAATGGAATGTGAGCTGTGCAGCACAGTGTAACACCTGGGTCCTTCTTCTGCTGGTTTCTCCCACCAGACCTAGCTGTGTCAAAGGAGGAACCAAGAAAGCATTTCTCTCTCCTGTAAGAAATACTAGTACCTTCTGCTTAACAGAGAGCAGCTTCCCAGACAGTGGGTTACTTGCCAATCTCTCTCCACTCGTCCATATTCTATCAAAGCCTCAAGCTCAGGAGTGCTTGGGAAACGACTGGCTATAACCGAGCAAGGATGTCCATGTGTAGTGAATATGTTTTTGTTAGTCATCTAAACATTGGTGTTCTCTGTCCGTCTTCATGAGCAGTGTCACTATTAGTGCTAATATATTTGCTTCCCAACTGTGCTCCATCCAAGGAGTGGATATGTCTCTGTGTAACACATAGTCAGTTAAAGAACCGCTGTGCTGGGTCTGTCCACATGTAAGACAAAATTTAAGGGATACTGAGAGTTATATAGGCCCTCAGATATATGAACCTGGGGGTGATTGTAAAGCTGTTGCTAGAGCTGGTAGCTTGTGGTGTCTAAAAAGGCGGAGTGACATACGTGCAAATACTCTGCAGATGTTTCCTCATCACTCTTCAGTGTACGCGGGGCTCACATACACGCTACTAACATAAAAAGTAGGAGAAACGTTTAAAGTTTCTCATTAATTACTGTTTCAGTGAAGCTCCTTGGGAGATTCGATATCCGCCTGGCCAGTTAGGATGACTGAGCCAACGTAACCCCAGCGCTGGCTCAGAGCTACTCCACACCAGAAGCTGACCTGAGCATTGTTCTGGAGAGGAATGGGCAGATCCTGACTTCAGGGAAGGTGCAAGTGGCATGGGAGGGGAGGTCGAGGCTTGAGAAAGCCTAAGAGCTTCATTCTTGTGCTGCTGCTTGGGGGACAGGAATGGGCAGGTTTTAGGACATCCTCCTCTGCACAGGCATGAGTGCACGCAGGTGATGAAGTGGTTGGCTCTGCATGCACTCAGGGCTGTCTCTGCTTTCAGTGAAAGATTATTTTAAAGATAACGTGTTTCTAACCTAAATGTGAGTTGCCATCATTTCCCTCCTTGTCTAATAGCCCAGAGCAGAATTTTTATGTTGAAGGTAAGTTAAAGAGGCTGCTGATTTTTTTTTTTTACTTATTTATGAGATGTGTTTCTCAAAGGGAATAGGTTTTTGAAGGGAAGTTCCTGGTCTGAAAGAGGCAGAGGGGGGATTTAATTAGCATCTTTCTCATTTGGGATACATATTCTGATTGACATAGCAGTCAGTTTCGAGAAATATATGACCTCTAGTTATTTTTTATTAAATATATTTTCATCAGGATGCAAGGGGAAAAAAAAGCCAACAAAAACATTAGAAAAAATTTTTGCAAGACAGGATTGTCATCCCATCCAGACCTATTTGGCTATTCTACAATATCCCTCGAAGGTCTTTAAGTGATACAGTCTTTAATGGGGCATTCTTCAGCCCAACACAGAAGAGTTACTCTATATTGTATTTGATGAGTAATGATATTCGATGAGTACTTGAACACTGGTTGCTGAAGAGATGGAAGCTCAATGCAGACATCAGGGGCAAACAAACACCAGTCATGAAGTTGTCAGAGTGAGGAAAACTAGACGTGTAATTAGCAGAGATGTAATTCAGATCCCCATAAAATCTTAAGTGCTGAAGTGTCATATTTTTACGTGCATAATAACTTTTTGTCTGTTTTGTACTTTATCGATCTGGTTTTAGGCAGGCCAGAAGTGCAGAGTGAAGGGAGGTGGCAGTGGGCAGTGGAGTGACTGTCACCACTGTGAGGAGCTGCTGGGGACTGCGCGTGCCCCAGAAGCGGTTGAAGACCATGTCCACGGCTGGAGCCGGAACTTGAGAGTCAGGATATGTACATACAGACATGTACACATTATCTATACGTACATACACACATGGATACAGCTTGTGTCAGGGGTGATTTATTCTGGAAGCAGTGCTGCTGCAGCAGCTGTGCTGTCATTGTGTGTCTGCTGAGCCCTGCAGTAAAGAAGCAGATATAGATGCTGCTTTTGTTACGCTATTTCCTGAAACAGCTCATCTAAGCTGATAAAAGCCTATCTGTACCAACTCCAGGGGTTCCCCTGGCAGAGTTAAGCTGTCTTTGAGATAGATTTGCGTTTATTTATTTATTTAACATTCATAACCAACATAGCTGTTCCAGCAAGCTTTACAGGGTAGCCTTAACCTTGATAAAATGACCACTGTACCACTAACCTTTACACAGTGCCATATTTTAGGCAGGGCTCATTCCAGTTTTAATGGGATGTTCAAAGTAACGTAGTGCTGCAATCTGTCAGTCAATAAAAATGCTATTTCCTCCCCAGCCTGTATGTGTGCTCACCTGTTACGGTGATATTGAAACGATGCCAGTTGCATCGTGTTTGTAAACAGTGCCAGATTGGGTCTGCATGCTCCATTCTGTAGCATCCTGTCTGTTGAGGGACGTGGGCATCACTCCATTAACCAGCTCCCTTTGTTTTCCCTGGATTTCTCCTTGGCATTTGCTCCTTGGGAGGCAGATCCTGCAGGCAGCTTTATTTGCAGCTCAGGAAAAAGACACAGTGTAATATGCTCATGCTGTATTTATCATCACCTTGCCTGTGTTGAGAAGGAAGCTGCAGACGTTGTGATGGATGGAGGACAACCGGACTGATTTTGCTGTGGTTTCCATAACCGACGTTCTCCATCTTTGGACAGAGAGACATGGCGTAATTTCTCATGGCTGTGCCGCACAGTGGAGCTCTGATCTCTTGCTCTTTACTCTCTCTGCAAATGACTGTTGCCTCTTAAAGGAGGTTTTGCCTAATCAAGTACTGAAGCTGCTGTACCGTGGTGTTTGTCAATGGCTCAGAAGAGAGTCTGCTCCTCACCCCTCCCACCCCTGGTTCTCTGGGGGTAAAAGTACTGCAGCTTCAGGTCCAGGTCATGTATAGCATAACCCCCCCAATAATTTAGTTGCAAATTATATATACACATCCAGGGAAGAGGATACTAATGAATTCATGTTAATAGAGAGCCTTGTCATTTAAACTGAGCTCTGGTAACAGCTACCCCTTATTCATATTAATATGATTTTGAATTGTTTCCAGTGTATTATCACTAAAGGGACATATTGTTAGATAAGAATACTAATGTCCCTGAAGAACAGAGTTCAGCATTGTCATCTTTATTATCCCAGTTCCATTCCTACTGTGGATTTATTCTTTCTCCACCTGCCTCATGTTCCTTTTAAACAAAGCTCCAAATAAATGGCTCCAGATAGATGTAATTTTCCTCTGGCTTGTCTGTGGCGACGTTTCCCTGGTGCCTGTGGCGAGGAGGCCTTTCTCAGCCTCTTGCTGCCTCCTGGCTCTGAGGAGCAGAGCTTGCCATGGGGTCCTGGGAGCTGGCAGTGGCCGGGGCTGGCCCTGGCCAGACCCTGATCTGGGAGTGGTGGCACCGTGGAGGCTGGCGGTGCCGTGGTGCAGGGCTGTGCCGTGGTGCAGGGCCATGCCACGTGTCTCCCTGCTTGAGGGGCTGTGCAGAGATGGATGGAGGGCGGTTCTGGGCCTGGTGACTCAGACCGTGGTAATTTGGCTAATCCCCCACTGAATGCCTGGCACTAGGAAGGGACTTTCTCTCCTTAATCAGATGAATGAACACAAAATGTGACTGTTCCATACTGGCTATGTTGTATTAAGTGCTGAAAAATCCCCCAGAGATTAAATAACAGCTGCAGAAATCAATCTCACTAGCTACTTATTGGGTTTTTTCCCTCCTTCTAATATGCAGTGAAGATATAAAAGCCTAAAACTGCGCTAAAAAATGTCAGAAGATAAATACTCTGCTTTCAGACATTGACTTTCATTACTTTTTTTAGAAGACAGAGGAAATTTCTGTACGTAGTTTAGAGAACTGTGTATTAGAAAATGACAATGAAGTAACTTTGGTAGTAGAAAAATAACTGGTGTGCATTTTATTTGTTCTCTACTATTCTTGGTTAGGGAATGAATCTTCTCTTTGCACCATGAGGCTCAGCCAGCGATTTTAACGACAGTAATTTGGGATCAGCTCAGAAATAGCGATGTCTGCTTGCAGTAAAGAAATATCTCCTAACCAAGAGAGAAGCACAGAGGAAATCCTGACCTTTCACAGAATCACAGAATCACAGAATCACAGAATGTTAGGGATTGGAAGGGACCTCGAAAGATCATCTAGTCCAATCCCCCTGCCGGAGCAGGATTGCCTAGACCATATCACACAGGAACGCGTCCAGGCGGGTTTTGAAGGTCTCCAGAGAAGGAGACTCCACAAGCTCTCTGGGCAGCCTGTTCCAGTGTTCGGTCACCCTCACTGTAAAGAAGTTTTTCCTCATATTTATGTGGAACCTCCTGTGTTCCAGCTTGCACCCATTGCCCCTTGTCCTGTCAAGGGATGTCACTGAGAAGAGCCTGGCTCCATCCTCTTGACACTTGCCCTTTACATATTTATAAACATTAATGAGGTCACCCCTCAGTCTCCTCTTCTCCAAGCTAAAGAGACCCAGCTCCCTCAGCCTCTCCTCATAAGGGAGATGTTCCACTCCCTTAATCATCTTCGTGGCTCTGCGCTGGACTCTCTCTAGCAGTTCCCTGTCCTTCTTGAACTGAGGGGCCCAGAACTGGACACAATACTCCAGATGCGGCCTCACCAGGGCAGAGTAGAGGGGGAGGAGAACCTCTCTCGACCTGCTGACCACACCCCTTCTAATACACCCCAGGATGCCATTGGCCTTCTTGGCCACAAGGGCACACTGCTGGCTCATGGTCATCCTGTTGTCCACCAGGACCCCCAGGTCCCTTTCCCCTACGCTGCTCTCCAACAGGTCTGCCCCCAACTTGTACTCATACATGGGGTTACTCTTGCCCAGATGCAGGACTCTACACTTGCCCTTATTATATTTCATTAAATTTCTCCCCGCCCAACTCTCCAGCCTGTCCAGGTCTCTCTGAATGGCTGCGCAGCCTTCCGGTGTGTCAGCCACTCCTCCCAGTTGTGTGTCATCAGCGAACTTGCTGACAGCGCACTCTAATCCCTCATCCAAGTCATTAATGAATATATTGAATAGTACTGGTCCCAGTACCGACCCTTGAGGGACTCCGCTAGACACAGGCCTCCAACTGGACTCCGTCCCATTGACCACCTGTCACGGTTTAAAGCTGGGCTGGCGATTAAACCTGCGGCAGATGCCCTCTGTTATCCCCCCCCTCACCCCAGAGGGAAAGGGAAAGGGAAAAGGGAGAGAGACTTCTGGGTTGGAAAATTAAAACAGTTTTAATAAACTATAATAATGAAAAAAAAAAAAAAGTATAATAATAATAATAAAAATAATCAAATATATACAAATATATATACAAAACCAAGATTGAGCTCCCCTGAAGTCAGCCACGTCACCACCGGCACTGCAGGGCAAGCTCCGGGAAGGCCCAGCCTGGGCCTAGCGATGGTCGAGAGCTGGATTCAGGAACGCACGGATCGGGATCGGGGGCAGCAGGAAAACAGACGGAGTCCTCCCTGGACACCGGCCATAGCAGAAAGAGAGCGAGACCCTCGTGATTCCCCCACTTTATACCGAGAATGACGTGTATGGGATGGAATACCCCCGTTGGTCAATTTTGGGTCACCTGCCCTGTCTGCTCCCCACTGCAGCTGCGACCCCCCTTCGGCTCTTCACTCGTAAGCAATGAGGAATTCAGCAGTGACCTTGGTTTCTCTCAAGAATAAGTACAGCCAGAGCCTTTCTGCACAACATCCCTACCGGTGCCTCAGTGATAACTACAAACTTCGAGCGTTATCAGTCCTGGAAGCAGACACTGTCTGCAAAAACATGCAGTTAGTTTCAGAAAGTGCAGTTACTTAGAGGAGACTTAGCTGAAAGTAAAAATCACTGAAAGGAAAATCGGCCTGGTTTAGGCCAAACCAGGACACCACCACTCTCTGGCTTCTTTCCTTCAGCCAGTTCACAATCCACCTCACTACCTGATCATCCAGACCACACTTCCTCAGTTTAGCTGCAAGGATGCTGTGGGAGACCGTGTCAAACGCTTTACTGAAATCGAGATAGACCACATCCACAGCTTTACCATCATCTATCCACCGGGTTATGTCCTCATAAAAGGCTATCAAGTTGGTTGAGCATGACTTCCCCTTGGTGAATCCATGTTGAGTGCCCCTAATGATCCCCCTATCCTTGATGTGCCTAGAGACAGCATCAAGAACAAGTTGTTCCATCACCTTTCCGGGGATGGAGGTGAGGCTGACTGGTCTATAGTTCCCCGGGTCCTCCTTCTTGCCCTTTTTGAAGACTGGAGTGACATTCGCTTTCCTCCAGTCCTCAGGCACCTCTCCCGTTGCCCACGACTTAGCAAAGATGATGGAGAGTGGCCTAGCAATGACTTCCGCCAGCTCCCTCAGCACCCGCGGGTGCATCCCATCAGGGCCCATGGATTTATGGATGTCCAGGTTGTTTAATTGGTCCCTGACCCAGCCCTCATCTACCAAGACAGATTCCTCCTCTATCCTGACTTCTTCTGTGGCCACAGAGGTCCGGGGCTCCTCAGGACAGCCTCCAGCAGTATAGACAGAGGCAAAGAAGGCATTCAGTAACTCCGCCTTCTTTTTATCCTCTGTCTCCTGGGCCCCCACCTCATTCATCAGTGGGCCTACATTGCCTCTAGTGTTGGCTTTACCTGCAATGTATTTGAAGAAGCCCTTTCTGTTGTCCTTGACCTCTCTTGCAAGGTTTAATTCCAAGGAGGCCTTAGCTTTCCTAATTGCCTCCCTACATCCTCTGACAACAGACTTATATTCCTCCCAAGTGGCCAGCCCCCCCTTCCATGATCTGTACACCCTCTTCTTCCACTTGAGTTTGCCCAGCAGTTCCCTGTTTAACCATGCAGGTCTCCTGGTACCCTTCCTTGACTTCCTACCTGCTGGGATGCTCTGATCTTGAGCTCGGAAAAAGCATTCCTTGAATGCTAACCAACTATCTTGGGCCCCCTTACGTTCTAGTACCCTGTCCCATGGGATTTCCCCTAGCAATTGCTTGAAAAGGCCAAAGTCGGCCCCCCTGAAGTCCAGGGTTGTGATTCTGCTAGCTATTCTGTTCCTGCCACATGAGTTCCTGAACTCTACCATCTCATGGTCGCTACAACCAAGGCTGCCCTCAACCTTCACCTCTTCAACCAGACCCTCCTTGTTAGTGAGGATAAGATCCAGCAGCGCTCCTCTCCTAGTTGGCTCATCCACCATTTGCATCAGAAAGTTATCATCAATGCACTGGAGGAACCTCCTGGACTGAGGATGGCTGGCTGAGAAGGCCTCCCAGCAAATATCAGGGTAGTTGAAATCCCCCACAACAACCAGACCCTGTAATTGCGAGACTGCTCTCAGCTGCCTGTAGAAGGCCTCATCACCCTCCTCATCCTGATCCGGTGGCCTGTAATAGACACCCACAACAGTATCACCCCTGCCAGCCTGCCCCTTAATTCGCACCCACAAACTCTCAACTCGCTCCTGATCCGCCCCTGGACAGAACTCAATACATTCTAGCTGCCCACTCACATAAAGAGCAACTCCACCACCTCTCCTTAGTGGCCTGTCTTTCCTGAACAAGACATAGCCATCCATGACCACATTCCAGTCATGCGAGGCGTCCCACCAAGTGTCTGTGATTGCCACTAAATCATAGCCCCCCGACCGAACACGGATTTCCAACTCCTCCTGTTTATTCCCCATGCTGTGTGCATTGGTGTACAGGCATTTCAGGGAGCGAGCTGAGCACACCGATTTCACCCCAGGGGGATGGGAGGCCTCCTGGTCTACCTCAACACTAGAACGTTGCCCCAGTGGTGCAAGCCCAGCTACTACCCCATCCCCCTTCGAATCTGGTTTAAAGCTCTCCGAATGAGCCCTGCTAATTCCTGTCCCAGAACCCTTTTGCCCCTACGACATAAACCTTTCCCATGTATTACTGTCACGCCTGGTGTCTTGTAAAACCAGCCATTATCAAAGAACCCAAAGCCCTGCCTGTAGCACCAGTCTCTTAGCCAGGCATTAATAGAGAGAATCCTACCATTCCATCCCACGTCATCACCTGAAAATGGAAGGAGGGAGGAGAAAACAACTTGTGCCCCAGACTCTTTCACCAGCCGTCCTAGGGCCGTCCTTTCTCAGCGAGCAGCTTTAGAAAACTTGCCTTTCAAGGTCTTTGATAAAACAGGTAAGCTTACGGAATTAGCTAAAGAAGATTACAAATTTTGGGTTAGAATAGCCTCTAAGATTGGTCTAACCTGCATCGGAACTGGGCAAAGCCCCTTTTTTTCCTCAAAACAGGCTGCATAGCCAGGCCTTTGAGTATCTCATGCCCCAGTGTGCCAGGCAGATCGGGTCTGATGGAGAAAATCAAAACGAAGCTTTTGAAAGGTTATTGGCCCCCCCAATGCTAAACTGTTGCCAGATGTGACTGGTGGCTGTTAATTAGGGTTTATTTTTACTTCCCACCCCCTCAAAAAAAAAAATTGACAAAATCCCAGGCTGATCTAAAGAAAAGCAGAAAAATGTAAATCTTGTTGTGCAGAGCGTAATGTTGGAGAGATGCACTGATCGGTCGATTTGTCCCACTGTGTACAGTCAGGCTTGTGGCTATGTGCAGATGCTGGGCTTATCCAGGCGGATATCCATTAGGTTCATCTGTTTCGCGCTGACATAAACTCAAGTGCTCTCAACAGGGGCTTGTTGTGTTGAGACTGTCACCTTGAGTAATGGCTGCTCATGTGATAACTCAATGTAACTATTGGATAGCAAATGACTTACTGAGGCTTTTTGTCGAGCCACGGTACAGCACAAATTCAAGTTTTTATAAATGGGGACCAGTGCCTGTTACAATAAATCAGAGTATTTGTTGCTTCCTCTACTTTCAGCATATTTAATTTACACCCATAATCAGACAGACTCATTGTGATTACAGACTTATTTTTGCTGTTGAAGGTGGCGGTGGTAAAACGTACCTCTAATGATCTTGTTTTCAAAACCCCCCAGAATTCCTCCCAGCTGTCCCAGGAGAAGCCAGTTGGCCAGCACGCTGCAGGGCACGGGCTCAGCCCCGCTGTCCTCAGTAACAACAAAGCCACCAGCGTGGAAGGGCTGCCATATTATTGCCACAGTTAAGGAATGAATCTCGCCTTGCATGGCTATGTCCTTGTAAAGCAATAGGTTGTGCTGCTGATTTTGGCGCTTTCTCTCTGAGTGATTCCCTTTGGGACCCAAAAAGCAATGAGGAGAGACTTGCAACGAAGAGAGGAGGGGAACAGAGCAAGTTCATGGTCATGGAGGGATGGAGCGGATTTGAGGAGTGACAAGACTGAGGCCCCCGAGCAATTCTGTGTCTCTGGGCCTAATTTTTAAGGAAGGATTATTGCTCTGGTACAGTAAGTAGTGTTAAGTGAATATTTTGTTGAACAGCTTTTTCTTTTTGGGACATAATACAGTACCTTTTTCTAGTTTTACTAATGTAGGCAGCATACATATCTTTAATAACAGTCAGGATATATGAGCTTGCTTTCTCCCCTCACCTATGGCCTGTTTACGGCATTCGCTAATCTGGTCTGGAGGGAATTTGCACAGGGCACTGTACAAGGCATTCACGTAGTGCAGTCTTCTTGTGGTTGTGGCTGGCAAATCCGACTTGCATGGAGTCATAGAGAGCTCTGGTGTCTCTGTCACACTGGCGATGGTGAGGTCCCCAAAAATGAGTAAGACATGTAGGTGCTGACTGCCTTGTTTTTTTCTAGAGTGGACCAGCATGTAGGCTAATTTGTAGCCTTAGGTGTTAGTTTTGCCACAGACTGTGCTAACAGTGAATGATGGTGTCTCCCATGTTTCCAGGCTAGTGGGATACTGGAGTTGGGTGTGCTGGGCGCAGCCTCTCGCTTGTAACGCTGCATTTGGGGAGTGTTTGCTCGGTAGGGATTTTGGGAAAAGGGGCCTGGACAGCCTGATGTGCAGGGCTGCCATAGACTGATGGGGTCACATTTTTGTCCCACACACTTGCTCTGACTCCATAGAAGTGATCCTGCACACTGACAACAGAGTGGGTTAGGCAGAAGAGGGGAGGAATATTTGGTCTTTGAAATTTTTCTATATTTAACTCTAATGGCTTCTGAAAAGCATTTGCTCCCTCCAGGCTTCTTCTCTTGCTTCATTTCTATTGCAATGAGGGAAAAAGACTGACTTTTCTCTTTTCTTTTCTGATTTACAATGGGAAAGAACTTGGCTATAGTTTTAGTGTTACTTCTCTCATCTCATATCATAGTGTTTAGCAGAGGAACACTTACCTCAGCACCTGAATTCCCACCACACAGTCCACAGACTCTGAGTCTGGCAATTTCAGCAGCTTTAGATGAAATACATTTTCTTCCCACACACATAGTCTTTCTGCAGGAAGCTTCACCCATTTTGCTCCAGTGCAGATAGATAGTATGATGGTTGGTGCTTCACAGGTGTAAAGCATTGACTCTCTTCAGCTCTTCAGTGTTTTTGGTACACAGTACAAAGTATGAAGTCTGCATATAAAGTTCACTGACGTTTCTGAGACTTATTGGTGACTGCCCCCATCATTTGTTTGACACAGGTAGCACGAGGTGAAAGACAGCACAGAAGACTGTAAACCAGCTTCAATATTTTAATCTGGCTTTTCAACAGGGGGAGGGAGATTGTATCCTGGCATTCCTCCACAGCTCTCCACAGCCTAAAATTAAATTGCTAGAATGCAGCCCTGAAAGATTTTAATTTACATTTCGATAGTCCAAAGTAGCAGTTAGTAAATCTTGTTGGAGTAAGCTTCGGGTTCTGGTTAGTCACTAGAGTTTTTGGCATTGGGGAGAAATAGGTGTTTAACTTTTTTGAGGGTTAACGAATAATTTATTTTGCTGTGGAAGGGTATGAGCACAGGAACTCTGACCCTCTGTTAGAAGGGTTTAAAAAGTATCAACCCACAGATTTTAACTACTGCCAGCTCAGCTGAGAAATGATGCACGAGGAACAGACTTGCGTAAGCCAAGGCTGCTCAGCCTGTGTACAGAGGAGCACTGCAGTCCCTCCTCCCCTCCCGTCCCTACCCTGCCTTGTGTGAAGAACTTATTAACTCACTGAAGCCAAAAAAGGGGTCCAAAACAGGTCAAGAAGTGTAGTTTCATGCATAGACAGAGGAAGAAGGTGCCTAGGAAATTAGGGATATGCCCATGACCTTGCTGCTGAGGCCTGTCCCTTGCAGAGCCCTGGAGAGCTGCTGCAGTGACTTCTGGGCTGTGGGTGGGAGGGGCAGCCCTGGGTGGTCCTACCTCTCCCTGCGACTCCCTTGTCCTCCATCCCTCCACTGAGGGCATAGGAAGTTCTCAGCAGAGCTGCTGCCCTGTCAGCCCTTCATCCGCTCGCCAGTCCCTTTCCATCCTCCTGGCCTGTCCCTGGTCAGTCCTCTATCCTATAGGACCAGTTTGCCTGCATGGCTGAGAGGCAACAAGAAAGCTCCCCATGTAATACGCTTTTGATGTCTTGGACAGCCTTGAACAGCATATTTGATTCTGAGGTTAGTGCAAGAGAAGATATTGTAGCAGTTGGCAGAAAATACTGAGACGTGTTTGTAGCATGGGCAGCACAAGGCATCCCGTCCTGCCTGCTGCCTGGGCAGCTGTGAGAGGTGATGCTGCAGCGAGAAAATGGGTCTGACAGACAGAGTGAAAAAACAAATTACTGTCATGGGAAGGAAATCTGTTCCTGGCTTACTGATGCTTAAAAGAAGCCAGACTGCTGGTTTCTGCACATCCTTTTCTCCTTTCATCTTCTTTCCTTTCACACGGGAAGCATTGTCTCAGTACCCAGACCTCTCTTGCACAAGAAGTATCTGTGGGAAGTTATGTTCTGACCTGGCAGTGGCTTTTCCAACTCGTGTTTGTAGTGTCCGTGCCAAGGGAGGAGGAAACATGTAGGTGGCCCTGACAACAGCTGATGAGAGCACCCTAGGCTGTAGGGCAAAGCTCTGGTGTATGAAAACACTGCACCTTTATCTTTAAATGTATCCTTCTTGTAACTGTGGTGCATCTGGGACTTGCTACTGCAGTCAGTAGGTGCAATGGATGCCAGTCCCATTGCGACACCATTATCTACAGGTGGACTAAAAAAAACCTTAAAAAGAAGGGGGAGGATATGCCAGTATAAAAACCTTTTTAATAAGAACAGTAGTCTGAAGAATCCCACTGCACAGCCCTCTGTGGAGTTACTCTTTTTCTATCTTTGGTACATTTTTTTTTCCTTTGGTAGGAAAAACGTAATTGCAATTGTGGAAAAAACCCACGCCTTCCAATAAAGTAATGCTAAGCAACTCTCATCTGACATCAAAATTACTTTTGGTACAAGCAGTTGAAATGTAAAAAGTGCATGTTGGATGGGTGAATACTCATCTGAGCATCAACACAGTTTCTGGAAGCAAAAACTAAAAGGTAATCTCCAAGCATCTGTCTGATTAGAAGCTAAAAGGATTTAGTTTTACCCCTGAGCATGCTATGGGGTGGACTTGCAGGGTGTTCCCTTTGCCCCTTCCCTTTGCTTCCTTTTATACCTTCTTTCTTCTGATCGGTTGTCCTTCCTTAAGTTCTTTTCTGTGTCTCCTGGCAAATAAAAGCCCCAGTCTCATTTCCCAAACCCCCATGTGCACCACCTGCTCTGCGAATCCCACAAGGTGTTTATGTGTGTGTTGGAAAAATCAACTCAGCTGACAGATACAGCTGGAGTATGTTTGCCTTAAACCTAAAACACAAAGGCACCAAACCTAAGAACCTGCTCCCTCAGCAGGACTATTATTCCTTGAGGGTCACCTCCCAGATTACCCGGGGAGCAGCTACAGATGTTGACAGATGCCATAAGCGCTATATGACATTACAAGAAATGGAGCCATGTACTATGCGTGGGTTACTGTAAAGAAGTGCCTCCGATGCTTAAAAAAATAATTTCATAGCAAATGAATGTATGAGGCAGTCAGTGACCTCTGATAGTGTGGATCTGACTCACTTAATGCTTGAAAAATGGGTTAAGCTCAGTGGCTGGCTTTGGAGGAATGGAGCATGCACTCAGCCCGAGCGTAAGCATTTTTTTCCAGAATAACACAGAAGTTAATGTGCTACAATAAAAGCAGCTGCTTTATTTAATGACCCATTTCATCATGTAATTCCTGTCTTTAGCTATGAAATGACAGCAGTTTTCAAGAAGGTTGGGAGTGTCCAGCAATGATGTGCCTGTTATCTTATTTATGAGGGAAGGGAAGAAGGAAAGGAGAGCTGTAAATGATTTCTGTCGATGTTGGAGGTGTCCTCTTCTGACTGGACCTGGTATAGTGGACCCCAAGTCATCTTTATCTCATGCCACACAGAAACCTCTTCCTTGCTCCTTTCCCTGCTCCCTATTTCTCAAAAATAGTGTGATTACAGGCAAAATACAAAAAATATTTTAGATGAGTTCTGGTGTTGGACTGTGGGCTCTGCAGGGCGGAACTGGAGTTTGTCTCGTGCAATGCAGACAGGGCATCACTCAGTGATGCTGTTGTAACACTTGCCACTTCTCTTTTCTTCATCCTCTGCCACTGAGGAAGGACAATGAGGAGCTCTGCTCTTACTGTCCAGTAACTAATCTGGTAAATAATAAATGATGATCATAAATTATGCTTCTTTATGGAATACACCAGAGCAGACGTGGCTGCTTGCCTACAATCACGCATGCTCTTTATTTCTCAAAAAAAGGACATTAAAAGAATGAGATATAATAAAATATAATTATTCAGCAAGCGTTACTAACGGGAAGATAATGCAATGCAGTTGTATCTTTTGTATTTAAAAATGAGAACAGTTCTGCTTGTTCTTAATCAAAGTCATCAAGTAAATTAAGCTTTTAGTGTTGCAGAGCAAACATGCTTCCAGGAACGTTTCTAATTTGCACATAATGTTATTTTTTCATTCTTGGGTTGATCAGTACTTCATATACTTCTCTAGCTTATTCTTCATAGCTGATTCCTTCAGACACTGCTTTATGGTCCTGCCTGGTGTGGGCTCAGTTCAATAAGGCCATAGAAAAATTCCTAGGAGGTCCAGAAAAAATGTGCAAAGCCAAATAAAAAGCATAACATCCACAAAATATGTTTTCAAACTGTAGCACTAAAAAATCAACCCATGGATTTATTTTCTTCTTCCTGCCCACCCCAAGTTAAACCTGGCAAACCCGTGAGCAAAAATCACAGCTTTATGGACATTTCCAGGCACAAGTTTCGTGAGGTAAACATAAAGTCTCTCTGAAAATTATAATCCTAAATCCATCTTTCTTCAGCATAATGTCTCCTTTAATAATGACTATCCTCTCATCAATTTTCATCTATGGAGAACTGAAATAGACAAATCTATATTCATCTGGGCTAACTACAAACTGGCTACAAGGTGAGGTTGTCACTACAACTTCATTAGAAAAAGATTTTTTTTTTAATGTTTAAACAACTTGGACATTATGTCATTGAAAAGAAGTGGTAGACACTATTCTGGTTATTCTTGTCCATATAGATATTGTACTACTGCACTGTATGTTAACTCTGCTGTAGAGAAGGTTTTCTTGACTTTTCCTGTCTCATTTGTATTCATGTACATTGCACGTAGTTAATGATGGCTGACACTTTGCTGCTTCAAAAACAAAATGAGCAACTAAAATTACAAATTTTCCATATCTATTTCCAGTGATTGAAACGGCAAGGGCAAAAAAACCCCTCACGCTGTGGACAGCGCTTACATCAAATAATTAACAGATCTTTTGCTGCATAGTTTATTGTATCTTCTGAAAATGCTTGTTAGTTATAGTGACGCAGTAATGATGGATATGACAGATGAAATCCCACCAAATCGTTAAACGTATATTTCTCAGACAAAACTGCAGTGCTAGAGGACTGTTCTGAGTTTGGGTCTCTGTTCCACATCTTATTGCAAAGCATACATAGGCATTCTGTCCAGCACAAAGTTGTGTAAGGGTTTGAGACCATCGGCTAAGGAACAAAGAAAAAAGAAGTAATGTAATTTTTAGTTAAAATGTTGTATATACTCTCTGAAGCAGCTGATCATGATATGATATCACTCACTAAATGCTAAAAGATAAAGCTTGGTGCTGAGAGTGTCCTGTGCCTGCGCCATATTTAGGGGGATAATTTGTGTTCAATAAAGGCTACTGGTGGGTGCATGTGTTCGTATATTCATGGTGACTTGCAGAAAGGTGTTATTGGGTGTGTTTTTTTTTAAGAAGTCTATCCGTCACTGCTTTTTCTAATAGTATATTCCAACAGAGAACCCTTGCCCTCCCAGAGAGAAACCCATCCTCAGGAGCTAACAACAATTTCAAACAACAGAGGAGTTTCAAAACATTACAGACTCTTGCATGTTGTCTGGCTGCTTCTCAAGTTAAAGATTTATAATATATTTAATATGGTTGAAAACTGGAACCATGTGTTGTAAACTATTAATGGAAGAGCAGTAGACTTGTGCAATCAGATAAGGTCACTTGCTATGCACCATCGGGAAAGAATAGATTCAATATCATTCAGATCAATGCGCTTCAGTACATTCTCCTAAAGCATCCCAATTTCCAGGCAGCCTGTAAACTCTTACCATTTCCTGAAGCAATTAGCAAAGTATAATGCAAAAGCAAAGCAGAGATGAAAACAAAAATGAAATATCAACTGTAAAACATGGAGTAAACCTGATGTCACTTCTTGTTTAGTCATAGCTAAGTGCTGTTAATCATCTACTCTTTGTAGCATTGTCAGGTGAACGTCTGAGATTTTAGGTGATTTATATGCCTGTTGTTCACTTTGCAATGCAAATGACTGGAAGTGCATGTGGTCTGCTGCCAAATGTCAGCTGGGAAGAGGTAACCTGCAGGTTTTTTTCGCTCTGGGAGTATCTCAAGATCCTCTTGAGTCATACCCACAGGATGTATAACCTTTTTCTAATTTGATCATAAACATCTGGTTGTGTAAGTACCACCATACTATCAGAATATCTCATCTTTCCAAATTCTGTAGCGTACCTTTCATTTTTTTTGTACGAGCACTAATTAAACATGTTGGGCCAAATGAATCCCTCTGTGACTTCCAAGTGCAGCAAATTCCCTAAAGATCATCTCTCTGTTAGTATGTATAGCCAAGCTCAAAGCAATGCCTGGGTTGAAATGTAGTTGTTTTATATATGTTTATAAGCTGCTGATTGTTAAATGCAATTTCAAACTCCATGCTAGTAAAAGGAGCTTGGCGTTCATCCTGCCACATGGTAGGAAATTGTTGAAGCTGCTGGGCTTAAGCTTTACACTGCAATCACCTGGTTCCACAGAAATGGCTTTAAAATTATTTTTTCTTCAAGAAGCTGAAAATCTGTGTGAATTTAAAAAAAAAAGTGAAACCTTTAAGCTGTTATTATTCTTTAGGTGTTTTCCCTTGCAACTACCTTTATGTCTTAAGTAGAGAAATCTCTCCCCTCTTCCAGGTCCGTGCTGGTTTTGTGTAAAAACCCAGTCCCCTATGGGTATATTTAATGTTGATTCAGCTTTTTCTATATACCTAAGGACAAAATTTGTGAATCACAATAATGCCAAGAAATACCTACTCGTTAGTCACCAGCTTCTTCTAGCATTGTGTTCTCTTTAAGTTTAGAATAATCTAGTGCTCCCTTAGGTACAAGATAGCGGTGTATGAAACTTTTTGCAGAAGGGAAATCTGTACGTGGCTCAGTTGTCTAGTTCGGTTTGGCACTTCACAATATGTCTTCTTTTAAGAGAAGAATAATAAATTTTACAGTTACTTTAATGGGGGAATGCTGAACTGCTGTTGGATGGAGCTCTGCGTTTTCTGTTCTCTCAGGGTAGTGTTGTCTTGTTGTTACTGTTTACTTTTTGGTTTGCATTAAGTTATTGCAGTTAAAGATTCAGCTGGGATGGGTAGCTGACTAACTGGCTTTATCTAAAAACAGATGTGACGCTATGAAATCCTAAATCCATTGCTGTCTGGAACTGTGATGGTCCCCAGAAGATGAGATATGCTCTAAATATCACCTTTTCAAAGTTCAAGTAGAAAAGATATTGTAATTTCATTTTGGAAAAATGCGTACTCACATCCTATAGTGCAGCCTGGAAATCTCCATTCTTTTATGAAGGTTCCTGACGAATTTCAGCTTGTCTTTCTGGGTTTTCAACTTTTTAAGCAATCAGTGTGTAGACACTAAGTCTCTTGCCGTGAGGGTGCCAATGACTTGAGAAGTGTAACTTCTCAGAGTTCTCTGTATCTTTTCAGATCTTTTTCCCCTTTTCTGAAGCTTTGTCAAACCTTTTTTGTTAATCTGCAATAGTATGTCTACATTCTTTAAAGTTTTATAAGACTATTTAATCAGTCCATTATCCAGCAGTATAAAAGTCACTTGAAAGATATGTTGCTCCAATAGTCATAACTTGGCTCAACACCAACAGAACAAACAGCTCCATAGATCTTTCTACATTGCCACCTGTTTATTCCTTCCTCAGACTTGACTTATGGGATAGGCTTTATTTATTTCTCTATATCTGAGCATCGATGCCATGTACCTCTAGTTGGTTAACAAGTCTGTATGACTACAGAGCTCTTCAGTCATGCTTTGATTATGTTTATCTTCAAGTTTTTCACTTCACATTATCTTATCATACATGTTAAAGGTGGATCTAGAGACCATTGTGGTGACTGAGGTTTTGCACTGACTTTAGTGAGCCTCACTTCTGTCACCATGGGAACACAAAAACTTTTATATGGCAAAGATAAATTGGCAATATTTTTGCCTGTTATCTGTTAAGTAAATTCACAATTAGCACTTATTATTTAAAGTAAAAGCATGTCATCCTGATGTCTAGTGAATACTATGTCCTAACAACAGAACTTTTTCTTAAACTGACTCTTGCCATTCAGAAAAAGCTGTTTTAAACATTTAAATTGGTTCTAATTCTCCACACAGCTTCCTGAATTGTAGTAATCTATTTTATGAAAGTCTGTTTTCTTCACCATTGACTGCCAGGAATAGTGTAGGTATGTTTGATCCTGCTTAAAGGTAAGAAAAGGATTATATTGTCTCTCAAGGTTTCTTTCAGGTTGGACGCCTATTTTCTAGAACGTCATTATTAAAAATCTGTATTTTGAGTGTTTCTGTATCTTCTGTTATTCACCAATATATATAAAAATTCTTACAGCTGAACTCTGTTGTGTTTTCACATCTGATATTACCTATTTGAAAACGAGACCTTTTTAAAATGACCACATCTTGTTCTTTCCCGCCCCAAATTGTATGAAAACATACCAAAACATTGTGAGAAAGCCTCCTCTGAATGACCAAAAATAGCAACGTTAAAAAAAAAATCCTTGAAGAACTACCCAAAACATACAGGGGCAAAAAAACCCATAGAAATGTGTTACTGGGTAGAAGGGGTTTATGAAACAGGTAGAAACAAGAATAATCAGTACTGAAAGCACGTCAGCAATTAAAAGCATGTTTCCAATAAATAAGTAGCTAGCACTCCTACCTTGTATAGTGTCTCTGGCTGAGTCTGTAAAATAAACATGGACAGTATGAATGCACAATGTGTCAGGAAGGATGAGCCGGTAACACCCTGACCTGCTCTGCTCAATAGCTTTGCAAGGGCTGCATTTCTTAAAACAACAGAAAGTCAGCCAAATATAGCAGGCTGCACAACCATTTCTTCTCTTTCCCCTTTCTTAAGCCCTTGATACATCTTAAGTGCTAGTCAAAACACTCCTCTGCCGAGAAAACTATCTTCAGTGTATGTTCAATTAGACAAATGGTTTGTCTCCAATTATAGAGAGCTATGGATTCCTGCATAGTCTATTTATCAGTCTGTTTATAGAGATTGCTGGGTTTAGTTACTTTTTGTGGACGTAAAAATATGAATTTCCTAGGAGGAAAATCACTGCATTAACCACGCAGTGTAAAAGACAACTGCAGAGGGCTGTACAATTCCTGCGATTAATAACGGTACTTGTGTTGCAGGAGATCTGAATCAGAAATTATTCTGATTCTGCTAACTATGGAATTACCAAATCTTCATGTAAAAGATGTTCTTTTTTTCTGAAGGGTTTATGATCTATGCTTTAAGCCAGTGGAAGGACTCAAGAAGCAGGGAGTGGGCAGTGTAACACAGATGTTTACGTGCAATTAACCTGACAACAGCATTCACAGACCATCTTCTGCCCTCTCAGCTTCTGCTTAAGCGTGGGCTATGGCTGCTTTTAACAACAGGTCTCAGATTTTCTTGTCCCCCAGGCCTTCTTCTTTCTTCAGAGGCATCTTCAGAGCCTTTAATTTCCTTTCTGGACCTTTCAATTCCTTCCTAAATCTTCTTAATACCTCCCCACAGCCTTTTTACTATTTTCCTCTGATATTCATACCCTTCTTAGCTTTAGTTTGCCAAAGTAAACACCTTACATTTCAACCAGCAGTTATAAGAAATAATCACTTCTAACCTTTCACTATGCCCTCTCTCTTTTTTGTTTGTATCATGCTTGCTTTCCTTGGCTGCCTGTTATCTCTTTAAGTTTATGATTCTTATGGCAGAGATCGAGATTTTTTGCAGCACCTGCTAAAACAGGATTTAAATCTGTTGGCACCTAGGTGCCTGTTATAGTCCTTTCTCAAATGATATTAAAAATAGAATCACTAGAAAGCATTTGGTTTGGAATACACAAAGATCAAACTGTCTGAAAACTTACTGCAAAAGAATATGGGATTTTATTGGGGGGAGTAGAAGAAATATTCTAATGTTTCTTGATGTTGGCTAGAAATTTAGAGACTTTTCCCCATTATTATAAACCATTATGTTATGTTTGACTATGCAAAAAGCTGATTTTAGCTTCATTTACAATAGAAAAGTCCTAAGAATGGCCCGGGTGCATTCCAGTTTGAATTGCACTGATAAAAGTAGGACCGGCCTGAAACTTTTCTGAATGTTGAATTTAATTCACCTTGAGTGAGTCTTACACAAGCAACACTTAAAGGATTAATGCCATGCAGTTCAGGCAATATATTTTGGCTAAGTTGAAGGTGTACATATGTGAAATAATAGATATGTGAGGGCTTCTTTTTCTCCTTTGGTTTAACTTCTATTTCAACAGCAACTAACTAAAACCAAAAATTATGTCTTAAAAACATCCTTATACATCTGGAAACACTGCTGCAGTTGCACTGCTATTATCATCCAAAAGATGATAATAACATCTTTTCCTTCCTTCCCTCCTTCCTTCCCTCCCCCCTTCCTCCCTTCTGGTTAAATTAGTTTATTATTCATGTATTTCTCACTGTGAGCATATTAAATATAACATGGGGTTGATCAAAGCAGCTGAAGTTTAGATACTGCATTTCCTTGCCAACAGTTAGTATCAAAGCAGATGTGCATGCAAATCACACCTATCAATTGCACAGATCAGTATCTCAGTCAATTACTTTAAAATAACTTATGTCTTTGAAACATAAAATGTGATAAAGAAGGTTTAATCTTGGATAAGGAAGGTGTCAGTAACTACCCAACCAAGGGCAAGACTGAAACACATGGTCACATTTTCTAGGCTTTCATTGACCTCATGGGAGCTCTCAGTAACAAATCAATGACAAAGTCTTTAGGTATAAGAGTAAGTGTGTGCATGTGTGTCAGAGGTAATAAGACATGTGTTTTGTATTACAGATTATTTGCTTTTTGGGCAGATATGTTCTAAAGAGCATGAAAAACAGTGTTTTCTCTACCAGAAAAAAGCAGTGACATTTTAACTGAAAATGCATCAAAAGAAAAAAAACCCATGCTTCTAAACAGAGACTGGAGCATCACAGTCCATGATACTTTGTACAATTGATTTTTCCCCTTTCCTTTGCTCACTTATGGCAATTTTATTGCAGTGCTGCCTCTGTAGAAGCCCCTTGTATTCATGTACTCGACTTCTGCCTTCTTCAAAAGTTAGTGCAACCTCCATTACCCTCAAGAGACAGTCTCTTCTAAAAGGAGCTGTCAGAAAAGGCACTCAGCAATTCTGACAAACAACTGTCAAGACTTTGATTTCACAGAGTGGAATAATTTGTAGTCTTAGCCTTTCATTCTGCAAGTCCTGTTGCCTGAGCCCTTCTGTCCACAGTTGTCAAGCACATATATTTAACCCATGATTCCTCAGGTGGCAGATGGTGTGATTAAAACCAGGCCGAGTACTAACTACTTTCAGAGATCCCATAAATGCTTGCAGTCTTCTAATACAGTTTTTACCCCCTTCCTGAGGGACAGAGAAGTTCTGCAATTAGCATCGCCGACTGAGAAGGGGTGCTAGACTATCTCAGCAAAACGAACGTTTTCACATACTGGGCAGGAAGAATTCAGTAACAGCTGGATGATTTTACTGTGGGAACAACTATGTTTCTGTGAGAGCAAGCCTCCTTGCATGGACCTGTATGCCGAGTACTCAGGCTGCCGGTGCAATATAGATGCATCATGAGCCTAACAGAGTTCCTTTTTTGTTTTTAAATTATTTTTCTTAAAACACTAGCTTCTAAGTCCTTTTCATTTAGTACCTCTTTTCCCTGTCCTCTCCCTTCCTTTGTTATCGTAATTACAGCTGGTTCAGCAACAAAATTTTTAACATCTTTCCCTTCTGCTGGACATCGAAAGTATTGATTTAACACATGCCCTCTGTGTGTTTCTTTTCTTGTTCCAGCGTTTATTGGAAGGCAGATTGATAGTCAAGACATGCATTTTTTTTTCTCTGTATGTGAGACCTTGATAGGACACATAAACAACAACTACTGCTCCATTTCTAGCAAAAATTTAAAAGATGTTGCCAACTCATGATCCAGTTATATATCTACTGAGCACAATAACCTTGCTCAAGCATTTCTATTTGTTGACGAGGTGCTCTGAGTAGGAACCATTTTTCCCCCATCTTTTCTTCATATCTTCTCCTTTCATTTCCTGTGTTTTATTTGCTAGTGGTTTGATGGTACATTCTCCCAAGACCTGGAATATCATGCTTACACTGCTGCTTTTAAAAACCACCAGGTTCCAATTAAAAAGAGAGACATTTAGAAGCCCAGTCTGGTGTCCACAGTGGATCTTCCCACTGATATGTCTTCAGTCAAAAGTTCAACAATGGACAAAAAGGCTCCCAGGAAAAGGTTTTTGAATAAGAAAAAATCCTGTTGATATGTCTATTAGAAAACAGTTCTGAACAGTGAAAATACAGTGCTTGGTGATATACATATGGCATATCTCCCTCGAAGAGTATGAACAGAATTATTCCTCTATAGCATTAAGCAAACCAGTAAACAGAACTGTGTCCTGGTTTGGCCTAAACCAGGCCGATTTTCCTTTCAGTGATTTTTACTTTCAGCTAAGTCTCCTCTAAGTAACTGCACTTTCTGAAACTAACTGCATGGTTTGCAGACAGTGTCTGCTTCCAGGACTGATAACGCTCGAAGTTTGTAGTTATCACTGAGGCACCGGTAGGGATGTTGTGCAGTAAGGCTCTTGCTGTACTTATTCTCAGAGAAACCAAGGTCACTGCTGAATTCCTCACTGCTTACGAGTGAAGAGCCGAAGGGGGGTCGCAGCTGCAGGGAGGAGCAGACAGGGCAGGTGACCCAAAATTGACCAACGAGGGTATTCCATCCCATACACGTCATTCTCGGTATAAAGCGGGGGGATCACGAGGGTCTCGCTCTCTTTCTGCTATGGCCGGTGTCCAAGGAGGACTCCGTCTGTTTTCCTGCTGCCCCCGATCCCGATCCGTGCATCCCTGAATCCAGCTCTCGACCGTCGCTAGGCCCAGCCTGGGCCTTCCCGGAGCCTGCCCTGCAGTGCCAGTGGTGACACGGCTGACTTCAGGGGAGCTCAATCTTGGTTTTGTATATATATTTGTATATATTTGATTATTTCTATTATTGTTGTTATACTCTTTTCCATTATTATAGTTTATTAAAACTGTTTTAACTTCCCAACCCGGAAGTCTCTCTCCCTTTTCCCTTTCCCTTTGGGGGGAGGGGGGGGATAACAGAGAGCATCTGCCACAGGTTTAATAGCTGGCCCAGCTTTAAACCGTGACAAACTGTTTCAGTTTGCTATGGTACATATACACACTTCTAGAGTACTTGTAGCTCTGCTGTTTATCTCTGTGTTTTTTTTTCCATCCTATTGTTTTCTGGTGAATTTATGCATGTACTCATGCATTGTCATAATGGCTTTGTCTTGCCCACTCTGTTTTGTTCTCACATCTTGTATGTTTGAAATGAGTTAAATACAAAAAGAGAAAGAATATCTCTGTGGTAGATTTTCCTTCACATTATCTCAAAAGAAAGTAGTTCATTGCTATGCTAATAGGGAGCAAGTGGCACAGGGTAATTGTTACAGAATATTCCTTGAAGACATTTATCATCTTTTATTGTTGAACACTAAATATTCTGCTCATAGTAAGGGCGTAATTCACTCTGGGCAATAAGACACCAAGCTTCATGCTACTCTAATTTCAACAAAACTCTGCAGTATTTAGCCATGGTGGTGCATGAATAGAGTCCACTCTCACTAAACTACTTTGCTGCTGTGTGGGTGCTGTCAATAACATGTACTCAGCTGAGGAAGATCAACTGTGAAATGAATTTATAAGAGACACTGACAGGTCACAAAATCTCTGATTTGATTCTAACAGGACTGATTTACTTAGACTATGTGTATGGCATATGTTTATAGAGTGTATAATGTATGTAGTAAAGTTACGGATATAATACTGCTCTACAGAACGGAAAAAAATCCATTTTCCAGGCAGAAAGAAGAGTCTTGTATTATCCATGAGGTCAGACTAGGTGATCATAGCCATTCCTCATGGCCTTAAAATTTATGAGAAAAACAGAGTGGTCCACAAAACCTACTAACAACTTACCTAGGCAGACCTGATTTTCCTTGAAAACATTTAGATGAAGCAGTAATGGTTGCTATTGAAAAAAAAATAATAAAAAGACCTCTTGAAGCTCCTTTATAAAAAGAAAGGATAATAATAATTCTGAACTACCCAAGGGTGTTTTGTGTCTTATTTAGTGCTTTCACTGCACATTCAAGGTTCTCCTATAAAAGGCACAGCTATACGCAAGTGCTGAGTATTGCTATTATTAATAAAGGACCATAATGGTTCTAAATTTAGAGTTATGGTTCAATATAGAGTTTAAGCTCTTTGCCTGGGTTATAGCCATGAGGGTCTGCAAGTAAGCAGTCCCTGTCAATTACCGACAATGACATATGTAAGATAGTGCCTGCTTGTGTCTCATTATTTTGATTTGAAGACACCGTACCATGAACATTCAGAATGCTAAAACCCCAAGAGAAGATGAACATGCTGATAACAAGAGCATAAAGCTGCTAAAGGCAGAAAACCTTGAGTATGTCTCCAAGCAGAACTTTCACCAAACCACAAGATGAACATGCCCTTTTAACACTGTAACATATATTGTACTCTAGATCTCAAACATACACATGCTAGCAAAAAAACCCTGACCTGTAAAAAAGTTAAAAATTACACTTTCTGCCATGTTTTTGTATGCTGTATGTTTAGAACAGCCATCTTTTGAAAAATGCAAATGTTACCTTACATAGGTTGGCAATCAAGTCTGTCTAGAAATGTAGGGGCAGCATTAGGAATTTTCATTATCTTCTAATGGACTCTTAAGTATTTATTAGGCCACACGTGATCATTGCTTGTTTGGTCTTAACTCCAGCGTACACAGCCACTGGTACTGGTTTGGAGCATGAAATTCCCTTAGGGTGTAGAGAGGTGAGAAGGCCATTGAGAAACATGGGTAGCAGGCAGGCAGTGGTGGCACGTGGCCACCGGTGACTGGGATGGACAAGAGGAGTAGGAAGGGGGCACAGGCCCCATGTCTGCCACCATCGTGTCCAGTGTGGTGGCCCCACTGCTCTCCTCGGTGAGTCGGAACGATGCCTTCAGGGAGAGTCTGCCCGGTGGGTGTACAGCAATTCCTGCCCTGCAGGGGTGAGAGCAGGAGGACCTCACATTTAGCACAAGCTGAGGGAAGTCTCAGGATCTCTTCCAGTTGTATTTTCTGCAGATTTACTCCAGAGTAGCTCATAAGGATCTGAAGGGCTAATCAGAGAAATCTTGAAAATGTGGTTAGTGCTGATGAGTTGTCACCAGCGCTCCTCCACCAAGCACTTTCAAGTCAATCTACTTAGGAGGGAATTAAAACAACTCTTCCATGTGTTTAAGAGGAATATTTTGTTTGACAGGAGCTAATGTACACCAAATGTAAAACATACTGCAAGTACAGATTCTCCTGGGAAAACAATCAATGAGTCCATGTTTAGTGATTGAATTCTTTTTGTGTTGCATCAAGCTCTTGTACAAGAAGAGATACCTGCCCTTTCATCCTCTAATTTATTAGAGGAAAAGAAAAGAAAAAAGTATTTGAATAGCACAGATACCCTTCTTTAGTAAAGGTCAGACATGCTGTTAAGTCACTCATGTCGTCAAAAATAAGTACATGTATTTGACAACCACTATTTTTCCCCATAAAAAGAAACATTTGTGCTTTTATTTTTGGTATTCACACTTAGACTTATTTGATAAAATATAAATAAACACTAGTGTAGCACACACTCACAGCAAGGGCAAAACGCTGTCACAAAAGTGACTTACCACACAGGAGCCTGCTGTTACCATTTCTTTACTCTGCAGGCTCATGCTGCTGAAAAAAATGTGAGTTAAGCCTAACTCTTTGCAATCAGAAAAGAAGATGGTTGAATTATTTAACATACAAGAGACCGAAGTGATATGAATGCAAAAGGCCAGCAAGTAAGATAAATTACAGTGTTGAGAACTGTCAAGAGTTTCTAGTCTCCAGAGACATTTGTAAATCCTGTATCCACAAAAGTGATATGCTGTTTATCTAGGTCACGCTGCCAAATGAAACATGTATTTATATATCTTCCATTCCAGGCTAAGCTTCCTGTCAAAAATGTCATCTGGAAATATGAACAAACACATGGTGATCATAGAATCATTTTGGTTGGAAAGGACCTTTAAGATCACCAAGTCCAACCGTTAACCTAACACTGCCAAGTCCACCACTAAACCATGTCCCTAAGCACCACATCTACCCCTTAGCTTTGTGGTTACATTAATTTTCCTCTTAAGGCAGTTCATTTTCCGTATCTAGGTATGCCCACTTGCATACCTTGTTTTCAGGCACATGTAGCTGGCTCTGCTGAGGTGTGTATCTGAACTCATCTTCAGTCTGAAGATGCTGGAGTTTTGCTAAAAGACTTTATCAAGCCAGGCAGCTCTCATTTTCTGGATGCTTCCTGCACTTCACAATTTGTTCACACTGAGACTTCACAAAGACCAGCCTTTGCCAGGGCTCCTGCCTGCAGGGTGGCAGAGAGCAGGGTGTTTCAGGAGGGAATTTCAGGGTGCTAATGGAAATGAAATATATATTACGTATTCTCCTCCTGTCTGTAAAGGGGGAAAAGACTGCTTTTTTGGTGTGGGACAGGCCAGGGACAGAAAAAGACAGTCTTGCCAAGAGGTGGACTTCCCTCTTCCTTAAGGAAATTAAGCAGGTGGTTTTCTGCAGATCTTGACCCCTGTCTTGACAGCCTTGTCTGTCTCCCTGTTTTCTCAGGCTACAATTTGATCAGCTCTCCAGCCTGCTTTTTCTCTGTTAGGATGAAGACAGTAATTTGAAATTGCTATAAAACCTCCGCTGTCCATGCAGAGCAAATAAGCTTTGGCTGTTTGATGACCCTCCGGAGGTCAGCTGCAGCAGTCCTAAAGCAATCAGGAGTGCCTTTGCATGTAATAACAGTGAAGTAGCCTTCATCTTCCACTCTTACAACTTTGTTATGCACACGCACAGCCTACATCCTAAGGGTCACTGAGCTGCAAAAATCACCTAAAAATAGGAAATGTCAAAACTGAAGCTGAGAGAACTGTAAATAAGGAAAAGGACAAATTCTTAGGTGAGGGAATAATACTGCCCTGGAGGGAGTCTTTCCTGTCCACTGTCACAAAACTCCTGGATGTTGGTTTTCTACTGACTTTTCTCAGATGGCCACTGGTTGTAAAGATATCATTTTTTAGCACCTGATGGGATACATCCAAGTTGGATGTATCCATTTCAATTGGGTCTCAAAAACTGCCTTTTTCCTCTTCATTGCCTTAAAGAGAAGGTAGATGGCCAGCTCCAGAATGGATGCCTACACCAAGTGCATCAAAGCCTAGATGAGTCCCAGCCCCTTGGTGTTTGTTGTTAAACAGTATTGCAGCATGCAAGGCCTGGGCCGTCACACGGAACAATTGAAACAAAATGTGTTCATTTAGTTGAGAGCACTATTTATTTTATTCACTAAATGGTGTAGTAGAGCCTATGAAGAACATGATGTCATATGACCCTGTAGTTATTAACCGTATCATAGTGAATTTGCACAAAGTGATGCTGTCTGTAAAACCTTAATTCTACCATTTTTTGACATTTAAATCCTTGAATGTGCAGCCTTACTGATTCTTCAGAAGAAATGTCTAGGTATTCTTGGGTTTTTAGAAGTCAAACTGAAAAAACCCAGAAATTTCACTTGAGAAATTTTTGATCGACAGAACTGGAGCCTTCTATCGCACAGATCTTTGTCACTTCAGCAGTAGAATAACTGATAGCAGATTGTCATCACCTGTGCTTACCAGAAGAAAAGGAGAATGAAAAGTGCCCTTTCCAAGGTACTTTACAGCCCATGGCTGATATCAGGGGAGTGGTGAGGTTTAGGAAGTTGGAGTTATGCTCTGCATTTTAAAGAGGAAGTTCCTTTGGTGGTTAGAGATCCTTCTAGATCTGTAACTACATCTGTTATGGTCTCTTCCTCAGTCCTCTGAAGTCATTCCTCTTTCTCAGCTAATCTCAGTCTTATTGGCTTCTCCTGGCTTCTTACCAGGTCTTTAGCTGTTTCTTGTCCTAGCCTAGTCCTTCCATTGTTTCCTCCTTGTCCCCTGTTTTTTTGCATCAGGTAGCAGTCTTCTCTTTGCTGCCTGGCTCCCAGAGCTGGGAGTGTCTGAGACTATTGAAGGCCGTGTCCTGAGGTTTTGTTCTTGTGTTTTGCAATGTGCAGCTGACAGCTGGAAGGAACAGTGGCAGGAGAAGGTGCAAGTTTGGAAGGGATCGCTCTCATCAGCTGTGTAAAAATGTGATAGCTGCAGGCAGGCTGCCTGCAGTCATTTTGGGAAAACCAGCGGCTCTTCAGGGAGAGGGAAACCTCGTGGAAGTTGTTCCCAATCTTCAACAAGTGGCTGCTTGGCATGCTTAACTTGTGGTTATTTGCAGGCTCTTCCCTGTCATGCTCCCAGAAATAGGAACAAGGTGTGCAAGGGTTGATAATGGTACTGGGGAAATGCATGGACATTGCCACCAGCTGGCTTGAGATCAGTCCTGTCAATGGACCGAGGACATATGAAAGCCCGAGTTAGTCTTGAGAAGGCTGTGCTGGGCTGTTGCTTAAGGGTGGTTTCTGTCCTGTGTCAGAGTGTGGTCAAATTATCAGTGGCATAATAAAAGATGAGGCAGAGCCCATGAGATGATGGCTGAAAAAATCAAACTTATTTTTGTTTAATATTGTAGTTTCAGGTAAAAAGTTCCTTTAGGACTACAGTAGTTCACATAGACTATCCAGGAGAGTTTCTAACTACAGATGAGTGCATTCCTCCAGCAAGCAGTTTATTTCCCTTGACTTTCTGAGCCACTGTGCACAGGACCAAACCAAATCAGCTGTGTTTAGGTGCCCACACAGAGACTCAGGTATCTCACTTGTAGCACACTGATTTGAAACTTAGCAGCTGGGCTAGAATTATTACTAGAGCCACGATGTACTCAACAGAAAAAAAAAACAAAAAAAAGTCAGTAAGATTTTTTCTTGGTGTTTTTTTTTGTATGTGTTTTGCAGCTTGTTAATGCTTCTGTGGAAGCAGCCTTTGCCCATTTCCATTGAGCTGTCTCTGTCTGTGTGGTCTCTGTAAGGATGGGGCGTCTGGCATAGCAGCCAAAATCTGTGAGAAAACGTAATATATTTGGGGGCTCATGCCTTAAATATGTTTAAATGTCAAACTGTTCAAATCAGCTAAGAGATTTGGTCTGCCCTGCCACTGGCTTTCCTGAGCATCCTAATCTACTGCAGCACTGTGGGAGGAAGGTCAGTGCAGCGAGGGGCAGTGCTCATGGTCCTGTTTCGAAATAAGTCACAGGAAACTTCAGATTGTCCTAGACCACCCTAAAGGAGTAATTCCTGAAAGCTTTGCTTTAAATATTTCTTGTGCTGTGCTGCAAAAAGAAGCTGCCAAACCATTGTCGGGCTTGGTGTTGAACAGTGAACTTAAGCTGGGAAAGGGCAGATCATTTAATAGTGACACTACATAATTTGTTGCTACTCAGGTCCATATTTATCCTATTAATAAGGAGTTTAGCATTAACATTTTGTGTAAAAGAGGATAATTTATTAAGTGGAAAAAAAGAAACAACGGAAAACAGATTGCTTCAGAGAGCAAAGAAATATATCACTGCAAATACACATAATGAATGTAATTTATAAAACACTTTTAATTAAAAGTTCCTAACTTGAATTATTTCATTTGGTTGCAAAACATAAGTATGTTTTAGTAAGCCAAACTTCTCAGTAGATCTTTAGGCTCCTTTTAAGAGAAAATAGCTATTATGTTTACATCTATCTGTTTGCCATTAAGAAATTGTTTATTTATAATTTACCAATGTGGTGTAAGCACAGTGTTCGGGAGCTTTTGTTCATTAGTGTTTCTCCTAAATTCATTTCCAGCTACTTAGGCCTTTTAACAGTGACAATTATTCTTCTTTATAGGACTGATAAATAATGCCAATACTTGCTTCCTGCTTTTTATAAAAGACTTGAATAACTGTCCCCTGTCGTAGGAACATGAATGCTTACTGTCCCACTCTTCAAACATATGCTATACATTATTATGCGTTTAAATACACACATAGAAAAGATGCATCTGCTACAATGGCGTGCTTGGTGTCTTCAGATGATTGTTCACTTTGAGAGTATTAGTGAAGAAGGTTGCCTCACCTCTGTCTCATAAAACCTTTGGTTTTGCACAGAGCTCGCTGCACAGACTGAAGCAAAACTGCATTCCCAGTTTTTGAAAACACTGAGCAATTGGAGAGAAAATTGCGTACAAATGGTAAAGACAAGTGTTTTCTATCTTATGGTCTTCATTGCTACCAACAATGCGTATACACTTGAGATAGAATCATAGAATGGTTTGGGTTGGAAGGGACCTTAAAGATCATCTAGTTCCAACCTCCGCCCCCTGCCACAGGCAGGGACACCTTCCACTAGACCAGGTTGCTCAAAGCTCCATCCAACCTGGCCTTGAACACTGCCGGGGGAGGACATCTACAACTTCTCTGGGCAACCTGTTCCAGTGTCTCACTACCCTCACAATAAAGAATTTCTTCCTAATATCTAATCTAAATCTACCCTCTTTCAGTTTAAAACTGTTAATCCTTGTCCTATCACTACTTGCCCTTGTAAAAAGCCCCTCTCCTGCTTTCCTGTAGGCCTCCTTCAGGTACTGAAAGGCTTCTATGAGGTCTCCCTGGAGCCTTCTCTTCTCCAGGCTGAACAGCTCCAACTCTCTCAGCCTGTCTTCATAGGAGAGATGCTCCAGGCCTCTGATCATCTTCGTGGCCCTCCTCTGGACTCACTCCAACAGGTCCATGTCCTTATTCTGTTGGAGGGAACCACGGACAGCTCTGGGAATGATTCATCCCCCCCTCCTTAATTTTAAGGTTCAGAATAAAAAATTCAGGAAATCTGGGGCTTGAGATAGGAGTTGGAAGTCTAGTCAGAAAATTGACTTGATATTGCTTTGAGATACTAAACTTTAATGGAAAGGAAAAAAAAATATTGTACTTAAGCAGAGGTTGACCTACTTCTCTGGCTTGTTTTCGTGTACATATACTGTGTGGCCTCCCCCTGTGGTTCTTCCTGACCACTAAAACAGACTTGTTCGGTTCATTTTTGGGTAAAGATGGTATACCCTGTATTTAGTATGCTTGGGAAGCGGTAGGTGAGACATGAACTTGTGACACATCTCACTTACTAATATTCCCTCCTCCTGATTCCAAGCAGATTTGGATATTAATTTATTCCCTGATTAGCTTAACTTTTCGAGTAGGATTTGTGAGATTTATCTTTAAACCAGTGAAAAATGTTTTTCTCCCGAGGTTTAATGGAACTTAACGTGCTTTCCTATTGAAGCACCACAGTGAGATTTGCCCAGGTGACTCTTCAAAAGGTTGAAGAGCAGAGGGATTGAGTCTGTCCTTGGAGTGTCATTCTGTACTCCCACAGAAGCCAAATTCACTCGTGACACTATTTTTTTAGTAAATGAGCAGAAATTATCCTTAAAAATAACCCTTAAAAATGACTAATAAATTAAGCCATTATAAAAATAAAGGCCTTGCATCTGTATCAGGAAAAACCAGTTTTAGCCCTTACTAATACCTGCAAATACCTCTTCCAGTGAAGTATATTAGAAGTTGTATTTGGTCACAAGAAAGTGAAGGGAGCTGTATAAGCAACAAAAAGAAGAGGGCTCTTGAGAACCTTTTCACTGAAGTTTGGGAGTGAGAAAATTAATTTTCTAACCTTCAAATTAGAAGCCCTCTGTGCAGAGCCTGAGAGTTCACTATTCAGCTTTCATGAAACGCTGACATTTGCAGCTTCTTTCTGAGACATTGAAGTCAGGATTTCTCTCACATTCCTTTTTTTTTTTTTAATTTATTTTTTTAGGTTTAGTTTAAAATGAAAATATTTATTTTACCTCTGTTTTAGGACCTTAATCTTTCCCACAGACGTAAACAGGTTTCAGCTTGCCAGTTGGTCCTCCTCCTGGGTACAAGCAGTTCAGTTTGCCAGTTGGTCCTCCTCTGGGATACCAGCAGTCGTTTGAGTAATCTCGCAGCTTGAAAAACTGGCATAAGTATAATATAATTTATTTTGATATTGCACTAGTTTCTTTCCTTTTTTCTCCATGTAAGTTTTGAGAGTCAGGGAGCATTTTATGCTCAGTGATTCCCCTCCTACATCATTATTTTGAACTGTCAATTGTGCAAAGAAAGACTTAGGAAGGTGTCTTGGTCCTTTTCATAGTTCTGATAATCAGCATGCTTCCCTTTGCAAGGCCATCATGTTCAAGTACAGATTCCAACACCTTCTGAAGGAAACTGCTAGCACTTATCTTTGAATTGCTTTTCCTCTCTCTGTTCCAGACAAATGTTGGCCTTGCTTTTCTGGCTTTTGTAAGGAGACCACAGTCTTGGCTACACTGATCTGAGGACCAGGCAAAACATGGATGTAGTCAGACTTTCTTCCTGCAGAGACTGCTTATATATGTTTCAAAACTTCTCTCAGGCCATTGCACTAAAGTTTCAGAGTGCTTTGATTTTCAGATGACAACACGTAATGTGGGAAGAGCTTTTAGGCTTACTTCACTTTAGTCCTTATGTGTCAAGGATGTGTGTCTTGGTGTGTATGTCTCATCCTGCCCGCTACCATGTTGCCCTGCGTTCAAGGCATTGCCTGCCTTCTAGACCATCACTCCCAAACAGCAGGGACATATCCTGGTATTAAAAGACTATTCTAGGAATTGGAAATGTTATCGTTAGTGCATAGACCGCGTGATTTTTCTGTTTTTCTCCATGGGAGATCAGATTTTTTTTCTCCTGCTGTTCTTTATTTCATAAATGTCCGGAGTGAGGCAGCTGCCAGGAGGTGGTGCTGATGTACTCCTCTTGTTCATGAGCTGTGTGACACCTCTGAGCACACTGAAGTTTGGTTTTGGCAGGCACGCACAAGCTAACAGCATTCGGTTACATTTTTATGTCAGTTAAATTTCCTGTCACCAAAGCTACCTGCAAATATTGTGCTGCTCTGTTGACTCTGCTGTGAGGGAGAGCTGGACTTTGGTCTGCCTTCTGCTTCTAAAACACATTGCACAGCCTTCCAGGTACCGGTTTCCTCAGCTGCAGGATGGCAGTATTGATATCTAGAAACTCCCTAAGAAAAGCATTAGAGATTAAGGAACCAGTGTTCAGATCAGGCAATAAAGATACAAACTACAAGTGTGGGTTGCTCATTTTGTAAATGCAAATGGTTTGGGAGAGGGGTTCAGAGTGATGTACATCAGTTTGAATTGCATTGCCTGGGAAAGGTGGCGATATTTCCTTTGTACCTCCCTGTGTTGCTGTGTTCCCATGCGACCTGGAAGCTCCGTGAGCCCATTTCACCCAGTGAAGCAGATAGTGTTTCAAGTTGATGTAATCAAGACCAGCATGATCTTTTACCCACCTTCAATAGTCCAAACACATCCCTGTTACAAGATTGAGAAGAGTTAAAACCCATTCTCTCCATGACCATCTCTGTCAAGGAGGCTTACAAAATCAAATTAGGCAAGTGATAAACTCAAAATAAACTTTATTCTTATCAAAACTGTTTCACAGACAACCAACTAGAAATGAGGTTTATCAGGCTCATTCAACACTGACAACATTAGTAAACCACAGGTTCAGGATGTACGAGGAATTAATATTGCACAACTGACTTAAGAATTCTTAAGCTTTAGAAATAACGGCCAAAATGCACACTCACTCACCTATAAGATGAGGGCTTTCAACCTCGAGGAGTTTCCTTGGGTGGCATCCTGACCCAAGGGGAGAGTCCCCAACTGCAGTCCCGCTGCTCCGAGGAGAACCGACTCAATTCTGCCCTCTGGCAGGGCTCCATTTATACCCTAGTTGAATCTGATGTGTGGTCATGTTAGTCCTCATTGGCTGAGGGCCTTAACTTCCTTATTCCTCGACCGAGGTGTGTACGTGCTGGTCGGCACTCGACCATGTGGGCATGTGTGGTTCAACTGTCTAGAAGCTTCTAGTGTTGTCAGGGAGGGTGCACCTGCCACAATCTCACAGCTCCTTGGCCCTGGCCAGGCTGCTGTTCCAGGCCCAGCTAGTCTGTCACAGACTCTTAGTTTGCTGCTGTAGCTTCAGAAAATATCTGCCTCACCTCAGACTTCTGGGTGATGATCAGGCTTTTGAAGCTCTTCTCATTTGTGTTCTGCACACTCAGCATGGCCCAGAGCACCCTTCTGGCTCCCGCAAGCTCCTGCCTGCCCTACTACCTTGAATATCTTTCCTGCTGCTCAGCTGCTGGTCTCTTTTTTTCTGTCATTGTCTTTCTTCGATAACTAATATATATGTACAAAAAAAACCCCAACTACTTGTAGAGCTTATTCTACAGAAATACGGCCAGCAACCTACACTCACACTGGCAAGTACAAGCTGAGGAAAACTGATATTGATTGCCTAGTGTATCAGCTCTTTGGGTTCTCCTCAGATGATCTTTGAGTAGACCCAGCTTGCATTTCTTGGTGTGCAGTTAAATCATTGCTGTTTCTCCTCATGGATTTCCTTCTGTCTGTTGTTTAATGTCTGATATACAACGATTCTTCATTTAAGTACGTTTTCTTGTGCATCTTTTCCTATAGGCAGAACTCATCGTCTGGCCGAAGGTCTGCTTCACAGTCATGCTCTGAGGCTTGTTGTCTGTCTTCAAAATGGCATAATCTGTAACAAATGTACCATGTAAGCAAGTTAAAAATACATTGATCTCTATTCCTACTCTGTCTGTGAATACTTGATAGGCAAAGAAATGTTCAGGAAGGCAGCATCATAAAACTCTTATGAGCACGAAAACTAAACCCGTACTGTTAAGCCACTAGTATAAAAGCTTTGACCCCATAAGGACAGATAAATCTCGGTATGACATAAATTCCCTCTCTGGACAGTAATGCTCAGATTCACTGCCTCCAAGTACTTCAGAATTTCATGTATGTATTTTTTTCTTTCATATAAAAGTCTGTTTCAGCATGACATCATGGCATTTACTTTTTCCCTCTGTTGCAAATTTATACTATAGTTAACTATAAATTCGGTCTTGTAACAAAGTTTAACTTGCAGAAGAATGCATACTCTTCAAGGAAGTTTATGGAATTAACTGAGGTTTAGTTCTCTTTCAAAGGGCCTCATTTAAAATACTGGGCTATAAGGCAGTCTTGAGCAGTGAAACTCATAACTTTTCATGTTTCTACACGGATGGAAAGAAGCTGATGCTCTGATTGGTTTCCTGCACAAGTCTCTGGAGAGATAAATACAGTAAGGGAAATAGCAAAGACCTTGCTGTACAATAATCTGTTTCAGTAAAGTCTGCTCTATAAGAAGGATTAAAGAACTTTGACCAGGCTCAAGTAAAATGTGAGCATATGATTGCTAGATAGGAGAGGGGCAAAATCACTGTGACTAGTATTCTGCTGAAGTCCAGAAGAATTCCCAAAATCCTCTGGGCTTCTGCTGCCATGACAAAATAAATGCCTTCGTTGTTTTTGTTTTTCACCCTATTAATTAGCTTATCTTGATGGTTACTCCCCTGCCTCCCCCCCCCCCCCCCCCCCCAGCCCCCTTTCTCAAGTAGCATTAAAACTTTTTTCATAAAGGTAGTTTTTGATGAAATTTGGTTGAATAAGTGCTAATAGCTTCATCCCTTTTGGGTCTGAGTCACTGTTGAACTCAAATATCTCCAAATACTCATGTCAGGAAATATTTCTGTTCAGACTTACTTTCTCTTGTCACAGATTATCACCAGACCAAGTTTTCCAAGTCATCTGCTCAGGCTGTCTCTGACCCTACCATGTAGGATTGCTACATGTTACTCACTTGTACATCAGCATCACCCTAAAAAGAGGTATTTCCAAGTGTCTTTCTCGTTAAGAAATAGCAAAGCTTTCTATTCTTACCTTCTTGCTGGATTATGTTTATGACAGTCCTGTTTAAAAAGTATAAGTCTCAGATTGCTTAGGGTCAGGCTTTAGCTTGGAGCAGTATGAAAGAGGGTCTCTCTGGATCTAGTAGTTTATACTGTGGTTTACTTTCTGCTGAGAGACCAAAATAAATTAGTCTAATTTGCATCAAAAGAAGATTTAGTTTAGATATTAGGAAAATCTTTGTCTCTAGGGTGAATGCAACATGCGCAATACAGAGTGTCTTGCGTTAAGCAAGCAAGCTGTATATGTGGGGTCTGGAGACAGGGACCATGTCTTGGTACAAAGAGGGGGAGGGTAGACAAGAGGTATTCAGCCTGATGTCTGCCTCTGGTTTGCCCAAGAAGGTTCATGGGTGTGCTGGGGTGACTTATTCTGGTGCAGCAGTGGTCTGCTCTGTGCCAAGGTCTTCCTCAGCTTGCCCTTACCACACAGGTCTAGTGCTGCTGTAGGGGCAGAAGGAACACACTGGGTAGGTGCAGCTCATCCTGTGCTCTGACAAACTGGGCTTTCTGCATCCGCAGTCTCAGTCCCCAAACACCCGAGGAGGTGCAGCGTGATGCCAAACTCCCCCATCCTTGGAGGAGGAAGTTAAATGTCTCACTGAGGGCTGTCCTATGTGACCCCTTGAGCACCTTCTGGTTCTGCATTTCAACGATTCCATTACACAATAAGCCAGGAAAAGATAAAACTCCATAAATACATCACCTATGACCCTGGAAATGGTAGTTTTGCAGAACTGCTTTCCTGTGTTTTTCATTCAAGGCGTATTGTGCTGTTCATTACAGTATGTCAGTGTGACAGTAGCATTATTCTCTTATTTACAGTTCTTCTTTTCTCTTCAGCAGTGAAAATGAAAAGGAAATCTATGCCATTAAAGAGAATAATGACAAACTCACCTCCTGCAAGGTCTGTGCTCATATATTTATTTTTTTCTGAATTCTCATCTCTGAATGTACTTGTACAGATGTGATGGAAGAATAGAGGAAAACTCCAGGAAAGCACCACTGCAAAAGTGAAATACCAGGGTAGGCCACTGCATTTGCAAAAGGCTGAGAACAATCCTGTGTCCTGTATCCCCCTCCGCCCCCCCGGCCTTTACAAAAATCTGCTGTATGATCAGAAATGTCAGGAAGAGGCTCAAGAAGATAAAATTAAATGACACAGGAGACAAAGGGAGCTAGTACAATTCTGCACCACTCAAACACCACTCAAACTTCAGTAACATCATTGTGTTTTTCAGTCAATCTGTGTATCACATTGTGAAGCCTCAGATCAAAGATCTATCAAAAATCCACTGAGGAAGTTCTCCATTAGGCAAGAGCCTGTGGTCTCTTGCAATTTGTTAAGCCGGAGCAGCACCTAACACTGAACTCTCCCAGCAGGGCAATATTCCATTGCCCTTTCTGTGCAATTCTGAACTAAACCCCTGCTATGAATTTCCAGATTGTCAGCAGAGTGTACAAGGAAAGGCACAATGTTTGGAAACGGCTTGGGCTTTCGGAAGCTTTGCACAGTGGCAGTATCGTAGCAAATGAGGTTAATCCAAGGCACGATTATTGCTAATTGAAAACTTTTCCGTGAAGTGAGAAGGCTGCAGTGTGACTCTATATGCTCTGCAAGAGCTTTGTTCCTCTGTGCTGCGTCGCACAGTGAACTATATTGACTCAAACATCACTTCCTTCAAGCTCAAGATTGGTGCATGCCTACGAGTAAGAAATCAAGCAAAGGGGCCAGGAGACCTTCATGGATGAGCAAGGAGCTTCTGACAAAACTCAAATGGAAGAAGGAAGTTTAAGGAATGGGGAAAAAGGGACAGGCCACTTGGGAGGAAAATAGGAAGGTTGTCAGAGTATGCAAGGATGTGATGAGGAAGGCTAAGGCCCACTTGGATTTAAATCTCAAAAGGGACATCAAGGACAAGAATAAGGGCTTCTTCACATATATCAGCAGCAAAAGGAAGACTAGGGAAAATGTGGGTCCACTGTTGAATGAGGAGGGTGCCCTGGTGATGGAGGATACAGAGAAGGTGGAGTTACTGAATGCCTTCTTTGCCTCAGCCTTTACGGCCCTCAGGAATCGCAGACCCTGGAGGTAAGAGAGAAAGTCTGGATAAAGGAAGACTTTTCCTTGGTCAAGGAGGAACAAGTTAGAGATCATTTAGGCAAACTGAACACCCACAAATCTATGGGCCCCGATGGGATGCACCCACGAGTGCTGAGGGAGATGGCAGTTGTTATTGCCAAGCCACTCTCCATCATTTTTAAAGGTCATGGAGAACAAGAGAGGTGCCTGAGAACTGGAGGAAAGCCAATATTGCTCCAGTCTTCAAAAAGGGCAAGAAGGAGGACCCAGGCAACTATAGGCCAGTCAGCCTCACCTCCCTCCCTGGAAAGGTGATGGAACAGCTCATGCTGGATGCCATCTCTAAGCATGTGGAGGAAAAGAAGATTATCAGGAGTAGTCAACATGGATTTACCAAGGTGAAATCATGCTTCACTAATCTGTTAGCCTTCTATGACAGCATGACTGGCTGGGTAGATGAAGGGAGAGCAGTGGATGTTGTCTACCTTGACGTCAGCAAGGCTTTTGACACTGTCTCCCATAACATCTTCATAGATAAGCTCAACAAGTTTGGGTTAGATGAGTGGACAGTGAAGTGGATTGAGAATTGGCTGAATGGCAGAGCTCAGAGGGTTGTGATCAGCAGTGCTGAGTCTAGTTGGAGGTCTGTAGCTAGTGGTGTTCCCCAGGGGTCAGTACTGGGTCCAGTTCTGTTTAACTTATTCCTTGGTGACCTTGATGAAGGGGCAGAATGTACACTCAGCAAGTTTGCTGATGACACAAAACTGGGAGGAGTGGCCGATACACCAGAAGGCTGTGCTGCCATTCAGCGTGACATGGACAGGCTAGAGGGCTGGGCAGAGAGGAACTGAATGATGTTCAACAAAGGCAAGTGTAGAGTGTTGCACCTTGGGAGGAATAACCCCATGCACCAGTACAGGTTGGGGATTGACCTGCTGGAAAGCAGCTCTGCAGAGAAGGACCTTGGAGTCCTGGTGGACAACAAGCTCACCATGAGTCAACAGGATGCCCTTGTGGCCAGGAAGGCCAATGGTATCCTGGGGTGCATTAGGAAGAGTGTGGCCAGCAGGTCAAGGGAGGTTATCCTCCCCCTCTACACTGCCCTAGTGAGGTCACACCTGGAGTACTGTGTCCAGTTCTGGGTTCCCCAGTTCAAGAAAGACAAGGAACTACTGGAGAGAGTCCAGTGGAGGGCTATAAAGATGATTAGGGGGCTGGAGCATCCTTATGAGGAAAGGCTGAGAGATCTGGGTCTGTTTAGCCTGGAGAAGATTGAGGGGGGTTCTTATGAATGCTTACAAATACCTTAGGCGTGGATGCCAATGGGATGGGGCCAGACTCTTCTCAGTGGTGCCCAGTGACAGGACAAGGGGCAATGGGCACAAACTGAAACATGGGAAGTTCCATCTGAAAATGAAGAAAAAGTTCTTTACTTGAAGGGTGACTGAGCACTGGAACAGGCTGCCCAGGGAGGTTGTGGAGTCTCCTTCTCTGGAGATATTCAAAACCCACCTGGACACAATTCTGTGCAACGTGCTCTAGGGGAACCTGCTTTGGACCAGATGATCTCCAGAGGTCCCTTCCAAGCCCAACCATTCTGTGATTCTGTGATTCTGTGGCTACTCAGTTCTTCCCGAGCATGAATTTTACTGAGGAACAAAGCAACAAAGATAGAGGGCAGTGTGTATATTCAGCACAAGCCTTTGCTATAACGAATAGGGAAGCCGTACAGCATTATGAGTTGCTGACTATAAAGGATGAAACAGATCTCATTTGCATACTACTCTAAGGGAGATTTTTTCATTAGTGAGGCTCCCCCTCTTTGTACTGTACCTGTCACTACCTCTGAAACAACCTTGCTAGGCTGATGGGAAACAATTTAGATGGGATCAAAAACGATTCAGTAAGACGAAAATTTTCAGTGGGTAATTCCCAGGCCAATATTTCATAGGCCTGACTGCTTGCTAATTAACATACCTTGACTAGATCTGCCTGCAGCCAGACTAGAGCCCATTAAGGAGTGAGCTACCAAATTATGTAGTAAATACTCCGAGGTAACTTCATCCAAAGACAGACTGCCTATGTGTGATATAGCTTGGAGGTGGTATATTTTGGCTGGATAAAAGGAAAGCTAAGCTAAGCTAAGCCGAAATGGAGAAAGGTGCAGGAGGTGGCTGTGAGTACGATCGGGGAGCTGAACACCGATCATGGAGAAGGAGAACAACGTCAGGGCAGACAGTGATGGGTATGGGCTGTAATCCGAGGTTAAACATGGAGAAGAGCACCTAGAGCAAATGATGGTACTGGCACAGGAGCAGAAAGCGATAGGTTTTGGCACAGTTCATAATCATTACAGTAACAAAGCTGCACAACGGGGTCCTGGCCAGCTGCATGTGCTTGCAGAGTCAGGACATCTATGGTCCCCAAAGGAAAGAAGAGCATATAAAGGACTGTTGTATGCAAAGTGTGTGTGTATTTGTGTGAGACGGAGAGAGAGAAAAAGAACTTAGTCTCTCTTGCTGAGAAGGAAAATTGCTGTTGGCCTCCCTGTTGAAAGAACAGAGTCTGCAATTGTCAGTGCAATAATTTCATTACAGCATGTTCAGGTACCTGGTGGTGATGCTCCTGATGTACAGAGGTTGCACACCTTGCAAGGGAATTTGCTGAGACTTTCCTAGTAAGCACTGCATCCTGTATCCTCAGCACATTTCATACATCATGGCTGTTTTCCCCTGGGACAAAATATTTTTGTTTCAGCTGCATTACCCAAGAAATACACCTGCTCCTTTATGTAATCAGCACCATCTCTACAGAAGAGAAAATGGCTACACATTTACTTGACACAGAAGATGTTAAACATACTAGTAATATGGCAAGTAACGATTGAGAATTAGCTTTGCAAACCCCTCCATAAATGTTATAAATAAATAAAATAGGTAAAAGAGACAGATTTGTGCAGTTTTCTCCATTCATTTGCACTTGTTCTGCTCACGAGTAGCAGAGTCCTAGGTAATCTGTGCATGTGTAGAAGTGTATATGTTTTTGCATGCTTTTAACCATTTGTCCTAAACTCCTGTAGAACCACTTTATGTTGGGTATGTACATATTCATAAATGTAAGGGTAGATAACCTGCATGTATGTATGACTATGTGGTGTGTTAGGTTGTCAAAGGTGAGCAAGTAGATTCACCGCCACTTTACTGCTGCTTTTGAAACATTTTCATTGCTACCTTCAAAATGCTGCAAGTTCTTCAATGTGGTGGAAGACTGCTGAGGAGCAAGATGGGAGTCACCAGCAGCTTGGTGGTGTCTTGTCTCTATGAGAGGGTATGTCTGCTGGCTCACGGTATCTGAGCTCAGCAGTCACTGGCAGCTGGAGGAAAAAGTATATCCTTGCCTTCTTCATAGTCTTGCACGTGAGTGTGAGATCATACTATAGTCTTATTTTTTTTTCCCTTGCTGCCTCAAACATTCTTCATGTGGGCAGAGGAGAGATGTGCTTAAGGACTTTGGCTGTAATTTCCCTGGAAACAAGCTGTTATGTTCTCTTCTCACATAATAACACATTCATCTTACAGAGAATGTACATATATATACTGCATGTGATTTTGCATGTACAGTATATATACACATGTGATCTTTTAGATATATACAAATGGAGTCATATTTGTGTGCATGCCTGCATCATTTCCTAAAGACTGGACACATATAATTTTAAAATAAAAAACTGTAAATATTTTGTATCTAAAGAATACAAAAACTATTTCTGTTCTATAGTATATAATGTTGATATGGATGATTCCATATGACTTGAGAGGTATATGTGTTGTGATACCTCCTGTAAACGTGCTTACCTTACATAAGGCATGATCACATTTTTGTATGTGTGTATAACATAATTCTGTAATGCAGGAGTATATATACATTTATATATACTTTTAGAATAACACCGCCAGACATCAGGCTAAGCTGTTTTCAGCAGTTGGATGCTACTTTGAAAGCTAGGGCACTGCATGTGCTGTTTGTGCAACACAGCTACTACAGGAGAGAGAGCTGATGTTTAAAAACTGTAAAAAGATGCTTCAGCAGCTGCACTATCAGCCAGTGAGCGTGGCATTCTCTTGCTGCTCCCTTCAGCCACAGAAGACCATAATTCAACAGCATGCAAATCCTTTGCTGCCTGAAGCAGCCAGGCGGCAGGCCCAGAGGTCCTTTCAAATCAGGGTTTTTACAGTTCTTCCTAAGCCACAGGAGATGCTGGTGCTCTTCTTCTTTGCGAAGGCAAGCAAAACTGCAGCAGCACAAAATTGTGGGAGGAACAGCTCAGGAAGAAGCTCAGCATAGCTGGTCTTCAAAGGAAATTAATAAAACCTTGCTCATTGTCACCAGGGACCTCTAAGTGAGATGCCTCTCCAAGTGCTGTGACCATGTGTTCAGATAGGCATGTTCGATATTAATTTGCCTCCCCCCGTTTCCTACAGGTTAAATTCCCGTTACTAATGAAATGAGCTTTCCTGCCAGCTAGACTGAACCTTCAGTTTGCGCTCTGTTTACTTAAAGAAGAGGTTAAAATTGTCATCTAATAGAAAATACTGTCTTTGTCTTGTATGGCAAGTGGTTATTTAGGCCCCAATCCAACAAAGGAGCTGTTGTTACCCTGTTGGTGTTGAAGTAGCATTACATTGCTTGCATGCTGAAAGTTATATGTGCTCCTAAGTGATCTGCCTGGATAGGTACCTCACATGGTGTGGCTGGAAAGTGGATGAAAAACAGTGCTTTCATTTGTCTGCATTACATTTTGTACATATGTAAAAGATTACAGGATGCAGAGCAATATGGAGTCAGAGCCATTCTGCTTTGTTTTTCAAAAGATTTTCTATGTTTGAACTGTAGGTTACAATGCTCTAGCACTTGCATAAAGTCTAGAAAGAGTATGGTCTTGTGAGTCATATTTATGTTTCAGCATGATTTAAAATCTCTCCTCTACCAACTGGTTGAATAACTGGTACCATCCATTAGCTAAACTTAAGTATGGGCTGATCAATAAAACATGAAATTCTGTAAGTACCTAGTGCTCAGAGCATGTGAAGACATAGCAGAGGAAACGCCTCTGATAAAAGACTGTGTTCTTATGATGAGAGTTTTCAAAAAAATACTGATCTTATACGAAAGAGGTTCCAATTCTTTATTCTTCTCCTAAGAGCTGGTGACTGACGGACAGAGGGCTCTAAGTCTTTGTGGTTGGGGTTTCTTTTGGTTTTGATCATAACTTCTTGCAATGCACTGAGATAGTCACATTCTGGTCTCCCCACCCACAGTAGCATTATGAAAGGACGGGTGGCTGAGCTGGACTGAGAACAGTGGGATCCATCCACCATCCACCGGCACAGCGCGAAGCAGCCTGGAGGGTCTCTTTCCTGCAGTGCTGAGGGACTCAACCGCACTGCCAGTAGACAAATAACAATAAATGAGGCCCAAAGAGAAACATATTTTCCAGGTTCTCTCATGCTCTCCCCCATGCTCATCCTAATGCTGTCAGAAAAACACCTACACTTTCTTGTTTTTTTTAGGGAGGTTTTGTTGGGTATGAGTTTGTTGTAACTGCTTCTTTTAAGTAATAAGTTTAGGTGTGCAATAAGATTTATATTGCTGCAATGTGCTTTGATCGTTTACTTTAAAGGGAGATTTTAAAGATGCACCTCAACTCGTTTACTCCACTGGATCATAGACTTCAGAATATAAAAAGGATTTCCAAATGTTGAAGCTTTGCTCTGTTAGATATCAGCTGAATAGGTATTGCCTGTTTCTTCACTGCAATAGATTTTCTTTGTTATGTTAGCATTTAGATTGAGCGCTGTTTTGAGTTTGGACTTGCAGGACTCTTCAACAGCAAAATCAACACACTTACCTGATTAAAGAACCACCATGAATATAATTCTAATTCTTCAGTTAAAAATGTGAAATAAAACTATTCATAAGTCTGCATTTTCACTAGTATGCAGGTATACTTTATAAGCTAGCCCAAAAATACTTCTGAAGATCTCTCGTTAGATGCTGGCTTTGTAGACCTTTTTTCAAACTCACAAAGTACACCAGCATCTTGCTCTGACAGTTTGTGGCTTCTTTGAATAGACAACAAACAGCCTTTGTTGTACTGGGACAGGGCTCTGCCATGCCACACGTGAGGATGTATCCTGCCCCTTAGCTCTTCTCCTGACCTCACCTTTGCAGCATGAGAGCTTGGCAGCTGCCCTGCAGCAGGAGGGAAATGCCAGATGCAGAAGGGCTCCCTGCTCCTCCCCACTCTCCCCCTCCTCCAACAGCATTGAGAGGTACCTGGTGATAAAATTACTGATTACTATGGACTGTAGACCTAAAAATAAGGCAGACACAATTCTCTCCAGCTCTCTCCAGAGCCCACAAGCTCTGCCACCAGATGTTGGCTGCTTGGTATTTCCAGCTTCTCTGAGTGGGAGAATGGGTTTTCAGAAACTTCTCTGAGTGCCTCTAGCAGGATAGTGGGTACTCACCTCTGCTCCAGATGAGGAAGAGTGCCTTCAGTTTTTAGGCAAGCCTTCAATTTAATTTGAAAGGCCCAACAAACTATTGCAATGTCATTTCTTCAAAAGTCACACCCAACCGTGCTTCCAGCTTCGACTGAAATGCGAACACTTTCTCTGTTTTTCAGGGGAAAGGAAAGCAAATCCATCCTTTTTTTTTTGTCTTAAACAAACTGACTGTGAGGGTGGCTTTGAAAAGCATTAACTCACTGTTTTCATTTTTTGTTTGGGATATTGCACAGGCCCATCAGTAAACAATTGTTCTCTGATTTCAATTTCTATTTTATTCAACTGCACAAGTTTTATGAAAGTCACACAGAGCTATGTGTACAACAAGATGCCTCCACAACAGAAAATATGAAGAATTAGAAAGGTTAATGTAATGGTATATTATAATACAGAGCCAAAAATAACAGTTCTTTGAATGTACATTTAATAGATGAGTTCCTCATTCTACAGTAGCAGACTGTGTAAGTCTATTTATGCATAAATCACTTAGTTCAGCCTGACTTCTGCATTGATGGGACATAATTGATCTTTAAAAGTTTTATAAAAGAATCACAGACTGTGAAATTAAAGAAGGTTCTGTTGTTTAACTTTGCATTTCTATCAACTGCCAGGAATATCAAAAGAGTAGAAAAATACCTGTTTTCTCCTGAGAAAGAACATTTTATTAGATAGTATTAAATCTGTAATTATATTAATTTATTACTGCAAAATATTTAATACCATTATATTTTTCACTTTGTACCTGGAATTTCTGGAATAAAAGCCATCATCATCATGATAAATAGATTCACTTTCAGGAGGAACGATGGTAATATTTCATCAACATCATACCTGAGTTGCAAGGCTCTTCTTTCAGAACAGCACCAGACAATTCAGGCATTGCAGAGATCTGGGCTTTTTGTGTATGGGCTACATGCCTTGCAGGCCTCATATTGCGTTATTTAGGAAACTGGGTCTGGCCAGGCAGGGATAAATGGGAAAACATTTTGCTTGTTCCCATCATTTGGGAGCAAATGGGCAAAGGAAGAGGAATGGGTAAAAATCACAATGCTCTTCCACCAGTCAATGTGTGTGTGACAATTTAGCAGAAATACACTCCAGCAGTGAATCCCTTTCCTCTGGGAGCTAGGAAGGAACCATGGTCTCCTGAACCACAGCATCCATCCTGCAGTATTCATGCCGGTACGACAGCACCTTGGTGTTGACTGTGTCCTTGTGACAAAATGAAGCCACTACTTGTTGCTGTACTAGAGATTGTGATTAAGGTGCTGACAATAGCCTTCTGCTACCTGCATAGTTTTAATGAACGCACCAGTTTCCTCATCTCCTTTTGCATCTCAGTTTTGAAATAATTGCTCAGCAACTTAATCTTCTTTGTTTCCTAGGATTTTTGTAGGAGGGACTGTAGTGAGTAGTCTCTGCACACCCACCCCTTTATTCCTCAGGCTCTTTATTTTTGAATATGTGTCAAATGCTTCTTCTGCACATTTTTCCAAGATAGTTGATGCTTTGAAACTGGAAAAACAGGCAGAGAGCTGTGAGCCAGCCTGGCAATGGCTTTAGCGGTGTATTATGTATCGGGGCTGAACAGAAGTGCAGAGAGAGATGGAAATTATTCCCAAGGTCCATGCACTTTCATGGACATGAAAGTCTTAACCTTTCTGCTTAACCTTTCAGAAGAGCCTCGTGTGCCGCAGTGGCTTGCCTGAGACCCTAGTTGCAGATGAAGAAGCTCTTCATGTGGTTTGAGCCTGCTGGGCTTGCAATGGCTGCACACAAAGGCCTCCAATGATTCCCTTATCCTCCTCTGTGATACTCCCAAATCCTGCTGGGCCCTCCTTGAGGCTGATGTCCTGGTGACCTGCTGGTTCCTCCCTAGCCCTCCGTGCAGGGATTGGAAAGTGTCCTGGTTTGGCCTAAACCAGGCCGATTTTCCTTTCAGTGATTTTTACTTTCAGCTAAGTCTCTTCTAAGTAACTGCACTTTCTGAAACTAACTGCATGTTTTGCAGACAGTGTCTGCTTCTAGGACTGATAACACTCAAAGTTTATAGTTATCACTGAGGCACCGGTAGGGATGTTATGCAGAAAGGCTCTTGCAGTACTTAGTCTTAGAGAAACCAAGGTCACTGCTAAATTCCTCACTGCTTACGAGTGAAGAGCCGAAGGGGGGTTGCACCTGCAGGGAGGAGCGGACAGGGCAGGTGACCCAAAATTGACCAACGAAGGTATTCCATCCCATACACGTCACTCTCAGCATAAAGCGGGGGGATCACGAAGGTCTCACTCTATTTCTGCTGTGGCCGGTGTCCAAAGAGTACTCTGTCCATTTTCCCGCTGCCCCCGATCCCGATCCATGCATCCCTGAATCCAGCTCTCGAACGTCGCTGGGCCCAGCTTGGGCCTTCCCGGAGCCTGCCCTGCAGTGCCGGGGGTGACGTGGCTGACTTCAGGGGAGCTCGATCTTGGTTTTGTATATATTTGTATATATTTGATTATTCCATTATTATTATTATACTCTTTTTCATTATTATAGTTTATTAAAACTGTTTTAACTTTCCAACCCATAAGTCTCTCTCCCTTTTCCCTTTCCCTTTGGGGCAGGGTGGAGGGTTAACAGAGAGCATCTGCCACAGGTTTAATAGCCAGCCCAGCTTTAAACTGTGACAGAAAGTCAGGATTGAGGACTCGAAGGAGGATTTGCTGTACAGCTGAAAGGTAGCAATCTGGGGCCAAACATCCTGCAAATGGATCTTGAAGGCACTGCATACAATTACTATAAATTATTGACACAGAATGGGAAAAACTACACTTAATGCATCTAATAAAATAGAATGAAAATAGCTGCCTCCTCCCCTCACACTGTCTTAGTCCTGTCACAATATAACATGGAGTTCCTGCTCTGCACAAAACTACAGCAGAAGGACTATTTAACCTAGACAGGGGTTCGTGTACACAAACATCTCAGTGTGTGATGCAGGACAATATGTCGTAATGCAGATGATAGTTCTGTCTCTGGTTAAACCTTCATGCTGTCACATTGTATTTCCCTACTTTGCATGGTAATTGTCTCCTAATGTTGTTAGGTAGCTGCAATGCCCAGTCAGAGAGTTGTGTGATTCGGGACACTTGCCCTTGACCTTGCTCTCCCAATGTATCAGTGTTGGTTGAAAGAAGAATCAGAGGGGTTTCCGTAGATGTCCAGAGAAAGTCACAACAGACCTCCTCTCGAAATTCATACAACGGGTACAGAATAGATGTCAGCAAGAGAGTTCAAAGAAATCCAGAGTGTCACTGTGTTGGGACTGGTGACTCAACTATGGGAAAAAAAAAAAGATTATGACTCTGTAAATAGATGGAATGAATTATACTGAGGACAGGAACATGGGCTGTAGAGGTACTGGCAGATTAATAGGTGTAATTATCATAATTCTATAGGAATCAGGAGAGTAATGACAGTATCTGTCAGGTAAGTGCAGAAGATCATTCCTAAGCCATTGACAGGGATCCAGGTAGCCTCTAAAGAAGTGCCCAAAAAGGAGGAAAACAGATTGTATCAAAGAGAAGTTTCAGTACAATTACACTCAATTAAGTGCACGGTTATGTGTAAAACATTTGTCTGAAAATCTATCTTCCTGCCCTGGTTAATTCCTGTGCCTGTATAAACTGTGGACTAGCTGTTTGGAATAATTCACCACAATGCACTTCAGCATCCCCTCCAATAACCAGCAGAAAAATAAGTGGCCTGTTAGTTTTTAATTTTATAAGATCAGGACACTAAAGACAAGGGAATGGCCAAAATAGGTGGCAATGCTCAGGCTGCACACCTTGCTCGTAGATCTGTGATGCTTGCAGCTGGCTCCCTAATCAGAGCAGAGTGTAACACACTGATGTTGCTGTTTCAGAACGATTTCTCAACATGGACAGGTGGTGTTTAAGGAAACGAATGAGAGGATTGACTTGGCAGAGAAAGGTAGAGTCAGAAGACATAGCACAGGTGTCCTGTCGCGTAGGGACAGAGAATGGGACAGACATGTCCAATTACTGCCCAATATTGCAGCTGAAGGAATACCTCCTCACCAGCCACATGCTCCAAGCAATGATCATATACACCCTTCATCTGCTCAAGTGGGTGCTTTAGCATGGAGAAGGCTGAACTTTATCTTGTGAATGTATCTTCCTTCAGTTGCTGGTGCTGGCACATTTTGTTGTTTGCTGTGGTTGAGACTCAGTTAAAACATGACAAGTTTTGATAGACTGCCTCAATTGTTTTTTTTTTTTCTTGATAATACCTATTGCATTTTGCCATACTCTGTAAAAAATGAAGGTTGCTTGCTGATAGTAAGAACCAGTTGGATGAGAAACATGACATGCACAGAAAATTGATACTGTTTATGGATTTGATAATGTTGGCTCAAATGTCCGCATAAAAAGTTCCCTTTTGATTTTTGTCAGAATCACAGTCACATCAAATGGCTTTTAAGTTCCACCTCAGGTAAATGATTCACCTCATGGACTTTGCCAAAATTTTTAAACAGGGGTAGAAAAAGCAGAATTTATGATCCGCCAGAGGAGGCTCAGTAAATCCCAAAGGAGCCAGTGCCTCTTTGAATGCAATGACTTTTCAGCGTCTGTTTTCCAGGCTCTGCTTTCTACTTTCTAATTTGGTAATTTCCTTTATGCAGTTCTGTTTTTGCTCCACTGAGCCTCCACAAACGGAATGAACTGGATTTGCTTTCTGCGTGAGCAGGCTAAAGTTTCCTTAGAAAGCGTGGCTGGGAGGCACTGACATCGCTGCAGCCCGCGGTCACGGCATCCCTGCAAAGTGCATATTGCTGTTCTCACTTCACAGATGGGGAAACGAAAGAAGAGAAGTGAAGGGATTTGCCTAAGGCCACATGATGAATCAGTTGCTTGTGTCAGATTAGTTACAGCTCAGGACTTCCCTGCTGCCAACCCTGCACTCGCTCCAGCAGACCGCATCATTTCCAGTGCCACAGGGAGACACGGGATCATTTTTGCCCTACTAGTTTAGAGGACACGCAAGTGGCCTTACTCAAGACCAAAAATAATCCTGCTGCCAATTGTTTTAAGAGACTTTGGTCTCCTAATGCAAAGTGGCATCTCTGGAGCAAACGGTATGTTCTTGCAGAGTTCTTGACACTGTGAACTTTATGTCATTGCACAGAGGTTTTAATATCTTAATGATGTTTCTCTGATAATGCTATATGAGTTGATAAAATGTGCTAGGTTAAGCCATGGACTTCTGGATTGCTTTCCATATTCTTTATTTAGACACAAAAAGGAGAAGTCTATGTGTCTTGATACACAAACCAAAAGCTAGGGTAAAAGTAGACCTGCCCATCATACAACATGAGATAGTTAATCATATCATGTAACTCTATTGAAGAGGACTGACACAGAGTTGGGCAATCATCCTACAAATGCCTCCTCCTGGACACGTGCTGACTTTGAATCATAGAATAACAGAATAGTTTGGGTTGGAAGGGACCTTTAAAGGTCATCTAGTCCAATCCCCCTGCAATAAGCAAGGACTTCTTGGTCTTTGGTGGGCTGAAAAAGAGCAGCAAATTGTCCAGTTAGCAGCAAGTGTTTGGAGCACCGTGCTCCCTAGCTCTGTCTCCACCAGGACAGCTACATGTTTGCTCTAGCACTGGGGATGGTTGCAGAAAAGGGTATATTTAGGCACTTGAACACAGGAGCACTGCTGTGCTTAGACAAAAACAACAGAAAATGAGAGATGTACATGTTTTGACAAGAAAACCAATAGCTAGAGTGTGAGCAGAGCTGCCTATGACATGCACTGGAACACGTATCTAAACAGAGCACATTTCAGGAACAAGGGGGTAGCAGTGAGAAGCCATAGAGGCAGCAGAGAATATCTGAAAGGCAGAGATGCATGGCAAGCAGAAGAAGGAAAGGATTTGCTCCTACAAGGTACTGAGCACCCTTAATGTCCACTGAGTTCAAGGGAAGAAGGAAAAATCCTGCAGTCATTTCTATGTCAAGTTTGAAGTGTCTTCAGTGCTTCTGAAATTTCCTTCTTATAGTTACTGCCATTTCACTGCAAGCAGCCTAATGCGAGCAGATCCACTGCAATATTTTTTAATCTGATCTTTGTGATGCTAAATTGTTATATCTTTCTGATCATGTGTTCTGACAAAGCTCGTCCAGCAGTGTACAGCAAAAAAGGTGACTTTCGCTGCTGTCACATTTATTGCCTCAGTGAATAATACAAGAGAGAATTTTTCATCCCTGAAACCCTGTTTCTGGCTGGCCCACATAGTAATGTCAGCTCTATAGTGATTTTCTCCCTAAGAATGACGTTATTAAAATGTTCATCGTCTTAAGTAGGATCCTGTCCATAGTAAGGATGCTCTGACAGAACACCTTTCTTTAAAAGTGCTCATCTTCAGGTCCATACAAATATTTATTATTGTTTGTACACATGAAAAACACAACTACTCAGACTGCATGATAATTTTGTATCCAGAATATAAAAGATGAAGGGTTCACCTATGTCCATAAAGAGTGAAATCATCTTCTCTTCAGGATCTTCCTCATCCCCATTTCAGTCAGTGGGATGTGAGCAGGGAGGCTGGGATCAAGCCCTACAGTAGCCAGAGGAGTGGCATTGCCACATGTAGAAATTTCATTTACATTGTTCCCAGCTGGAATGGTCTGTGTTCCTCCGTGCCTGCAGATGAGTGGTCACCCTGAAATTGCATTGCTCTAGGTGGCTTTTTTCATAGCAGTGAGATAAATCAGAGCTCTGCTTGGAAAACAGCACTCCATCACACCTGTATGGACTTGTGACACTATCAGGATGGTTTTTGTTTGTCAAGCAGTCAGTGCATTGCATGGAAGCAAAGATACATCATTTCTGGCAGATGTAATCTTGTTCTGCAGTCCTGTTTTATGCAGAAACAAAAAAAAAGGCTTCATTTCCATTACTGCACTGTTATGAAACATGTGAAAAAAGCACAAACCAATCAACCAGATGAAAACTTCATGTGCACAGTATTTGTAAAACGAACATTGCAGATGTTTCCTTTTGGAGGGCAGCGTATGATTAGCTGTGCAATAATATAAGTTATTTATTCAAAAGGGGATTGAAGGACTGTTTCTTCTAGTCTCCCTCAATGTGCACAAGCTTCTGATTTTGCATAGCTGGGCTGCAACATATTGTTGGCTGCCACTGCTCTGACACAGTGCAAGTTGTTAATCACAGCCACTTCCAATGGGCAGGTTCTCAGCTTGTAATCTGGGGACATGACTTCTTCGGCAGATCTGCTGCCATCAAATATATGAGATTAACTGACACAACTCTGAGTAAAATGTCTTCTATTGTATAAATCTGCAGCACATCATACATAAGTGCAAATGTGTATGTATATAAGTGCACGTATGTATATGCAGCTATGAAATGCAGTATTTGGAAGTGCGCTTGCAGCCCAGAAGGCCAACTGTATCCTGGGCTGCATCAAAAGAAGCATGGCCAGCAGGTTCAGGGAGGTGATTCTGCCCCTCTACTCTGCTCTCATGAGACCCCACCTGGAGTACTGCATTCAGCTCTGGGGCCCCAACATAAGAAGGACATAGACCTGTTGGAGTGAGTCCAGAGGAGGGCCATTAAGATGATCAGAGGGCTGGAGAACCTCTCCTATGAAGACAGGCTGAGAGAGTTGAGGCTGTTCAGCCTGGAGAAGAGAAGGCTCCAGGGAAACCTCATAGCAGCCTTTCAGTACCTGAAAGGGGGCCTACAGGAAAGCAGGAGAGGGGCTTTTTACAAGGGCAAGTAGTGATAGGACAAGGATTAACAGTTTTAAACTGAAAGAGGGTAGATTTAAATGAGGTATTAGGAAGAAATTCTTGACTGTGAGGGTGGTGAGACACTGGAACAGGTTGCCCAGAGAAGTTGTGGATGCCCCCTCCCTGGCACTGTTCCAGGCCAGGTTGGATGAGGCTTTGAGCAACCTGGTCTAGTGGAAAGGTGTCCCTGCCTGTGGCAAGGGGGTTGGAACTATATGGTCTTTAAGGTCCCTTTCAACCCAAACCATTCTATGATTCTATGATTCTATGATTCTATGAAGTAATGTAATTATTATGCTGTTACGTTAAAAGTCATGCAGTCCTTAGAACTTTATTGTAAAAAAGTCCTGATGACTTCAAAATTCTGTCAATTATTTTCCATTATATAATAATATCTCTATATTGCATATGAGACATTTTTATGAAATGGTGCTAATTTGTTGTGGGCCAATTCAGTTTATACATGAAACACTATTTTAGCACAATGCCTACTTCAGATAGTGGTATTTATTGTTTGGTAGGAATTTCTAGGGATCCCACTGTGTGGTTTTTATGCATTTTAAAAAATAAAGTTTCTTCACAATTCCTTTTTTTTTTGTAAAATCTGAAATCAGAATTTGGACAAAGGCCACCTTCTAGCCTGAAAGTCACCACGACTTTCTACAACATGGTGCTATGAACCACTCTCACTGCCAAGTCTCAACACGAAATTCATGTTGAGGGTTGAATGCAGGCTGCCCTCGGGCCATACACTGAGATGCTGACATGTTTAGATTAGTCCCTTTTGTTTCCTTCAGGGCTGGAGCATAATCTTTCACTTACTTCCAGAAAAAAATGTGTATTGCCATGGCAGCTCACTGCTGGGCTACTGTTTCAGAGTGACAAAGCAAGGATGCTAGAAAAGCAGATGAACAAGTGAGTTTGTCTTAGAGCCCAGAGAAGCCCTTTGATGGGAGCATCACACATCTCTCCATTGTTATTATTATTAGCAGCACCAGACCCACAGAAATCTGAGGTATGTACTGATGCACTCAGTGCTGTACTTTCAGAAGCATTAATATTTTTTTTTTGTCAGATGTACTTTTCTGTCAATATAATTGTTCTCATGGTGGTGAACAAGCTGCAGTCAATCAGTCTTGAATACCGGACACATGGAAATAACAAAATAAAGGAGAAAAGGAATAATTTTTGTAGGTGGAATGAAGAATAGATCTTAAAATTGCACAGACAAGCTAAAATAAAAGGAACAGAACAGAATAGAATAGAATAGAGTAGAAAAGAGTAGAAAAGAAAAGGTGAGTGAACATCACCCATGTATTGTTTTAATATCATATTCACCTGAAAAGACACGCAGACAAGTACTTATAGTCTCATTTTTTAAAAATTTTTTTTATTTATTTATTTTTTTTTTAATAATATTGTTTCTGTGTTGATACCATATGCAGCCATGGTAGCTTGGAGTTAGAAGAAGCCTGAGCTCTGCTACTCTGTGGCAGAAAAGTCTTTTTTTTTGGAGTGTTGGAGACATAACATGAGTTTGGTGGGTTGCTGAAGGGGAAAGTTATTGTCTGTGGCCTTTTCTTGTAAGAAGCAGGATCTGAGCTGAGATATGGGAGAAGTAATGCCCAGTAAAGTAAACTTCAATTTTATGGAAGGGCTATTGTTAATATTTGGAAAAGAAAGTTATATGTTAAGAAGCAGAAGGTACTGAGTGGAAGGCATCCCATGGTAGTGTTTAGGCAGTGTCATGTGGCTTGATACTCAGAGACACTGAGTTTTGAGAGTGGGGAAATGCAAGGGATCTGGAGCAAGCAAGAAATATATAAAGTGAGTCATTTGTTGTCTGTTAACATTTCTTTCTAGGTTTTGTATGGTTAATGCAGAATACTATTTCCTATTCTGTTCACAATTTCTATGTGTTAGGTCGAATGTTGTAAGCACAGAGAGAAACCTGTAAGTATAACTGTTTCCTATCAACAGTTTTTTATTTGCAAACATGTGTGATCTTCTGTGGAAATTATTGCGTGAGAGTGTTTTTGTAGGAATGTTTTTGTCTTATTCAGTACTAAAGTAATTATGACGATAGCTGGAAACTTCCTAACAATTGATTCATTTAAAAGTAATGCATTGCCCTTGATGTGATTTTACACAGGCTCTGAGAGATATAAATGAACCTTGAAAGCAGCAGGTGAAAAAAACTTGATCTGCATTCCTGCCATTTCCTACTACTCATTCTGGGCTGTTTGCACTGGTGCAATAAGCATATCCAAGTCACAGGACAGAGTCCCAAATAATGCAGTCTTTGGGTACGTGTTCAAACCACCTTACATGCCCAACAGTCATTTTAGGCACCCTCTTTTGAAGAAATAACCTTCATTGAACTCTCAGCCTTCTTCCAAATGTGTAGTGCAACCCAGAGCCCTGGAAACTTTCTTGTGTAGATGGTGTTATTGAGAGTTCTATAGAGAAAAATGTTAAGCCTGGGAATGTCTGGGTGTGGGAACACTGAGGGAAAGTCAGGAGAAGGGCTGTGAGAATAGTGTGTATTGATGGCCTGCAAGACATCTACCTGCAGGTTCCCAGCAGGGCTGGAAGACAAAGGGCAATGAGCAAATCCTGGTGGAGGTGGAGAAGGGAATGAAGAAACTGACTGTTCCTAGAGGTACAAAAAGGTATCTCTAAAGCTGGCACACAGTCACCAGCACAAAGAGGAACCTAGATGTGAGAAGGACTTGACAGCTAGTGTCCCTTGTCTCCCATGTTATTGCAAGGACTCCTCAACACAGCGCCTGCATATACATGGCCTCTTGCCTGGATGCTGGACAGATGACTTGGCCTCACATATGTTGGTGTTGTGAATGTGTGGATATGAGACAGTGAATATGAATGAATGAAACTGGTTTTACTTAAAAATAAAATCACCTCCTCCTCCTGTAAGGTCCCGCGTTGTGATTTCCTATGTGGCTGCTACAATATTGCGACATTATTTCCTACAGTGTTGCCTGCTGTTCTGCAGGATTAATGTATTCTGTAGATGAGGAGAAAATCAGGCTCTATATTTAAAACAATGCTCTTACCGTGCCTTGTCTTGCAAATTATATATTGCAGTAGATGTGCAGTGTTTTTTTTTTTTTTATTTTGGATTGTATTTATAGAGAACTCTGGAGGAAGTCATAACGAGTGTGGGTGGATCCTGTAGGAGGTGAACCGAGTACATCTGGCTGTGGAAGATGACGGCAATACTCTTCAGTACAAAGACACAAGGGACAGAAAACAACTTGAAGAACATGACAGGTAGGAAGAAGGTGCAGTGTCAGTTACGACTGTCTGCCAAGGAGTGACACAGAGTGTGGCTGGGTTAATGATGGGGAAGACCATGCATAGAACTGCTTGTCCAAGGGATCATAAGAATATACTACGCTTGTAGGGGAGTAGTATTTCACTGTATAGAGGACGGTTGGGAGGATACATGTCAGGAATGACTGAGAAGGGTGAAATGGTCTGAACTGGATGAAATACCATGGCTTGGAGAAAAAAGGAGATCAGACAGCTTTTAAGAATCGCTTTTCTGTGGTTCTGTGAAATAAACCTCCTTTGGTTTTGTGTAGGAGTGGATAGGACACATATATGAACAGAAAGAGGCATAGTAATTTTTCTGGTGCCATGAAAAACATCCAGGAGAATTAAAGACCACTGAAAGAATGATCATTTCTTCGGAGAAGAGATGAACAGAAGAGGAAGTCACTTTTCAACGTAGAAACTGGTTGTAGGATTGGGTGTTGTATGAAACAATGATGCCTTACACATATTGTATTGTAGAAATATCATCCAGTTTCTGATTCATAAAGTTGAAACAGCACAACGCTTAAGGGCAATACTAATGCTTCCTTCCCAGCTCTGCTGAGTAAACCCTAAGGTGCTACCATCCTAAGGTGAACAGGAGTGGCCTTCAAGTTTGCTTCTGTGCGTGGCTCCTCATTGACATAAATCTATAGTATGTCACATAAACATCTCAAACTTTTGGTCATTCAGAAGCATTGTGAAGAAATGAACAGAATGGATCACATGGAGACAAAAGTCACTGCTATTTTGGCAGTTGTAATCTTCCTGAACAATTTTCTTTTACGGTAAAATGGAAAGGTGACATATTTTTGTTTCTGTTTGAGCACTGATTTGCAACTTAAAATTTGATGGTCAATTGCCTATGTCTAAAAGGGTCTGAAAAAGACGGTCATGAAAACCAAGTTGGAATAGGCTTAAATTTGCTCGCCAAGGGTCTCCACATTGAACTGAAAAGTTTTTAGAGCTTTACAGGTTGAAAATATCTGACTTAAAATGATGCTGGAGAAATCAGATGATGCATCTAATTTTCTCCTGGCATTTGTAAAAGGAGTCTAAATGAGGTCAGTAGATCTGCACACTCATTTTGTGATGACAGGAGATTTTATTTTTCAGGGGTGTGCCAAGAAGTGTTGAAATAGAATCAGTGTAAGAAAACCTGCAAAGCTTCCTATATTCATTGTTCTGGATGGGCTGGATACATATCTTAAAAATAATTAATGTATCTTGGATTTCTGTTATTTTCAGTTACTGCTGGCTTATACCTAGAATCACGGGAAGGACTGAATAATTAATTAGCTAAAATATTAAAATGTTGTTTTTCAAATCTCCTGCTAGATATGATCAAGCTGGAAGGGAAGGTGTGGGTCATTTACTTTACCCAAGGTTATCTGATAATTTCTGCTCTTCTTTCTCTTCTACTTACCTTACTCACTCTGCAACTACAGCACAAAAATACAGGAACATGCATTTTTTCCACTCTCTACTTTGGTTTATTTATTTATACTGAAGAAAGGCTTTTATTTAAAATTATGAACAGGTGTATTGCTGCTCTGTTCTGGCCATTGGATAGATCCATGTTCAAGTGCAGGTAGGTGTCCTCTCATGTAGTTAGCAAAGCCAGAAACTTCTGTCCCTGTGCTGCCTTTTGAATCTGTCCTCTGGGGTTTATTTTCTGTTGCAGTGAATGTAATGCTTATGGTGGCTCAGTTATTCCTAATCCAGATGAGTTTAAACCTAGCTGGATTAGTTTAATTTATGAGTGAAGGCAGCTGAAATGGATCTGGATGATTTTGTCCTGAAAAGGCTATTACCCCTGTCATGGTTTGCTTTGGCACGTTCATCTGTGAGGACAGGCACCTGGGCAATGCCGTAAACTACTCATGCTGGAGTCACTGGAGGCTGCTTGATTACAGACTTATTAATGCCAGTGCATTTGGAAGCACAGCTTCCTGCACTTCTACATCAGAACAGCTTACAGACACTTAGGCTGTGTCCATACTGGTAAATTAGATGTGTTCAAGACTGTTGTCTGGCACTGAGACTGGCTGACTTGAAATAACCTTATAATAATTCACTATTAAAATCTTTCCTTTGCTACCTGGCGTGCCCAGCGAGCATCATTTTTGGCCCATGCTAATTCCTGATTAAGCCCAGAAATCATGTGGGAGCAGACGCCAGGTTTGTGCCAGTTTCAACAATTCCCAGCACAGATAACTGAGTACTCGGCTATATTTTCTGGGACGATTCAGTTTAGTAGCATAAATATAGTGTAAAGGGTTACACAGCTCTCCTTCGAGGTGTCCATTTCACAGAGGAGCAGTCAAACTGTGCACCCACCACCACAACAACAACAAAAAAAAGCGCCAAATCTGAGTACAGGACTCAAGTCCTAGCTGTAGCACTGAGTTTAGTTTAAGTGTTTTCCTCGCTTTAGTCCTAGGCTGGTTGTTTGTACCCTGTTCACGGTTTACAAGTTTATGTGCTCTGACTGGAATTTAGCTGGGAATACGTGTGAAGACATTTTTCTGTCATCCACACAGGCTTCCTTGCCATACACAAATTATTTCCTTCTATGTGATGTTGCAAGTCTTAGATCTAAAAAAAATGATATTCTTTTCACATAAAATATCTTTCTAACACTGTAGGTACTTTCCTGAGTCTCTTGTGATGTTGGGGAGCAAACACAACTGCTATCAAAATTCTACTAATTTTTCATTCTTTTTCTAATATTTTTGTCAGGATTCAATAACATTTTCACCATGTCAGTTTTGACATTAAAAAGGTAAAGGAATGAAGGAATTAATCCTTCTTTAAGGCCAAATAGAATTGTAAATCCTCTAACAAGTGAAATGACTATTCTTCTCTTATTTATATTTTTTACTTTTGAAGTGTTTGAGGTATGCATGCATCACACTGCTCCAGTGGATCATTTTTGTATTTGGGCCTAAAACCTCATCAAATAAGTGTTTTCCTCTCTGTGTGATGCTGGGTACTGGGATGTCGTGAGATGGAAACCATCAAGTGTGGATGGTTTCAGAAGCTGGTTTCCGGCCCGTCAGGAGTCACAGCCTGCCTCAGGGAGAGATGTCCTCCAGGTGTGACTCTTGGCTATCGGTTTTTGCATGCTGCTGTAGTCAGCATGCAGATGGCAGGTAGGTGTTTTTATGTGAAGGAGACACCCTCGGATCATGTGGGCTGACTTGAGTCCTGCTGTTGATCTCATCTCCAGGCCAGTTCCCTAAGCCTTGCTGCTCTTCCAGCTTCAAAACTCACTTTATTTTGGCTGTGATTCCTGACCTACCTATAAACACTTGCTCCTGCCTGTTCGCCCTTTGCAAGGTACCTTGGCTTACTGTAGACAAACTCTGATTTCTTGAGCTTTGGCCAGGCCTTCAATGATTCCCTTGCCTTGACCTGCCATGTGTTGTGGCTCCTGGGCTGCTGACAGGGTCTGGGCTCCTGGTCCCAGCATCTGCCTTCCGGTGGGGTAACCAACCAGAAGGGGGGACCATGGCCTGTCCCCTATAGCTTGCCTAGCCATCCTCTATAGGATCTTCCTCTGTTGTGCTGCATAAGTAGGATGGGTTTACTAAATCCATTATGTTTTGATTTTTGTGATCTAGGACGGTGTGGGAGAGACAAGCTGGCAGATGAGTGTGTCAGATGGGCTGTGAACCGCATGTGATCAGCAGGTTTTGTGAATCCATCCGGCTGTGCTAAAATTTCCTGATAGGAAGAAATGTGCCCCTTCATAGCTACGAGCAAATTATTTTTCTGACTCCAGAGTCAGGAATCTGCTTTCCAGTGACACACTACTTCTATTACTAATCTGGCTGTGTCTGGCACCATGGTATATGAACAGCACGGAAATTTTACATCAAAAAAAAAATGACATCAGTCCAGCACTGAATCTTATCTGGTCTGGACAAAATACAAAGGGGTAGCTTGAGAATTTTGTCTGTTATTGACAACAGAGAGATTTCTCAGGATGCCTTATGTTTAAATCATAATCAGAAACTTAAATTCAATCTATAATCTTTTTGCTCAGCTTTTTTAATTGGAATTTATGTACCACTTGTTTATTTTATTAGTATTTTTCAAAAAGACCATGAATTCTCTGCTTTTACAGGAAATCTTGATATGTGGTAAGGTATTACAGAATCATAAAATCACAGAATCAAACAGGTTGGAAGAGACCTCAGGGATCATCGAGTCCAACCGTTGCCCTGACACCACCCTGTCAGCTAGACCACTGTATTTGGTAAGCAGATCCCAGTGCTGGTGAAAATTTTCCTGAATGTAGGAATCTATTCATACAGTCCAGAGCTTATTAGTGTTTTGTGTCAATTGGCAGCTTTGGGTAGGATACAACCCGGTCTGAAATTACTGGGATTTTCATTTGAGGGACTCCTTTTTCTGGGGGTTGATGTAATGTCAAATACCAGAGGTGAGCACAGCAAGACTTCTTCCTCCGTGCTCCCCACATCTCTCTTGATAATGTCTGAGTGCTCTTTAGAACACTGTAAAATTTACAAAAATCAGGATACTTAATACCAGGGATATGGTTACTCGTACAACTTTTGGTCTCCTTCTATACACAGTGATGTAATCTTTAATTACATAACCACTGATTAATGCTTAAGGGAGCAGAGTGCTGTTTTGAAAAACTGGGTTTTATTCCTGCTTCTACCAGTGAGCTGCCGTGTGACACTTGGTACGTCAGTTAAATTGTTAGGCCACGAATGTGTTCCCAGTGTGTTACACCAAGGGACAAATTTGCTAAAGTGGGTAATGCTTAACATCTCCAGCTATGCCTGCTGGAACTGTGCTTTGAGCTTGCATAAAATATGAAAGATTGCCCTCCTATTTGGTTAAACTTGGAAATCAGCAACTAATGAATGCTTTTAACAATTTTAACTTGAATATCTGTGCCTCAGGTTCCCAACTGTTCTGTGAAAAAAAAATAGCATCTATCTCAAAACAACTGTATTGTGGAAAGAAATTAATTAATGCTTCTAAAATGCTCAAATGCAGTAGATCTCAAAGGAAATACCCAGGAGGAAATAAATAATTGTGTGATCTGTGCAAAGCTTTTGTGTATGTGTTTAATAAAAAATAGGAAAAGAAGAAGAAACCTGAATCACAAGCTGAACAAGAACGTTGAAACTAAATACTGAATAGCAACTCCTGTACTGAATGAAGTTGTGATTCCATGGAGAAAAGGCAAAGTGATAATGTAATTAAGGATTAGAAGAGAAGATCAAAGGGGAGCATGCTAAATGTTTCTAGATAAGTAAAAAAATGATGTAAAAACCTGTTCTTCATGTTGGAATGACAGAACAAGAAAAACACACAAAAATACAGCAAGGGAGATCAAGATTGGTATGGATAACTTCCAGGTGAGGAAAACTTTCAAAACACAAACATGGGGGAAATGTTTGGGAGACTCCCGTTCTCCATGTTCTTTGCTAGTTACATCCTGGTTGGTACCTTGTTTTTTCTCTCTACTTGTTATGCTAAAATTTTGGTTTTGCCTTTTTTAAGCTGACCTTGTCACCTATCCAGTATACCTGCTCTTTATGTTTGAAGTCCGTAAAGCACTTGTGATTTAGCCACATCAATCTGTTGGCTATACATCTTTCCTTTCTGCTGTGGTATTTATCCTTACTACAGTTACTTCAAGGAACTCAGTCTCTTTAACAGGTTTCCACCTTGATTAGCCTTCCAGGAGGCTGTATCTTGAAATTTCCTCAATACATTGAAATCTGTCTTCCTAAATACAACTGTTTTTATTTGCCTGTCCTCCTTTCTTCTACACATATCATTTCACTCTTGCTTTTTTCGAGATGCCCTTTCCCTTGGTATTCGCAAGAGTTTTCCCCACTTGGTTGGGAACTCGGAATGTTTTTTTGTGCTATTTAATCTCAAAAGAATTGTCAAAAAAATAATTGTTATGTAAATTTTCAAAGAAATCAGTTCCTCCTGGCTTGGCTCTGTAGGGAAAGCTCCACTGTTACAGCATCTGTGGTCTTTTCCCCTTTGAACAACACTTTCCAACAGGTCAGTTTTGTTGGTGGACTAGAGAGCTAACATATGCTCCTTGACATCTTCCTCAGTGACAAGATAACATCTTCTACATTATAGTAAGTAGTTCTGTGATATGAATTAACTCATGAAGTCTCTTATTTAAGTAAAATGATAGATGTCAATGAAATAGGCTTGAGCCCCAGTTTGTATGTCTTTAATTTTTGGTGCAAATTGTTATTTTTTTCTTAGTTCAGGTATATTTCATAATACTTTCATGTTGTCAAGGGTGACCTTTATTCTACCATGGAAAGAAAAGTTATTAATGGTTCTCTGATCTCTTAGAAGTAAAAAAGAACAAGAACTAAAAAAAAAAATTTCTGAGAGAATGAAAATGTGGGTGGCTGGCTGAAAAGTGTGTAGGGAGTAAGAAAATATGGTGATGATTAGATTTTGATCACTCCAAGAATATACAGGAAATCACAGAAATGTATGTAATCTTTGCCCAAAGTGTTACAAGGAAAAGGGATCAAAACAGCATCTGCAAAATCCTTCCTTTGAGCCCACGGTGTGAAGAAATGCTCTGATATGAACAATGTGAAATAAGGGCAAACACGAAGTACTATTCTTCAGAGGGCAGTATCAAACACAAATACTGAAAGGTGGAAGTAAGTAGACAACAGTACTTCTGATAATGGCAGGGGATTGTAATGTGAGATGAATATAAATAAGGCCAAGAAACAATGCTGTTGCCAGGAACCTAATCTCATTCAGGAATTATTATTATAAGGAAGAGATTATATCAGACAGAGGAGGTAATTATTTCACTCCACCTGGTGCTAGCGAGATTATCTGGAGAACTGTGTCCAGCAATGTGTACCAAACCTCAGGAAAGATGTAAAAAAATTGGACAGCGTCCAGGAAAGAGCATTAGTAATTATGAGAGATTTATGAAGCCCAAGCAACAAAAAAAGTTGAAAGAACTGCAGCTGTTTTTTCAAAAGTATGGAAAACTAAGGAGGGACTGGAGTAATTTTCTAAGATGTTAAGGTTTTCATAAAGACACCTGTGATCAACTATTCCACAGAGGCACTGGGAAAAAAAAAAAGAAGGAAGCAACTGAATTTGAAGGAAACATGGCTTAAGTTGGATATTAAGAAAACCTTTCTCATTGTTAAAATTGTAAAAGTCCAGAAGAAGCTGCGTTAAGGAGCTGGTGGCAACAGAGTTTTTAAGGAACAGCTGAAACAAACACTTGCTAGGGCTGGTCTAGGTATGCTTCAAAATATCCCACTGGTCTTAGGTGCTTCCAGTCCTCCATTCTTATGATTTTGCCTGTGTCTGCTATCTGTAGTTACAATCTGCAACTTTAAAAGAAGAACATAATATCAAGTAACTTACAAAAAAACCCCTCCGCATCTAACAGTGCAAGACTGACCATCTCAGCACTGGATGAGCCTTAAGATCCTCAACTTATTTTTGAGAAAAACAGCTTTGGTCCTCTCCAGCTGGGTGATCCCTGTTTTTCATCCCAGGATGAACAGTTCTGTGAGTAGGGGTTGAAAGCAGGATCACTTGTCCCATGTGTCCTCAGGAACCAGAATTCCTCTCCCAGGCTCTCCATATTACTTCTCAGCTCTTTGCGCTTTGCTGCAAATGAGACATGAAAAACACCTTTAGTTTTATGTAGGTATTTTATAGAAATGTGTGCAGCTTCTCTGTAAGGGAGAGGAGCAATGATCAGCATCCCTTTAGGTTGGTGGCTGTCAAAGGGATGTCTCTCCTCTGCTTTTTGGAGGTATCTCAGTCATGGAGCTGCAGCAAAAGGAAGTGAAGGCACCACTCCTCTTCTTTCATTGCTTGCATATTTATAATAGCCATTCTGCAGCAGAATGAAGGATAAACTTACTGAATACTTATAGATCAGGTCTCTTTTGGGCTTCGATTCAAGGATATTCACTTCGGAAGAAATTCCCTGAAAAGCAGACAGACTTCAGCTCAGCTAATAAGCTCTTCAGCCACAATGACAGAATTCTAGGCAGTAAAAGAAGTGGGCACCTTTGTGCAAGATTGTAGTCAGGACACTTGAGGGTTTCGTGGCCTTTCAGGCATACAAATGCTTTTGGATGGCACCCTTACTGATCTCTTCTCTTCTCTTCTCTTCTCTTCTCTTCTCTTCTCTTCTCTTCTCTTCTCTTCTCTTCTCTTCAACAGCTAAGACAGCATCTCCTTCTGCTTTTTTATGTGGAATACCTGCTCACGTCTGCTAGCTAAGGGCTGTTTGGATTTTCTCTTTTCTCACATTTATGTAGTAGCATGCATATTTCTAGAATATAGTACTTATGTCACCCTGTGTCAATCTGCATAAATATATTCTGCAGTGAAGGTAACATGACAGCTACAAGCAGCCTTTCTGTACTGCAGTATAAAACACTCAGTCTGTAGCCTTAAATGGCCTATCTTAGAGATCTAAAAAACATTCCCAGCTTTGCTTAAATTTTCAAGATTAGTGAGTGTTTCATAAACCTCACTTGTATGTGGCATGAAATAATTATTTTAATCCTGGAATGACTCAAGCTATTATTTTATCTCATGTTACTGTAAAATTCCTGGTTTTGATTGTGCTGAGTGTTCACCATTGTTGTAGCTGAGTTTATAGCAATTACTACATTGTTTTAATTGACAAGAAAATCCACTGATAGTATAAAGAGCTGTTTTCTGTTTCAAACTGAAAAGAGAATTCAGTCCTAAGTGAGAGGTGAGTGAAATGAGATATCTGTGAACCAGTTGCCTTAATTTCTGAAAGCAGATTTTAGATCTTTAGATGTTCATAAAATTTGTACCTACAATGCATCCTAAATAAAATCAATGGGAAGTTTAAGTATACATTACTAAGAAGCAGTAAAAGTTTTCTGTGTTTAAAGAGCAGCTTTCAGTTTTAAATCAAAAGAATAGCTACAGCAGAAGAAAGTGAAACTGGAAATACCTTGGAAAAATAAGTAAAACTAATAAAATAGATTGGACTTGTTTGATTGTTTTGGTAGTGTATAAAGACCTAAACATTACAAAGAAACAACTACTGACAGACAAAACCCTCCAAAACTGTCAGACCCTGACGTGCTAGCAGTAGGCTGTGGTCCTGCATTCAGAATATCTGGTTCTAGAAATACTGTTATATGCAGAAAGAACCTCTGTTATCGATAATCTCTTAAAAATTGAAGTCAGCAGTGCAGTATCATAGTTGCAAAAAGGTGTTATTTCTGTAGAGGGCTTGGTCAGTTTTTTTCACAAGTCTTAATGCCTCTTCTTGTCAGGAGCTAAATCCAGTGGTTTCTAGCTGTGAAATAGTTCTGAGATAAATTCTTACAAGATTAGAAGGACTGCTCTGATACAGCACTTTGTCAAATTAATACAGTGACTATTGTTTCAGTTAACGTATTGCATTATTTGTTTCACTTCATTCCCTAACACTTCTTTCTGAAGGAAAGCTAAGCAGTGTGTTACATCAATTACAACATGGCATGCACCCTAGTCTGGTGTATGGGATTTGTTTATCTCCTTGTTTTTCAATACTTAACCTTATGGCTCAAGAATCATTATGTGCCCAATTAACTTTGGTTTATATGTTCTGTGTGCTTTAAGTCTGCAGTGTTGTTTCTCTAGAAAAATTACCTTTCTACAAAACTGTGATCATTTCAGCCAGCACAGGTCACACTGAGATCTGGAAGTTTATTACCTTATCATGGGTCAAAAGAGAACAGATGTAGCTACTGAATATAGGGTCGAGAGGGGACAGATTTGGTTACGGAAGACAGTCATACCTTAGCTTCTTCAAGACTGTACCAGATACTTGAATGTTATTCAGGGACCTTTAAAAGACAGAAATAATCTACATTATTTTGGCCGAGCACCTTTAATAATTGGAACTACATGTTAAAGGCTCTCAAGAAATTCATAAAGTTTAGTGCCTCTAATTTCTTTTGAGCAAAGAACTGTTGAGAAATCAGACTACAGAAGAGTGCCCTGTATATAAAGCTATCTATTTTTCCATTTTCTTGTTTGCCGTGGATGAAATTTCTTGCTAAGATGATAATGCTTTTAAAGAAATATCTTCTAGGAACCTGTAAATACAACTTTTGTATTTCTCAGTTTCTGCTGTTTCAATGCAGTATTGTGAAATAGTCATTGCCTGACCATTACTCAGATTTTAGTGAGATGGTCATTACTTGAAATATAAACATAACTTTAAAAATGTACATTTATTTTGAAATCTGCAGTTCGTTATACTGTCTGAATTTATGTATTTCTTTAGATTTCTGGGACTCTAAAAAGTCATTTTCTGCATATGCACCCAGAACTTTTGACATAATATAAAACCTATACTAAAAGTGCAGCACTGAAAGATACCCCTGCTGAAAATCATTAATTAGAACATTTTTAGTCTCCTCTATCCTACTATGTACAAAGTTCTGGAAAAAACAGAGTCGTGCAATGTAATCTGGAGGTCATCAGAGCTGGGCTGTTTCAAGCAAAGAGGAAAGTATGAATTTCAAAGGCGTGGAGCCCCTGCTAAGAATGGGCTGCAGCATACTCCTTTAATTTCAGTCTATAAAGCTCCAGTCTGAATTCCACTACTGATTCTAAGTGAGCAAAGGTGGCCTCAGAGAATAGAGTCTCCTCAAGTACGCCTACAGTTGGCAATTAATTTGAGTACCTAACTTAACCTGGCCAAATACAAAGCTCTACCTCTAGGCTATTTCACCACCACAGGTTTTGCTTTTGGATAGGTGTAATTAGACGAATGACTCTGCATATAATGAAGTTTTAGGATTCTTTCCCAATAATTGCAAGATAATATGTCTCTCCTTTTGAGAGGAATGGTGGAAATGTAAAGACTGTCGGTACTCAAGTGAGTAACCTTCTGCCTAAGAACAGACCCATTCCAGTCAGAGTTAAATCTGTAACAACAGTCTAATCTGTAATCTGTAACAAGACATCCATCTGGGAAAAAAACCAACAAGTTACAAGGCACCTTCAGACATTCTTCGTCCCCTGTGTGAAACATAAGGTTACTTAGATCAAAAGAGTCAAGATTATATTTAATGAAACTCTCAGCTAAGAATATGATAATCTTTTTTATGCACCAAAGAGTAAGCATATTAAATGGTGTAATAATATGTTATCCCAAGAGAACGTGTGTGAAAACTCACGGAAATGTGATAATGGATTCTGGTGCTGATGTATGAACCTCTTTCAAAATGTATAACCTCCTCCCTTGCCATGCTATGAAACCGGTGATTATTACATGTTCATTAAACAGATGTGAGCCTCAGCAATAACATTTTTTTTTAATTTGGTTAACTGCTTCATTTTTGCTTATATACTTGATGATTGGTTGTTTTTTCAATATATTGGAAAAGCCTGTCTGAAGCTACTGTTCAAGGTAACAGCAAAAAATTGTTGTTTAATAGAAACCACTTTTAAACAAGGACTAAGCAACATGCTGCAAAGAACAGTGGGGCATCTTCCACTGACTGTCCCATAAGGATGGCATTTCATACTGTTTTAAGCTGGAAGGTGCTATTGGTCACTATGCAAAAGGTCTTTGCTCTCAAACTATGGGAGATCTTATTAAAAGTAATGAATGCAGTAAGCACTCCTGTTGAATTTAATGAAGGTGACTGAGCTCCTTTTTGCCATGAGACAGCTGTACATAGTGGGGACTACTGCCTAGCTTATTGAATTGCATGGTCAGCTCAGAGCAGAGCTCTTGTGTGGGTAAAAGGGCTCCTGTGCCCTGATGTCTTGTGTATAGCTGATGTAGTTAAAGACCAGAAAAAGGAGTTCAAAATGTGACTTTGAAAGAAAGGAGGTAGAGATTTGTAGGCAATGAACTCACTTGAGATAAACATCAGGGTTTCTCTAAGGAAACAACCTGCTCACAGTTTATTTTTCCAGTGTCCAGGGAACCAGAATTTTTTGGGGGAGGAGAGGAATGTGGAATGAATGGGATTGCATAAAAAAAATTCCTAAGTCAAACAGTAAAGTTCTCTTCTTATATGCAAATGGCTTTTCAAGGTCACGAGTGTTGATAAATAGTATGGACCAAAGAAACACTTTTACTAAACCAACTTCTAAATGCTTTTTTTTCTGATCATGAGAAAGTATCAGATTTTTGGAGCCCTTCAAGACAAGGGTCAAATTGCTGATGACCTTCTTTCTGCTGTCCCATGTTAAAATGGAGTGTGCTAGGCAATGAAGATTGAGGACATGTCTCCTGGACAGGAAGCCTTGGAAGAGGAAAACTATTTTTCCCCACTTTAGAGCTCTCTGGGGTCCATTATAATGTCCTAAAACTAACCTGCATCTACGATCAGAAAGAAACAATAGCTGTAGCTTGGGCACTCACAAGCAACTTTTCTCAATGATGAACCTCTATGTTCTCTGCTTTTTAGAGAAAAGTCATTGGAGAAGTGGTGTTTGTCTCAGCCTTATTATAGCCAAGTTGCAACTGGGCAACAAGAACATACGGCCACTGCAGAAACACACGTGTGAATGTCCCAAATCCACAGAGAACTCAGTGAATCTGTTCTGAGATGAATGGGAACACATAAAATTTTCTTATAAGAGCGTGGGGAATAAAAAACACAAAGAAAGGTCCTCAGGCCTAAAACAAATGATGAAACAAAATTATAGCTAGACTATGAGTCTAAAACTTATCATATTGGGTCTTCAGCAAGAAGTGTTGTTGCAGCATGCAGGACCATTCATACTGCCTCATTCCAGTTTAAACCTCACAGCCTTGTTTAGCAATGGGAAGCTACCAGGCTCTCTGAGTGGATTATTCCCTTTAGGTAAGGAAACTGTCACCGTTTAAGGCTGGGCTGGCTAAACTGGTGGCAGATGCTCTCTGTTAACACCTATCCCCCTGCCCTGAGAAGGGGAAGGGAAAGAGAAAAGGGAGAGAGACTTATGAGTTGGAAAGTTAAAAAAGTTTTAATGAACTACAATAACGAAAAAAAGTATGATAATAATAATGGAAATAATTAAATATATACAAATATATACAAAACCAAGATCGAGCTCCCCTGATGTCGGTCACGTCCCCACCGGCACTGCAGGGCAGGCTCCGGGAAGGCCCAGGCTGGGCCCAGCAATGGATGGGAACTGGATTCAGGGATGCACGGATCAGGATCAGGGGCAGCAGGAAAACAGACAGTCCTCTTCGGACATAGCAGAAAGAGAGCGAGACCCTCGTGATCCCCCCGCTTTATACCGAGAATGACGTGTATGGGATGGAATACCTTCGTTGGTCAATTTTGGGTCACCTGCCCTGTCCGCTCCTCCCTGCAGCTGCGACCCCCCTTCGGCTCTTCACTTGTAAGCAGTGAGGAATTTAGCAGTGACCTTGGTTTCTCTAGGAATAAGTACAGCAAGAGCCTTTCTGCATAACATCCCTACCGGTGCCTCAGTGATAACTATAAACTTTGAGTGTTATCAGTCCTAGAAGCAGACACTGTCTGCAAAACATGCAGTTAGTTTCAGAAAGTGCAGTTACTTAGAAGAGACTTAGCTGAAAGTAAAACTCACTGAAAGGAAAATCGGCCTGGTTTAGGCCAAACCAGGACAGAAACATACAGCAATGAGCCATATCTTTGAAAAGGAAAAAAAAGTGGCATTAAACAAGTGAAGATTTTGTGATATATGCTGGATTTTGAAGATGGTTTGCGGACTGTTTTACGTTCTAAATGAATGCATAGGAAGACATTTTCTAATTCTAAACAAATAGACACTCTTGAATTTTAAGTATTAACAATTATTAAGAATCAATTAGTGGTAAACAGAATTAAAACAAACAAGTGTGAAGAAAGGGTCAGTAGAAGGTTTTGTACTGCAATCGTCCTACATGGCAAAGTTGGCTTATGATTCCTCAAGGACTGATTAGTCCTATAACGATTTTTAGAGTAGCAGAACACACATATTAGTTACAGATTTATTTGAAACTCAGCTCAGTTGGTGGAACTTATTTTCCCAAAATAACTTTTTTTTTTTTAAATAAAAAATGTCTATAGGGTCTCCTTGTCCAAAATTGCTATGGCGACAAAACAAGTCTCTGAGCATAAAAGCATGTCTGCAGTAGCCCAGCAGAACAGAAGCTTACATGTTCTGCATTGAATTTCCATCAAATGCTGACACCATGGGAATGGGTTACCATATTCACATGAAAGTAAAGGCTGCTATAACAACAGCAAACAAGATAAACCATGCATGCCTGGGCTGTGAAGTCCTCAGTCCTTAGCATTGCAGACGGGACAAAAGGTCTTACCACCAACATTTGTTAAAGTCTGCTGGAATGTAGAAATGTAACAAAATCTATTCATGACTATGCCCACAAAAAGAAAGTGACTTAGCATGTCTTTTTTTTCTTTTTTCCTCATGTTGGAGAGGAGGACAAAGTGAAAACTATGTCCATAGAGTCAGAGATTCTCTCCTGAAATTGGTCTCTATCAGATATGAAATCTGCTGTACTACGTAACCCAGAGCATACTCACCTATTTTCCTGCTAATGGCTGCTGTGCAGCAACTTATTGATATTTTGTGCCACTTGCAAAGAGAACGTTACTGACCCTGTTATCTTTGGTTGAATGAGTAAGCGTATCACTTGTGGAACCGTGGAGAAAAGGGTAGAAATACAAATTTAATGCCAATGAAATTATTTACTTGAGCCCCCATCTTGTATTTTCAGCTTCCCATTCTTGCTCTCTGTTAACAGACTCCCTTTTCCTTCTGCCTGGGCTTGCCTGAGCATTGCTTCTTAGTACCACTAATTTTCATTGCCATAAATACATTACCTCTGCTAAGAGTTGGCTGACAGTTGCAGAGTGGATAATTATGTTCTAGTCCCAATGGTAGCTAAAAAAAATTGGACCTGTGGAAGTTTCTTTTTCTCTTCCCCTTTTCCTTTCCTCTTTCTGTTGGAAACTTTCTAAACTAAGCATGTCCATCCCTAGAGGGAATGTTTCTCAAAAAATGTAATACAGATAATTCATCAAGTTGAAATAGAATAGCATAATAAAAGTGGGAGAAGAATATGCTGTAATAGAATGCAGGAAAGGCAGTGACATGGTGACATTATTCATATAGACAGACACTAGCAAGATGGAAGTTTAAAAAGCTGTCTCTTGCCGTAGGCATGTTTTAGTTTGCTGTTCAGTACAGTTTTCCAGTGTTTTTGTTGTTTTTGCTGAAGAACAATAACAAAAAATAGCCATTAGAAACATGGGACAAAAGCAAACCTGTTTTTTCCCCCCACTCTGAAAGCCTTATGATGCCTCACCTGAACAGGATCAGTCAGGCTGTGTGCCTAACTATTCATTTCTCTGTTGCAGTTGTGGTTTGGTTGAGCACTGGTGAGTTCCTGCAAGGGTGGTTGTGAACGTGTGTAGGCGGTAGTGAGTTAGTGTTTTTTTTTATTCCCTCAGGTGCCTATGTTCTGACTTTGCTTTTACTTTGGTGCCTGCATTCTTATACTATTGTCCTCTGAGCCCCCTGTTTTCTAGCGATATGTTTTCAAGTTCCTCTATTAGGTTTCTGTCAATGCACAGTCTAGTATTTCCCCCAGAGGAGAGTTTTTCCATTTGCTTTTTCTGTTTTCATTCACACAGTGTGACAAATACGGTAAGGTCCAAAGAGTGAAGTCTTGCCATCCTGCCATCCTGTTTCCCCATCCCTTGCTCAACCACCTACACTAGTGCAGCTGTAGATGCTTATGGCTGCCAGACAGCCCATCTCTTGCTACATTCATTTTTCATCCTTGTTTTTCTCCTGGACAAATGATGGTAGAAGACCTCTGAACTCTCTTATTGTGTTTATTCCCCCTCTCATGTTCTCAGAATCTCCTTTGAGGACAGAATATTAAGACTAGGTATGCTTGCAAGTTCATATTTAAGACCTTTTAGAAAGCTCCATGTTTGAATTTTCCTGCTGCCATTGACACTAATATTCTTTAATCTTCTTTCACTTCTCCATTTGCTAAGAAACTCAGAAGTTTTGCCCTTCCTAGCTTTAAGGGTTTCAGCCTCATTTCTACACTCTGTTTTTTTTGGATATTGAGAAGAAGGGAAGAGAGAAGCAGAAAACAACACTTTTAAATTCTGAGCACCCTCTCCACCCCTCCAAAGGATCTGAGAGCCCAGAAAGACAGCTGTGTTATTTCTGTGGAGATTTGTTTTCCATTTGATCAGGCTAAGATCAGTCAGGGTGAGCAAAAGGTGTCTAAGAAGTAAAACAAAAGTTTTTCACATGCTTTTATGTGAGATTTATTTTTTTCCTTGAGGATTTATTTTCTTTCACATTATGAAGCACCAACAGTGCTGTCAACTATAAAAGATTAGATCTTGTGGTGCAATGTGCCAGGGTTTATAGGATAAGGCAGGGCATGGTGAGGGTTTTTCTGGTCACATTTTATCTTCATAAATTCATAACATCGGCTTTATGTGCTTGGCTTGAGCAATGAGGGCTCACAGCTTCCACTGTATTCTCTCTAGGAGCAGAACAGCCTGTCCTTTCAGTATCCTTCTCCTGTTTCCCAGCTCACTTTTTATGGTGAAAGACAAGTTCCCAAAAAGCTCAGTGACCTCTCCTGGTTGTCTTTTCTTTACTGGAATTCAAGCCCAAGGATTTGTCAACTTTGGTTTTGTTCGGTTATGAAAAAGCAAAACTAATTCCAGGTTCAATGTGATAACATTTCTCTGCTTGGAAATAATACAGCTTTGATCAACACCTTGTTAAAGGAACTCACCCAGATACAGAGGGCTGGCTTCTATTAGTTTTATTGAAGATTTGAAAACCAGAACAGTTCAAACATGATACACAAGGAATTTGAGGTTCTGTGCACAGCAGCTTCAATGGAGTGTCTGTAGGTTGGTGGCAACATATTATGTGTCATGGGATGACGATACTCCTAATCTCAGCTCTGTTCATCTCTCTTATAAAGATAACACAAATATAACAATTATGGAAGAAGAAAGGATGAGAGGATGAGAAAGCACTAGATGCTCCTAGTGTGAGAAGGAGAGACGGGAATGGCTTGCTATTTTCAGTAAGAATCTGGGGTTGTGGAGACACTTGATGTGCTGGTGAGGGGGGAGCACATTCATCCTTTTCATATGGGAAAGGCGCTGGAGGTTACTGGATTTGGTCAGCTTCATGGTCTATGGGATTTCTGCTTCCTGGTCTACTGGAGCCAAATCTGGTGACCATGGGGGCTGAGGAGATGGATCCCCCCTGGCCCAGTCCAGTAGAGCTAAACTGCTGCTATTGCCATTTGTAAGTTCAGCCAGTAGTGAGGCTGAGCATGTTTCCTCACCCACATTACTAATGTGGTTGGCCAAGCAAATCATCACAGAGGCCAGTGTTTTTACCAATGTGAAAACGAAGAGCACTCACGTGGCCATAAACTGCCCGGACAACTGAAATCTGTTCTTCTTTTTTTGCTTATTGGGGTTGAAGTTTGCACTGGACACACACACACACACATTGAAATACTGCAGGTCTCTCCCAAAGCTCGTATTTGATGCTTGCTTTATCTAGAAACTGCCCCCCAAGACTCTTGAGCCCCCAGGCTTATGGTCCCACCTTGGTGGCTGGCACTCAGACCTTGTACCTTGCTCAGTGTGTCCAGTCTGATTTGGAATTTGCTGGGGCTTACCCACATAGGCTCACAAGAGAGAGAGCACTCACACAGAAGACAGATAGTTAGAAAAGAGGATTTAGTAAGAATACAGCTGATATTACAGTGGTCATGCACAGGGCCGTCAGAAAACTGCACTGACCATCATCTGTTTTTTGCGTGACTGGCTTCTTGCATCCCCACTACTCTCTGCTCTCCCATGCTTCTTTCTCTGTGGTTTTCCTCAGTTCCTGGAGGAATGGAAGGACAACCCGATGCTTGAGCAGTGGCTGTGGACTGAGAAAACTACAAAGCTCCTGTATTTTTGGTCAGGAAAATTATTCCCATCCCGAACTCTTATTTTTCCTCCCTAGTCAAGCAGGCTGGATACTAAAGAGACACTTAGTGCTGTCATGGTGAATACTGCCATTTCTGTGCTGTGTGTTAGCTGGGATAGCCTTAGTCCAGTGTCCATTATATCACACAGCTGGTAGTCAGTGGCAATCACGCCAATGTGACCTCCAGGCTGACCAAACTTCTTGCTGCTGGCAGTGTTCCCTGGGACAAAGCAGTTGCTGTGTTTTGCTCGGTGTATCATAGTTCTTCCCTCTCCTGGCATCCTCACTCTATTTGTCTTCGATATGTTTTGCAGAGATGAACTTATGGGATTTCTAGATGTTTCTCCATACAGGGAGCATCTTCCACAGAGAGGCTTGTTTGAGTAAAGTGAGCAGAATGAGGCTAAAATGATGTTGTCTTAATCTATAACAGTAATCATAAATGCATCATGATATCAGTGTATGGTGATAAAATTCTCCAGGGAGATGGGAAGAAAATTCTGTCTTTTGTTTATTATGTAGCCTCCTTTCCTTGAAATGTAAGTAATCACTTCATATGGATCTACAAGGTTAGGAAATCACTTAATGACACTGTAAAATAGAAGGCATCCATGCCTACAAAATAATTATCCTTTTCTCAGACATTTACAGACACCACACAATGACTCTTTGAGATGCTCTCATCTATGTTTGACAGAATGGGAAACAGATAAGAGAATACGAAAGAAAGGAAAAAAAGACAGAGAGTGAAATTTGTGAAATCTTGTACATCCCTGTTCTATCTTTCTAAGACAATGACCTTCCCTATGTCCTTCAAAGCAATCCGTAGTCATTTTACTTGTATCTTTAATGTTTCATTCAACATAGTGCAAGACCATGAAAAATGAAGTTTACACTATACAGGGAGTGTAGCTATTGATTTACACAAGGTATGTCTCATTTATTAATCTGTAACTACTATGCAAATATATGCATGACAAGAAATTAAATCAATGCCTGTCACTTATTCTTGTGGTCTGCTTGCTTTTATGAGTATAAATTTGACATTAATACCAGTTTACAGGAATGTACTTGCTGAGAAAGCAATGATTTACACTGGTGTGCAAATCACTCATATGGTCTGAAAGAGCTTTTGAAAACAGCGTGTGTAACCTGGACTTGCTGTCCTTTGAGTGCCATTTTATACATGATCTTAGATCCATTCGTTACAGACATTATTTAAGTACTAAACTGTAATTGCTTGTTTTTAAGGTTTTAAATGGTGTGATTTTGAGGCTGGGACTGAAGCACAAAACTAGGGGTAAGAAACATCATGGAAATGAGGCAAGCAGTTTACCACTTCTCAGATGAACTGTTATTAAAGTCCATCTGTGCTTTCAGCCCATCTGAGAGGTAAACAGTGTTAGCTTTAGATGAACGTCTGAATCCTAAACTAAAAAAGTTTAACAGTGCTGTTACTATGTAAAGTTTACATATGAAATAACTCCAGTAACATCCTCTTTACATGAAGCATGAAGACTCCCATATTCATTCTTCAACTCAGCAGCTGCTCTCTTGTGACTGCAATATGAAGTGAGGCACACCCGTACCACTCTGCTACTTGGTACAGGAATAAGTCCTACCTCACCTTATGGGGCTTGTGAGTTCTCAGCATTTCTCCAAAGTTGCTCTGTACTCAGAACTAAAATTCTTATTCTGATGCTGGAGAGGAAACTCTTATGAATTTACTTTTCCCAGGTGGAAAGAAGGTAGTTTCCTAAACCCAAGAAGAATTAATTACATAACTTACTGGTATGTGCAGCAAGAGAGAGGAACAAAGTGTCCTCCTTTGATCAACAGTACAACGCAAACAGCCTTTAGAAAGATGTGATGAGAGATGAGTGAACCCTAAGCAGAGCTTTATGGACAAATGGCAGAAGGTCCAAAAGTCCAAATGTTGAAGGATGCTGCAGAATAGTAAAAGATGGAGGTAGGCTCCTCACAGTGTTGTATGGCAAGCAGATATGAGACAGCAGGCATAAGCTGAAATGAGAAAGCCAGACTAGGAATAAAAAAAAATAAAAATAATAATAAAATTAACAAATGAAATAAGAATTAAAAATAAATGCATTAATTAAATTAAAATTAATTAATTAATTAAATAAATTAATTAATTAAATAAAAATTAAAAATAATTTTTTTAATTTAAAAAAATTAAAAATAAAAGGAAAAGGTTTTTCACCATGAGAACAGCTAAGCAGTAGAGCAGGTTGCTCAGAAAGGTGGTGCAGTCTCTGTCCTTGGAAGTTTTCCAGACCAAACTGGATAGAGCCTTGAAGAACTCCATAACTGATCCTGCTTTGGGCAAGGGGGTAGACTAGAGACCTCCCAAGGTCCCTCCACACTTTAATTATCCTATGATACTGCTATGTGCTAGGATGTCCCAACAGGCTACTGACAGCAGCCCAAACCACGCAAAGCAACCCCTTGTATGAAATGCTGGTGAGGGTTTATATCCTGAGAAGAGAATCCCTTGCCATCTGGATCTTGTGATGACAATAATGATGACAAGAACAAATATTATAATGAGGGAAAGGGAAAACGCACCTAATTTTTAAGATCCTATGGACAGTCTCTAACTGGAAAGGGGTTAAACATTAGGGTTGGGCAGGAGACGTGCATCCCTTAACTCATGCCAGACAGGAAGTCCTCCAGATATAACTGTAGTTCCTACAAGTATTCTCACACAGTTTGGGAAGTACTGCCTTTTGGTGGTGGGAGGTAAACATCTATAGGGAATTCTAGGAGGAAATATTTGTGGAGTTCTTCCTCGCTCTTTGCCAGGTAGCTTTGTGCATTTCACTGTTTTCAGAATGCCTGGTGATTTCTTCATATAGGGTGGGACACTGAGAATTGGTGGCCTATGTCTGAGTAATAACTTCATTATTTTGGTGGTAGCAATTACAGCATTTTGCCTACTGATATACTGTGAAAACAGCCTTTTCCATATCTGAATGTGTCTGAGTTCAAGCAGGGTCTGATACATGTTTTGTGTGAGAAAACTAATGTTTTTTTCCAGATAGTTGTATGTAATAGAACATCTGCTAAAGGAGGACACTGAGTCATCATGTGATAGAAACAGCATGAGCAAATTTAAGATATTTGTTCTTAAGAAATGTATGGTTTTATTTCTCTAAGTTGGTTTTTCTTTCATTTTTAATCATGTTTCTACTTTAGCCATCTTTACATATCCTGAAACAAGCAAGGTGAAAAAGTGTTGACCTGGAGATTTTGCTCTGGGAATTTTTTGCATTACTATGAGGTGGAAGGGTCATAAGAAAAGAAAAATCCCTGTTCTCATGAAATTCATTTTTGAAAGCACAGCTTTGAAGACTCCAGAGGTTCAGAAAGCATCCAGCACGAATATCTGCAGATTTGAATCTCAAACTTTGCTAATGTGATGACCCCATTTCACTACAAATTGGTCTCTGTACTCAGCTGGTTGTGGGTTAGTTAAAATCAGCCTCTTTCTGCTAAGAGTCCCAGTTCAAAAATTCCTTCAGAAGTTTTCACACTGAATACATTTGCACCTGTCAGTTCATAGGAACCTACCACTGTCTTCCGAGAACAAAAAACATCTGAACTAACTGTTGATGGGGTTTTATGACTCATTGAAGCCCAGAGCTATGTGAGTCTGGCTTTAATTTCTAAAAATCAATAATACTTTCAAGCACTGTGTGCCTCTGATAGTCTTTTTACCCTAGTGGAGAATCAAATGTACTCAGTATAAAAGGTGAAAATAGATTTTCATTCAGTTTTAGGCTGAAGTAGTGTTTCTGAATATAGCTCTGATAACAAAGCTCAGTTGTTGGGTTTAAGGGAAACAGTTGTGTAGCACATTGCAGGCATCTGAGTCTGCTGCAATGGAAAAGAAAGATGAACCTGACCAGGGGTTGGGAGAGAGGAATTATGATTTCAAAATAAAAATGAAGGCTTTTTGGAGTTGAATCACTTCCTGATGGGCTGATAATGCCATGAAATCTGTTTGTTTTAAATATTGCCATTCTGTTTTTCCTGGTGATATATGGAGCCCATTGTGTACCACAAACAGTCATTTGATGGCGTGTGAGTCACAGCACAATTTCCTTCCCACTGCAAGTCTTTTGTGACAGTCAGTGGAAAGGAGTAACAATCTATCCCTGGGTTTGTATTGTCCTGTTTAGACCATTTTGGAAAGCTACAAAATGTCCTGGATAATACAGCTTGAATGAAAATTTTTCATAGCTTTTTCAGATACTGCAAACTTTTCATCCAAAGCCAGTTAAAAAAAAAATCCTATGTAATTGATGTTCTATCATCCCTGCAATGAAAAATACAGCAAGAAACACACATACATATATAAAAAAATGTCACATTTCAGAAATCTGCACTGTTCATTCCTCAGCCAAAGGAATGCAGCACATTCTTGGTGTGTTTCCCTTTCTGGATTCTCACAACAGTGAGAATTATCCCTGTGGGCTGCACTCACAGGTGGCTTTGTCCTTGGTGATCTCCACAGTACCTTTCAGCCCTCTGTTACACCTCCATTAAACCATCCTTCTTGCTTTGATACCAAAAAGAGGTTCTCAATTTGCCACGCTGTCATTATTTACTTGTTATCCTGCCAATAACTTTAACACTTTTAATTGATTTACCTCTGATTCTTCATTACCAGAGGAGCAATAAAAGATCACGTGAGTACACTGTACAAGTGAGTTATGTCTCTCCTGTAGTATCACCTCTAGACACTGCGGAGGATCTCAGTCTGTCCGCAGCATGTACATTTGTAATTAGAACAAGAATGATGCTAATAACAAAACCTGGTGATACACCATGGAAGCATCACTTTTCCAAGCTACTGTGAATTTTTTAGGATATGTTTCAAATCTTCAAACTAGTTGACATGAAGTAATTAAAGAAACAGTGAAAAAAGAATGAAGCTAAGCATTGTATAGTTTTTTTAAATGATGTTGACTTTGTCTGATCTCCAGATGTCACAAAACAAACAATGCTGCTATAGCAAGAGAGAACTTGTGTTTTCTTCAGGAAAGATGGTAAACAGTTTTGACTAGAGTCCTGTGAATATATGTTTGCAAAGGAGTCATGGAAATTCAGAACATGCTGAAAGAGTCAGAAGATAAAACTGGTTTGGTGCAGAGTTAATTTCATTACTTCATTAATCTTATTTCTGAGCTTGTTTAACAGAAGTGGATTTGCAAATGACTTTGAAATTGGCAGGAAGGTAATTTTAATTTTATGGGGCACTTGTACGCAGAAGTAGGCGTTTTGCAGATGAAAGCATATGGTGTTAGAATTCTCCCTGTCTGTCGTCAGGACTAGATGATGCCAGCCCACTCCAGCCTTCAGATGCTACGGCACTTTGTAGAGTTTCTGCCTATAAATAATACACTTTCTTACAGAAGAACTCACTAAAAGAAGCCAGCAGCTGTGAAAAACTTGTTACTGGATCACAAGGAGACTAATAACTACTCTCTGCAATACTCACCAGCTTCTAATAGCCACTAATGCTTGAGAGCTTTGACTAAGATAAACCACTTTCTCAGGGGCCTTTAAAAGCACACAATCAAGAGCTGTATGTAATTTTGTGTGGACAAAATACCAAAGACACTTCCTTTAAGATGATAGGATCTGTCTTGCAACAAACCAGATAGATAGAAAATAGACCTGTGTCTCTTCAAAATCTCCAGACTGCGTGATATTCAAAGCCTATGAAGGGTTTCTGCATCAGTTCCACATCTGTTGTTAGAAGGAGTGATTTTAATCATGGAAATACTTCGTTGGGCCTCCAGATCTGATCATTCAGCACTGTATTTCACCTACTGGTTCATTCATATTTTTAACAGTAATTAAAAACAAAAAAAAATCCTCACGATCATGTCCTTGCCGTAATATCAGACCTTTCTTTTTCTACTGAAGTAGGAAAACATAGGTAGCTAGCACTGGAGGTATGTAGCTTCCTCAGATATGGGGTTGCAAAGCAAATTTATTCTTGCTCATATTCTTTGTAAAAGTTGCCAAGATGTGATGTTTTGGGTAGTTCGCTTTGCAGTTCTTTATACTCTATTTTAGTCTCTTCAGGACTGTATAACATGCACGTGATATAGCAGCAAGTTTCTGCTACTCAGTTACTTCAAATAAAAGCAGAGTACTGATTTAAGTGCATCTGAAAAGCATGTTTTATGGATATGCTTAGTGCTTCATTTATCAATGAAGAGTTCCAGACACTGTGAGATCTGTAGCGTATCCAATCTAAAGTTGTTTTTAAAGAGGAGAATTTGTTTACTTCTTACATGGGTATTTAATCATGGCAAGCTAATTATGGGATTCTTTTCCATCTTTTCCAGTTAGCTAAATCTTACTATTATCACTACCTCTAAGAACTGTAACAAAAGCTGCACTGGCAGGTCCTGCCATTCATGAGGAGAATTGATTTCAACTGTATCTTCTAGTTTTTAAAATCAGTATGTATTCTTAGTTATTTGTTCTATTATATGCCTGTAAAAATTTCCATTGATACTTTTTTTAGTAATGCTACTATAAGACAAGCCACTGAGAATATTATTTAACTGGAAACACTACGTGTACACCTAGTATCCTGTTGAAAAAGCAACACCTACATCTTTTCCTTGATTCTTATGGAACCTACATCTGTCTACAACAAAGTCTGGTAGGTGTTATACTGTTCTATAGATGTTTTATGTTATATTGCAACTACCATTAGCTATTTCAGTTACTGGTACCAGAATGACTGATATAATTATCTAGAATTATGGAGCTATTCAGTTCATGTGCTAAATTGAGAGTATTTGAACACATGTTAAGTTTCAACAAAATCTATGAATTCATCAGTTTTCTTTATGAATTAGAATCAAATATCAAAGAACATTAAAGTGCTATTTTGTAAGGTTTAACTTTTATTATTTTTAAACAGCTCTTATCTATTTTGTCTTGAAAACAAGCAAACGAACAAACCCAAAATGCATACACACTTTTTCTTTAAAGTCAAAAAATTCCTCGTATGAATACATGAGGATTCAACCACAATGAGAAGCCATCTTCTTCCTGGAAGAGAACAATTTTTTCTGCATCTTGACTCTAACTTGTGTTCTCACTTTTTATGCCTGTTGAAACCAAGCTCCGAGTAACAAAGACACCATACATAGAATCATGGAATCATAGAATCATAGAATGGTTTGGGATGGAAGGGACCTTAAAGATCACCTAGTTCCAACACCCCTGCCATAGGCAGGGACACCTTTCCACTAGACCAGGTTGCTCAAAGCCTCATCCAACCTGGCCTTGAATACTGCCAGCGAGGTGGCAGCCACAGCTTCTCTGGGCAACCTGTTCCAGTGTCTCACCACCCTCACAGTCAAGAATTTCTTCCTAATATCTAATCTAAATCTACCCTCTTTCAGTTTAAAACTGTTAATCCTTGTCCTATCACTATTTGCCCTTGTAAAAAGCCCCTCTCCCACTTTCCTGTAGGCCCCCTTCAGGTACCGGAAGGCTTCTATGAGGTCTCCTCGGAGCCTTCTCTTCTCCAGGCTGAACAGCCCCAACTCTCTCAGCCTGTCTTCATAGGAGAGGTTCTCCAGCCCTCTGATCATCTTAATGGCCCTCCTCTGGACTCGCTCCAACAGCTCCGTGTCCTTCTTGTGTTGGAGGCCACAGAGCTGAATGCAGTACTCCAGGTGGGGTCTCACGAGAGCAGAGTAAAGAGGCAGAATCACCTCCCTCGACCTGCTAGCCACTCTTCTTTTGATACAGCCCAGGATACGGTTGCATATATCAACTGGCAAGCCTTCTGGGCTGCAAGCACACACTGCTGGCTCATGTTGAGCTTCTCGTCAACCATGGCATTTCAGTCATTACTGCTCCTGGTAAAACATACAAGATTAATTTATAGCCATTTACCTACATACTTCTGTCTTTGGTGATTTTAATTCATCTTCACTCAAGTGAGATCTTTTATCCTGAGGAAATCTCAGAAGACGTTGACATAGTTAAAGGGGGCCATCACATTCACTTCTTGTGATTCGTAATGCCGTTTGTACAGAGTGTGCTAGAGCACGCTATAGCAAGGCAGGAGGTGGCTACAGTGGGTGCTAACACTTCAGGTGTCTGTTTTATTAAGGCAGACTGGTGATAACTCAGTTAACTGACATGTCAAAGTGTTAAGAGTACAAAATTACAGGTCACGTTTCACCAGGTGGAAAGACACTTTGCTGTCACATTTGCTGTTTCCCATACATGCATACACACCTGGTGGGTACCAAGTAAGCACCTCGTTATACAACAACAAATAAAAGATAAAGTAACCTCTTTGGCAAAAGCTCCTGGATATTTTTCTCTTCCAGTTCAGCTTTCCTAACAGTTCAAGAGATGTTTTGTTTTAGTGAAATTGGTAGCAAATTTTCCCCATTCAGCACGAATTACAAGTCCCTGTCAGTTTTCTTTTGTCTCCCCCTCCACCCCATTTTTACCTAATCAGCACCTACCACTTGTTTAAGAAATACTATGGTATCTTAGATACTATTGTGTGGCTGCTGATGGTAGGTGCTGCTTATTTAAACATCATTGTAAAATAAATTGGTTGCTTTGCTGGTCATTCATTGAAGTTTGTGGTAAAATTTTTGGTTATCAAGGAAACACACTGTGGTAAAGGAAAAAGTAAATTATAATACAAAGATTACCTTTAACAGGAAAGAGGTAAAACTATTTTCTAATTTTGTGACAAAACTAATAGAATAGGAGCAGTTACGAAGTTATTGTCTCCTACTGTATTTCCACATTGGATAAAGTAGCTATGTTATGTTTCTTCCTTTGCGTAAAATAGATGACTTTAAGTAAAATGGATTATTTTCCTCCTACACTGATTTCAGTGGCACTGCTTGCAAAAGGCATTGCTAATCAGCATGACAGGGTGACAGAATCAAGCAAAAACCTATAGTGTCCATGAAATTGCTAGGTCATTGTTCATCTTGAAGAGAGAGACTCTCCATTCAAGTGAGACTGGATTTTAAATTCTCTGTTATGTATGGTGATTCTTTCCACAGTATGGTGGGTTTGAAAAGAACTGCTTATTTAAAAAAAAATATGATGGGGATTCAGTACACAATCTGGCATAAGTAGCTCCCAATTAAAATAAACAGAACCCTGTGAGTAGGAGAAGAAGAAATTAAAAGAGAAGCAACTTAAAAAATGAAATGAAATGCCACTTTTAAGCAGTCAGATACTAATGCAATTAAAATTACTAACCTGAAATTAACATCCTGCTAAGGGAAATAAAGTAATTTAAGAGACTAGATAATTTTTGGTCATATTAATAGTGTCACATGGTCATGAACCATTCCCTTATCTAATATAGTAACATTCTTTCAATATGGAACACATTTGCCTTTTTAATTACTCAGCTGTTAAAAAAAAATTACACTTTTATTCCCAGTGGATGGCTAGCAAACTGTGATTTATGCTTTGCTTCATTAGAATTGGGTAAACGTGACCTTGACATACTTCTTGCAGCTTCCTCAAACGCACTCATGGCAGAAGAGGGAGGTAATGATGGTGACTTGCTGTGTGAATTCTCCAACATCCCCCAGAAACTCACAGCAGGCACATAACTTTTTTCCTTGTCTCTGCCTGTCACTGATGGTTTTTTACTTTCATACTTCTGCTTTGTACAGGGTAACTCCACCTTGGGCACATCAAAGGAAAAGGTATTATGAAAATAAGCTAAGTATGTTTTCAAAACTCAAGTCATATCTACCTTGTGACAGAATAAATCAAACACAGAGCATTCTTCTCAGATTCCTGCATGGAGGTGGTTCTGAAGAGTACAAATTGGCAAAACAAAACCCCAAATGGCTTGGGATTATCTGGTTTATGGCTTCCACAGTTTGCATAGCCGTTTCCTATTGCAACCTGAATAGCAGAAAAAAAATGCCATGCCCAGCTGTTATAGAACTATACATACCTAGAAAAAATCCCATTCATGTAATTATCCCCTTAAAAATGCTGCTTGTGAATGAGGCTTTTAACTCTGCAAAAACCAAGACAGCGGAGATCTATGAGCCCATCCCAACAAAATGTGACTGCTCGTGGTTGTGTGTAAATGTGCATGCCACAGGCTTTCCAGATTAGTAAAAGAGCCTCTTTACTGCAACACAGGTTCAGATTATCCTCAGACAGGGCTAGAAAAGGTCCTTCTTGTTTTATGACAAAGAGCCATGCCCCAGCTGCCTCTCTCAGGCTCTCCAGAGAGGAGCGTATGGGGGCAATGGAGTGAGATTCAAGTCCTGTTCACCTCACACTGACAGTAACAGCATATACGGATTTTGGGATGTGTCACAGGTTTGTCAGATCTGTCATGATCAAGGTGTTTCTCCCAGGAGTATCCCTGGGTGTTATCTGGTGCTGGGATTTTTTGCACTCTGCCTCTGGTTTTTTTTTTTTTCTGGCTTCATTATAAGCAATTATGTTTTTTAAAAGACATTTTTATATTTCTGTCTTCAGATGTTTTGTGTGGTGGCATGCATACCAGGTACGTGCTCCATGTGATACCAAAAAGTTTTAACAAAGACACAACTCACGTCGGGACACAAAGTACAGGCTTTATTAGGTGGTTCTTCTTTAAAGACTGTGCTCCTGAAGGGCAACCATCTTTTGCCACAGTGGGTTAAGATAAAAAAAAAAAAAGCAACTGCTTTGATTTCACCAAAAATGAATGTTCTGCCTCTTGATTACTGTTAAAACAAACTGGTGATCTTCTGTAATCATTTCAGGACTAGGCTGGAGTAGCATCTAGCAGAGACAGTGGGGCCCTAAGTAATCTTAATTCAGTTTGACAGCAACAGGTGATTGCCCCTATCACAGACATGATTCGTTCATCCCTTTATCCCATCACTTCACCCAAAACAAACCCAATTTGTGTAACTTCTGCAGTGCAGTTTCTGCTGGGCTATTATCACCTGTACCCATCAGCAGCTCTCATCTTGTTTGCCACTGGCTTCTTGTGGATTCCTGCCCAACCAAAGTTCCTTTATGTATAGCTTTTATTCTTTCCCGTTATGGACGATTGGCTTATCCTCTTCACCAGGTTGTTTTAGTGGTCTGTAGCACACCCTGTTATTAGACTCTCCTGACCTTCATTATCATGTAGATCCATATACTGATACGTGAAGAACCTGCTGCTCAGTCCTCATTTACTCCATGAGAAATGTTTTCTCTTTCATGTGGCACGCCACACCACCCACTCACCTCTCTTTTACAGACCTACCCCAGTGATTTTAACATTCCAGTCATATGAATTATTCTTCCTGCATTTAGTGTTGCCAATTAAATCACATTTCCTCTTATCCACAGGAATTTCCACTTCACCCTTCTTGTTACCCTGGCATTTGGTATCTAAGAGACCGAACAATTTCTTGTCTTTGAGTTTGTTGTCTTTCTAGTTCTGTTTGTTGGTAACAAATTGATTGTGACTTTATGTCCCTTTGCAGCCCTCTCCCCGTGTGTTAACTGTCTTCCAGCTAGCCTCCAGCTAGGATTATACTGCTCACATTTATGATGCAAGCTGTGCAGTTTGTACAGGCCTACCATGCCTGCTTTCTTTTCTGCTCTGAAAGGGAAATAAAACATAGTGAAGGCAGGTCACAGCAGCTGTTTCCCCAGTGGCAATTTATACTGACTAGTTTAGTGCTATCCTTGCACAGAAAAGACCAAAATATCTTCTATAAGTGTCTTCTGTACCCCTCCTGGTGTCCCATTCACTTGCATGAGGGTTCTTCTGTGCATTTCTCATCATTACCATTCTTATGCATTAAGAAACAGTGAATCAGAGTCCCCAGATTAATTTTTAATAAGTTTAAAAAATCAAAATATAAAAACCACAAGCAATAATAATATTTGTTTTGGTGTTTCTAAAATGTTAAGGTGTTCTGAAGTATTATTTTCAAACTTTCATTTGCAACAGAAAGAACTAGAAATCTGTTTTTTATATAATGAAGACTAAGACTCTCGTTTCAGGAGCTGGAGCTTGAAGAAAAATATCATGAGAAAAATAGCAACAATGAGGGAGCTGGCAACACTACAACCTTGTGCGGATCTCAGGAGTTTTGGCAATCACATCACAACTCCTTGTTCAGAAAAGTTTACTGGTTGACAAGAACAGATCTTCAACCACAGTGTAGCACCTGGGGGCTTGGCGAAATGCATTCAGCTAGGTAAGTTTCTAGCTGGGATGGTCTGGAACCACGCATGTACTCCAAATAAAAATACTACATCTGGACATTTTCAAACTCTGAATTGTAGTTCTGTATCTGAATGTCAAGCATGATTCATATGTCCAAACTGGTTTAAATCATAAGCCTAGGCATAAACAGTTCTAAATCTATGGAGAAGAGAAAGACATTTGAAATGCAAATACAAATACTGTCATTCTAACTCCCCCTAATGCAAATTCAGCCCCTGCAGTAAAACCCCACAGTTTCAGTGCTGGTGAAGATAGTTTCTTCATGAATCATTGGCAACTATTCCCCTAGAAGGATGTTGATTCAGCGACAAGAGAAGGTGACTGTCCAGCTTCTCCTGAACTTTCCTTTTCATGATGGCACATCTTCATACTTTACTCCTACCTCTTTCCTTGTCTACTCTAGTTTTCAGAAGTTCTTTGCTGTGACCAAGCAAAATACGTTACTGCTGTTGAATGACTGATTCTGATCTTAACAAACCGGAATGCAGATTACTTGTGGAATTGAGAGAGTTGACTTATTGGGAAATACACAAAAGCAGATTTTCTCTGCTCAGAGGCAGTGCAGATGAAAGAAACCAACAGACAGAACACAGGTCTGTCTGTTTTTTTTTTTTTTTATTGTGCTGAATACCTGTAGCTATGACTCTGACAGTCGAGGGTGCTCAGCTGTTCTGAAAAAGAGCCCCAAAGCTTTTGCCCCCAGCAAGCTTTTATTGCTTTAGCTCTGATTGACAGGTTCAGGGAGCTGGAGCCTAAAGGTATGTCTTTAATGGATCACTAAGTTGTGACTGCCAAGCAAATTATCGTGTATGGGTGTGGGAATCTGGCCCTTCCTTTTTAGCATTGTCTCAGAAATCGTAAACCACGTGCTCGGGCGACATCTTATGGCGGCTGCCTGGAATGCCTGAGCCTGGCAACGTAAGATGGCGCAATAAGCTAGGTGCCCGCCCTCCACCCGCCTCCGGATGTGTGTCTCCGGTGACAGCCTGGCAAGGGGCCAATCCTACGGCGCAGGAACCGGACATGTCCCGCCTTCGGACCTGTGATTGGTGCGAACTGTTGACTGACGGCTCCCAGTCACATGACTCTGCCGAAAAACTCTATAAAAGAGGCTGGATCACTTCAACACGCGGGACCCTCACCGCCATCTTCCAAGTAGGAAGGAGGTACTTCCCGCGGGACGCCGCTGGATCTCAGGGTGGTGAATATTTTCTTTTTCTTTCTCTTTCAACTGTTTTCTCTGTTTCTTTCTTTCTTTTATCTCTCTCTCTCTCTTTTCCTTGAATATTGAGTTGCCTCAGTGTTGGACCTAATAAAGTCAGAGCCAAGTTTGTTGATACCGTGCCTCGGTTGTGCTTTGTCTGAACTCAAGGATCACGAATCTTTAATATTTCGGGTCAGGATTTTTTGGGGGTGCTTTACCTGCAGGCAGGTTAAGCATACCGGGTGTTCGCATTGAACCAGGCACGCCGCACGTGGGCTGCACTGGAACTATTTATATTTTTCGCGGGCCCTGCGCGCGGGCTGTCTGCATTGAACCAGGCACGCCGCACGTGGGCTGCACTGGAATTACTAATTAGGCGGGTCTCTCTCTCTCTCTCTCTCTCTCTCTCTGGGAGCAGGGGACGGGGATTGTCTGCATTTTATTTCTAGATTTGCTCCTTTTTTGACTAATTAGGCGGGTCTCTCTCTCTCCCTCTCTCTCTCTCGGGGGGGGCGGACGGGGGGGCTGTCTGCATTTTATTTCTAGATTTGCTTTAGAGGCGGACCTTAAATCCGGAACCCGACAATGGGCTTTACAAATTGTGCTACCTAGAAGACAATACATTTCAGGAGTGAAATTTTACACTGGAGGGAAAAAACCCCGGTATTTTCAGTAGTGGTTTTAATGGCTGATTTTGTTCAGAATACTTACTTGCTGCTGTCTCCTTTCTTTGCTCAGTGTTCCCTTAAGTGACTCTCCCTTCTGCCATACACATGCTGAAGCTGGTAAGAAGGCCATTTTATTACTCTTCTTATATTATTTTGCAACTGTTAGATTTTATTTCTGAAGTCATCAACACTAAAACCAGTGCAGATAAATTCCTTGATGGAAAGGAATACTCACATATGTCATATAAGGGAGTTATTCTTCTTTATTCATATTTTTGCATCTTTATGATACACGGAGAGATAGCTTGGAAACTTAAATTATGTCTTATTTTGTCACATTCATCTTCATAAACATTCACTGTGCAATATTTAATGGCTTAATATAGCTTTTCTATACTGGTGTAACACTCATTAAAATAGTTTTTGCAGCATGTTCTTGTTTGCAGCAAGTCATTTATCTGGACAAGGATCCTAATTTTATAACAGTATTTGTGTCCAATACCCATTTTCTGTGTTGAGCGTGTATTGAATTGCCTTTGATAAAGATTTGAAGCAATTTAGTCTAACAACTGTAATACCATTTCAGATATTGCTTGTCTGTGAATTGTTACTATTACTAATAATAACAAACCTGGAAATAATACACACCTAAAAAAGTCATTAACTGCTATGTTGACAGGTCTGTTTAAAGGTTCAGAGGAAGGTATGTTATGTTCTGAGCAGGTTAATTTTTTTGAGTTAGATTACTCCTTTGTCATTGTTTTTATGAACTAATTTGTATATCAAAGGTTTACTCAGTTTTGTGTGATTTATTCCAGACATAAACTTGAAGTAATAAGAAAAAACACTGTTACAGCATTGAGAAATGTATATTAGTGTCCATTGATAGTAGTGCATACACACAACACTTATTAATGTTAAAATTAAAAAATTTTAAAAATATTTAAAAAAAGAAGCAATTAAAAATGCAGGTAGAAAATTCATTTATGGAAGGATGTGAATGAGAAAAGGTTGGTAAAAATATTAAAATGTAAAAGACAACTTTACCTCAAAAATGGACATTAAGCTGACTTTGACTAGCTAGAGAAAGAGGAATCTTTTTCTTCTGGACCTGAAAATATGTCACTTTTGTGTTTCTATTGGTAATGTGAACTTGGATGAAAGCAAAAAAAAAAAAAGGGCAAAAGGGTTACACATTCATATTTCATTAAGCCTACAATACTGAAAAGAATAATGCACATTTTCCAAGGGTAGTATACTAGACTTCTGGGTACCTTAGATGAATTTTAGTTTTATTTTGCTTGGGTAAGCATTGCGTAGTCACCACAAAGCCCTTATAGCAATGAAAAGTGCAGAGTGAGGTGAGAGTCTGAAATGAAAATCATTAGTTTACCTGGGATGTCTCCAAGGGAACACAGAGATACTGAGGTCTGCAATATGTTATCCTCCAAATTATAACATTTGTGCATAACAGAGGAGTAATAAGGCCCATTTATAGCCAGGAAAATGAATCAAACCTTATTGAATGAACAGTGATGGACAAATACGTCCAATATAGTGGTTATTTTGCTTCTGTATGGCGTGCTTTTATTGTTAAATGAGCTGGGTCATGTTTTGTCTTTTCTGTGTCAAATGCCCCTCAATTATAAGCTGCTGTTTTAACCGAGGCAAGGACTTTATAAAAGAAATATTTAGCTTAACTTTGCTGACACCATGAAATAATACCAGACTTTGAAATCTTCATGTCTTTCAAATAGTCTTTTCATGTTTGCTGTCTTCTGAGGTAGAATAAAACACACTTTTGGTGCCAGGATTTCAGAATACCACCCTTATTCAATAAGGGCTCTTGAAGCATGGATAAAGGAAGAAACCCACTTAGGAAGCCTTAGGGAGGTGAAAACGTTAGTGACCTCTCACCTATAGACGTTTCTGTGCTACTGAAACACTGACTTGGTGTAAGTTCTCCGCAGCTTCACATACAGTGTGTGTAGAGAGATGGAAGAATAAAATCATATTAGAATCAATACTGGCCAGTAAAAACTGGGAGTGCCAGAGAGGAAATATTTTGTGAAATTGTATTCCTTTGTTTTTTCCCAAACTGTTTTAATAATGATGTTATTAGTGCTTTAACACTGTTAGTACAGTCTCATTCCTGGAACAGGCAGACAAGGTCTGTAAGTGCCTAGTCAGCAGATTGTTTGTATGACTTCTGAGGACACATAAACCCACAGAATCACAGAGTCACGGAATCACAGAATCAGCCAGGTTGGAAGAGACCTCTGCGATCATCGAGTCCAACCGTTGCACTGACACCACCCTGTCAAGTAGACCATGGCACTAAGTGCCATGTCCAGTCTTTTCTTCAATACATCCAGAGATGGTGACTCCACCACCTCCCTGGGCAGTCCATTCCAATGGCTAATGACCCTTCCTGTGAAGAAATTCTTCCTGATGTCCAACCTGAACCTCCCCTGGTGAAGCTTGAGGCTGTGTCCTCTTGTCCTATCGCTAGTTGCCCGGGAGAAAAGGCCAACTCCCACTTCACTACAACCTCCCTTCAGGTAGTTGTAGACTGCAATAAGGTCACCTCTGAGCCTCCTCTTCTCCAGGCTAAACAACCCCAGCTCCCTCAGCCGTTCCTTGTAGGTCAGACCCTCCAGACCTTTCACCAGCTTGGTCGCCCTCCTCTGGACTCGCTCCAACACCTCAACATCTTTCTTGAAGTGCGGGGCCCAGAACTGAACACAGTACTCAAGATGCGGCCTCACCAGTGCCGAGTAGAGAGGGATGATCACTTCCCTAGACCGGCTGGCTACACTATTCCTAATAGAGGCCAGGATGCCATTGGCCTTCTTGGCCACACTGCTGGCTCATGTTTAGCCGGCTGTCGATCAGCACCCCCAGGTCTCTCCACCGGGCCATTTTCTAACCACTCTTCCCCCAGCCTGTAGCGCTGCATGGGGTTGTTGTGGCCCAAGTGTAAGACCTGGCACTTGTTCTTGTTGAACCTCATGCCGTTGGTCTCGGCCCATCTATCTAACCTGTCCAGATCCCTCTGTAGGGCCTTCCTACCCTCCAGCAGATCGACACTCCCACCCAGCTTGGAGTCATCTGCAAATTTACTGAGGGTGCACTCAATCCCTACGTCTAGATCATCTATAAAGATATTGAACAGCACCAGCCCCAGAACTGAGCCCTGGGGAACACCGCTAGTGACCAGCCGCCAGTTGGACTTTGCCCCATTCACCACCACTCTCTGGGCTCGGCCATCCAGCCAGTTTTTAACCCATTTAAGAGTCCACCCATCCAAGCCCCGGGCAGCTAGTTTGTCTAGGAGGATGCTGTGGGAGACAGTGTCGAATGCCTTACTGAAGTCTAGATAGACTACATCCACAGCCCTGCCCTCATCTACTAAGTGGGTCTCTTTTTGTCATAGAAGGAGACCAGGTTGGTTGAGCAGGACCTGCCTTTCATGAATCCATGTTGGCTGGCCCCGATGCCCTGACTGTCCTGCATGTGCCATGTAATGGCACTCAGTATGATCTGTTCCATCACCTTGCCTGGCACCGAGGTCAGGCTGACAGGCCTATAGTTCCCTGGATCATCCTTTCGGCCCTTCTTGTAGATGGGCGTTACATTTGCTAATTTCCAGTCAGCTGGAACTTCTCCAGTTAACCAGGACTGCTGGTAGATAATAGAGAGTGGTTTGGCAAGTTCATCTGCCAGTTCCTTCATTACTCTGGGGTGAATCCCATCCAGGCCCATAGCCTTGTGTGTGTCCAATTGGCACAGCAGGTCACTAACCGTCTCCTCCTGGATTACGGTGGGTTCACACAGCCCCCCCATCCCTAACTTCAGGCTCTGGGGGCTGAGTCTTCTGAGGACAACCGGTCTTGACATTAAAGACTGAGGCAAAGAAGGCATTGAGCACCTCTGCCTTTTCCTCATCCCCTGACACTACACTACCCTCCTCATTCAGCAAGTGATGGAGGCTCTCCTTGACCCTCCTTTTGCTGTTGATGTATTTGTAGAAACTTTTTTTATTATCTTTGACCGTAGCAGCCAAATCAAGCTCTAATTGAGCTTTGGCCCTTCTAATCTTCTCCCTACATGACCTGGCAACGTCCCTATAGACCTCCCAAGTTACCCGACTCTTCTTCCAGAGCAAGGAGGCTCTCTTTTTTTTCTTAAGTTCTAGCTTAAGTTCTCTGTTTAACCAGGCCGGTCTTTTTCCCCGACTGCTTGTCTTCCTACACACTGGGACAGCCTGCTCCTGAATATTTAGCAATTCCCTTTTGAAGCATGTCCAGCCTTCCTGGACTCCTTTGCCCTTCAGGACCAACTCCCAAGGGACTCGGTCCACCAACCTCTTAAATAGGCTAAAGTCTGCCTGCCGGAAATCTAAGGCAGAAGTTCTGCTCTTGCCCCTCCTTACTTCCCCCACTATCGAAAACTCTAACATTTCATGGTCACTATTCCCAAGACGGCCACCGACCCTCACGTCTCCCACTAAACCCGAAACATTATATATATTGGGTGCATCCCTGTCTTCTTCAGACAACAAGAAAGAAAGCAAAAATCCTAATAATGCCTATCTAGAATAGTGTACAGTGATACTGAATGCAAATAACCTAGATCAAAGACTCATCTGAAAGGAGGTATCTTGAAATGTACTCCACATCCGCTGTCCTCCAAGGAAGTTTAGACTTATATGAAAACTATTAACAAAGACGGAAGAGAACGAGAGATGCAGAAGTGAAACCTCACAAAATGCAAGAGGAAGATGAGATTATGGTAATCACAAAAGTCTTTTTCAAATATAGCCAACAAAGATTTTGTTGGAAGAAGGAAAAGTATGCCAAGGGAGTCACAGTCAAAGATTTTCAATAGCAAGGAAAACTGTAATGGGATGGAGACCAAGCATGACATAAGATGAACGACCTGACAAATCAGTGTTTGCATGTAGTATGGTAGTGTGTAATAAAAAAAAGAAAGAGAGGAAGCTGTGCTTGCATCTGAGGGGAGGAGACGTCATCTGGATGATAGATGGTAAGTGGGTAGGTTGACAGTAGATAGACCAAAGTTCCTGAGTAGATGCAGATGGCATATTCTTCCAAATTTTACCCTGATCTGATCACATCAAAGTGACAAGTTTTTAATCCAGTGATTCCTCTGCTACTTTCCATTCGTCTTCACAAGAACAGAAGTCGTCCAACATACAATGTATGAGACTCTTGAAATCCTGATAGGACTGAAATTTAGTACTATGATATTTATATTTTACAAGCACAGGAGATTAAAGTAATGTAATGCAATGTTAAAAGAAACTTTGAAACAAGTGCAGCTACAAGTCTAAAAGGCAGCAAAATGTGTGCTGTGAGAAACCTTGTCATGCTAGTTAGGACACATGATTAATAAATGTGATAGCAGAGATGTAATAAGACACAACACATAGATGAAATGCCACTGTTTACTAGCACATCAGAATTTCTGTGCATCTTTGGTAAGATAATATTTTGTAGCAAATTCAGACCTTCTGTTTCCTCAGAAGGCCAAGTTTCTTATGAACTACATGAAACAGACTTTGTGTCCATCTCGAATAAATCGCACAAGCGTGCCTTTGAGGATTTTAAAAACAGATTGATCACATCTTCAGCAGTGGCATTTTATACCTTTTTCCAGTCCCGCAGGGGAGGTGTCATTCCTATTGCACTGAGATGACAGGGAGCTCAGAGCACACTATTTCAGGTAGCCTGCCAATATTGATAATAAACCTATCAGTTCAGATGGTGCATTTCTGGTTAATATATGGACTTCCAAGGATTTCAGTGAAGCTTTGGAGCATGTTATTAAAAATACCTTCATCGCATGTTCAGAAATGTTAAATGACAAAAACCAGGCTGTCCTTAGGATGTCAAAAACTTCCTTAAGAGTTTAAATCTATGCCTGCAAACCTGCTAGTTAGCAGTAACTGTTCCTGGCACCTACTTGTCTGTGCATGCCCAAAATACAAATTTGAAGTGTGTGGGTAAGCACAATCTTGTTTGTTACATGAACAATATTATGGCTGGGTAAATATTCTGCATGAAATTATCTTGTCCTTTTCACAGCAGCTCCAGGTCTGGGCAGACCTATGTTTTTTAAAAGGTGCTCAATATCTTAGACCAATCTCACACCAGCACATGGACACTGGAATGGTCAACAATTTGAGGCATGCCCACTTGTTTTGGTTTGAACCATTTTGCTGAACTGTTCCTAGGATACTCGTAGCAAGGTCTCACCCAGCTGGTCACATCTCCACTAAGTAGCATTGAATATGGAGTAGGCGGGAACATGTTTCCAGTACAAGCTCAGTGTTGAAACTGTTCACCTTGTTCACAGTAGTACCTCAGTGGCACTGTCTATCCCCTCTTCCCTGAAAGACCCACTTCTGAAAAGGACAATACTTAGATCCTTTTAGAGAACTGATGTGCTGCATATGCTGAGATACCTATAGACATCAGGCTGGGGAGGTAATCAGCTCTACCTATAGCAGAACTGGGGGAGCAAAACGGATCGAGATGTTCTAGTGCTGTCCACCTCCAAAGAGAAATCCAAATTGCTCTGAATCATGTTTCTGTCACACGCTTCTGGCTGGGCTAGCCAGTGCCTGCCCAGAAGTCAGCTTTTTCTGTGCAGGACTGAGCAGCATCTTCTGCCTCAGAAGCCTGCCAGAACTGCAGCCTGCAGTAAGAGAAATGGTTTAGTCAGGAAGAACAGATGTGGCATGGAATATTAAATGAGCATCTGGATCTGTTCAGGTGAGGGAATATTCTGTATCCCAGTAAATATCTCTGTTGATTGACTTCTGTGTGTTTGCATACACGTGGTGAGCAATCCAAAATCGTTGCCGTTAACCTGCCTTGCCTTTGAACAATCAAGAAATCTGGTCTCAAGAGCATCAGGAGGGCCTTTGCTAATAGAATCAGGCATTATGTTTGTGTATGTGGTTGTTCACCTCCTTGCGCATTGGGCTGCTTCAGTTTCTGTGCATCACACTGGGTACACACAGAGCTCCATGGATGATCTGAGTATCAGATAACTTTGAATGATGATTAGTCACTTGGCTTTGAAGATGTTAGCTTTAGCTTGTTTGGTTTAAGTCTCTCCATCCGCATAGCACACAGACTTTGAAATCGTGTGGATACACAGTAACAGGTTATTTGTACACTGAGCTATTTTTGAATGACATTTGATAAGCTAAACCCCCATCATCTTTTGTTCAGAGTTTAGTAACATGCAAAATTGAAAGGGCTTGTGTACTGCACTGAGTAGCTATAGCAATGGGAAGAAACAAGCCCTTCTTTTTAAAAGGGAAAAAGAACAGGAAAGGAGCATAATATTGCATGCTCTGTTCCCTTGGTCTCAATAAAATAAAATTGAGAGGGATAATATGCAAACAGAACTTCTTTACGTGCTTATGAAGTGTGGAAATACATTTTCAAGAGAGCCAAACACCTGAAGGCCAACTGTTTTTTTGCAGGCAAAATAATAATATAAATCCATATATATAAAAAGAGAGAGCGTGCACAACTGAAAGTGACAGTGATGATGCCTTTCAACCCAAGATCATGACGGATTTCATACAGTTAATTATTTATAGATTTTGTTACCTAATAGAGAAGATTAAAATTGGTATTACTGGAAAGTATAGAGAAAGGAACCTGAAGCTGTATCTAAACATTGAGTTTGTTGACCTGATTTTTGGAGAGGAGGAGTACCTGGAAACATTGAATCCCAAAACCCTCACTCAAGTTATGAATGCGATTTTCTTTCATGCGAAGTTCACAGAAAATTTGCTGCATTTAAGACTGGAGGTTTAAAAAATCTACAAAAAAAATGTGTATAAAGTATCACAGAAACTTTTGAAATGCTACCAAAAATCCTTGGTTGTTGGCAGTTTCAAATGTCAGAACTTTGCTAGTCCATCATGTTTTGAAGCTGGGAAACCCTTGATCATCTCTCTTGTTTAAACAGTGAATGGTTTCATTTTGGGAGTTTGAAAATAAATGAAAGCTGTCTTTAGATAAGACTGAATAAATGTTATCTTTGCACTTAGTAGAGTCACCTCCTGCTGCTAAACAGGTTGTCTGCCTTGGCTACGCAATGGGCTTTTATCCTGTTCTCTTTTCATTAACAATCCATTAGATCTTTTTCTTTTAATGCAATTAGCATGGTAGTTGGTTTTGGGAATGAACAAGGAGAACCCAGCCAAGAAGAAGGTCAGGCAACACATTGAGAAAGAAAAAATCTCAATCTGCTTTTTTTTGGGGTATTATTTCATTAGAAAAGGCTGCAGTTCATCCTGATCAAATCTAAACACGTATTAAGATCTCATCTCAGCCCTTGGAAATTCTCCTTTGATGTCCAGTTGCTAATTTCTATCAGAGTTGCCAGTGTGAACTCTCTATGTTTGTACCTCCTGGATGGGATGCTGGCCCTGCTGATTCGCATGTTAGTTGTCAGTAGACAGAACTGCTGAAATTAACTCTCTTTGGAGTAAATCCACGCTGCTTTTCTTTTTAGGGCAAAATAACGCTACTTGCCATCTGAGTGGAGTGAAGGTCACTTCTGTGCAGCTCTGTCTTCAGCTGGATGAAATTCAAGTGTTAGTTACTGCTTAGAAACCTAATGCTTTCCATTGCCTGGACTCTTCATTGCTCTGCTGTTGATTTGTACTGTTACACTGGGTTTAGGTGACGTTAGTAAGATCACCTGAATACCTCTGGGAATCCTTCACCGGTGTAGCAGCAACTTTCTCTTGATACTGAGCTATAAAAGCATCAAGCTACAGCCGACTGCCTAGTTCCTGGTCTTTTTATTCTTCTTTAACTATTTACTTTAAAAAAAAAGCTTTTTTTTTTCCTTTTCTCATGGGATGATAATATGATGATAATTTAGAAAAGGTGATTAAATTAAATTAAAAGGTGATTATATTAAAAATGCAAAGTTGTGTGTACTATTAAAGAGATTCTGTTCTTCTGCTATTAAAAGTGATGCTGACCTAGACAATACTCACCTCTAATCCTTTTTATTTCTGTTTGAAAATGTAACTAGATGGTGTATGTGATGAGAGAGGATTACGTGAGTTCCTAGAAACCCCAAAGAACAAGTATGTATGTGTTTCCTTTAGTGAATTTCATCATTTTTTCTTTTTTTTTTTCCCCCTTCAGTTTACAAGATCTAAGGGAGAAATGTGATTATAATGATCACATGGAACAGTTATAAATGTTTACATATAGTACTCTCTGCCCTTGCAACTGGAAATGCTGTCTGAAGTACTTGAATAGACTTTGTCCTTTCAATGCCAGTTATGAAACTTTTGGTTTCAGTAAGCAAAATCTACTTTTTACTGCATGATTTTAGAAATTAATTTTTTCTCTTTTTTCAATTGGAGGTTTTGAAACAACTAGGAAAAAAAAGGATGTGCTTGGTTCTAATGAGATTTACGTCACTGCTTTTTTCACAGTAACAAAAAAGGAAAAGATTTCATATATCTCTAGTTGAGAAACACTAGATGCACAGATGGGGACAGAGACGATTCTCTTTGACAGGATACACAATTGGTGTGAAGGCAAGAGAGAAGTTTGGGATTTGGAGTTTGAATTTATTCAGTATGAACACTTTGGTTGCTTATTTGGTACTCTGGTAACAAGTGAATAGCATGAATCAACACTTTGAGCTTTTTTGAAACTTGAGGAATTTCGGTTTCACATGCAGATTTCTAGAATGGGATTTAATTCAAAATAAGAAACATAAGTTTAGGTGTCTACAAGCCCTCTAGTTTTCTGAACTCCTTCTCTGTGGAGAACTAGTGTGGGGTACAGCTACCTTGTTATACCAAGTGGTGCTACTTAACTGTGTGAGGTTTACTGCCTGGTCTCGAGCCGCCTCTCCAGAAAGCAAAGATCTCTTGTGAGTCCTACATAATGTCCATTCATCCTTTGCAAGTGTCTTGGGTGTCCTGTGGCATCTTGGACATACCGTGGTGTAGGCAGCTGGATTCTGCTCCAAGACAAGGGAGCCTGGTGAGTCATTTACTTCATCCAGAAGTGGACGTACAGGCCACCATTTAAATTCATGTCTCTCTTATAGGCCTTGTATAATGTTGGCAGTCTGTGCAGATTTTGGACACGGCAGGAAGGATCTGTGTGCATGGGCAACTCTACTGATCCTTTTGTGTCTGGTCAGCTCAGTATCTTTCCAGGCAATTTTGATTGTATTGGCTATTTCCATGGACTACAAGGGAGGGTTTAGACAGCAAAGGTGCCTATAGACACCTAAATCAGGTGTCTATAATTAAGATCAAACAGAATCCTGGCCTTTCTAGCAGTTGAAAAATCTGAATTTGGACCATAGTTTCTAATACATTGAAGCTTCAAAGAAAGCTTGACCTTGGATTCAGACTCATGTCTTGGAAAATCTGATCACTTGGGAGAAAATAGGTAACAATCTTAAAAGTGTGTTTTTATCCTTATCAAATGTATTTGCATTCTGGAGTTTTCATATGCTGGTTTCTAACACTTCTTTTTGGAAAGGACATATCCACTCTTCCCTTCTGGTGGTTTATTTTCTAGCGTAAGTCAGGCTGCATGGTTAGAATAATTATGAAAAGTGAGCCACACAGTGGAAAAAAACAGCTTGGGAAAAATATTCCTATTGCCTTTGTTTTCTTTTTTGCCTAAAAGGTTTTGCAGATGCTTAACATATGAAAGCTGAAACATTAGACAGGAGCTCCATTGAGCTTCATGCTCTCTTTCAGGCAGAAAAGTTACTTAGCAAATTTTGGTACATGGAAAGAAAGAAGAGAAAGAAATGCACCACATCACAGTCAAATGTGGTAAGTAGGACTATGTTTTATTTCTCATTAAGGAATAGCAAATTGGAATTGTGGAAAGACAATGTAAAAGGATAAGACTAGAGCTTTAATGTGGAAATAAAGGACTTGATTTGATGCACAGTTATCAGAGATTTCATTCTATATTCCACCATAAGTCATCACATGTTGCTATCAGGTTTTGTTATTTGCAATGCAGTTTTGTTTCCTTGCAGTTCAAGTCCTTACTAAAAAGAAATGATTGGCTGTCCCTTGCAAATCTTTAGAAGAAATACATTACCTGGGTTTGGAGAAATTATCAATGATCTCATTCTCAGAAGTATTTAGTATTATGGGTCAAAATTTTGGACAAAGTACTCTCTGTATCCCCAGCAATCCTTTCTTGTTGTAGAGGGCCCTTTGCAGTTCTACTACATTTATTCACTCTTAAACACTATTGGATTGAAATCTTTTGTTCTTGTGAAGAGCCATGTTCTCTATATTCTTATAGCTGTTAGCTACTACATTAGCTGAACATAGTTTAACTACAGTTTTCATTGTCAATTATTAATTAATATTTTATTCTATGTACTTTGCCAAATGAAACTGCTGTGAAGTTAATAAGTTAATAAGTGTGCAGGGTTTTTTTAAGGTGAAAATGAGGGAAATTGCTTTTGCAGCAAAATTCATCTATAGAATCTGTTGTGTCATACAAGGATAATGCCAACAACATACTCCAGTGAGCAAGCAAAGCAGTTCACAGCCTTGTCCTATTGTTAGGGTGCTGATTAAGCACTCGTAGAGCTGAATCCTGGCAGGGCAAAAATCTGCAGCTTTGTAATTCAGGCTGCATTCAGTTGCACTGGTAGACTTCCACATTCTTTGAAATGTCAAGCTTTGTGTCATGTTTATATTTTGACCTACTCAGGTCCTAACGCTCTTTTAAAAATATGTGCTTTCCACACAACCAACCACTCCAGTCTGCAGTGGCTTTCTGCAAGCGAAATTCAATGGGAGAGGCTCTTTTGTTCTCTGCAGCACTCCAGGGATTACTGATGTTGGCAGCTGCTATTTTTTTTGAATCTTCAGTCTGCTCATGATGCTTTCAAATGTCTTTTTGCTGAAAGCAATTTGAGTCCAATTTAAAACATATATTTCTGCCATTACAATTGACACAGGTTTTAATTTCAGACTGAAAGAACATCAATTTATCATTTGGCTTTTCGTGGTGTTTTTATAAGGGCTACATTCTGCCTGGCCTTCTAGGAGGGGGAGCACTTGCAAGGCTTTGGGAGAAAGTGATAGGTGGCTTTGGTGCTGAACTGGGACCTATAGACACCTGCCAAGAGTACCTCTGTCAGGACACCTCAGCTCTGCATAGCCAGAAGATGTGTTCAGCTGCATCTGGACAGGGTCAGAAGGAAGGAAAGATTTTCTGGTCAATGGCTGACTCCCTGAGAGCCTCTTTCAAGCTCTCTGTATGCTATTCTTGTTTCAATTCACTTTGCTTAAAGAACTCATCACAACTGCAAAATTGCATACTAGGAGGCCTCTCCGTTAACTGGCTAGGTAGAAGTGAAAGCTTTCTGACAGCGTGGGTAACACTTCTTTCATGTTTTAAAAATCTGGAAATTAAATCACCTTTTAGATAATAATCCTTGATGATAACACCACCCCTTTTTCCATGAAATGATGAACAACTGGGTAACCTCCATTCCCATATATCCATTGCTTTTTGGTATTCAAGCAAAATTGCTAGTTTTTTCTCAGTTAAGAGATAGATGTACACTGAGTTGATGGTATCCCAAATATTATCTCTATCTTCCTCTTACATGAAAGCTTCTTTATTAATGACAAGGGACCACTTCTTAATCTTAAAAGGTGATTTCTTATGAAGGAACTCTGTTTAGATGGATGCTTTCAATTGACAGATAAATTGCAATAATATTGCACTTCATCATGTAACAGATCTTTATAACAGCAAAACAGGGACACATGAAGTGGATATGACTATCAGGGAATTGTATATTTGAGCGGCAAAAGGCAATGTAATGATTTTAGACTCTTGACAACACTTTTGCAAAATACATGTGAGGATGTGGTTGGAATCTTTTTGCTGACAAAGCCCAGCTACAAAAGATTTGAGAGGCCATGGGGATGTGGGTCCAAATTTCTTGCTGAAATTTCTCTGCTTCATGCTGGATTATGAAAAAGAACAGGAAAAATGGCCCCAGGCCCTCCAGTCATGTTGCTGTCTTCCACTTAGAATGGGAAATCAAGCCTGAAGTGTTCAAAAGCTGGACTATGACAAGATACAATGGCAGATTTTGAATGCACTTAGTCAAAGTTCCTCGATCATACAGCATGCAGCCCCATTGGTTTGAAGTCAGAAAGATTAAGTTGTTAAAAAAATTATGTGCAAGCTCAATCAGCTCTTCAGTCTAGACTTTGAATAGCCAACAGACCAGCTTCCAGTGATTTCAGACAATTGCTTGGCTCATACTGGGACAGAATCACTGATAAATGTTTCCAATTGTACACTTCATTACAACTTTTCAATGCATCTTTAACTTCTTGGAGCTAGAATTCACTGTGCGCATTTGATTGCAGCCCAGCATCTGGTGCTGATAAACCCTGTTTCTTGGTGTAAAGCTGCTCAGTATAATTAGAGACTATTCATGGCAGCTAGCAACAAAAATCCTTTTCCAGATGCTGGAACTTTCACAGCATTGCTTGTAACTTTTTTTAAGGTAATTTGTTGCATCTCTCAAAAAATCCAAGGCAGTCTTTTACTGCTGAACCTATGTTCTGTTTCAGCAGTCTTCATCTTGTCATAGCAAACTTTTAAAGTCTTTTGACTGAATTCTTAAATGGCAAACAATTAGGAAAGGAGAGGTGGAGAAAATTCAGCTAAAAACATTTGCTGATAGCTTTGGGCATCTCACTTCTGTGTTCTAACTAGAAAGCGTGTGAGGCAGAGACAGTATTGATGCATTAGGCAGGGAGAAATTGTGTTTTTGAAACATTAATAAAAACTTTTCAAAACTTTCCTCAGTGTAAAATATGGATTCTTTCAGCAATTAGTCCCTGTATCCTACCAGGTCTGTCATGATCTATTTTTATATTTATAGAAGAAAGGTTCCACACCAGACTGAGGCACAGGCAACCTTAGATACTTTACCTTAGACCTCTCCATTTGTGTGGTGGATAATTGGGATGATAAAAGCAAGATCACCACCCTGAAAATTGACGAAGGGCTATTCGGACTTCATCAGGCCCAGGAATTAAAGTTTCTCAAATTGATGTCAGGCATTTCTGGTCTGCTGCAAGCAGCACCCTCTGACTGTGCTGAGTGTGTCAGTGAGAAGGGTCTTGCTGCACAGGGAAATCATTAAGGTAGGATATGAATGTAAAGTGTCACAGCTATTCTATAGTAACTGTTCTCTAGATACATGTTCTGCACAGCGGGGAGAGACGGTCCAGGGCTGTTTCTGCATGTCAGTAAGAAAGGCCTGAAAAAAAAAAAGGCATATTAAAATAGTTGCTTCAGGAAGATAGAATAAAAAAGAGGAATATAGATAGGGAGTAAATGTTACATCCTTTCAGGTTCTGGGAACTCTGATTTCATGCAGCATCAGATGGACTTTCCCATGGCGTGCTGCACAGATCCCAACCACAGAGAGGTTCCCAGCATGTGAAGGGACAGAAGAGTTACTCTTCTATCTATAGTGTTTTTATTCTGTTTTCTTAAAGCAGCTATTTTAATATTCCATTTATTGTCAGGCCTTTCTTGCTGTCATGCTGAAAGAGCCCTGCACTCTCTTTCCCTCTTTCTCTCTCTCCCCCGCTCCACCCTGCTCAGTGCAGAACAATACATTTATATTGGAAAACAGCACTGGCCCTGTCATGAACTCTCTTGATATTCCACAACAGCTACCCTGAAGCTTTCCCTTTATAGACCTTGAGTAAGAGTTCTCAGACTCCAAAAAATTATAACCCTGAATTGCCCATACTTTAAACAGACAGAGAAAAAATTACTGATAGTGTATACAATAGTTATGAATATATTTTAAGCACACATTATTAGGTACTGAACTGAGTAGTATTTTTCATAAGGACTTTCAGTGCTCTGCTGTTCTTACATATATGTCAGGACAGGACTGCAACATGATGTTGCACACTTTGGTATGTCAGTATGCACCCTTAAATTCAACCCTCTTTCATCTTCCTTCATTTATACTTTTGTAGCTTTTGTAGGGGTTTCGTATTGTGAATAGGCATATCGTGGAGTTTTTAGAGGTTAAAAACAGCACCTTGCCTTCCTTCTGAATATTTGGTGGTGTTGAGCCCTTGGAAGTCTGAGGAGCATCACCACCAGCCACCTTCCAGAGTGACGGGACAGCTCCAAAAGCTGACTGGGCACCCTCGTACCTGCTGGCTGAAGGAAACTGCAGCTTACACTGGGGTAATGGGCTCAAACCTGGTGGCACAATAAGACTGTAGCACAAAAGGTTATAGCAAAATGTGAACAAAATCAGAATGAATTCTATGGTGTGATGTAGATGGGAGAATCTGAGCACCAAGTACCTCCAGAACAATCTGACGAATAAGAAAAGAATGTGTGTCGATAGAAAGAAAATCTCTTGCATTTGCCCAGGCACACTAGCATCTTCCGAGACTTCTACATGAAAACTGATCACAAACGATTTTGTAGCCATCTCCTCAATGATATAGCTTGACTCTCTTTTGTACTCACAGTGTAGTAGGTCCAATATGATACACAATTCTTTTACTGGGCTTCTCAGGGAAGACTTTTATATGTGAGGGACGATATCACAGAAGCAACCAGCTGGGAGAGGTGACGCAGGGTTTATTGAAAACAGGCTGCCCTTGTCTCCCTGCAGTGCCAGGAGCTATCCAAAATCTGATCAACACAACAAGCTGCTCAAACACGCTTTCTGCTCACGAGGCTCTGCCAGGAGTGTCAGTCTTCCGCACACTAAGTCAGCTTGATTTGCTGCATGTTTGGATCCCAGTCAACAATTTGCTCTGCAAGGTGGCCTGCTGCTGAAGGGTTGTCATTTAATCATTCCTGTGAGCGTGCAGGGTGAAACTACCTGTGGGTTTTATGCCAGATATAAGGATATTACTAAGAGTTGGGCTTGGGCTTGCCAGGTGCTCATCTGGTGGCAGTGGTATGGACTGATCACATCCCCGAGAGTTTAACTCTTGAACTAAAGCAAAGATGGGACCGCAGAGCAAATGAAACATATTTCTTAGAGACATCTGGAATGTGCCAGGAGCACCATCAGCCTGGCTGAGTGGCCTGCTCACATGTTGGCTAACTGTGAGGGAGAGTTTTTCACCAAAATCATGTATCTCCAAGTCAGCATATGGACTGGTATAGAGAAGGCATGACTTAGCAGTCCATGCAGAGCAATTAGTAGGACTTTGGCAGGTTATTAACATTTACAATACCACTTTACTTCTCTCCTAGCATGAACTGAACCACTTGCAGCTCATTGGTAAAACCTCTGCAGAACCTCATTTTGTTTTAGACTGTGTCAACTGTCTTTTCAAGTAAGGGAAAAGTATAATAGCTACAGAGCATTGACTCGTAGGTTTCTGGTTTTCTGTGAGAAATACTGGAGTGAGGAGTTTTTGGTGGGATTTGCAGACAGTGCAGCTGTTAATGCTGGCTGAGCACACAGTGAATGCACACAAATTCTGGAGCTTTGTGAGTGACTTCTATTTAAGCCAGGAAAACAGCAGCCTTTGCAGCATTGCTCTTAGCATTGTATTTATAACTCCTGTCCTTGCCCTGTGCTCTGATCGTCTCAGTTCTCAATGGTGTCTGTGGGGAACTGGACACCTTATTTCTACCACAGATGTTTTTCCCTGAAGCTCCTGTACAGCATCAGAAATTCCTAGGGAATAGCTCTAGTAGCTGCTGTGGCTTCTTCCTGGAAGTGTTTCCATCTTTCTGGAGGTGGTGGTACCTTGGCAGGTGTGCCAAGCCAATGATAATCTATATAAAAGTTCTGGGACTTCTCTGAAGGCCTTATTTCCCTTCCTCTTATTCAATGTGGCCCAGCCTAGTGGAGTAAAGCATTGTGCTTTTGCCTCAAGAAGAAAGAAATCATCAGCTAGCCAGGGGGTGGGCTAATGTACTTAATACACTGACACACTTCCTATCAACCTTAAAGAGGTGTCAGGAGATGCTGTGGCTCTGTTGTCTTCAGCTGACTCCTCTTTGCCTTTCTTAAAGTAGGAGTGCTGCCTTGCCAGCCTATGTAAACCAGTTTGAACTAAATGTGGTGCTCTGCATGTACCCTTGCTACAGCAGTACATCCCCAATGAGTAAACCAAATCCTCTTTTGGCTGTAGGACATCGCTAAAAGACTGACATGATTCCTTCCTCAGCCCTGAACAGTATGGGCAGGTTCCTCTGCTGCCATATACACTATGGTGAGGGATTGGCATACATGGGAAAGGATTGCTTGTCCAGAGAATGCATGCCAGATCAAGTGGGAATTTCTTCCTATTTGTAAGAAAACAGCATCTGAGATTATGTAAGTCTTAGTGTTTTCACTGTTTATGTAGCTGAGCAGACAGAAGGACGTAGAGAGACTGTCACTCTAAAAATTGCGACATTAAATTATTCCCTAAAGCGATCATTGCTGTTGTTGATATTTTAGAATTCACACAACACATTGAAACAAGAGGAAAAACCCAAATGCAGAATAAAACTGAAGCTATAAATCTGCTGAAGTTACCAAAGTTATTCTGAAGCTAATTATGACTGTATGCAAAACAAATTAAGTGAGAACTGAATTAATGAAGACTAGCTACCTCCCAAAGCTAATGAGGCATGCTTTATACCCATAGCTCTTCAAATTGAAAAATTAACCATGCTGCAGCCAAAAAGAAAGAAAGAAATAAAGAAAGAAGGAAAGAAAGAAAGAAAATTATTAAAAAAGAGTTGAGGAAGTTTGTTAAGAATAGTATAGAAGACAAGAAAAGCAGTAAGATACATGCTCCCTAGCTGTTTAATGTTCTTCCTTGACATGCTTTTCTAAAAATCTAGTTACCTTTCTCTGCTTCTTCTCTGCTTTGATAGGAACTTCTAGTGCTACTGGGCTAAAGAAAACAACAAAAAACTGTTGATTTGGGGCAGGTTTTTTCAGTTTTCCTTGGACAATTTCCATAGTATTTAAATTTAAGGATATGGGCCCAGTACTGTGCAGTAAGAGAGGCAGTTGAGTTGGCTGAGGCTGATTCTCTATCTCCCAGTATGACAAGTAGGGGTTATTTTCAGCTGGTGTTCTGTGGTCCATGCCACCCACTCACCATTAAGCTTTTATTTCTTCCCTTTTGCAATCGTCTATTTCATTTTGTCTGTCTATTGTACTCTTTTACTTTCATAAATCAAAATCCCTGTCTTCAACTTATTTCTTTTCCCTGTTGTTGTGCATCTGCAGCCATATTTTTGTCTGGTGAAATGGAGCATCTTTGCCACTCACTAGGAGAAATAATAATAGCAAAGTGTTTGGATCAATATCTCATCTGTTCAGAAGAAATGTGTAAATATATGCCTTAAAGGGGCTACTTGACATCTGTTTCATTGAACAGCATATTTATTTACAGGGGGAATTTTAATTACAAAGGCAATGAAAGTATTACATAATCTTATTTGGTGATGCCAGAATTTAAATTTAGAACATTACCGTGAAATGTATACAACTTTTAAAGGCTCCTGAATCATCTGCTGCCAATACTGTTGTGTTGCAGCTTTTGTTAAACCAAACTGAAAATTAAACAAAAATGAAAAAATAGAAAGATAAATAAAAGTGAAAAGAGTTATACAGTAGCAGCAAGGAGGTGAACAAAGTGTTCTTGACTACAAGCTACCACAATTCCCTTACTTTATATATATATCTCTATGGTAGAGTCTAATAATTAGATTAGTAAAACTGTCTTTGCAACAGAAATCCATTTCACCTCTCATTATCAATGAAACAAATTTTAACAATTATAAGATGCTGACGAATCACTTTTTCTATTCCTATCCTTAAATAACTATTTAAAATGAAGAAAAACTATTTCTGAAATTAATTTCATATAGGAAACAGCGTTGAAAGATTCCTTTCACGATTCCTTCTCATGGGCCACAGCTGACCCAAGTCTTTTTAAATGATTCCTGACAGAATTATGTTTTACCTGTTCATGAAAATACAAACTAAACAACCCACTACCCCCTCCAACTTATGCTATCAAAATGTCCCTGCTGAAATGTTAAATTATACCAGAGCTTGATTATTCTTACTTTTAGCAAGTTTTCCCAAGGTTTAATATTTTTATACTGGTTTAGGTAAAATAAGAATTGTTCTTTTGGTGCTAAATCTTCTTACAAAATATTAATAAAACCAGAAAAATTATGAAACATACCAGTTACTTCTCCCCCTCCCTCTTACTGTGTTTGTTTGCTCATTTGTGCCCCCTACAAGCTTATTTTATGCTGTAACCAAAGGTATGAAACCATAGAAATTCCAGCGGAAAAGCTGGTCAGCATCCGCTTGTGCAGTTCCGAGAAAACTGTCTGCTTTAGACCAGGCATTTGAAATGTGATAGCTAATATAAAATCAGTCAGTCCTTCAGAAGCATCTTGCTTACAAATAATAACAATTCTTGGCTGGACTTCAGTTGCTTTGTGGCAAGGAGCAACTTGGTAATCACAGAATCACAGAATCACAGAATGTTAGGGATTGGAAGGGACCTCGAAAGATCATCTAGTCCAATCCCCCTGCCGGAGCAGGATTGCCTAGACCATATCACACAGGAATGCATCCAGGCGGGTTTTGAAGGTCTCCAGAGAAGGAGACTCCACAACCTCTCTGGGCAGCCTGTTCCAGTGTTCGGTCACCCTCACCGTAAAGAAGTTTTTCCTCATATTTATGTGGAACCTCCTGTGTTCCAGCTTGCACCCATTGCCCCTTGTCCTGTCAAGGGATGTCACTGAGAAGAGCCTGGCTCCATCCTCATGACACTTGTCCTTTACATATTTATAAACATTAATGAGGTCACCCCTCAGTCTCCTCTTCTCCAAGCTAAAGAGACTGTCCTGGTTTGGCGTAAACCAGGCCGATTTTCCTTTCAGTGATTTTTACTTTCAGCTAAGTTTCCTCTAAGTAACTGCATTTTCTGAAACTAACTGCATGTTTTTGCAGACAGTGTCTGCTTCCAGGACTGATAACGCTCGAAGTTTGTAGTTATCACTGAGGCACCGGTAGGGATGTTGTGCAGAAAGGCTCTTGCTGTACTTATTCTTGAGAGAAACCAAGGTCACTGCTGAATTCCTCATTGCTTACGAGTGAAGAGCCGAAGGGGGGTCGCAGCTGCAGTGGGGAGCGGACAGGGCAGGTGACCCAAAATTGCCCAACGAGGGTATTCCATCCCATACACGTCATTCTCGGTATAAAGTGGGAGGATCACGAGGGTCTCGCTCTCTTTCTGCTATGGCCGGTGTCCAGGGAGGACTCCGTCTGTTTTCCTGCTGCCCCCGATCCCGATCCGTGCGTTCCTGAATCCAGCTCTTGACCATCGCTAGGCCCAGCCTGGGCCTTCCCGGAGCCTGCCCTGCAGTGCCGGTGGTGACGTGGCTGACTTCAGGGGAGCTCAATCTTGGTTTTGTATATATATTTGTATATATTTGATTATTTCTATTATTATTATTATACTTTTTTTTTTCATTATTATAGTTTATTAAAACTGTTTTAATTTTCCAACCCAGAAGTCTCTCTACCTTTTCCCTTTCCCTTTCCCTCTGGGGGGAGGGGGGGCGATAACAGAGGGCATCTGCCGCAGGTTTAATCGCCAGCCCAGCTTTAAACCGTGACAGAGACCCAGCTCCCTCAGCCTCTCCTCATAAGGGAGATGTTCCACCCCCTTAATCAACTTCGTGGCTCTGCGCTGGACTCTCTCTAGCAGTTCCCTGTCCTTCTTGAACTGAGGGGCCCAGAACTGGACACAATATTCCAGATGCAGCCTCACCAGGGCAGAGTAGAGGGGGAGGAGAAGCTCTCTTGACCTGCTAACCACACCCCTTCTAATACACCCCAGGATGCCATTGGCCTTCTTGGCCACGAGGGCACACTGCTGGCTCATGGTCATCCTGCTGTCCACCAGGACCCCCAGCTCCCTTTCCCCTATGCTGGTCTCCAACAGGTCTGTCCCCAACTTGTACTCATACATGGGGTTGTTCTTGCCCAGATGCAGGACTCTACACTTGCCCTTGTTATATTTCATTAAATTTCTTCCCGCCCAACTCTCCAGCCTGTCTAGGTCTCTCTGAATGGCTGCGCAGCCTTCCGTTGTGTCAGCCATTCCTCCCAGTTTTGTGTCATCAGCGAACTTGCTGACACTGCACTCTATTCCCTCGTCCAAGTCATTAATGAATATATTGAACAGTACTGGTCCCAGTACCGACCCTTGAGGGACTCTGCTAGACACAGGCCTCCAACTGGACTCTGTCCCATTGACCACCACTCTCTGGCTTCTTTCCTTCAGCCAGTTCACAATCCACCTCACTACCCGATCATCCAGACCACACTTCCTCAGTTTAGCTGCGAGGATGCTGTGGGAGACCGTGTCAAACGCTTTCCTGTAATCAAGATAGACCACATCCACAGCTTTACCATCATCTATCCACCGGGTTATGTCCTCATAAAAGGCTATCAAGTTGGTTAAGCATGACTTCCCCTTGGTGAAGCCATGCTGAGTACCCCTAATGATCCCCCTATCCTTGATGTGCCTAGAGACAGCACCAAGGACAAGTTGTTCCATCACCTTTCCGGGGATGGAGGTGAGGCTGACCGGTCTATAGTTCCCCGGGTCCTCCTTCTTGCCCTTTTTGAAGACTGGAGTGACATTCGCTTTCCTCCAGTCCTCAGGCACCTCTCCCGTTGCCCACGACTTAGCAAAGATGATGGAGAGTGGCCTAGCAATGACTTCCGCCAGCTCCCTCAGCACCCGCGGGTGCATCCCATCAGGGCCCATGGATTTATGGACGTCCAGGTTGCTTAATTGGTCCCTGACCCAGCCCTCATCTACCAAGACAGATTCCTCCTCTATCCTGACTTCTTCTGGGAGCTCAGGGGTCCGGGGTTCCTCAGGACAGCCTCCAGCAGTATAGACAGAGGCAAAGAAGGCATTCAGTAACTCCGCCTTCTTTTTATCCTCTGTCTCCAGGGCCCCCACCTCATTCGTCAGTGGGCCTACATTGCCTCTAGTGTTGGTTTTACCTGCAATGTATTTGAAGAAACCCTTTCTGTTGTCCTTGACCTCTCTTGCAAGGTTTAATTCCAAGGAGGCCTTAGCTTTCCTAGTTGCCTCCCTACATCCTCTGACAACAGACTTATATTCCTCCCAAGTGGCCAGCCCCTCCTTCCATGATCTCTACACCCTCTTCTTCCACTTGAGTTTACCCAGCAGTTCCCTGTTTAACCATGCAGGTCTCCTGGTACCCTTCCTTGACTTCCTACCTGCTGGGATGCTCTGATCTTGAGCTCGGAAGAAGCAGTCCTTGAATGCTAACCAACTATCTTGGGCCCCCTTACGTTCTAGTACCCTGTCCCATGGGATTTCCCCTAGCAATTGCTTGAAAAGGCCAAAGTTGGCCCTCCTGAAGTCCAGGGTTGTGATTCTGCTAGCTATTCTGTTCCTGCCACATGAGATCCTGAACTCTACCATCTCATGGTCACTACAACCAAGGCTGCCCTCAACCTTCACCTCTTCAACCAGACACTCCTTGTTAGTGAGGATAAGATCCAGCAGCGCTCCTCTCCTAGTTGGCTCATCCACCATTTGCATCAGAAAGTTATCATCAATGCACTGGAGGAACCTCCTGGACTGAGGATGGCTGGCTGAGAAGGCCTCCCAGCAAATATCAGGGTAGTTGAAATCCCCCATGACAACCATGCCCTGTAATTGAGAGACTGCTCTCAGCTGCCTGTAGAAGGCCTCATCACCCTCCTCATCCTGATCTGGTGGCCTGTAATAGACACCCACAACAGTATCACCCCTGCCAGCCTGCCCCTTAATTCGCACCCACAAACTCTCAACTCGCTCCTGATCTGCCCCTGGACAGAACTCATTACATTCTAGCTGCCCACTCACATAAAGAGCAACTCCACCACCTCTCCTTAGTGGCCTGTCTTTCCTGAACAGGACATAGCCATCCATGACCACGTTCCAGTCATGCGAGGTGTCCCACCAAGTCTCTGTAATTGCCACTAGATCATAGCCCCCCGACCGAACACGGATTTCCAACTCCTCCTGTTTATTCCCCATGCTGCGTGCCTTGGTGTATAGGTATTTCAGTAAGATGGACTGTTTTTCAAGCCAGTTCTCTTAAATGCTTGTGAACTTGAGAGGAGGATTTTATTTGATTTATTTGTTCTCAGTTCCTAATTGCCACATCTTCCAGCAAAAGACTGACAAAAGGGAATTGCAAAGTCTTAGTCACTACATTTTGGAATTAGTTTAAGTACAAAGATAATAAGTCACTTCTCTAATCCTAGCATATTTTCATTTTAGAGTTTGAAAACCAGTTTATGGCATTAAGGAATTAAAGTCTGCTTGAGACTTCTGTGTGAAACTAGAACTGATTGGTTAAAAGGTGTGAAAATAGCAGTATTGTTTCCAGATGTTTGTGAGAGCTGTATTCTTGTAATTGCGTCATGTCTTTGCATGGTTCTTTATCACATTACTTCTGAATTCATGCAGAGTGACATTAATTTCAGTATAACATATGACTTACATCTGTTTTATTTATTCCTTTTCATCCCCTCTGTCACACTTCTTACTAGGCTTTTGTGACATATTAAAGAAAACAGTTAACTCATCTTTCCGATGAGCTTTTTGAACAGCAAATTTACTGGTGTTGTCTCTTACATAAGTATATATCAGTAGAGATGAACAAGAGTGTGTTTCTGTTCTTTCACAGTTAAGTTGGTTCAAGCTGTCAGGTTGAACGATTTCTACGTTGCTAACCTTAGCTAAGGGCAAAGCCTTGGCTCCACCTATAGAGCTGGTGTATGAAACCATCAGTTTTATATTAAGACAATCTTACTGCAAGAAAAAAGCATGGGCATACACAAATTACTTTAGTTAAGGGAAAGCATTATTTCTCCTCCCTAGTAAGGACAGTTCTAATTGCCCAGTTTTTAATGGAACTGAAAACTTAAAGTGTAATCACATATGTCAATTTTCAAAATGAATCTGAAATATTAGTACAGCTTTTTCACATGTGTGCATTCTCATACAGAGAAGCAAAACATTTAGTGTTTAATAGTCCAGGGAACAACTTCTAAATAATATCCAGAGAATAAAAGCAGTTATTTACTCTTTATTATTAATGGTTTCAAAGACATCATAGATGGATCTGTTTATACATACATGCACACTATATACCTAGACAAACAGGATTATATTCCATTACACTTTCTTCCCAAACTTTTCCTTTATATGGAAACTAGTGTGCAAATATTTCAATCACTTACCTATCAAGTCTAAACTAATATATTCAGTAAACTGTTGGGTCCATTTTTTTTCCGTTTGCTTTAAATGCACTTTATCTCAAAACCAGGAGACATTAGGATTTAGCTAGTGTAACTTTTTGTGAAAACTGTGTGTTGACATGATTTAGACTTCTAAAAAAACCACCTTACTTCTGATTCACTACCTGATTCAGACAGCTGTCCCTCCTGTATTAAGAAGGAAAAAATCCTTTTTAAAGCGTTCATGAATCAGTCAGGCCTAAATTTATCCAACTTAATTTTTGCCAACTTGACTGCTGGCTCTGAAAAGGAGCAAGATGGGTGCTTCTCCATTCATTCATATGAAGATTGGTAGTATGAATCATGCTTTGAATGAACATTTCTCTGACTATAGAGAGAGTCTAAACTGGCAGTTTAGACATGATGCTTAATGTTTAGAAGACTAATAGCAGGTGAGATCAATTCAACCCTCAGGAAGCATGGATGGGATCAGCTGCACTTAGTGTCTGGTTTCTAAATGATCATCATTATTTATGATGAGCCACAACACAAGTAGCTGCAAATGATTCCCAAACCTTGTAAAACAACAGTTCACTGCACTTTCCTTAGCTTATTCTTAGACAGTCCTCTGCCTCAAAGAGATATTGGCTTAGCTATGATTCAATGTATCTCTGGTAAAGAGGCTGTAAGGATGTTTAACATTTGTAAGTGGCACATTTTTTGGTTTATAGTCCTGGCAACTTACTTTTTTTCCTCAAACAGCCATAAAGACAACGTTCACCACACCATTTAATGAGGAATAGCTGTAAAAGCATATCCAAAAGACAACAATGGTCATTGTTCAGATAGTAAATTCTTAAAAATTAAAGTTTTAGAAAGAAATTAATCTTGCATTTCCCCACCCTGAATTTCAAGTTTTTGACATGTGCCTTCTTATTTTAAATAGTCTCTGTTACTGTGTCATTTAGCCATGTTGGCTTCCTTCTTTGTGATGTTTCTAAAAGCATTTTGGCAAATAGTGCACATTTGTTTTGAATTTCTAATGTGCTGTCTGCCAACATTTTGCAGTTTTGGCTTCATTTCTCTGTAGAAATTTTTCTCATTTTTAATGTAATTCTTCTTTTTGAAATGAAGCACTGCTACAGTGGCTGTATTGACTTTCTTACTCCTGAAAAGATAATTGATATTTATTCATCAGAGTCTTTGAAAGTAAATTATAAACCAGATCTGCAAAGCTGTCATTCACTTTGCCTGAAAAACTGGCTTGGCTTCACACCTGAAAAGTGATTTCTATCCAGTCTATATAACAGTAGATAGAATCTCATTATTACATTTTTCTCCGTAGCCTCTAATCACCTTCATCCTTTCACAGTCACTGTCACTGTCCTAGCTGAACAATCTTGATACTATATTTTTCCTGTTTGGGCCTTGAATTTCCATGTGTATAAAGATTTTGCTACTTGTTGTTTACCCATTCACCCAAAGCATGATTTGACCGCGATTTACTGATGTGACTATGCCAAACCAGGACAAAGCATTTTGAAAATAAAACAGGCAGTGTAAAAGAAGTTAGTCAACCATCTCAAAGTCCCATCATTTTTAAATGAAAGGTACTTCCGGTAAAAGCTAGGAGCCTACCAGAAAGGTGATCTTAGAGTCTAATTCCTTATAGAAATTGTAGCTATATATATATCAGTACCATATGCAAATGTGTGTAAGATGTAATTCTGTGTACTGTTATTTACTATACTCATATCTCTGGGTTAGGGGTTTCTTCAAAGCTTCCCCAATAGAAAATAACTTAAATATTGTTTGAGATATCTCCGCTATTGTGAGATTCCAGGCAAAGCAGATGACAAAAATATAAGTGGGTAGACTGCAGCAATAGTCTAGAAATCAGATCAATAATGTAGGAGATGTAATAAAGATATGAGACTGGTAAGCAATACCTTTCCTGTGCCTCTATTCTCTTTAGTCCAGAAGGAAAATATGCACAAGACTTTGCATCCTGTTGGTCTACGAATTGGAAGAATCATTTTTCCTGGTTTGTCCAAAAATCCCCAGAAACAAAGAAATTAAATACAGCAAATTAGAGAAAAAAGGAGAAACTTGACCTAACTTAGAAGGGCAGGCCAGGAAAAACTCAGTCCATCTCTGGGATAGTTGGAGAGTTTTACATGCAAGAGTATACTTAAAATCTGGGGGAGATAAGAGGAAAACTGAAAGGCTGAGAATACATTGAGCTCTCTCCAACAGATAACCAATAACTGACTGCTGTTCCCAGCAAGTGAAACTGAATTGCTCTCTTGCTTTTAAAATTAGCAGTATTAGTGTATTACTCTCAATGAACTTAAGTTTGGATGATAAATCCCAGTGTAAAAGCTACTTTCAATTCCGCATTTTTTGGAAAGAAAAAAGCTTTTGTGTAAGGCATCTCCATTAGAGTTCTCTGATTTGTCATACAGCTCTTAATGGAGGATATGTAATTCACCTTTAAGTTCTGCTGCTGTCTTGCTCTAACAAAACAGATAGATACAAAGAGAATTAGAGGAAAAGAAGCAATCTGGAAAATATGGCTTTTTGTTGACATTTGCAAGACTTGAAAGGACTAACCTTTCTGTCAGCAGTCCAGACTCTGGATTGACAGTCAGCCAGAACAGCTACTCTGGATGCAGACTGAATTGACGCATCTGGTATCATCTCATTAGTCTTGTCTCATCCTCTTTTTCAGGTGAGTTCAACTAGGCGTCAGTCTCATTTGTTGCACCGGTTCCCTCTGGGGTCCTCAGTAGTTCGGTGGTGGTGACATGCTTGCTGGGATTCTGGTAGTACACAAAGCTTGCTAGTAAAGTGTACCCTCTTCAGCTCTTTCTCTTACGGTGCTGTGTCAATTGCCATTTTCATTAATAGTTCCAGGTTACCGCAACATGTTATGAACTTATGCCTGCTTATCTGTGTTTGACCTCACAGTCAAGATATACCTGCTACACCTGAATTCCTACAAAATCGGTGCATTGGGGAAGTCTGCTGGTCCCAACGGGAATCAAAGGCTGGTGTGAACTTCATGGATCAAGGCATTAGCCTGTTCTATAGTGGGCTGTAATGCCCATTGCAGTGGATCTGCTGTGCTGAGTTTGCTAAAGGATATTACAAAAACCAGAGTAATTCAAAAGGAAGCTTTAGTCTTTCCTGCCCCAACACTTGCCTGTAGAAAATAAAGATACATTCCAATAGCCAAGCAATATTTTCATATTTCTTTTACAAATGAGCTATGGACTATCTGTTTATAATGAAGCCCAGCTTTCACTAAAACAGTCAATTATCATGAATAAATTTAACTTTTCCCATTCCTGTCCAGAAACACCAGCTTTACCGGTCCGTTTAATTATAAGGGTGAGCAATGATCCCCTGAAGCAAAAAGGAATTACTGCATGACATTTGATGATATACCATACAATGACCCAGAGGAAACTGTATGTCATTGTAATTCAGTGCTGCACATTTTCTGGTGCCTATGCATTGTGAAGTGATGAAAATTCATTTTTCACTTTATTAGCAGAGGTAAAAATACTTTCCTTAAGTTAGAAGAGAGAAAACATCAATAATTTAAGATCTATCATCTTCTTAATACTGGCTTATTTTTAATGAAATAATTTAAAGATGAGCACGTTTTGATTAAAATTATAAACTCACAAGGCAACACTCTTCCAGCCCGCTTTGTTAGTCAAAATTGGCCATGTTGAATTGGTATCAAAAATATATTATACCTTTTTACATGTATATTCTACATATTTATCAGTAGAGGTAAAGTTAAATTCCGCAATAAGCTCAGAGAGATAAAATATAAATAATTAAATACCTGTCTTTCTAAAACAGGATTAGCTATTATGAAGTTTAGAGATAGAGCAACTTACTGAAACAATAAAGGTTATTCATAGCATAAAATGCTTTTATTCTGCTTTGTCAATCAAAAGTCACCTTACTCTATGAGCTTCGGAAGCAAATGCATTGTTATTTGGTTTCTGCTGGTATCAGTTGAAAAATCTCATGTTGGTATTCAGATACAAAAGGACCTACATTAAACAAAGATATTTATCTCTAGACCATATTTTTTAGTTTGTCAGAGCTCTTCTGACCTCCGGCTTTTCCAAAGCAAGATTAAGTAACAACATATTTCTTACAGAGACGTCTTAATGGGGCAAGGGGCTGTGGCAAGCGATCAAAAGCAGCAGAATTTCATGAGTCTTGGAAGAAGTGATGTTACAAAGTCACATCTTTAAGTCACTGAAATGAAGCACGGGAAAACAACGGACTGAGAACTGTGCCTCTGCTTTGTTGTTATTCAGGTGCTACACAACTGGAATTGCAGCCACTAGGGTGGCTATAGCAGTTCAAAGGAAATACAGGCTACGTCTACGCAAGTTCAGTTTACTTCAGATGTCTCACAAACTGTAAAATGTGCATTAAACAGGAAAAACTTTTTTCTTGACTTCAAGGGCCTATGCATCCACTGTAGCCTAGATGGAGTAGTCAGGAAGGTATCCACACTTGTTTAAATATGGTTTGGATGGACAGTAGCGGAAATCTTCTATCATCAGCCTTTTTCATCAAACCTATTTCATCAAACCTATCAAACCTATTTCATAACAGTGCAGACAGTCCATGAGCATTCTCTTGCAGTCTCTCGGATGCTGTCTTGCTATAACTGTCTAGCTTTCATTTTTGGATATCCACAGTCCAGAAATGAAGCAGTGAATGTTTCTGTGAAATAGATTCTAACTAAATAAAAAGTACAACTATTTTTCTGCACTTAATATTTCTTTTCTGCACACGCTAAGATGCAAATACATCAGAAATAAAAACTGAGACAATAATAAAAGAAATCAAAGACTTTGGCCTTCTTTCATTACCAAAAACTGTCCCTACACTACCTAGCAGGAAAAGCGTTTTATGCTCTGAAAAGTACTGTTTCTAAATACGATTAATATGTTCAGAAAGTCTGTCAGAATCATAAGAGTTATGAAGTTTTCTTAATTTATAGGAACTTCAGAGAGGAGTGTTATAGTTACATCAATCCAGCACAGTGCCTAGCTTAATTAGTCTCAGTGGCTGCATCTATAATATTAAGCTGAGAAGAGTTAGGGAATAAGACCGAGCACATGTACCCAGCTTTGCAGCATGCAGTGCCTGGCGTGGTTTTGGCCTAGGACCAGCTAGCACTCTTCCAATAAACCCCAAAACATACCTGAGCTTTTGCATGGGAGAGGGAGCATTCTCAACAGGCAGTTTGGATGAGCTACCGTGTTCTGGTGGATAACAGAGTCTAGTTGTATGGATGCAGTCCATAGTGTACTGTTTGGCTCAACAGCTAGAGGGTGGCTCTGGACTGTTTCCTTTCCCAGTATAGACATAGGTGGTGAGTTCCTACTATGGTTGTATTGCTTTTGGGGCCCAAACACTAAAGTGGCTCTTTCCCACACTATGTGGTTCTACTTCAGGTATTGTTTTCTCTAGTCTCACTGTGCTTTGTAGACACACGCTGAGATGTCTGAATTCTTATGAGTGTCAGGCTATGCCTCTCTCTCCCTGTCTCAGTTGCTTAGCCACAACTTGTGCACTATAGTCATTACATTCTCTCACCCTTAGTTTATAGTATCAAGTTACAATATAATTTTTTTGGAATGAAATTATCTACTGAAAAAAAGGCTCATTTAATTTGATGTCAGTCTGTCAGGGTATCGAGTGCACCCTCAGTAAATTCGCGGATGACACTAAGTTGGGTGGGAGTGTTGATCTGCCTGAGGGTAGGGAGGCTCTGCAGAGGCATCTGGACAGGCTAGATAGATGGGCCAAGACCAGTGGTATGAAGTTCAACAAGGCCAAGTGCCAGGTCCTACACTTTGGCCATAACAACCCCATACATCGCTACAGGCTTGAGGAAGAGTGGTTGGGAAGTGGACGGGTGGAAAAGGACCTGGGGGTATTGGTGGACAGCTGGTTGAACATGAGCCAGCAGTGTGCCCAGGTGGCCAAGAAGGCCAACAGCATCCTGGCGTGTATCAGGAATAGTGTGGCCAGCAGGACTAGGGAAGTAATTGTCCCCCTGTACTCAGCACTGGTGAGGCCACACCTCGAATACTGTGTCCAGTTTTGGGCCCTTCACTTCAGGAAAGACACTGTGGTGCTGGAGTGAGTCCAGAGGAGGGCAACAAAGCTGGTGAAGGATCTAGAGGGTACGTCCTGTGAGGAGAGGCTGGGGGAACTGGGATTGTTTAGCCTGGAGAAAAGAAGGCTCAGGGGAGACCTTATTGCTCTGTACAACTACCTGATAGGAGGTTGTAGCAGGGTGGGGGTAAGCCTCTTCTCCCAGGCAACTAGCGACAGGACTAGAGGGCATAGCCTCAAGCTGCGCCAGGAGAGGTTCAGGTTAGACATTAGGAAGAATTTCTTTTCAGAAAGGGTTATTAGGCATTGGAATGGGCTGCCCAGGGAGGTGATGGAGTCACCATCTCTGGATGTGTTTAAGAGAAGACTGGATGTGGCACTTAGTGCCATGGTCTAGTTGACACAGTGGTGTTAGGTCAAAGGTTGGACTTGATGATCCCAGAGGTCTCTTCCAACCTAGTTGATTCTGTGATTCTGATGCCTTTTAGAAGCTAGAAGCACACACTGGACACACAGGTAGTAGATGGGGGTCCCTTCATTCACTAAGGAGATCACAAAGCAATCACAGACAGGTATTTGTGTAATTCCTTTCATAAGTATATCAAGATGACAATTAATATTAAATTGGTTTGTGTACTCACAGCTGCAAGAGAACTGCCCCAGAACTTCCCTTTCTGACCATTAAAACATTCTGATGCAAAGCCAGATTTTCCACTTAGTTATTTGCTCACATGCTTGCAGTGCCTGTTAGCTCATATAGTTCCCTGTTCCCCACTTGGTATTTACTGCCAGCTGTAGTTTTAAAGCCAATCTCCACAGGATCTTATATTTTATTGCCTAAGCGGACTGAACTGTACATTCACCTGGGTCCTGAGTGAAAAAAAGGAGAAGAATATCCTCAGTTATTGATTTCTTTTATTATTTTCTAATTTAGATTTATTCATTACCAGCCTAACCCCCTTTGGACTTGCACAGGGTCTGCCTTTCAGCTTACGTTTCTTCCTTCATCACCTATGTCCTCGGTGTTTGTGTGTAGAAGTGCCTGATGGCTCAAGGTGCATCATGCAAGAAGTTTCACAGTGCTTATGGTAAAAGGGATCATAGTATTAACAAAAAATTACCTCTTGTCATCTGGTGTCCTGAACAATAAAATTCAGATCACTACTGGCTTGAAATTCTGGAAAGGAATGGGTATAGTATTCAAAAGCAGATGTTATACCTGGGCTATGAGACAAAAAATTACATTGATAATGCTTAAACTAACTTACTGTAGTTGTTTACATTTATTGCAACATTTTAAGACTTTAGGCAATTGAATTGCCTCATCTGATTTTCATTTCTAAATTGTACCTTAAATTCCCATGAACAGATTTCGTTTCCTCTACTAAATAATGCATGGCAGAACTAGTCGAGTATTTGCCTTTGCTCCCCAACAAATTTTAGAACAGTGCTAAGACATCTGAAGTTTTCTCAGGAAAAAAAACATGATCTTACATTTAGGATTCATTAAAAGTTCCATTATTTTTCAAAAGAAAATTGTAAGGGATCTCATAATCGTCTTTTTGGAAATAAAGTGTACTATATGCAAAATAAAGACAGAATATTTTCTTGCTTGCTGTCTTCTACTCTGCAAATAATTTTAGAAATATTGATTTTCCTAATGTAGTTCTCTTTAGCAGTGACACTTCTGTATCATTCAGTGAAGGCCTAAGATAACCTTTTCACTTTAATAACAGAGATTTAACCCAGAAAAAAATATGTTAGCAAATACAGCAGAATACACAGTTCCTGTGACCCTTCTTTTTTAGTGTTTGGGCAGAATAGTACAAACATCATAGACTCCTCTAAATAAAGATACTTCAAAACAGAAACATCTATAGACTATAATGCAGTACATAGAACAAAGTCCTAAATGTACTCACTAAGCTACAAGAATTTGTGTATTTCCAAACAGATCCTCTTTTATTTTGGTCCATACAGTGCTAGTACTATGGTTATCTATACTGCAAATTTATATTAGTTCATTCCCAGGCACTGACATGGAGTGAATCGGTAAGTGCCTTGGGATGAGAAATCCCAGAGAGGAGAGGAGAAACTGCACTATGCTTTACACCCTGCACATAGTGAGCTTGTCCATATCACGTGCCTGGGAGTCAGGCTTTGCCCATGTTGGGTACAAGAAAGATAGAATATACATGATATAGTGCTTTGCCCAGACTGGACCCAGAAGGCTTCTGTCCTGACTTGATTTTTGCCATGCAGGCCTGTCCACAGCCGTGGGTATCACTCATGCTCCAAAACTGGAGGGTAGGCAGAATGCTGCAGCTTACTCCTGTGTTGGGTATGGCTACGTATAATCTGCAGAGCACTAGGAATTGAGAGATGGTTTCTTTCTTTGGGGTAAAACAACTGACAACGACCTACTAAAAGTTCATGTAGCAGAAAATATTGCTGGCAAATTACATTCTGGTTAGTCAGCTACTAACCAGTTAGTTATTAATTAGTGCTGCTAATAGCTAAAGGATAGGGGATGATAGCCATTTTTCCTGTCTCATATCTTCTGTCTTGCCAACGGGGAAGTCAGCTTCTTGATATTTCATGGCCACTTTAAAAACATTGCATTTAGGGTACACCTACAAGGATTATTGTGCACAAACGTCACAAGCTTGCTTTGTTCATTTGCCAAAACAACAGGATACTAGCCTGCTTCAACCAGAAGAGGTGTAACTTCAATTAGAAATTAGTGCCATACTGAGTCAAAGATAATATACTTACACATGGTATTGCATAAGAATGTGTATCTACATTTTGTTGTTTGACATGTAGGCAGAATATGCTTGTGATACCATACAGACCCTCCTTTCTCCATCAAGTCCTATTCTGGACAGACTGTGTTATTAAGTGGCATAGTTTTCAGACAGTGAATATTGTTGGAAGAATATTAGAGGCAGGTAACTGAAAAGAAACTGCTGTTAAAATAGGAATCAGTTTACCAAAAAATTAACTCTGTATAAATTTACATATACAAAGAGGTTGTACACAAACAATGCCAAAATATTTAGATGCTGAAAATGTCCATGTCAGCACATGGCTCTGGAAATTCCCCAGAATATTGCCCTAAGACAAGAGTGACTTGCAATGATGCAGACTAAAGCATTTTTTGTACATTTAGCAAATCTGGAATGTAAACCTTGTCTGATGTGATAAATAGGTGAAAAAAATGGCAGTTATCCCTAAGAGTATAAAGAAATAGATGATAATATCTATCTAGTATCATATAGTACTTTTCATCTGTAGATCTCAAAGAGTTTGCAAAAGGAAGTAATGAGAACTTCAAAGATGTTTGGAGTTTATTCAAATGTGACAGAATGGAAGATTTGTCACATTTATATTCTACAAAGTGGTTTCTGAAGTGCTGTAGAGGATAACACACCTGAGACTTGCCAGTGAAAAAAGTATTACAGCAGACAAAATTCAGAAGAAATAGTGGAGAGAAATGATCTATTTTAACATTGTTTTTCACAGCACCTTTTGTGGGCAATTTTTTTTTTTAATTTAGCAGAATATATCTGTTTATATATCTCTGACTGCTCAGAGAGATTACACTCCTTTTAAAATATAGGTTAAAATAAATATTCTTTCCAAATCAGAGTTAGATGCTGAACAGTATTGAATATATACTTATTTGATTGTTGTATTCTGAAAAAATCATACCTGCTGAAAGACTTAAATGTTAGATAGTCCGGACTATCGCAAATCAAATGAGAAACATTACTCATAGTTCAGGAGTGAGGTTTATGAGGACAGATACAGAAACTCTGTCCAGGGATGAGTACTTGTTGGAGATGGAATATTTAGTATGTGGATAGTTGCAGTCAGCAATCTAATGTCTTACAATCTCAGGAAAATCCTTATAGTATAAATACATCTGAGATACTTTTAATAGTAAGAGGTACAGAATAACAGTTACAGAACCCTTTTAATCAATGAGTACATATTTCTGTAGCCTTTCCCAAATTAATGTATTTTAAAAATAAAACTGATGAATGCTCCATGGTAGAGAGCAGGCAGAGGTCTACTTGAGTAGAATGGACTAAGCAAAGTAACTGCTTTTTTCACTCAGTCTTTGAATGTATTCATGGATCTGCATGATCCAATGCTAATTATTTGGATCAACAAAGAGATGAAAAATGAGAATCAGAGAAGTTATAGGAATGTTTGTTGGAAGGGACCTCTGTACGTCAAGTAATCCAACCTCCCTCATGAGGCTGACATATCAACAAAATTGGATCAGGTCAGCTTTGGCTTTGTCTAGCCAAGTAATGAATTTAGTGGTTTCACAGTCTCTCTGGTCAATATATTTCAATGCTGCACTACCCTCATGATGAAAATTTGCTTTGTTCCCACAGAATCCTGGAATGGTTGGGATTTGAAGGAACCTCTGGGGATCCCCTGCTAAAGCAGGTTCACCTAGAGCAGGTTGCACAGGGTCGTGTCCAGGTGGATTTTGAATATCTCCAGAGAAGGAGACTCCACAACCTCCCTGGGCAGCCTGTTCCAGTGCTCTGTCATCCTCCAAGTAAAGATGTTTTTCCTCACATTCAGATGGAAATTACCGTGTTTCAGTTTGTGCCATTGCCCCTTGTCCTGTCACTGGGCACCACTGAGAAAAGCCTGGCCCCATCTTCTTGACATCCACCCCTAAGGTATTTGTAAGCATCCATAAGATCCCTTCTCAGTCTTCTCCAGGCTGAATAGACCCAGCTCCCTCAGTCTTTCCTCATAAAAGAGATGCTCCAGTCCTCTGATCGTCTTTGTAGCCCTCCGCTGGACTCTCTCCAGTAGTTCCTTGTCTTTCTTGAACTGGGGAACCCACTGGACACAGTACTCCAGGTGTGACCTCACTAGGGCAGTGTAGAGGGGGAGGATAACCTCCCTCGACCTGCTGGTCACGCGCTTCTTAATGCACCGCCGGATACTGTTGGCCTTCCTGGCCACAAAGGCACGTTGCTGGCTCAAGGTGAGCTTGTCCACCAGGACTCCCAGGTCCTTCTCTGCAGAGCTGCTTTTCAGCAGGTCAACCCTCAACCTGTACTGGTGCATGGGGTTATTCCTCCCTGGGTGCAGGACCCAGGTTTCTCTCTGCCCAACCCTCTAGCCTGTCCAGGTCTCGCTGAATGACAGCATAACCTTCTGGTGTATCAGCCACTCTCCCAGCTTTGTATCATCAGCAAAGCTGCTGAGGGTACGCTCTGTCCCTTCATCCAGGTCATTGATGAATAAGTTAAACAGGACTGGATCCAGTAGTGACCCCTGAGGAACACCACCAGTTACAGGCCTCCAACTAGACCCTGTGCCACTGATCACAACCCTCTGAGCTCTGCCTTTCAGCCAGTTCTCAATCCACTTCACAGTACACTCATCTAACCCACAATTCCTGAGCTTTCCTATGAGGATGTTATGGGAGACAGTCAGAAGCCTTGCTGAAGTCAAGGTAGACAACATCCACTGCTCTCCCCTCACCTACCCAGCCAGTCATGTCATCATAGAAGGCCATCAGATTGGTCAAGCATGATTTGCCCTTGGTGAATCCATGTTGACTACTCCTGATAACCTTCTTTTCCTCCACATGCTTAGAGATAGCTTTTACATACTTTCCCTGTATGTAAAAAGCACTAGGATCTTTTTAATCAATATTCCTCCTGTCTTGGCTCTTAGAGGTGTAATTAAGCTAAGTGTTTACACCTCTGGTCCAGGACGTAAAATACCTTGTTCACTTCTCTTTTTTCCTAGGTAGATAAAAACCCACATTTGCTAAGTCACAGAAGAATGTGCTAACAAACTGGCTGTAGCCTTTGCTGAGGGAATACTCTATGTCCTCTCCATTTCTCAATGCAAAAGAGAAACCTCTGAAACTGTACTTTCAAACTCTGTTGGATGGGTGGTTATGCTGACTCACAGACCTAGGAAAACTGAACTGTTTTGTGTGAACTAGATGTCCTAAAAATACATGCACGAACAAAGCGATTAAATGTTAGGCCTTATTTTCACTGGAGATTGGGTGGTAATTTATATAATTCCTTTTGTTAAAGAACATAGGTAAAAAGAGGTATGTATCAGACTAGAGGAAACCAAGGAAAAACAAGTGAGCTTAATCATGTTTATCAAGTAAACAAGTTGCTTAGTTGAGCACTTTTATCTTAAACTTTACTGCTTCCAGCAGGCAAAGGTAATTTGGGACATGTGAAAAGTATTCTAACAGAGGATCAGATACCAGATACCTCTGTGTTTTCTATTTTACTCCTTATGTACTAGGTTTCCCATGGATGGGGAGAGAGCACGTGATCAGCAGGCTAACATAGTTCTTAGACCCTCAGTGCCCCCTGGTTGAACAAACGTGTTAGCAAATATTGGATATTTGGTTGATTAAATAAGCCCATACCTGAGATCTGAGCTATTCGTGATCTTCAAAGTTGACAGGAAAACATGTTCAAGAAAGATTATAGTGATCCATTTTTCCTTTGTTTTTTTAACTGAGATAATGATATTGAATCCATGTAGGAATCCCTCTGCTTGTTTTGGAGAAGCATGTAAACATTTCTTGTTCTAATTAAAGGTGACTAGTTAAGAAAAAAAAAAGTAATTCAGGATCCAGAAGACATTCCCTTTTGGCCAGCTTGCACGGCAAAAGACATAGTTCCCTCTTTACCTCCAAAGATGGGAGAAAAAGATCCAGTTCAAGACTCAGAGGGGATAGACTCTATGTGTCAGGCTTTTCCTCTGTTGGATTTCATGACAAGACAGGAGGCTGGGCTGCTGTCTCAACCATCATGTTAGTTCCCATGGTTGCAGTATGAGTGGAGAAGTTGAGGAACATTCCAGCACATCAGTTGGCAAAACAAAATCAGAAGAATTTCACTGGGATGCCAATGAAATTGGTATTTCAGTATCTTGGAGCTGTTCTCCCAGGAATGGACAGAATTTTTGCTACCTCAGTCTAAAATATCTTATGTAATTGCTATTGAAAATAGCCACTCTGTCTCTCATCACCAGAAATTTGATTTGCGTAGTGAAAGCCCCACCTGTGAACTGAAAATGTCTAGGGTCTCATTCTAGCTGAAATAGGCAACAGGCGTCATTGATTTCCTACATCTCTCAAATTTGCCAACAGAGTAGATTCCATGGATCTTTCTGAATCTTCATAATTGTGCAGCTTCTGCATCATAAAGGTATTTAAGCACGTATATAACTTTGTGCTGTGAATAGGGTACACAGGACTTTTGTATTTTGCAGAACTGAAATTTTAACTCATGAAAGTTATATTTCCCATATATATTTCCCAATATTTTAATATTTACTGAACAGAGAACTAATCCAATTTATTCTAAGCATATAAGTAATTGAAAAAAAAGACTTATGTGCATTCAAAACGTGAAGCAAATGGAAAAAAATTCATTTGTTTATGATGGGAGTTTTTTTTTTTTAAATTAGCTAATGAATTGTTCCCCATTATTTTGTAATGCACTCTTCAATCTGATTTTAATGGCTACTGTGAGGGTATATTTTAAATGGAAATAGAAACAAGCCCCTAACGTCCACAACTGAGCCTGCCAAGCTGTAGAAAGTAACCCTTCTGTCCCATTGCAGAAATAAGACTAGTACTAATCTTGCACTTACATAACCTCAATACATATTGTATCCCTCTAAATAGTCAAATAAATTGACCTGGATCTCTATAAAGAAAATGGCTATATGTTCATGTCTTACTGATTACTGTATATTTTTTTATGGGCTATGTTTATTAGAAATATTTTGAATTGAGAATAATGAGTAGAATTAAGTAATCAATAATTTAGTTTTGGCATTATTTTGTCTGCAGAATAAGCACCTTATTTTTATGGAAAAAAATGGTTTCATTCTATATGCTAGACTACTTCACAGAATCACAGAATCACAGAATCACAGAATGTTAGGGATTGGAAGGGACCTCGAAAGATCATCTAGTCCAATCCCCCTGCCGGAGCAGGATTGCCTAGACCATATCACACAGGAACGCGTCCAGGCGGGTTTTGAATGTCTCCAGAGAAGGAGACTCCACAACCTCTCTGGGCAGCCTGTTCCAGTGTTCGGTCACCCTCACCGTAAAGAAGTTTTTCCTCATATTTATGTGGAACCTCCTGTGTTCCAGCTTGCACCCATTGCCCCTTGTCCTGTCAAGGGATGTCACTGAGAAGAGCCTGGCTCCATCCTCATGACACTTGTCCTTTACATATTTATAAACATTAATGAGGTCACCCCTCAGTCTCCTCTTCTCTAAGCTAAAGAGACCCAGCTCCCTCAGCCTCTCCTCATAAGCCTCTCCTCATAAGGGAGATGTTCCACTCCCTTAATCATCTTTGTGGCTCTGCGCTGGACTCTCTCTAGCAGTTCCTTGTCCTTCTTGAACTGAGGGGCCCAGAACTGGACACAATATTCCAGATGCGGCCTCACCAGGGCAGAGTAGAGGGGGAGGAGAACCTCTCTTCACCTACTAACCACACCCCTTCTAATACACCCCAGGATGCCATTGGCCTTCTTGGCCACAAGGGCACACTGCTGGCTCATGGTCATCCTGCTGTCCACTAGGACCCCCAGCTCCCTTTCCCCTACGCTGGTCTTCAACAGGTCTGCCCCCAACTTGTACTGGTACATGGGGTTGTTCTTGCCCAAATGCAGGACTCTACACTTGCCCTTGTTATATTTCATTAAGTTTCTCCCCGCCCAACTCTCCAGCCTGTCCAGGTCTCTCTGAATGGCTGCGCAGCCTTCCGTTGTGTCAGCCACTCCTCCCAGCTTTGTGTCATCAGCGAACTTGCTGACAGTGCACTCTATTCCCTCATCCAAGTCATTAATGAATATATTGAACAGTACTGGTCCCAGTACCGACCCTTGAGGGACTCTGCTAGACGCAGACCTCCAACTGGACTCAGTCCCATTGACCACCACTCTCTGGCTTCTTTCCTTCAGCCAATTAACAATCCACCTCACTACCCGATCATCCAGACCACACTTCCTCAGTTTAGCTGCGAGGATGCTGTGGGAGACCGTGTCAAACGCTTTCCTGAAATCAAGATAGACCACATCCACAGCTTTACCATCATCTATCCACCGGGTTACGTCCTCATAAAAGGCTATCAAGTTGGTTAAGCATGACTTTCCCTTGGTGAAGCCATGCTGAGTGCCCCTAATGATCCCCCTATCCTTGATGTGCCTAGAGACAGCACCAAGGACAAGTTGTTCCATCACCTTTCCGGGGATGGAGGTGAGGCTGACCGGTCTATAGTTCCCCGGGTCCTCCTTCTTGCCCTTTTTGAAGACTGGAGTGACATTCGCTTTCCTCCAGTCCTCAGGCACCTCTCCCGTTGCCCACGACTTAGCAAAGATGATGGAGAGTGGCCTAGCAATGACTTCCGCCAGCTCCCTCAGCACCCGCGGGTGCATCCCATCAGGGCCCAAGGATTTATGGACGTCCAGATTGCTTAATTGGTCCCTGACCCAGCCCTCATCTACCAAGACAGATTGCTCCTCTGTCCTGACTTCTGGGAGCTCAGAGGTCCGGGGCTCCTCAGGACAGCCTCCAGCAGTATAGACAGAGGCAAAGAAGGCATTCAGTAACTCCGCCTTCTTTTTATCCTCTGTCTCCAGGGCCCCCACCTCATTCATCAGTGGGCCTACATTGCCTCTAGTGTTGGTTTTACCTGCAATGTATTTGAAGAAACCCTTTCTGTTGTCCTTGACCTCTCTTGCAAGGTTTAATTCCAAGGAGGCCTTAGCTTTCCTAGTTGCCTCCCTACATCCTCTGACAACAGACTTATATTCCTCCCAAGTGGCCAGCCCCTCCTTCCATGATCTCTACACCCTCTTCTTCCACTTGAGTTTACCCAGCAGTTCCCTGTTTAACCATGCAGGTCTCCTGGTACCCTTCCTTGACTTCCTACCTGTTGGGATGCTCTGATCTTGAGCTCGGAAGAAGCAGTCCTTGAATGCTAACCAACTATCTTGGGCCCCCTTACGTTCTAGTACCCTGTCCCATGGGATTTCCCCTAGCAATTGCTTGAAAAGGCCAAAGTTGGCCCTCCTGAAGTCCAGGGCTGTGATTCTGCTAGCTATTCTGTTCCTGCCACATGAGATCCTGAACTCTACCATCTCATGGTCGCTACAACCAAGGCTGCCCTCAACCTTCACCGCTTCAACCAGACACTCCTTGTTAGTGAGGATAAGATCCAGCAGCGCTCCTCTCCTAGTTGGCTCATCCACCATTTGCATCAGAAAGTTATCATCAATGCACTGGAGGAACCTCCTGGACTGAGGATGGCTGGCTGAGTAGGCCTCCCAGCAAATATCAGGGTAGTTGAAATCCCCCACAACAACCAGACCCTGTAATTGCGAGACTGCTCTCAGCTGCCTGTAGAAGGCCTCATCACCCTCCTCATCCTGATCCGGTGGCCTGTAATAGACACCCACAACAGTATCACCCCTGCCAGCCTGCCCCTTAATTCGCACCCACAAACTCTCAACTCGCTCCTGATCCGCCACTGGACAGAACTCAATACATTCTAGCTGCTCACTCTCATAAAGAGCAACTCCACCACCTCTCCTTAGTGGCCTGTCTTTCCTGAACAGGACATAGCCATCCATGACCACGTTCCAGTCATGCGAGGTGTCCCACCAAGTCTCTGTAATTGCCACTAGATCATAGCCCCCCGACCGAACACGGATTTCCAACTCCTCCTGTTTATTCCCCATGCTGCGTGCATTGGTGTATAGGCATTTCTGGAGCAGAGGAAGAGTGTGAGGAGTCCTCCTCCTGAGGAGGAAGGAGCGGCAAAGACAATGTGTGATGAAGTGACTGCAACCCCCTTTCCCCATCCCCCTGCGCCACTCGGGGGGAGGAGGTAGAGAATTCAGGAGCAAAGGTAAGCCTGGGAAGAAGGGAGAGATGGGGGGAAGATGTTTTAAGATTTAGTTTTTATTTCTTATTATCCTACTCTGATTTGATTGGTAATAAATTAAATTCATTTTCCCCAACTCACGTCTGTTTTGCCCGTGATGGTAATTGGTGAGTGATCTCCCCGTCCTTATCTTGACCCATGAGGCTTTTGTTATATTTTCTCTCCCCTGTCCGGCTGAGGAGGGGAGTGATAGAGCAGCTTTGGTGGGCACCTGGCATTTAGCCAGGGTCAACCCACCATAATGTAACTGTAAGGAACCAGTGCTTCCACCCACCCTTCATCCACATAACTCCATATGCAGTCAATAGAATCACATTTGCTATGAAACTATTTCTCTGTAGCCAGCATCCTCAGTGTTTGTCACACAGGGCAACTGAAGGCAGTTGGAAAGAAAAGTAAAATAGGAGAGAAATCAAACCAGAGAATCATAGAATATCAGGTTGGAAAGGACCTCAAGGCCTGTCTTTCCTGAACAGGACATAGCCATCCATGACCACGTTCCAGTCATGCGAGGTGTCCCACCAAGTCTCTGTAATTGCCACTAGATCATAGCCCCCCGACCGAACACGGATTTCCAACTCCTCCTGTTTATTCCCCATGTTGCGTGTTTCCTACTTCAGTTTACCTTATAAAATATTGCTTTAGGTGAATTCAGTACATCTTTGTAGGCTATTGCAACTTTAAATTAGGTCTTAAAGACTTAATAGCACTTATTACTTTAAATAAACCTAATAAGATCAGGCTATTTCAGTGTAATTTTATTTTAAGTGTATTAGTTGGTTATCCACAGCTGACAAGGACAAATGAGTTCTGCTTAGGGCACTCTTTCATCTGCATTGATCCATGTTAAAAAGACTAATATAAGTTCTACTGGAATATATTGTGGGCTTAAAAACAAGAAGTAGATACAATATAAGATGGTTAGCTCAGAACTGTAACCTTTGCTATTGTTTAGACTTTTGTTTTTTTAAGATGTGAGCACTATAAACAAACAAATATTAAAATGACTCATGGCTTATCTCATAAAATGGTTATCTTTTCCTTCACTAAAAGAGATTTTTGCATCACGTGGTTCAGCATCTTGAAATGTCAGTAGCCAGTTTAGATGGAGAGATAACAAGCAAAAAACATAAATTAACTTTGCTTTCTTAAGTCTAGCAGGAGCAAGGAGAACCATTAGGAATAACTGAAAGTGACAGGATGAGAGAGATAAAAAGAGATGGACTGAGAAGTATTTAATGGCTGTTTGTGGTATTACATCTGTCACACTTTTTGTGCTACATTAAAGTTTCATTATTTTTATATTACTTGTGTTCATATTTTCCCATCCCCTTCTTTCTGCTAAATTTACCAAGTAATACAATGTAGATAATAGAGAGCTATTGCTGCAAATGTCATTGAATCTGTTACTGGACTGAATAAAGCATCTCAGCCACGCATTCCTTTTCACAATACATTTTCAATCAGCGGCTTTGGAATTCTATACAATATAGACTCACTCTCTGTTTTTTTAATAATTATGTACAGTGCAGTACTTTCTAAAAATAAAGAGTGAGACATTCGTTATGCAGCTATTAATAACCTGAATCAACTTCATTTGGCCAAAGAAAATTATTGCACAAGTCTGTTTACTGAAGAAGTTTATTCCTCCAAGGGCTTGTCTTCTACAGGCTCCTAAAACAAATGGATTAACTTTGCTCATCTGAAAAACAACAGATACAATCTGAGGGATTCAGGTTTCCCTTGTTTCAATCTTTTTTCATTCATCTGTGGTCTTTTACAGCCTACACATGTAGCTCAGTGTTTTAGTCATTTGGAAAAACGTAATGTCTGTCTGAAGAAGCTTTAAAACTTACATATTTTTCAGGGACTTACAAAAGGCTCACCACCTCTGATTGTTCAGTCAGTCTGGAGAGCTCAGGCAAGACAAAGAATCCTTCTTCAGCAGCAATGCCAAAAGCCCATTTATGTTCCCATGGTTCTTTGTGGTCTCCACCCCTCTGGTAATCTAGTCCTAATTGGAGCTCTCATAGGAGTCATGTGTTCCCACCAGTCACTATTAAGACCAGTTGGTCCCTGCAGCATGACTAGCTGGGTCATGTCCCCAGCCACTCCAGTGGCAGCAGTAGGCATCTCTTCTGTTTGGTATGAGAGTAATAGGATGCATGGGGCACTGGTTTCTGTGAGGATTTGGTGCTTGATGGGATTGGTTATGCTGGGTCCCTGTACCGTAAATTTTCGATAAACACATTTTTTCACCTCATCCTCCTGGCCAGAGGCAGGGCACTATCATTGCAGGAGCTGATTTCACAAAACTTGCTAAGCCATTGTTTATAAGATTCCCCTGAAGTGGGGGTAGGCTCACAGCTTGCTTTGGTGGTTGCTTCTGCTTTTAACTGTTCCTTGATCTGTCACTTATCTCCTTGGAATATACTGCTAGCTTGACAGTTGGGCTTTTGTGCCACTTCTTCATTTCTTCCCCAGGATCTCAGAACTACCTCTAAAATTTCTTTCAGATGGGGACAATTTTCATCTATCTTTAGTTTCTTTTTCTGTTTAATGGGTTACTGCTGCAATTTGGAGCACCTCTCTTATGAAGACAGGCTGAGAGAGTTGGGATTGTTCAGTCTGGAGAAGAGAAGGCTCCAGGAAGACCTTCTAGCAGCCTTCCAGTACCTGAAGGGAGCCTACAGGAAAGCTAGAGAGGGTCTTTTTACAAGGGCGTGTAGTAATAGGACAAGGGGTAATGGTTTTAAACTGAAAAAAGGTAGATTTAGATGAGGTATTAGGAAGAAATTCTTGACTGTGAGGGTGCTGAGACACTGGAACAGGTTGCCCGGAGAAGTTGTGGATGCCCCCTCCCTGGAAGTGTTCAAGGCCAGGTTGGATGGGGCTTTGAGCAACCTGGTCTAGTAGAAGGTGTCCTTGCCCATGGCAGAGGGGGTTGGAACTAGATGGTCTTTAAGGTCCCTCTCAACCCAAACCATTCTATGATTCTACGATTCTATGATCTGCCTCCCCTTTTTCATCAGGTAAGTCTTTGCTAACATCATTGTCAATCAAGTCCAACCCATGCCAATTGCCATGCTTGGGCAGAGAGCTGCAGAACTTGCATAACTCCCAAGATCATGTAGTCCAACACCCCTGCCGTGGGCAGGGGCACCTTTTCACTAGATCAGGTTGCTCAAAGGCCCGCCCACCCAACCTGACCTTGAACACTTCCAATGACAGGGCATCCACAACTTCTCTGGGCTACCTGTTCCAGTGTCTCACCACCCTCATTATAAAAAAATGTCTTCCTCAAGTCCAATCTAAATCTACCTTCTTTCAGTTTAAAACCATTGCCCGTTGTTCTGTCACTACAGGCCTTGGTAAAAAGTCTCTCTCCGCCTTTCTTGTTAGTCCCCTTTGTATATTGAAAGGCCACAATAACATCTCCCTGGAGATGTTGTTATGGCAGCAAATGCAAGCTAAGAATCTGAGCTGGAAGGCAAAGTCCGGCTTGGGCTGAGCACTGGAGTAGCCTCGTGCCTATCCTGTTGCACAAGCACTAGATTCCCTCAGATGAGTGATGTGTACCTGGTCCTCAAAGGTGCTTACACCTTCAGTCCCTAGGTGATCCTGGAAAGGTGTGCAATCTTAAATGCAGTCTTTGCTTTCATAGGCAGTATAACATGCATTTTCATAAATTCGTTAATGGAATTTTATTTTCTTGTGCAAATTCAAGACTTGATGCTGGATGTGCCATTCCTTATATAGTCTTATGGCAGCTATATCTACCCACTGTCCTTAAATGGACCTTCAAAAGCTTTTGGCAGAGTTTAGCTGATGTAGTAGCCCTGGATCTTGATTTTCATTCCACAGCTTAGATCAAGACTATGTTTGTTGACCTTCAAGGCTTACTATAAAACTTACCCAGATTTTTGCCTGAAGATGTCATTGTGAAGGATTTATAGGGCTTGTTCTATTGGGGTACATCTGTACTCATTAGCATTTCTTAATATGTCAAATTTCATTGTTATCTATTCTGTACATATACTTGGAGATTCAATGATAGAAAGACATTCATAAAACTCACATTAAAAAAAATTAAGTTTCATTTGAGACAGCATGTGCCAAGATTTGTGTAATCTTGATTTTGCTGGTAATATTCTCTTCCTAGGTTGTAGTTGTTTTCCTAAGATTTTAAAATTTCTGAAGAAAATGTCTGTAATTTCTAACAGTGTTTCTCCTAACAGCTTCTGATTATTGAGATTCTAATGGGCTTCTGTTCTTTACTGAAGATATTGGTTATATTTTAACCTGGGAAAGTAGACATCTGATTTATTAAATAAATAATACTATATGTAGATTCCATAATCAAGATTTGTTGCAAAACTGGAATGCCTGTTAAGTACATGCAGCTGATAAATGGATCAGTGCACTTCACTGCCAACAGGACCTAAAATAACACAGAATTCTTCACTCAGCTAAGATAAGTTGAAGGTTGACTGAGATAATAGCACTGGATGCAGAAATCCAGTCTGATGGTCTCCTGATAATGCTTTTTTGCTTTTTCCACAACCAAAATAGAAAGAAAAAAGGCTCTTTTCTTGTTGATCATTATGAAGCATGACTCTTTCAATGATGGGTTGCAGTTTGCTCTTATCTCAAATATTTAATCTGGAGACGCTCTGAAATGTTAAAATACACCCCACATGTAAGTGCCTTTTAGAACAGAGAACAGAAAGCAGCACCCATAATTCATAAGAGCTGTACTAGTCATATTCAGCCATACAAGCTGTATAGTTACTGACACACACTTCTTTATGACTTTTAGATTATAGCTTTCTCCTCACTCCATTGCCTATGGAATACATAATTTCACTTTTATGCCCGTTTTAATCATTATAGCCTAAATTATTCCTCTGTCAATACAATAGTGTCATTCACTAAGAAAATCATTGATAGTACTCTACAGTTTTGAATCATCTCAACCTGCACTCATGCAAGCATGAATAACATAGACAAAGCTGTTTTAAGGATTGCAAGATTATATCCACTGATGAAGTTGCAAGCTCTCTAAATTACAACTTCAGTAGCAGGAGAAAACAGGAGGAAAAAAATTCCCTTCTGCATGACAGGTTGCATTTTAGATTGCAGTTTATGTGAAGTACACTAAATCAATTAAAAGATTTGCTGAAATATGGAGACTGCTGCTTTTGTAGTTGTTTTTATAGATATAGTAAAGAAGTGTTTCTGTACAATTATTTACAGGCTTATCTGTTGAAATGTTGTACTGGCATTACATGTACATGTACATTACCATTGTGTTTTTAAAATTATGTTTACTTGAAAAGAAGAGAAACAAAGAAAATGTGGCATTTGCAATTTACACAGGCCTGAGTATAGAATTCCTTCTTTTCAGCAGAGACATGCGTAGCAAACTTCTTAGAAATCTGTGTTTTCTCTTGACATTTAAGAGAGCCGGCTGACATCGTTGCGAGGCTGCTCGCCATAATCTTTGAGAAGTCGTGGAGATTGGGGGATGTCCCAAAAAACTGGAAGAAGGTTAATGTCACCCGCATTACAAGAAGGGCCTAAATGAGGATCCAGGAAATGATAAGCCCATCAGTCTTACTTCAGTCCCTAAGAAAGTTATGGAATAAGTCCTTCTAGGGGGCTATCACAAGTCAAATGAAGCATATGATTGGGAAAAGCCAGCACAGATTCACCAAGGGCAAATCATGCTTGGTAAACCTGATCGTCTTCTACAACAAAGTAACCTGCTCAGTTGATGTGATGCGAGCGGCGGACATTGTCTACCTGGAATTCTCCAAGACTTTCAATAAGGTTTCCCACAGCCTTTCCCTAGAGAAACTGATGTGTTACGGTCTAGACAAGTGGTTTGTGCGGTGAGTGGGGAACTGACTGACAGTCCACACCCAGATGGTGGTAAATAACACCTTTTTAAACTGGCAGCCTGTCACAAGTGGGGCCCCCCAGGGATCCATATTGGGCCCAGCGCTGTTTAATGTCTTCATAAGTGACATGGATGATGGGATCAAGTGCACCGTGATGAAGTTTGATGATGATACCAAATTGAATGGGGAAGTGGACACTTCAGAAGGGAGAGCCACCCTGCAGGAAGATCTAGATAGGCTGGAAGAGTGGGCTAACAAGAACCTTATGAAGTTCAACAAGGACAAGTGTAAGGTCTTGCACCTGGGAAAACAATCCAGGAGTGCAGCACAGGCTGGGATCTACCCGACTGGGAAACAGCTCTGTGAAAAGACACGTGAAGGTCCTGGTGGAAACAAGCTCAATATGAGTGGAGTGTACTGCTGTGGCAAAGAAAGCCAACAGGATACTGGGTTGCATCAATAAGGGCATCACCAGCAGAGATAAAGTCATTATCCCACTCTACTCGGCCCTTGTCAGGCCACACTTGGAATACTGTGTTCAGTTTTGGTCCCTGCTGTGCAAAAGAGATGTGGACAGGCTGGAGAGGGTCCAGGGAAGGGCCACAAAGATGATCAAAGGACTGTGAAGCCTACCATATGAGGAAAGGCTGAGAGAACTGGGTTTGTTCAGCTTTGAGGAAAGAAGGCTTAGGGGAGACCTTATCATCATATTCCAGTATTTAAAGAGTGGCTACAAAGAAGATGGTGACTCCCTTTTTCACAAGGAATCACGTGGAAAAGATGAGGGGTAATGCATACAAGTTACTCCTAGGGAAGTTCTGATTGGACACAAGAGGAAAATTTTTCACAATGAGAACAATCAGACATTGGAATAGTCTCCCGAGGGAAGTGGTGGATTCCCCAACACTGGACACTTTTAAGATTCATCTGGACAGTGTGCTGGGCCATCTTCTCTAGACTGTGCTTTTGCCAAGAAAGATTGGACCAGATGATCCTTGAGGTCCTTTCCAACCTGATATTCTATGATTCTCTGGTTTGATTTCTCTCCTATTTTACTTTTCTTTCCAACTGCCTTCAGTTGCCCTGTGTGACAAACACTGAGGATGCTGGCTACAGAGAAATAGTTTCATAGCAAATGTGATTCTATTGACTGCATATGGAGTTATGTGGATGAAGGGTGGGTGGAAGCACTGGTTCCTTACAGTTACATTATGGTGGGTTGACCCTGGCTAAATGCCAGGTGCCCACCAAAGCTGCTCTATCACTCCCCTCCTCAGCCGGACAGGGGAGAGAAAATATAACAAAAGCCTCATGGGTCAAGATAAGGACGGGGAGATCACTCACCAATTACCATCACGGGCAAAACAGACGTGAGTTGGGGAAAATGAATTTAATTTATTACCAATCAAATCAGAGTAGGATAATAAGAAATAAAAACTAAATCTTAAAACATCTTCCCCCCATCTCTCCCTTCTTCCCAGGCTTACCTTTGCTCCTGAATTCTCTACCTCCTCCCCCCGAGTGGCGCAGGGGGATGGGGAAAGGGGGTTGCAGTCACTTCATCACACATTGTCTTTGCCGCTCCTTCCTCCTCAGGAGGAGGACTCCTCACACTCTTCCTCTGCTCCAGAAATGCCTATACACCAATGCACGCAGCATGGGGAATAAACAGGAGGAGTTGGAAATCCGTGTTCGGTCGGGGGGCTATGATCTAGTGGCAATTACAGAGACTTGGTGGGACACCTCGCATGACTGGAACGTGGTCATGGATGGCTATGTCCTGTTCAGGAAAGACAGGCCACTAAGGAGAGGTGGTGGAGTTGCTCTTTATGAGAGTGAGCAGCTAGAATGTATTGAGTTCTGTCCAGTGGCGGATCAGGAGCGAGTTGAGAGTTTGTGGGTGCGAATTAAGGGGCAGGCTGGCAGGGGTGATACTGTTGTGGGTGTCTATTACAGGCCACCGGATCAGGATGAGGAGGGTGATGAGGCCTTCTACAGGCAGCTGAGAGCAGTCTCGCAATTACAGGGTCTGGTTGTTGTGGGGGATTTCAACTACCCTGATATTTGCTGGGAGGCCTACTCAGCCAGCCATCCTCAGTCCAGGAGGTTCCTCCAGTGCATTGATGATAACTTTCTGATGCAAATGGTGGATGAGCCAACTAGGAGAGGAGCGCTGCTGGATCTTATCCTCACTAACAAGGAGTGTCTGGTTGAAGCGGTGAAGGTTGAGGGCAGCCTTGGTTGTAGCGACCATGAGATGGTAGAGTTCAGGATCTCATGTGGCAGGAACAGAATAGCTAGCAGAATCACAACCCTGGACTTCAGGAGGGCCAACTTTGGCCTTTTCAAGCAATTGCTAGGGGAAATCCCATGGGACAGGGTACTAGAAGGTAAGGGGGCCCAAGATAGTTGGTTAGCATTCAAGGACTGCTTCTTCCGAGCTCAAGATCAGAGCATCCCAACAGGTAGGAAGTCAAGGAAGGGTACCAGGAGACCTGCATGGTTAAACAGGGAACTGCTGGGTAAACTCAAGTGGAAGAAGAGGGTGTAGAGATCATGGAAGGAGGGGCTGGCCACTTGGGAGGAATATAAGTCTGTTGTCAGAGGATGTAGGGAGGCAACTAGGAAAGCTAAGGCCTCCTTGGAATTAAACCTTGCAAGAGAGGTCAAGGACAACAGAAAGGGCTTCTTCAAATACATTGCAGGTAAAACCAACACTAGAGGCAATGTAGGCCCACTGATGAATGAGGTGGGGGCCCTGAAGACAGAGGATAAAAAGAAGGCGGAGTTACTGAATGCCTTCTTTGCCTCTGTCTATACTGCTGGAGGCTGTCCTGAGGAGCCCCGGACCCCTGAGCCCCCAGAAGTCAGGACAGAGGAGCAATCTGTCTTGGTAGATGAGGGCTGGGTCAGGGACCAATTAAGCAACCTGGACGTCCATAAATCCATGGGCCCTGATGGGATGCACCCGCGGGTGCTGAGGGAGCTGGCGGAAGTCATTGCTAGGCCACTCTCCATCATCTTTGCTAAGTCGTGGGCAACGGGAGAGGTGCCTGAGGACTGGAGGAAAGCGAATGTCACTCCAGTCTTCAAAAAGGGCAAGAAGGAGGACCCGGGGAACTATAGACCGGTCAGCCTCACCTCCATCCCCGGAAAGGTGATAGAACAACTTGTCCTTGGTGCTGTCTCTAGGCACATCAAGGATAGGGGGATCATTAGGGGCACTCAGCATGGCTTCACCAAGGGGAAGTCATGCTTAACCAACTTGATAGCCTTTTATGAGGACGTAACCCGGTGGATAGATGATGGTAAAGCTGTGGATGTGGTCTATCTTGATTTCAGGAAAGCGTTTGACACGGTCTCCCACAGCGGACAGCAGGATGACCATGAGCCAGCAGTGTGCCCTTGTGGCCAAGAAGGCCAATGGCATCCTGGGGTGTATTAGAAGGGGTGTGGTTAGTAGGTGAAGAGAGGTTCTCCTCCCCCTCTACTCTGCCCTGGTGAGGCCGCATCTGGAATATTGTGTCCAGTTCTGGGCCCCTCAGTTCAAGAAGGACAGGGAACTGCTAGAGAGAGTCCAGCGCAGAGCCACGAAGATGATTAAGGGCGTGGAACATCTCCCTTATGAGGAGAGGCTGAGGGAGCTTGGTCTCTTTAGCTTAGAGAAGAGGAGACTGAGGGGTGACCTCATTCATGTTTATAAATATGTAAAGGACAAGTGTCATGAGGATGGAGCCAGGCTCTTCTCAGTGACATCCCTTGACAGGACAAGGGGCAACGGGTGCAAGCTGGAACACAGGAGGTTCCACATAAATATGAGGAAAAACTTCTTTACGGTGAGGGTGACTGAACACTGGAACAGGCTGCCCAGAGAGGTTGTGGAGTCTCCTTCTCTGGAGACCTTCAAAACCCGCCTGGATGCGTTCCTGTGTGATATGGTCTAGGTAATCCTGCTCCGGCAGGGGGATTGGACTAGATGATCTTTCAAGGTCCCTTCCAATCCCTAACATTCTGTGATTCTGTGATTCTGTGATCCACTGTGGGGTCCCTCCCACGGGAGACAGTCCTCCAAGAACTTCTCCAATGTGAGTCCTTCCCACAGGCTGCAGTTCTTCATGAATTGCTCCAACATGGGTCCCTCACACAGGGTGCAGTCCTTCAGGAACAGACTGCTCCAGTGAGGGTTCCCCCACGGGGTCACAAGTCCTGTCAGCAAACCTGCTCCAGCGTGGTCTCCTCTCTCCATGGGGCCACAGATCCTGCCAGGAGCCTGCTCCAGTGCGAGCTTCCCACAGCGTCACAATCTCCTTTGGGCACATCCACCTGCTCTGGCATGGGGTCCTCCACGGGCTGTGAGTTGATAATCTGCTCCACTGCTAACCTCTATGGGCTGCAGGGGGACAGCCTGTCTCACCATGGTCTTCACCACGGGCTGCAGGGGAATGTCTGCTCCGGTACCTGGAGCACCTCCTCCCGCTCCTTCTTCACTGACCTTGGTGTCTGCAGAGTTGTTTCTCTCACATATTCTCACTTCTCTCTCCGGCTGCTACTGGTCTTGTGCAGCAGTTTTTTCCCCTTCTTAAATATATTATCACAGAGGCACTACCACCATCTCTGATGGGCTCAGCCTTGACCACCGGCTGGTCTGTCTTGGAGCTGGCTGGCACTGGCTCTATTGGACATGGGGGAAGCTTCTAGCAGCTTCTCACAGAAGTCACCCCTGTAGCCCCTCTGCTACCAAAACCTTGCCACGCAAACCCAATATGCACATACAGACATCATGTATAAAAGATTTTCACACTGATTTGTTTTTTGCCTCAGAATTAACCTTCTGTATTTCTGTTACACTTGTCTCCATGGTTCATCCCAGTTCAGACCGAAGATTAAAATCTCCTTTTCTCCACAAGCCTAACAGTTCCTCTGATTTTCAGTGATTATAATTTCACTTCTCTCAGTAGTCATTTTTTTATTTATTCAGCCTATTTTTAACAAATAGAGATGGAAATAAAATGGATCTGAAGAAGAGACATTCATTAGCAAGAGAGTATTCAGGGATTAGAAATGTCTGTCTGATTCACAGAGCAGAAATGGCATTTAGTATCCAATCCGCTTCCAGAGAAAATTAGCAAAGGCTGCAGTGAAGTTAAAGCCTGCTGGTTGCAAAATTGGAAATTGGTTTCCTGGGGCTCTCTGTAAACTCTCCATTACTTTACTCAATCATGGCTCATTAGCAAGTTAACAGACAGAAGACCAGCACACATTGGGATATGTTCAGAGCCAGCACTTCCATCTCCTTGAACATCACTTAAAGCTTGAATGTCACAGCAAATTAGATATTGTGTCAAACCGCATCTTCTTGTTGGCTGCAGTACGGACAGCACACAGATCATGGCCACTTAACCTCTTGCAATTGTCAGGTGCTTTTTATCACGCATTTCAAGGAGTACCACATGGGTTTTAACTCAAAGTGACTCTGATGGAACAAACAGAAGATCTCAAAAGGCACCTAAGAAAGAAGTTAAAAAAACCTAGTTAACGGTTTCATGTAAAATGGATTTAATGTCTCTTATTAACTGAAACCTAATTTGCTAGAAGGAAACATCCACAGGTGACTTTATTGCACTAAAATGGAAAGCTAAAAATAATTATTAGGTTTCTGGGAAATGTCCACATTTTAGCTACAATATAATTTTGAATTACAGTTGAAAGCCAATTATCTAGAACCCCACCTAGGTGCCTGAGTCTCTTTTTCCTATTAACTACCATTGTGTTTCTCTACAGTGCTGCCTGATTTTCCAGAAAAATATTTGCTCTAAATAGTTCAAGTCAGTGAAATGAACTGTATAAAAATTATTAAAGAATTAAAATGCTTCTGTGCAGCTGCTATTTGTATAATCTTTTCATTCTGTAATTTTCATGAGCTTTCATGTATTTTGAAAAGAAAAGGTAAGCGGGGCATTAATTGAAGCAAACTGCTGAAAATTACCTGTGGACTTTAGAGTCCCTTTAATACAATCCGTTCATGGTTTGCTGGGTTAACGGGAGTAACTAGTGACACTCTTGGTTTTGTCCCATTGCAACAGGTGCAGATAACTGCAAGAGCCTGCATTCCAGCCACCTTAGGATGATGCTTAACTTATGATTTGGACCATTTGCTAACCAGAGATGCCAGACCCTCATTCCCTATGCAGTTAAGGGAAGAAATTAGTTATGATGCCCAAAATAGGAAAAGCAGCTACTAGAAGTGCCTAACTGGATCACTGTGACTAGTTCTCTGCATTGACTGCATAGGGAGCCAGCGTACAGCAGGCCTAACAGTGTGATTACTCATTACTCTCTTGAATGTCTGTGCTGTTGCAGTCTTAGTACCTAAGTTAGGCATTTATATTAGGTCATGTCGATATGGCTACAAAGGTGTGTGAGCTGAATTTTTAGTTGTGTCTTAGATAAGAGTGATGCCAAATGGTTGACAGTCTCCAGACAGGGACTGATTACTTCTAAAGTCCCTTTGTGAGTAGATTCAGTTTTTTGAGGCTTTTCTAGGGCTGCTCAATGACTCTATTTGTTGTTTTCAAGCACTATGTGTGTTCAGTGGACCCCTAGGCTGGTAGTTAGGAGCTCTGTTGGTTCTTTCTGTCTAATATTAAACAAGGGACTTTTGGGAGTCTAAGGATCAGACTAGAACTACATAGAGTCTGGATGAGAGCTATGGTACACCCCAAAATCAAGATCTTTCACTCGTTTGCACAGAGTCCTGTCCAGAACACACCACCACTCCTTTCCAAAGTGGGACTTGGATCCCCTTTGTGTGGGAATCAGGCAGAGAACTTGTGCATGCTTGGATCTCCCTGGGAGTTCACGAAGTAATGCAGGTGACATAAGACTTCATGTTTGAAAGCTGATTTCTTCAACTGATCCTTGGCTTGCTTTTGCCTTGCCTTGGCAAATCCTATTATTATCACAGTGAGTGAACATACTGTGCTTCCATTGCCAGTGGTATGCCATTTCTAAAGGACTGTTATTTATTAGCACAAACTCAGTAAAATATGGCAAACCGCAATTCAGAAAATATGTTTCATACATGGTGCCTAAGGGAACAACAAAATATTCTCATGCCATTATCTGTAAAATTTTCACATAATGAATTTGTCAGTGTACACTTATGCTCCTATATTTATGGGGTTCTGACATCTGTTTGATGGATTATAGCCTAATTTACTCTAAAGACAATTGACCTGCTGAGCATTGGCCTTTTTGTTATAAATGTTATCAAAACAATTAATCACACTCTAATTTATTGCCAAGACTTTAGTTGTTCACAAGTCTGACACAAAGAAATTGCGACTATTGTAACACAAAGAAACTAGAAAGATGGCACACAATAAAACATGTTGAAAAGATACATTACCACAGCACCAAGCAGGAATGAGGTGGCTGGTGACCTAGCTGAAAACTTGAAAATCCAAGGTCTGATAACTATTAGCATCCTTTCTTGAATATACACTTCAGATAACATGCATAATCATGTAACCTATACAAACTCAAAATAAGAGATAAGTGAGTGAGATGCAGGGCAGATATTGTGATGGACAGATCATCCTGTGGGCAGCCATGTTGTTGAGAGGTCCCTGGCTGAGAAGCAGCTGCCATTGAAGTTATCATACTCACGGAAACTAACGGGAGACATAATAAAAGAGGATGGGATACTTTTCCTTTTGTGGTGCATGTAACAGGGCTGAACTAAAAAAATTCTTTATACAGCTAATCTATGCATAATGTGTCTGAATATTTCTTTTACGTAAGTTCACTGAGGAATTTTGTATACAGGTCTATGTTATGGTTAATACTCTTTTGCCTAATGTAATTATTGGGCAATATTTTGGAAGTTACTTGCTTTGGGGATGATGAATGTGCAGACATCAATAAGAATTTAAATATGTAGTTCTGAAAATAATAGCTTTGTCTTTTTTTTTTCTGCTTGAAATGTGATTTCCTCCCTGTTACATTAATTTTACTGGTTCACTACTGGCACTATTTTAAAAAAGGCGGTTTGTCTTAATTATGAATTAACCTTAATTAGAATGAAAACTCAAATGCCAAGAAGTCTACACTAAGAATTCATTTCTTTATACAGCTAATCTATGCATAATGTGTCTGAATATTTCTTTTACGTAAGTTCACTGAGGAATTTTGTATACAGGTCTATGTTATGGTTAATACTCTTTTGCCTAATGTAATTATTGGGCAATATTTTGGAAGTTACTTGCTTTGGGGATGATGAATGTGCAGACATCAATAAGAATTTAAATATGTAGTTCTGAAAATAATAGCTTTGTCTTTTTTTTTTTCTGCTTGAAATGTGATTTCCTCCCTGTTACATTAATTTTACTGGTTCACTACTGGCACTATTTTAAAAAAGGCGGTTTGTCTTAATTATGAATTAACCTTAATTAGAATGAAAACTCAAATGCCAAGAAGTCTACACTAAGAATTCATTTCCGTATTGGATTAAGTATAGAAATCCCATTTTGGTTTCTCCTAAAATAGTGTGTAAGCACTTATAAAGTCTTTATCAATGACTGTAAAGAAAATTAATTCGTAATTATACTTAGATATTTGGATAGGAATGTAGGAGCCGATCCTGTTGCTGGGGTATGGGCTACAATAGCCTGAGAAGACTACAGGCATCATCATTAAAAGCTGAGAATATTACTTTGATTGGCAATATAACACATCTGTTTTCACAGAGTTCCATGACCCCCTTCATAAGGCTAAGGATATATCTACATTAGCAAGTAATTTGGCATAATAGGAGCAGATCACAGGTTGAATCTATTGGTGCTGGGGCCCCTTCATCAGGCCTATTCAGAAGCTTTATTTTGGATTGAATTTAGTCCAGTAACCTTGATTGGATGTCCTTATCATGGAAGTGGTTTAAAATTGCCCAAAGGACAAACACTGGTTTGGACCATTATGTTTTCTTCTCCCAGGAGGTGATGAAACAGATTTATTGTGTACCTAGAGCAGAGGCTTCCAAAGCGAGTCTTGTCTATGAGCACCACATCTGTTCTGTGAACTGAACCATTTAATGTGTTAAGTGTGGATGTTGAGTGATAAGTGAATGCTTCAATTCAAATCTTACAATTGCTCTAAACCAAATGCTAAAGGATCTGCAGCCTGAGCAGTACAGTAAGCTCTGCTAGGCATGGATAACTCTCTATTTTCTGTATCAGTTTCAATGTTTTGCAAACTCCATATCATAAATACTTGCCAGAACATTTCCTGATAATCCACAGAGTTTTCTACACGAGCATCCTCCAGGATTAACAGTACTGGGAGCTGCTATGGTTCCCACTTTTTAAAAATAGGAGAATAAATCAAAGTTTCACTGCCAGCATGTCAATAATTAGTGTAACACTGAGGAGCAATTAGAGTTGACTTAAATGTGCAGCCTTTTGGGTCAGCATTAAAGTAGGGCCAAATTTGAAAAAAACTGTTAGAGGTCCTGTAGCCCTTAAAATGATATCCCTGACGCTCTGACCTGTTGTCCTCCTGGCCAAGGTTCTCTAATTTAGCTAATGCTAGCATAGATTAATCTGTGTCACTAAAAGCGTTGTTGGATGCAAAGGAGATATTCAGCTGATGAGTGATTGCTATCACTGCACTATGGGTATGATGTGTAATTTATTCCTGTGGGAAGCACTCCTGCAATAAAACATGAAAATATTAAAGTCTGCATGAGTCAGTGCTTCCCTCGCATGGAGAGCAATGATTTTTTAGGCTGGTCGCATTTTACACTTTACTCATCAGAGCAGCAGCCTAGGCTTGGTAATAGTCGAATTGTTTACTGAACCTGAAAGAACCTATTTACATTAGAAGTCTTAGACTTTGAGTCCCGGTTTTGGAATTCAGTATCAGCCTTATGGTCAATCATTTTTGAGGTTTTTATTTCACAATTCACTAGTTTTTCTTGAACAAATGAACAATTAAATTCCTAATGGAAAATTCCATTTCTGTCCCTGTATTACTTAAAGCAATCAGTTACTTTGCAGCTTGTCGCTTTTGCAAATTGGGGTACTGAACATGAAAAGAGGTGGCAAAATAAATCTTTTGCCATATTAGAGAAAATAGTGTAAATTTGTAGCTAAACTTGATGTGTGGAGTGTAAAAGGCAGCGTAGCCCAATACAGGCTGAACACTTGTATAATGTTGCTCATAAAACCATATTCTGAGCTATGTAATTTTCTTTTCTGTTGGAAATGAACTCACAAGGATACCAAAAGTACAGACAACTTTGAAAAAGAAAAAAAGAGAAAAAGTCTTCTTAAACATAGCCAGCTGTATCCTGGGCTGCATCAAAAGAAGTGTGACCAGCAGACTACGAGAGGTGCTCTTGTGAGACCCCACCTGGAGTACTGTGTCCAGCTCTGGGGCCCCCAACATAAGAAGGACATGGAGCTGTTGGAGTGAGTCCAGAGGAGGGCCACGAAGACGATCAGAGGGCTGGAAGACCTCTCCTATGAAGACAGTCTGAGAGAGTTGGGGCTGTTCAGCCTGGAGAAGAGAAGGCTCCAGGGAGACCTTCTAGCAGCCTTCCAGTACCTGAAGGGGGCCTACAGGAAAGCTGGACAGGGACTTTTTACAAGGGCATGTAGTGATAGGACAAGGATTAACAGTTTTAAACTGAAAGAGGGTAGATTTAAATGAGGTATTAGGAAGAAATTCTTTATTGAAAGGGTGGTGAGACATTGGAGCAGATTTCCCACAGAAGTTGTGGATGCCCGCTCCCTGGAAGTGTTCAAGGCCAGGCTGGATGGGGCTCTGAGCAACCTGGTCTAGTGGAAAGGTGTCCCTACCTGTGGCAGGGGGTGTTGGAACTAGGTGATCCCTAAGGTCCCTTCCAACCCAAACCATTCTAGGATTCTATGATTCTATGTTCTATATTTTAGCAGGGATTATGTTAACCTACAAAACCAAGATTACAGATTACAATTATAGCTTCTTTCCTGACAGCTGCTTAATATTATGTCAACAGAAGTATTTACAGCCATAATTATCACCAAAGCATCATATTGGAGAACTATTACATGTTCATTTGATAATTCAGTTTGTGCAAGTTCACTTTTAACAGGACCCTGATAGCTATTATAACAGAATTAATCAAGTTGTCTTTGCCAAAAATTTCTCAGAATAGCATGGCAAACTAGACATGTCTGTAATCCCTCTTGCAATGGAGTGTCTAGGCCACTACATGGGAGTTCATGACAACCTTGTTTGCCAGCCTCATTGTTTCTTTAAGATGTGTGCTGGGGGTTGCTCTTTTACATCCAACAATCTCATATAAATTGGCTCAAAGAGCCAAATTCAAGTAAGTCCAAAAGAAGTGGTATCGCATTGGGTGATGTTGACAGTATCACAGAATCACAGAATCATAGAATGTTAGGGATTGGAAGGGACCTCGAAAGATCATCTAGTCCAATCCCCCTGCCGGGGCAGGATTGCCTAGACCATATCACACAGGAACGTGTCCAGGCGGGTTTTGAATGTCTCCAGAAAAGGAGACTCCACAACCTCTCTGGGCAGCCTGTTCCAGTGTTCGGTTACCCTCACTGTAAAGAAGTTTTTCCTCATATTTATGTGGAACCTCCTGTGTTCCAGCTTGCACCCATTGCCCCTTGTCCTGTCAAGGGATGTCACTGAGAAGAGCCTGGCTCCATCCTCATGACACTTGTCCTTTACATATTTATAAACATGAATGAGGTCACCCCTCAGTCTCCTCTTCTCTAAGCTAAAGAGACCCAGCTCCCTCAGCCTCTCCTCATAAGGGAGATGTTCCACGCCCTTAATCATCTTCGTGGCTCTGCGCTGGACTCTCTCTAGCAGTTCCCTGTCCTTCTTGAACTGAGCGGCCCAGAACTGGACACAATATTCCAGATGCGGCCTCACCAGGGCAGAGTAGAGGGGGAGGAGAACCTCTCTTCACCTACTAACCACACCCCTTCTAATACACCCCAGGATGCCATTGGCCTTCTTGGCCACAAGGGCACACTGCTGGCTCATGGTCATCCTGCTGTCCACTAGGACCCCCAGCTCCCTTTCCCCTACGCTGGTCTTCAACAGGTCTGCCCCCAACTTGTACTGGTACATGGGGTTGTTCTTGCCCAAATGCAGGACTCTACACTTGCCCTTGTTATATTTCATTAAGTTTCTCCCCGTCCAACTCTCCAGCCTGTCCAGGTCTCTCTGAATGGCTGCGCAGCCTTCCGTTGTGTCAGCCACTCCTCCCAGCTTTGTGTCATCAGCGAACTTGCTGACACTGCACTCTATTCCCTCATCCAAGTCATTAATGAATATATTGAACAGTACTGGTCCCAGTACCGACCCTTGAGGGACTCTGCTAGACGCAGACCTCCAACTGGACTCTGTCCCATTGACCACCACTCTCTGGCTTCTTTCCTTCAGCCAATTAACAATCCACCTCACTACCCGATCATCCAGACCACACTTCCTCAGTTTAGCTGCGAGGATGCTGTGGGAGACCGTGTCAAACGCTTTCCTGAAATCAAGATAGACCACATCCACAGCTTTACCATCATCTATCCACCGGGTTACGTCCTCATAAAAGGCTATCAAGTTGGTTAAGCATGACTTTCCCTTGGTGAAGCCATGCTGAGTGCCCCTAATGATCCCCCTATCCTTGATGTGCCTAGAGACAGCACCAAGGACAAGTTGTTCCATCACCTTTCCGGGGATGGAGGTGAGGCTGACCGGTCTGTAGTTCCCCGGGTCCTCCTTCTTGCCCTTTTTGAAGACTGGAGTGACATTCGCTTTCCTCCAGTCCTCAGGCACCTCTCCCGTTGCCCACGACTTAGCAAAGATGATGGAGAGTGGCCTAGCAATGACTTCCGCCAGCTCCCTCAGCACCCGCGGGTGCATCCCATCAGGGCCCATGGATTTATGGACGTCCAGGTTGCTTAATTGGTCCCTGACCCAGCCCTCATCTACCAAGACAGATTGCTCCTCTGTCCTGACTTCTGGGGGCTCAGGGGTCCGGGGCTCCTCAGGACAGCCTCCAGCAGTATAGACAGAGGCAAAGAAGGCATTCAGTAACTCCGCCTTCTTTTTATCCTCTGTCTTCAGGGCCCCCACCTCATTCATCAGTGGGCCTACATTGCCTCTAGTGTTGGTTTTACCTGCAATGTATTTGAAGAAGCCCTTTCTGTTGTCCTTGACCTCTCTTGCAAGGTTTAATTCCAAGGAGGCCTTCGCTTTCCTAGTTGCCTCCCTACATCCTCTGACAACAGACTTATATTCCTCCCAAGTGGCCAGCCCCTCCTTCCATGATCTCTACACCCTCTTCTTCCACTTGAGTTTACCCAGCAGTTCCCTGTTTAACCATGCAGGTCTCCTGGTACCCTTCCTTGACTTCCTACCTGTTGGGATGCTCTGATCTTGAGCTCGGAAGAAGCAGTCCTTGAATGCTAACCAACTATCTTGGGCCCCCTTACCTTCTAGTACCCTGTCCCATGGGATTTCCCCTAGCAATTGCTTGAAAAGGCTAAAGTTGGCCCTCCTGAAGTGCAGGGTTGTGATTCTGCTAGCTATTCTGTTCCTGCCACATGAGATCCTGAACTCTACCATCTCATGGTCGCTACAACCAAGGCTGCCCTCAACCTTCACCGCTTCAACCAGACACTCCTTGTTAGTGAGGATAAGATCCAGCAGCGCTCCTCTCCTAGTTGGCTCATCCTCCATTTGCATCAGAAAGTTATCATCAATGCACTGGAGGAACCTCCTGGACTGAGGATGGCTGGCTGAGTAGGCCTCCCAGCAAATATCAGGGTAGTTGAAATCCCCCACGACAACCAGACCCTGTAATTGCGAGACTGCTCTCAGCTGCCTGTAGAAGGCCTCATCACCCTCCTCATCCTGATCCGGTGGCCTGTAATAGACACCCACAACAGTATCACCCCTGCCAGCCTGCCCCTTAATTCGCACCCACAAACTCTCAACTCGCTCCTGATCTGCCCCTGGACAGAACTCATTACATTCTAGCTGCTCACTCACATAAAGAGCAACTCCACCACCTCTCCTTAGTGGCCTGTCTTTCCTGAACAGGACATAGCCATCCATGACCACATTCCAGTCATGCGAGGTGTCCCACCAAGTCTCTGTGATTGCCACTAAATCATAGCCCCCCGACCGAACACGGATTTCCAACTCCTCCTGTTTATTCCCCATGCTGCGTGCATTGGTGTACAAGCATTTCAGGGAGCGAGCTGAGCACACCGATTTCACCCCAGGGGGATGGGAGGCCTCCTGGTCTACCTCAACACTAGAGCGTTGCCCCAGTGGTGCAAGCCCAGCTACTACCCCATCCCCCTTCGAATCTAGTTTAAAGCTCTCCGAATGAGCCCTGCTAATTCCTGTCCCAGAACCCTTTTGCCCCTACGACATAAACCCTTCCCATGTATTACCGTCACGCCTGGTGTCTTATAAAACCTGCCATTATCAAAGAACCCAAAGCCCTGCCTGTAGCACCAGTCTCGTAGCCAGGCATTAATAGAGAGAATCCTACCATTCCATCCCACGTCATCACCTGAAAATGGAAGGAGGGAGGAGAAAACAACTTGTGCCCCAGACTCTTTCACCAACCGTCCTAGGGCCTTGTAGTCTTTCTTCATCCCCCTCAGACTACAGGATGCAGCTTCTTCCCCACCTGTCTGGAAGATCAGCAGGGGGTAGCAGTCTGTGGCCTTCACCAGGTTGGGGAGTTGCCTGGTGATATCCCTGATTCGGGCTCCAGGCAGGCTGCAGACCTCCCTGTGATGGGGGTCAGCTCTGCATATTGGGCCCTCAGATCCCTTTAGGAAGGAGTCTCCAACCACTAAAACTCTTCTCTTCTTCCTTGTGGAGGAGGTAGCTATACGCCTGTCAGGTTTTTCTGACTGTGGTGGGACCTCTGATATAGGTTGCCTCTCCACCACATCCCCATTGGACTGGCTGTATTCCACTAGGGCTTCATATCTATTGCTCAGAGGCACCTGTGGAGGCAAGGTAGGCAAGGAGGGCACTCGCCTTTTGCCACAGCCATAGACTTGCCTCCACTCACTCCTCTCCTCTAGGTTACTGTTTTCCACCTGAGAGGGGCAGAGTACAGGGGTCCCTCGATCCTGGGAGCTCTCCAGCAGGTGCTCCCATTTTTGTTGCAGGGAGGGCAGAGCCTAGCTCCACCAGTCTATCTCCATTTCAGCCTCCTAAATGCTCCTAAGCCTTTCTACTTCAGCTTGAAGCCTTTCAACCTGGCTTTGCAGCTGTGCCGCTCAGCCGAGCGGATCATCTACCTGCTCACAGCGCACACAGCCCCCTGACACCACAGAGATGCTGTAGCATTCCCTGCAGCCGGCAACCTGCACCATCGCCTCCTTCCATGGGAACTCTGTCTGGGTTCCCACATCCATTTTGGTCTTCTTCCGCCGGGTAGATACCATTGTTCTTTCACTGAGCTGGGAAATACCTGTTGGTGATACCCCTGGTTCACAGCTCCTTGGCACCTTCCTTGCCTTGTGCACTGGGAGGGAATCAGCGCCCTCCCCAATGAGCTGCAAACGACTGCAGTCTCTCCTGCCCCGGGACACACCCAGTCACTGCTGACTCACCCAGTCACTGATGACTCACACAGTCCCTGCTGACTCTTCTTCTCCCCCCTGGCCAGGGACTAGTCCCTGCCCTCCAGGAGGCTTTTTATCACCCAATCAATCAATCAATCACCCAATCAACAGGGGGTGGTGCGTTTAAATCACTTAAATCGCCCACAGTGCCTCTAGCTACGCCCCCTCCTCTCCTGACTTGTTGCCAGGAACCTCCAGGTCTGGGGTGGGGGGGGGGGGAAAGCAGCTTAGGGCTGCTGCTCTAGGGGCTGCTGCTCCAGGGGGGTCATGAGTACGAAAACCGCCCGGTTACAGCCCGATGCTGCCCTCGCCCCTGCACTAATCTCAAGTTGCTGTTGCTGCAGTACCATCACTATGTCTATCTATCTGACATTAAACAGCGTGTATTGGGTTTGCGTAGCAAGGTTTTGATAGCAGGGGGACTATAGATGTGGGTTCTACGAGAAGCTGCTAGAAGCTTCCCCCATGTCAGACAGAGACAGTGCCAGTCAGCTTCAAGATGGACCCAGTGCTGACCAAGGCCGAGCCCATCAGCAAAGGTGGTAGTGCTTCTGTGATAACATAGTTAAGAAGGGCGGGAAAAACTGCTGCACAAGAGCAACTGCAGCCGGAGAGAGGAGTGAGAATATATGAGAGAAACAACTCTGCACACACCAAGGTCAGTGAAGAAGGAGCGGGAGGAGGTGCTCCAGGCCCTGGAGCAGACATTACCATGCATGGTGAAGACCATGGTGAGGCAGGCTGTCCCCCTGCAGCCCATGCAGGTTAACAGTGGAGCAGATATCAACTTGCAGCCCGTGGAGGACCCCATGCTTCTGTAGAGGGAAACCAGTCCTTAAAGAATGATGTTTCCTTCAGCTGAAGTTGTGTCCTTCAGCTTAGCTGTGAAGGAGAGCAACCTGTCCTCAAAATTTAAAATATATTGGTTTTAAATCTTTGTGATTCGAAATCTCTGTGTCTTTGAAAGCAGAAACTGTGAAAAAACCTCACAGTCCATACATGGACAGTATGTTAATCAGGATTGTGACCCTGGCCTAGAGCTAATTCACAGCACAGAGAATTTTTTTTACATGTGATTTAGTTGTCATGTTAATGTGTATTTTATTAACAATTGGTAACTTGTTATATGCAAGATATTTACTCATAATGTATCTTATGACACTCATGAATCGCAGAATCACAGAATTACAGAATCATAGAAAGGTTGGGGTTGGAAGGGACCTCTGGAGATCATCTAGTCCAACCCCCTGCCAAAGCAGGTTCCCCTAGAGCACATTGCACAGGGTCGTGTCCAGGCGGGACATGAAAGAAAATATTAGTAGTAATATTACTTGCTTTTCACAGTTGATACTGTCTTTCGATATCATTTGCTCTGGCTGAAACATTAGAGTATAATAGTTGATATGTGAGTTACTACACGAAAGACCCCCTTAAGTGCTCAAAAAATCGCTCTTGCATCTTATCTGAAGTGAGTATCATTTTACACATGTAATAAATTATTTGGCATAATAAAAATTATTTTACTGAAAAATGTCATCTTAGCAAGGAGACAATCACTTTCTATTCTATTTTTAAGCAATGGTATTTCATATGCTGTTTCCTTACTAGTGTGAATTACTACTAAAATTTGAGACGCAAGTTTTGAAGGGATTATAGAAAAGCTTTGTGCTCATGTTGAAGGAACTGTGTTATTAGATAAAAGGAAACATGACATAAATATAAAGAAAAAAATTAAGGGAAAAAATCCCTTTGCTTGGGAAAGAACTTTTGTATATGAAAAGAGCACATAGCCAAACTTTGAAGTGTATTATGCAATCGGAAGTAATGTGGTACGCAATGTTACTTCAAGAAGTTTAAATATATGGCTACCAGAGTAAAAGTTGCTTGTGTATTACTGCTGTGTGATGTTCTGTTTCCTGAGAGAATCTGAAATTCAAATTCACTCTAAAGAGATCCTGAAGAAGCAACTCCGGTTACATAATTTCTGCAGTGCAGACTGCTTCCCTGAGTGTTGCTTCTGAATGAACACAGGGGTTAGTTGACAGCATAACATTTCCCTAATATTTGAAGGGTAGGAATAAATCATGGTCCCTCTTGAGGCACGTGTCCTGTATAACTAGACTTTGAATTTTTTATTTGATGCATAATAAGTTTATGTGAAATACTTGTAAGAAAATTTGAAATCACTTGGAAATGAGCAGATTTCAGCTATCAAGACAAGTCTGCTCAAAAAAGTGAAAGATCTGGCAGATTTAGTCTCTGCATATTACTCTTCCCAGTGCAGGCAAAACATGACACATGTTAACAAGGCTCAAACAGGTTTGATCACAAACCTCAAAGAAAAACATACCAAATGCTATTCTATGTGAAATGAAATTTTAAAATCCTCATTTTTAGTGTGCCCTTGTACATTTTGATTTTCTGAATGTGCGTGCAGAGTTTTTATGCAGCAGAAGTGTGGATATACAGCCAAGTCTTTCAAGAATTTAATTTTTAATTTACAAATAAAGGCAAAAAAATAGTCCTTTACACGAAAACACATAAATGTATTTGTAAGAAGAATTTTTTTTAAATTTAAGGTAGTATTCTGACTTAAATATCTTCTCTGGTAATGCTTATAGCTGTCCTATAGACTGATGTGTGAAAATAAGGCACGTAAATATGCATACTTACATTACAGCCAGAAACTAACATTATAGGAAAATTTGCTGGCTTCATTGAGTTTCTTGTTGGTCTGCTCTATGCTGTAAGTGCAGTGATACACTGAGACAAGTAATGCTTAGTCATAATCAGCACATAATAAAAATATCAAAGGTGTAGGAACAAAAATGTTCATGAACAAAATATCTTAGATGATAGGAATCTGGAGAAGGCATTAAGAGCTACTGTAAATATACCTGTTTGGCAGTTGAGCAGCTTGGTGCTTCAGCATGCTTTACATGAGAACAGCAGATGAAAACTGATGATGTGCAGCTTGTACTAGTCCTGAGAACTTGTTTCCATATCACTGCTTGTGCAAATCTTGTCGTCTTTGGAGTTACATCACAGACTGATGTGACCTATTGAGCGTAAGCTCTAAAAGGATGAGCTATAGATATATAACTATTGGACTTAACAGATTGCTAATTTTGATCAAGATCCCTGGGAAGATATTCTTGTGGAAAGACTTGAATGTCTCTGGGGAAGAATGAAGACATGGAAATTTATTCTGTCTGCTTGCCTTAGGGCAGAGCACTTTTTCTAAAGTTGTGAAAGTAGTGCTATATTTACAAAATCTTTGCCATTGCTTTTGTTATTTTCAATCTGCCTCTGCCCAAAGTAACAGCAAAAGTTAAGAGCAAATGAATGATTAATAAAATAGGACTAGATACACTTGTATCCCAAGCTTGTGAGTAGTGAAAGATGAAATAACCTCCCCTGGGGCTTTTGTCTGTTTACCAAAAGGACAAAAGGTACAGACAAATATCAAGGCATTGTGCTTTTGAAACTACTCAGGACAGTGTTTAAGTTCTGAGATAAACAAAGTAACAGAAATAGTATAAATTGCTGTTTTGTAGTTTCTATAGTGATACAATTTGTTAAAATATCTTCTGAAATCTGCAAAGGAGGTGTTGAACGGGATTAGAAGATATTACTGTGCTTTCACATAGGAAGTGTCAGTGCTGGTTTTTTTTTTTACTCTACATGGTATTTCTTTGCTGGTGTATCAAAAGTTAGAGAGAATATGTTCAGAATATTTTTAAAGTGATGCTTAAGACATATTAGAGATTAAATATGGTATTACTATGAATTTATGTTGAAGCCACATAAACCATTTGCTAAAAGTTGTTTTCAAAATGAAACTGCATTTTATACCTTGAAATATAAAAGGTGATTGGAAGAATTAAAATGAATATCTATTTTTTCCTTTAGATTGTTCTCATAATGCACAATAATTCATTCCTTATTACTGCCTCTGTTTGTCCATGGTTCGCAAAATAAAAGATGCATTTGAATATACCAGGAAATGCATATCACCTTTTTCACATCATAGAGAAGACTAATTGTAGAGATAATCTTTACCTTGATTTATCTGCTGCTGACTAGTGTGCCCAGATGTAAGCATAAGAGTGTTACAGTGGATGAAGGACTATTAAATAGCATGCATATCCTATTCAGACTTCAGTTAATTGGAAGAAAGCAGGTCTTCAGTAGAAGTGACAAACATATTCATAAAACAGTAATCATGGAATAAATCCAGAACAATTTCATAGCTATGACTGGAAATATTCCAGCTCACTGCCAAGAAGTCAGGGATGCTTGCTAAAAATCTTTATGCTGAATAACTTTGTATGAGCTCTTTTTCCTCCATTCTGGACATGTAGAAGCTCTTAATTTGCTGCAGTTGCATCACAACTCATTAAAGTCAGTCAAGAGCTTAGCCATTAAGTTCAATGGAGTTTGGACTCAGTCTGTAAAGTTTAAATATTTCAGTGTTAATGTCTCTACTTTTAGTCTGTTGATGTCCTTATTCATTCTAAGCAGAGAAGGCTACATGTTGTATTGAATGAAGTCATGTTTCATTCTCTTCTCTGGGACAGTAGGAATTGGGAGTCTTGCCCATCTCACCCTAGGGAGCCTTGTGCTCTATAATATTCTCTTGTTTATGATCATCAGAAGTGTTACTAGAATGTGCTTTGGAACTGAGGTACAGAGTAGATGGAAATTCAAAGTGGGCAGGGCTGTATGATAAGAGTACAGGTGATGGGAGGATGAAGGAAGACCAGCTAACACAGATGCCTAAGACAATTCTAAGTACATAGAGAGGAAGAGAAACTATTAACTCTGAGAAGAAAAACTCTGGAAGTCTTGGAAATGAGAAAACACATAAAAACCTTCCCCATGAGCACTGGTCAGTGCGGTGTAATGATAGTGGAGTTATTAAATAGAGAGATTGAAAGTGGTTCCTTTAAAGAAGAGTACTTTCTAGCACTAACAAGTCTCACAGCTCTCCCTGAAGTAGATCTTATATGCTGACTTCAAAGCAAAAATAAATTGTCATTGGTGTCATTGATTAAATCAGTTAGGGTAGTAGCTTTACTTTCTTAGGAGGAAGCTCTTTACACAACAGTGCTTTTAATAGTAAAGTTACAAGCAGCAGCCTTCTGTCAATTACTGAGCTGTAGCACCTAGGTTAAAAAGAACCAGTTTTCAAATTTGGATCACTGTTCAGATGTGTCAGGAGCAAAGAAATGGAAAAAGAGAAAGAGTTTCAAACTTCATCTCTAAAAAGTACCATGTATTAAATGAAATCCTTTTACTGTGTTTCAGTCATAGAGTAACAAAAGAGAAGATAAATAAGAATTGAGAAGCAAGGAGTGCAGACTCAATTACTATTCTGTTAGAAAAGCCTCCTCCAGAGTACGAAATATCTCCCATCATGGTCACCACAGTCAGTTGTTCTTTATGCCAGTCATAATCTAAGTTAGGTCTGCCCTGACTCTTTGCTATTTTTAGTCAGGTAAACATTATTTCTACTGAGAGTTAAAAGTAAAATCCGACCAAAAGAACACAAGCGATAACAAGTTTTTTTAAAAATGCAGTCCTGTGCCCTGAAATTGAAAAAGTGGCAAAGTACTAATAAATCCCTAGTTTTGGTATTGTTAGCTGTGGAGAGGAGTAGGTGGAGTGGAACCACATGCTGATCAAGTTTCAGCAGCTAATAGAAATAGTTACTTTGGCTATTATCATTAGTACCTGAAGCAAAATGGCTTGACAACCAAAGAACTAAACTGGAGTTGGAGCCATTTTAAATGACAGTTTCTCCACAACTGTAAGTGATACAAGATAGCGAATGCACTCTAACTAGATAGATGGTGGGAATAAAGTCTCAAATTCAGTTCTGAATAGAGTTAGGAAGACAGTGAAATCCTGAGCAATACACAAGGAAAGAAGTTACACTGGATGGTACTCACAGGTGGATAGAGTGTTGCTGCCAGTGGAATAAGAAGTGACACTTCACGAGAAAAAGGCAACATTAAATCTGTTCCTCCATCCTACCTGGTCTGTCTCAGGACGAGAGTGGACTTCCCTTTTTTTTCGCCAGGGAAAACTATAAAGCAGTCAAAGACTCAAATTATATTCATTCTTCAGTCATGGTGTGCAAATGAACATCAAAGTGCATGGCCAAGCTATACTGAAACCAGGGCTGGTGGGCTTGTGGGCTGACATATCCCAGGCATTTTAGTGGGTGAACTATGAGAAATGATATGATTATCACTTCGTTTTCCCCCTCTACTCTGCCCTGGCGAGACCGCATCTGGAATATTGTGTCCAGTTCTGGGCATTTCAGTTCAAGAAGGACAGGGAACTGCTAGAGAGAGTCCAGCGCAGAGCCACAAAGATGATTAAGGGAGTGGAACATCTCCCTTATGAGGAGAGGCTTATGAGGAGAGGCTGAGGGAGCTGGGTCTCTTTAGCTTAGAGAAGAGGAGACTGAGGGGTGACTTCATGAATGTTTTTAAATATGTAAAGGGCAAGTGTCATGAGGATGGAGCCAGGCTCTTCTCAGTGACATCCCTTGACAGGACAAGGGGCAATGGGTGCAAGCTGGAACGCAGGAGGTTCCACATAAATATGAGGAAAAACTTCTTTACGGTGAGGGTGACCGAACACTGGAACAGGCTGCCCAGAGAGGTTGTGGAGTCTCCTTCTCTGGAGACATTCAAAACCCACCTGGACGCATTCCTGTGTGATATGGTCTAGGCAATCCTGCCCCAGCAGGGGGATTGGACTAGATGATCTTTCGAGGTCCCTTCCAATCCCTAACATTCTGTGATTCTGTGATTCTGTGATTCTGTGTGATTATCACTTTTCTATATCTGGTCCTGTTGATCACTGGGTTATGTATATTTTAGATATAATTTCTTGTTCATTTTATTTAAAATATAAAATAAAATGCAAAGGGTTTTCTCTGCAATTTTGTAGGAATGTTTCACCTTCAGTAAGAGTGCTTCAAGGTATTTCACTAGTGGGTCAGGATTCTCGTTTTTCAGGCCATAGTCTTTTAACAGGGACTTTGATTAGAACTTTTGCCTTGGAAGGACCAGTAAGTTAGTTGCTCCTGTTTTACCCATACAAAAATTACGGGACAGCTCTGGCCCAGTGGAAGCTATGGTAGGAGCTTTCTTGTGTTCTGAAAGAGGAAGAAGCCAAAAAGTTGGGAGAAGGAAGAAAAGATTCTTCTTTACTTCAGTCCAAGAATTTATGAATCTTGGGGGAAAAAATTGTACTAAGGGGGACAAATCCCCTTGTTTGGAAAAACAAAAAAACTTTAACTAACCAGGTTCCAGATTATCAACAGACCTCACAGATGGGCTCTGTTTTTGGTAAATTAATATGTGTTCATTCCTACCAAGATTTGGACTGGTTTAAATTTCTCGTCAAAATCTTAGATGTGAGACTCCCAGTAGCATCTACTGGATATAGATCCTCTGATATAACATACACAGTAAATGAAGAGAAGTATCTGCCTGTGAAGATTGTCAGATGGAAATTCATTCTTATCATCAGTTCTTCTATGACATGGAAAATAGACTCAGGGGCTGATTTCCATTTAAGATACTCACCATTGAGAATAACTGTAAGTGTTAGCACATCCATGTGGCAAAAAGGATAGCACTGAATACATTTGGCAGGCAAAGAGAAACTGGGCAAAAGGGATAACACTTAGAACAGGGAAAATCTGCGGGAAAAAGAAGCAAAGCAACATAATCCATTATGTGGGGGAAGAGGAAAAAGGTGAGCAAAGCTAAGTGCCCATTATGAGCACAAGTTTCTGAGAGATCTGCCAGGGGAAGGAACAGAGCTGAGGGTTCAGGAACAGGAAGGAAATCAGTTTGAGGGAGAGTGAAGAATTAGTGGCTTGGATACAAATAGCAAAGGAAAACAATAAATAATAGTTGTGGTTACATAGGCTGTATGTTGTCTGATTCACAATGGATACCTACAAGATATAGATTATAAGATACATGGTGTTTATAAATAAGAAAAATGAAAAGTGCTGGGGTGTGTTTGTATAGACAGAGATGTGGCTTAATGCATGGCCTTAGCCATATGATGGGAGTGTCACTCAACAGAGCACTTACTTAAAACACCAATGTGTTTTTATAGCCCAGAGTGTCTTTTAAGTTCAGAGTCTCTTTTCAGTGCGGTTCCACGAATAACTGTCAAGGTTACTTGTTAAGAAAAAGGGAGGATAGTATCCACAGTGCATCTATGTGTTTTTTTTAAAAAAACAAAGCAACTGAGAAAGAGTCACAAAACACAAGATGAAGTATATGTTTTGTTCTGTTAGAACTAGTTTGCAGTTTCCTCAATAAAGAAAAAAAATGTGTTAATACATATGTATTTTTTTCTACCTTTTGGCTAAGAGCAAGCTATTAGTTTAATACCTGATCTGTCCCCTGGTCAGTAGAAAGTATGCTTCTTTTGAAGGTGGAAGGACTTGGCAGTCTAATAAGATTTTCTCTTCACTAGCTAAAATAAACATCCCAAATAATTCTTTCTGTAGAGTTCTCTGCAGCAATTTCACTTAATGAACCATAACCATCTTAGATTTAACATTAGAAATATGAAGTCATTGACTGAAATGAAATTTCTGTCAGGTTTCTTGTGTTTTTCTGTTGAACTACATCAGATTCACATTTTTCTGCTGCTTTCAGGAATGCAGGTAACCTGCTGATCTCATGCCTGTAACTGTCTTATTTTGAGAGTTCACTTAAAAGATTCTCCCCTCTGTAATCTAAACCTAAAAAACTATTTATGGGTATTTTAAGTGTTATTTTTTTTTTTTTTAGTTTTGATATCAGTCTGAATGCATGGTCTTCAATTCATTCTTAGAACACACTTTTATATTAGTTGTTTTATCTCAGTGGGAATTTGCCAGTAAAATAGTTGAAAGTAATATAAAAATTAAGAACGAATCTTATTTTCAGTAACAAAAGATGAAGCACCATCTTCTAGGGAACTAGATGTCCCAGGGTTTGTTAAGTGATCCAGAGCCTCTTTTGAATCTTCTGTAAGCTTGAATTCAGACCTGGTTGTTAGAGATCATAAGCTGTCACCACTCAGCAATCTATGTGAGATGACACAAACACAGCCAGCCACACAGGTCAGCACAGATAGCAAATAGTGACTCGCCACCACCTGCATAAATGTATAGGTCTTGCGTAAACATGAACAGCATGGACTGCCCAGTCCTGTTCCTCTCCTCCAGCTGGTCAGGATTGAAGTCTGCCAGTAGAATATACACATACATATATATTTACACACATATACACAGTATATGCGTCTCTCTGTTTGCTGACCTTAGCCACTCAATCAACCCAGTAGCTGCCCCAGATCCCTTGTCTTCCAGTTGCTAGCATGTGTACATTTGAATGCCCCGAGGTTTGCAGCCTCACTCCGGTTGCTGGTACTCAGACCCCTACACACACACGCAGAGTCACATGTTTCTAGTAAATGGTCCCACATCTTGGCATCAGAAGTAAAGGATTTTCTTTTCCATTCAAATATGGCCATGTGATTAATTTTTTTGTACAGTAAAAGTGCAGCTAGACAGACTTAAGAAGAAGCTGACAATCCCCCAAATTTACTGTGAATGATTTCCCTTGCACTGTGAAGTCTGTACATGGCACTGGTGAGGCCGCACCTTGAATACTGTGACCAGTTCTGGGCCCCGCACTTCAAGAAAGATGTTGAGGTGTTGGAGCGAGTTCAGAGGAGGGGGACCAAACTGATGAAGGGTCTGGAGGTTCTGACCTATGAGGAATGGCTGAGGGAGCTGGGGTTGTTTAGCCTGGAGAAAAGGAGGCTCAGAGGTGACCTTATTGCAGTCTACAACTACCTGAAGGGAGGTTGTAGTGAAGTGGGAGTCGGCCTCTTCTCCCAGGCAACTAGCGATAGGACAAGAGGACACAGCCTCAAGCTGCGCCAGGGGAGGTTCAGGTTGGACATTAGGAAGCATTTCTTCACAGAAAGGGTTATTAGACATTGGAATGGGCTGCCCAGGGAGGTGGTGGAGTCACCATCTCTGGATGTGTTTAAGAAAAGACTGGACATGGCACTTAGTGCCATGGTCTAGTTGACATGGTGATGTGAGGGCAATGGTTGGACTCGATGATCCCAGTGGTCTCTTCCAACCTGATTGATTCTGTGATTCTGTATACCTTAATATGCACTTCTCCACTTTCCCAGAACTGTAATCTTGACAGTGTATTGAAAAATTTTCTTCTAACATAGAATTGTGTCTTGCCAAAGTGCTGTGAAGTTGAGTATTCTGGAAAGCTGAAATAGAGAAAAGATTATAAATATGACCCTGTTATTTAAGTATCAGTATCTGGTATTCAACACAATGTCTTGCAGGTCCTTGTCCACAACTAGCACACCAACTGAACCGTATTTCAGAGATTAGAAATCCCTATTATTTCAATGTCGTGTGTAATTATAATCCTTCTCCTGGTCAATTTGATCACATTTTAAAATATACTTGGCTTGTCTCTTGTTTGCTATTCTGGATCTTGCTTCTCACAAACACTGTGAAACAAACCCATTTTGAATTTGCATAGTGTCTTACAGAAAAATGTAAAGCAAATACTAGTGAGTAAGGAATAAACTTGAAGTGGCAACTTGATTTGAGCAGTACATTGTGTATTAGGAGGTTTTATATGCTATCAGTGTACCAGCCTATATATTCTTTGTCTCCCTGTAAAATGGACTTTACCCCAGCAAATTGGATTATGGCAGGGTATGATAGGTAAGAAGGACATACCTTGTTTAGTTATAAACTGCCTTCTTATATCATTTCAGGCACAAAGTACAGAAATAATGTACACTCAGCAGGCCCATTTTATGTTATTCTTCAGCAAATGGTTTACAAGCTGATAACCTTTCATAACTCTTTTTTTTTCCTTCCACATAAAGTAATTTTAGGGCATCTGTAATAGGCTAAGACTAAGGAATAGCAAATGACAAAAAGAAGGCCTTTGAGTGAAATGGATATTGCCACATTTCATTCAGACTAAAGTATTAGGATTTCTTCTGTTCAGATTGCAGGCATTAATACTCCCATGCTGACATGAAATTTACTTCAACTATCTAGGAAGCTGATTTAATAGATGTAGTGTAAACAATAGGAACTCAAATGAGAGTATGTGTCTCCTCTTGACTCATTTTGATACAATAATAACATTTTCATATTATATTGCAGCTGGGTGTTAAGGCATGATATCTTTTTACTGATACGGCTTTGCAAAATTTAACTAGTTTTACAGATATAATTAATCAAAAAAATGCCTTTGTTTTCATTTTTCCCATGGGCAAGCAGAATTTATTTAGCTTTCACAATAATGGGATACTAATGTTATCAACCTGTAGGCTATTTTAGTTTGTTACTCCTTAAATAATCATATTGGGCTTTGCCCTTAAAAATTTGCAAAAGCAAGGTTGAATTATGAGTGAGTATGATTACTACTCACTAGGGATTTAAAATAATTCTTTATATCTTTTAAATCAAATGGATTAATTATAGTAAATGGAGTAATTGTGTCTTCTTTCTCAACCTTTTTCTGCTCCTTTCTGGGTTTTGTTTTCCATTTCCTTCCCTATTTTCTCCCTCTCTATTTAACTGATATACCTCTATTCTTTTTCTAGTCCTCACTCTCCTTTATTCCCCTCTTTTATTTTTTATTCCTGAGTTTTCCTTCTTTCTTATTATCCTCTCTTGGCTTTTTCCCCCCCTTTTTTTTTTCTCTCTCTTTATTTCTTGCCTTGTTTTTATTATGATTATTAAAGGTTTAATGAATTTTTTAGAGAAATCGGGCAGTCAGAGAGTGGAAAGAGATTCAGCTAACCAAGACTAGCTAACAGCTATGGCTAGGGACCCTGATATAGCTCTACCACAATGGCAGTAACATAATACTGAGATTGACTTTGACGGAAGTATCAGTAAAGATGCTGCAAGTAACATTTTTATTTGAGATTGGCATATAACACACAGTGGGGATTCATTGTGATTAATTCACCTAGTTGCCATATTTCAGCTAGGCATGCTATAGTCCTGCTACCATCAATGGATACAAAACCATGTGTCTGTCCATTGGTTCATCTTATCTGTTTTGGGCAGCTGTTCTAGCTTACTACCTTACTAACCACCTAATTTTCAGAGTAGGATGAGATGAATCCCATCTATTCTATCAATATCTGGGTGAGAGTTAGAGCACCATATCAGCACAATAACACTCTGTGCTGCCAGTCTTCCTACACAAAGAAGCATTTAAGACAGTGGCACTGTCAGTTATTTCCTGTACTCTGAATTCAGAGGAAAAGAATATTTTGTGCCCCAGTGTATACTTAAGTAAAGACTTCTGTAAACATAAAGTACCTGATGTTATTACTGAGATAAGTATCATTATCTTTCTATAATGCTTGACTATCTGCTTTTTCACTCATTCTGACAACAAAGTGCTATCCTTCCTAGTTTTACTTGGGACATATCTGTGGAGACTCGTGCATCTGGAAACAGCTGCAAAGATTTCATGTGTAATTGTGGATACATTTGAAGGCTGGGATTTCATTGGAGACATTCAAATGCAACTGTAGCTGAATGAGGCTATGCAACCAATCTCATCTAAAGAAATGTATTGATCTATACGACAGCCAACATTCTAACTTCCTTTCCTTTGCTAGAGATTTGGAAAATCTCTTGAATATGTTCATTTTTACCATGATTGAAACTTGAATCACACTCTGAGATATATTTGGAAGATCTGTTCGTCTGATTCTAGGAATGTGATCAGTCTACTATCTGGATTTAAGTTAGCTGTATAGCCCTTTTTCTTCCTTTCATTTTCCAATTGCTTTTTAATGCGTCAATAAGTTGTGGCTGGGGCTGAAATTTACTCAAGGTTTTAGACCCCATTTGTGCATGAGGTGGCTATGCATGAAATAATATAATGCCTACTGTTCCCATGGTTGCTTAATAGTAAAAATTGTATGATTCTATGTGTTGTGTTGTAGGAAAGAATAAAAAAATTACAGAGACTGATTATTTTTTGTGTGTTTATGTGTATGCATCTTTGTGTGACAGAAGTCAATGCCTCTGACAATTTCCATTAGGAGATGTGATTTTCAGTTGTTTTTCTCTTTCCTGAATTTTAGCTATTTAGACTGAATTTTGCCATGTTGGACATCACAAGTAAGCTTGCTTCGCTACCAGAATGACTGACTATGTCATAAGTGGTTATTTAAATTAATGTATTTTATTTTGCAGTTAGGTTCACACATTTTATGGAGAAATAACTTCTTGCTGGGGAGAAATTCATTGAATTGTAGTACTCTAAATATGTACTCTTCTTGCCTTTACGGAATAGGTACTTTGTCTGGTGCATTCCCAGCAAAGAGACCTTGAAGTGGGTGAATGGGACAGTTGCTTCTGAAATAATCAATGAACTGATCTCTCCTGGAAATACTGAAGGCAACAGGTGAAATTCTTGTTGATCTTCTATTTACTTGTTCTTGTCATCAATATAAACCTTGCTGTGAAGGCAGTTCCAAGAACATTCGTCATGGACAAAATCTTAAAAGATGTTTTAGAAGATACCCATTTCAGCAGTAGTAGAGAATTTCATTACAACTCAAAATTGAGCTGCACTAGGAAAGTCGATTTTTGTTGTAGCAGCGTAGATTTCCCACTGCTAAGGAAAATAATATAGTTAAAGAGGGATTTGTTTAAAAGTCTAGTTAAGCTAAAACATTGCTAGGCTTTTAAAGGCAATTGAAATTTAATATTTTTTACTTTAATCTGAAGAAGAAATTATTTAACCATCAAGTAAAAAAATACTTAAACTCACTAGAAGGTGAACATAAAAGGGTCCTAAAAGTGAAACAGATTACTGCAGATTTGATTAGTACAAGCCTTTGACAAACAACATATATCTACAAAGTAGCTATCTTGGTATAGTGTATTAAGGAACAAATTTATCTATCACATACCAAATCAGGTTCAATTAGCAGAGCTACTATATAGAACAGGGACCTAGGAATAAGGAAGAAGAGGGTTCCCTTGCCGTGTTTTGATGTGAGGTTAAGGTGCAAGAACCGTTAACAGGCTGACATTTGCAGGCTTCCTACCCTTATCTCTTCTTTTGCTTCTCTCTGGTGGGACAGAGTACTGGCCTGCCTTTGATGCTAGTGGTGCTCGGTCCCAGCAAAGAGAAGTTCTGAACTGTGCATTTCAAGTTTACTCCAGAGTTACTCCAGGTAAAGCTGAAATTACTCCAGGGAAGCTGAAACTCCTTGAAGTTCACCTGTGTTATGGACGTTGCTAGCGAGAACTGAAATCAGGCCAAAGACCATTTTCTCGCAGTAAAGATTTTTCAGAAGAATGCAACTGAGCCACTGATTTGCCTGCGTGATTTCCAGCCTTTAATGAAGACAGTCATTTATTTGGGTAGCCGACATTGCCCTCACATCTTTTTTTTCAGACTTGCTTGCTTATTTTAGCTATCTGTCTCAGTAGAATTTGTTCAGTATCCTTTTCCTAACCAGACAGGAAACTGGAGATATAGTTCCAATAACATTTGTTTCAGTCTTACATTACTGTGACATCTGGGTACATGTACCTTTTAAAGACTGCAGAGATATTGGAAATAGCTTTCTGTGAACTCGATTGCTTTGATAAGCAAGTAGCAAGCAAAGTCATTAGAAGGAAGGTAGCCATAGAAGCAGAGAGCTCTAATTGCCTTTGCAGAATAAATACTGCAGCATAGCATAGCATTTACACTGCTTCCAATACCTGAGCTAGCTCATTTAAAATGAGCTCAAGTTGTTCCAACATCATACTGCAACCTAGAGTGAAAACATATGTCTTTATCTATATCAACATATAACACAGATTCTGCTGGCTGGACATTTTTTTTCAGGATGAATATCACACTGGGATTTCTGATCTTTTTAGCTGCTGAATAGCTCTTCTTCCACCTCTGCAGTTTAAACCGTTTCACAGACAGTGTTGTTGATCCTCAGTAAACTTTCTAGGCAGGTTCCAGCCACCTGTTGCATTATTTCATCAAGGTTTGTTGGGATTTCTTATGTCATTTAGTTTTGACTGCACTGTACAGCATGACATTCTTCCTCCAGTGTCTCATTTGAACAATAAACGTACAAATAGATTTTAGTCATGTTAGAGCCTATGACTTATTTATGATTCTTTCCTCTTAGCCCCTCGCCCCAATCACCAGTGCTTATCTCACCCTTCTCTTTTTTTATTCTATCTCGTAATTCAAACACTGTTGAATCAACAACTGTTTATCAACTCTACAGTCTCTGGAGGTCCTAGACTGACATCTTTTCTCTAATAGACTAAACTTGATTTATTTTTTCTTCCTCTGCCACTGTCTCTGTGATGTCTACAGCATCACCAAAAAATTTCTCAGAAATGTATCTGAATATTTCATGGTACAGTTATCAAATATTTTGTGCAACTCTTTTGCAATTGCTATAAAAGTTGTGAAACTGCTTCTGGGTCATTAAGTATCTATTTAATATTTCCAGCAAACAAAATCTGACATAGCCCTAGCCTGTGCAATCCTCACAACTTTCAGTTCATAGAATGACCTTCTTGCTGTACAGGAAGCAATCAGGCTCCTGAGCCTTTATCATTCAGACAGAAAAAAAATCCAAGCCATAATGTAACTGATATTTTTCATCATAACAAGGATATATTCTGCTAGGTAGTAGGTTTTTCATAACATTTATGGCAGGACAATGTATTTTTATTTGGCAAGCTGCTCTATGGGGGATTGTCATAGAACTTACATGGTCTGGCTAAGAAATGAGTGATTCGAAGAGCTTTCATTTTCAGAGTAATGAAGGTGCAAGACTAAAGCAAGCAAATTATTTTTAGAACTACAGGGTCTCCATGCTGCAGCACAAGGACAAAGTTGCCTGTGGACAGAGACCTGTAAAGAACCACTTTGAACCTAGCAGTTCCCTATAATGCAAAGGACTTTACAAACTTGGGGTAGGAGGACTGGCAGAGCATATGGGTGTGTTTATTCTGATCTTGTTCATACATAGATTAATATGTTAGTACCTTGTAGGTGAAAAAGGCTCGGGCTCTGAAGCATAGAAGAGCAACCAGCTATTCTGGCAGTTGCCTACTTTTTCAGCCAAACCCTCTGTACTCTTCACTGCCAGGCAAAGCCTGAACATGCACTGCAAGAGGACATCCCTGGAGATGCAGGTGCGATTGACAGTGTGGGCAGCAGGCACCCTGGAACAGAGGAGGGAGGTTGCCTGTACTTGTAGGTGGTTGTCTTGGGAATGTACAGGGGTTTCTTTAAAATTTGCTGGGACTTGGGAAAATGCTGAAATTTGCTGTACTAGAAAGCAAGGCTGGGGGAAAGAGTTTATCCCGCAGAACTTTGGTTTGTCTCGCCCAGCAGATTGGTGTTTTCCCTTTGTAAGAGTAGTCATTTGTGTTTAATTCAATCTGGCTTTAACATTGAAAGCTTGAGAGACAGGCCTATACTAAAGGCTGTAAAATGTTGAAAGAGAATGGCTTTTATATATAATATGGAATACATACATGTGTGCATAGAACACATTTTGTTATTACTTTTACGATTTTAGAGAGAGAATCTATAAATACAGAAAGCTCAAGGACACACAGTAAGTTAGTGACAAAGTGAAGAAGCCATATTCATATTTCCCCAGTCTTAATGTAATTTCTTATGTTCTGAAGACATCTTGTACTGTTATGTTGAACTGGTCATTTTATTTTCATGACTTAAGTGCAGAAAAAGTTATTAAAGGTTAATGATAAGAGTGCAGGGAAGAAATACCTTTGAATAAGCTAACTACTGAAGTAAATTATAGAAATAGGAAAATGTAAAACATATCTAAAACAGGGAAGGTCATCTGGTGGCCTAGGTATTAGACTTCACATGCACAAGAGAATTATTGGACCTCTGGAATATATTCAGTCAGGAGGACAAGCAGAAACCCACCTCGATAGAGGTATTACTGCATGGAAGAGAAAAGGAGACAAGGAAACTTATGTGATGTAGAGTGAGGCAGAGGTCTCTTCCAACCTGATTGATTCTGTGATTCTGTGAGGCCAAACCTTTCACCGTTTATTGAGTCAGGTACAGTACCTCACACATGTTGTTGTTTCAACCTTTGGCATCCATCAAGGAATAAAACTAACCCCTCAACCTGACAAAGATGTCCATATCTGATTGGAAAGACAGATTAAGACCTTGTAACCACTGATAATTTTGACAAGTCATCAACATACATGTTGATAAATATTTGGAGATAAATGTGTTGCCTATGTTCAAGTTTTTAGTATTAACCTGTATTTTAAAACATTATAGATTATCTCAGATAAATGCTTTCCATGATTAAAGCATTAAACTAATATTTTTAGTCCAAGCTGTTACATGTTTATTGAACTGAACAGATTAAAAACATATAATACCAGTATCTAGAGAAAAGTACATCACTGCATTGCCTACAGTCTGAGACAGTTGATAGCGCTCATTATAGATCAGATTTTTTGTTAGAAAAATAAGAAAGAAAAAGTATATTTCATGGTTAAAAATAAAAATATATAAAAGCTCCTTCCCCTACTTTCTGTAGATTGTTAAGCTGAAATTCCACAGTTATAAGTGAAATCAACATATATTTTGCAATGTTTCCCACTAAAAATTGAATAATAACCATATGAGCTTTGTTCCACAGTAAAACTTGTCAGCAAAGATAAGCTGGGCTTCAGCCCATTTCACTTTTAAAGAATAGTTATGTATGTAGCTAGTTTTTCTGTATGTTGGATTCATTTACTTAGCACATCCATTTACATATTGATAAATGGATGCCATTCCATAATTAATTTATGAAAATGTCCCAGAGGTTTGAAAGGCATGGACCTACTTGTGCAGACTCTGTGTCAGAAAGTATGAACCTGAGAGCAGTTTCCATGCATTTTTATATGCTTTTGCATTTTGTCTACTAGTTTTTTTTCAAATCTTATTATTTGCAGTTGCTTTTTAAATGCATCTTTATATGAATATTTATTTTTTAAATGTTTTGAATAATTGTTTTTAAAAGCTGAAAGACTGATATGAGGATTTAGTTCTAATAGATAAGGAGGGTAAGTAAGTCCATCATTAATTCCTTCTACTTGAATGCATTGGCTATTAGCTGTCTGGTATGAAATGACCTTGCCTTGTTAGGAATTCAAAATAGGGCGTAGCCACAGTGAATTTTCAAGTCTGTAAACCTAGCAATTTTGATCTACAGTTTAGAGAAATCTAAACTGATCCTGGGAATGCAATAAGAAGTAGAACCCAGACAAAACACTCTATGAAATTGTATTTTGTACTTAAAACCTGATGGGAGTGAGTTTTTGATCGTTTTGTTGTTGTTGTTGTACTTTGTTACAAAACGTACATTTTGATTTGATTGATTGTGTGTTCAAATTTCTCATTCATAGAGCAGGAAGCACTTTTCAACTAATGTTAACTATGGGCCACTCGCCAAGGATCCTTGATGAGTTGAGCCAGAAAAGCATTGTTCGGTGGCTGTCCTTTGGAAGCAGTGTAAATGTAAACTGATATAGGGCTGATGTTTTTTGGAAGTCCAGACCCTATATGAAGTCTAGGTGCCCGAGGTAGGACTTTCAAGGGGGTACCTCTCTCAACTGAGAAACAACATTCAGGAGTCTGGCTCTACCAGCAGTGTTCCAATCTGCCTGCAAGGTCTTCTCAGGAGGGACCCACTTTCTGTGTTCATGTTCTTAGGCAGCCCAATAGATGAAAATTTATTCTCAGACCAGACACTGTATATTTATAGCAGCATGATGGTTTGCCTGAGCTTTGGTTGGAAGACTGATATCTGACCACTTTAATTGTCACTGTAATTGATTTTACCTTTTACTTGGCATGGTGATTGCTTTGTAGTTTGTTGATGATTAATGGCCGTCCTCTGGTTACCCTGCTTGTCTAGGCCTAAGGCATAAACCAGGCAATTGGTTTGCTTTGACTCTGACTTGTGCTAAAAGATGTCAAAAACTATTTAGTTCAAATTTATCATATGGGGAAAAAGGAGACTCAGCATGTTCATGGCATCCTCAGCCTCTCAGCTGAGCAGATAGAGGGCTACAACTGGCTTTTGCAGAATGCCAGGTTTTTTTTAAAGAGAGGTGCATGGGGACTTAGCTTTCCATGCTTCTAGGATAGATGACATCATTTATCTTGCAACACCATTTGGCATGGTGCGAAACAAAACTTTTATGGGCAAGCCACAGGCAAAAATTTGTGCCCTTATGTTTTTACCTAATGTTCCTTTTTTTGCCTAAATTTGAGATGTCAAAGTTGACCTGACATCAAAGTAAGACCTGAGACTGATCTTGAGATTGAACTGAGAACTGAGATTTAGCTGAGACTGTGAATGATATTTTTTTTCTTTTTCTTTTTTATTTTTTTTTTTTTTTAATAACAGTACTGCAAGTAAAAATATGGGCTTTTATTTACAAAGCAATGAGGCTGCATCTGTTGAATGTACTCGTGGGTGCTTCAGGAATACCTTCTATCAGTTCTGGGTTTCAGATTGATATCTCTAAGCCCTAAATGTAAGGTTTATGGAGTTGAAAGGTGAGTGCTGTCTTTTTTTTTTCTTTTCCAAGTCACTGTAATGGCTTATTAGAAGAATTACAATTTCCTCCATGTTAGGAAGAACTTCATGTTTCTCACCAGGTGCCCCAATGTTAAGCTTTCCTTTTCTTCCACTTCTTACTTCCCTGTATTTCAGTTTGAGAAAAATATAATACCAATATTCTTTGATGTGTGCCCTATTTTCCATTATAAACTGTAAGCTTAGAACCAGTTCATAATCTTTAGTGGTAGCTCTGTAGCGGTAGCCATAAAAGAAGTGGCTGACCCCCAAAAGTAGATTATCTGCCATGGAGTATAATTCTGTAATAGTTACTGAAAGATCTGCTCAAGCCAATCAAGACATTTGTCAGTTTGTTAAGATAGAAAGGACAGATATGCCAACATCCTTTTGAAGGGCTTCCAAGGTTTCACAACACTGACATGCAGTTTGATTTAGCACTTTGCAACTTGGTTTGCTGCGTTCTTTTTCACCTCCCTCCCTTCTCTCTGAGCACACTGCGAATGAAGGCAAGTGTAGTACAGGTGCACATGCTTTTACCAGTTGTTTTGTTAACTAGGCAGCAAAACACACAGTGAAGCCTTAAAAATAAAACCCCTTCAGAGAGTCAGGCATTGCAAAAACAAGAAACCACAGAAAAAAAAACAAAATGCTTTTTGTCCTGTTAAATCTATTGGTTTTATTTATACCAACAGAGACTCAAATGTAATGTCTAAAGCACTGACTAAATACAAATTAGAACACAGATGGATTTTTATTTCTAAAGTATTTTGAAATGAAACAATTCTGCTGCACAAATATTGCAATCGGTATAACAAATGTTGAGAGTTCAGTTAGGAGAACTGTAATAAGCAAAACAACCAAAGTTGCTGAAACTTTTGCTGCTGATTCTCAAATGTACACTTTCTTCCAGGTGTGAAGTCTTCCCTTAGCAGCCCATACCAAAACTGTAGGTGCAGTTTGTGAGCACAGACATGAGAGAGACACACAGAAGCGACCTATTCCTGTGCAGGCTGATTTGAAGGTTTGTTCATACCCAGCAGTCCACCCGCAGCAGGGAGAAGGTGCCATGGGGCTGCCTTTTGGGCTAAGGAGCACCCAGGAGATGCTGAACAGTCAAGTCGCTCCAGCCAAGGCCGTAAGGGTCTTGGCACTGTCTGAGCAAAGCTGTGGGGTGTAAAATCTGAAGGCAATGTCTGTGGACTTCAATCCCCTCCTTCCACAAGACACCAACTTACCTGGGGCCAGCTGCGAGACCTGAACCCTGCAGGCTCCCACCTCTCTGCTGTGGGTGAGCCAGAGCCCTCTTCCCATGTTTGTTTGCAGGGAACTTGGAAACTTCTTCCCACACCTCTGCTTTTCCCCACCCCAGAGGCTGTCTGCTCTCCAGACCATTTCCCAGCTGCGTATCTTCCTCCAGTGCAGAAAATCACTTGGGCTTTCTGTTGCTATCAGAGGATCCTGCTTCTGTAATCGGTGGGGCAGGGAGAAGAGAAGGTTGTGATGCTAAGTCGAATATGACCATGCAAGTGTTGAAAAGCATGTATAGGTAGTTGGACCTAGTTCTGTGTTGGATCATTTCAAAATACATAGGAGTAACTCCAACAAAGTGATTGAAATAAACTGGTATAAAACCTCTGCAAATGGTGAATCATGCTATTCAGTGATTTTAGAAAATGAGTCTAATAAATCAGATTTCCCCTTATAAAATAAGAAAATCAATGCACTTTATAAAACCTGGGGTTTTCTTTTTAACCTGTGTTCTAATGATGTTGAAATCTTTAATGTCAAATGTCATATCTGTAAAAGTGGTAAATTTCAAGACTGTATTAAAAACTTAGGGGACATTTACTTTTGAAATGATGTATGACATGACCTTCAACTCTTCATAATTCAATAAGAATGCAAGGCTTACTAATTAGACTTCAAAATGACAGATAAGTGCTAATTATAATTCTTTTTTGAATAGACAAAAGAAGGTTTTAAAAATAAATGCTTTAGAGAGGTGGCAGGACTTTGCTACTACTAGCAGCAAGACAATGTGTGCTAAAAAAATGCATTTTTCTTCTGGGCCCACCCAGAAATCATTCTCAATATCTTCAAAAGAAGTAGACGCAGCTCAGTTTGAGTCTAAGATTAAGTTCTAACAAATACTACAACAAGAAAAATTAATCTTCCTAATTTCTCATTTCCCAGTTAAAATCTTACACAAATGGTTGTTTTTATGTTGCTGTTATTAAATCTAAGCTAATAGAATTGAATTCTAAATATGAGGAATCTGATTTTTCAAAGTATTTTTTTTTCAAAACAAAACTTCCTTAAAAACAATTAGTTTACTTCGTACTTCATGTTTCTACAGATAATCTTATAAAGTGATCATTCAGCTATTTGCTGTGATAAGAGAGTTTCTTGACTTTATCATCTAGAAAGATCTTATGTCCAGAAATGTAGTTGTTAAATTTGGATAACTGCACTTTTAGATTAAATTAAGCAAAAATGTAAGCTCTAAAAAAGAGGTGATCCAAAAAGAAAGGTTTATGAAGCAAATAGAAAAGTAGTAACAGAAATTACATAATATTCTGCAATCCCACCCTTTTGTAAAATATTCTGGAGTAAACAATTGTTCTCAAAATATTAGACTGCCTTGTCAAGTCAGCAAAATATTATTCTCCTTTCTTGGTTTACCACCCTGAAATCCTGTGATGATGAATAATGCTTGTCTAAGCTCTTCATTAACAACACAGAGGTTTATCAAATAGCAGAGACTAGAAATTTGAGTTTGTTTTGTTTTGTTTTTTTTTTAAAGAATAATATGTATTTGCTTTTTATTTTGTCTTTCATGTTTCTAATGTGGAATTACTGAATTTTCCTTTCCTGTGCTTTTTTCCACACAGATGAAGGAATTTGCCAGACCGGACTATTTACATAACTGTTTTGCTACTCCACTACATTTTTAGGATTAATATATCCTCCAAAGCACATAAGAGGAGCAAAATGGGAAGAATTCAGAATGGCCTTTGGGAATTGGCAAGACGTGTGTTTGCTACCACCTACTAGCTTGACAACCCGAGAGGAATTTGTTGTTTTGCTTGTTCAAGTATATAGTACTGAAACTGGAGAAAAATGTATATCTACATATTTCCTCCAGTGTACCTTGAATAACTATAGAGAAACACTGAAAGGAAGGAAATGTTGAGTGAGAAAGTATGGTATTATTCAACAGTCCACATAGATTCCTCTATATTTTTTTTTCATGCTCTATAGTAACATAAACCCACAAACTCATAACCCATTCATGTCATGTCTGATTTAGTTTTCTCTTGCATACAAACTCAATTCAAAGAAATCACCATAGGTTTCTGTATAATTTTGCAGAATTCTTGTTCCTATTAGATTCCTCTCCTGCTTTGCCCATGTCGCAAACCTTTTTCCATTTACCTTCATATTCATTATTATCCTTTTCCTCTTGTCCAAATCTGTGCCACAAAGTATACCACTCTTTACTTCCAGCTTCTAATTCATTCCCATAATACCAAGTTTTTGTGTGAAAAGGCTCTATTTGGAAACCCCTGAGACTATTTGTGAACTCACTAGGTATACCTACACTGTCAAATAATTTACATCCTTGTTTTGCGCCTAATCCATACATACTGTTTTCATTCCCGTACTCTCCTTTAGAGTAAATCAGTTCTCTTCTTGACAAAAACAGAGTGCATTTCTGGAGGTAGTTCCCAGAACTGTGTCCTGTAGAGACACTGTGTTTTCCAACATAAGGATCCTGCACACCCCAAGCTCCAGTTTGGTCAAAAGCCCCCAGGACATAAACAACATATCCTCAGCCTAATACTGGAAGAACTCTGCTTTAGTAACCTGAAATGTAAACCTCAAGAGATTTAAAACTCTTTCAAATTTAAAAGCTCACAGAAAATGATTATTAAAAGCTTTGGGCGATCACCTTGGGAAAGGAGACAGAAGTCAGGTGCTGGGCTGTGTGGGTCGTCAGTCTCCCCAAAGAAGGTCTGGCTCTCAGCACTCCGTACATGAGTGACCCTCTACTAGTTGGCCCAGGATGCAGATAATGTGTTAGAGCAAATGCCTTTGTGTAAATAGAGGCATTGCATCCAGAACAAATTAATAAAGAGGTGAGGAGAGAGAATACTTTATGTGAACTAACAACACATACAAAGATAATACCCTCCCATTTTTTCACAAACTTTTTTTTTTTTGCATGGTTCATCATTCCCTAGACCATTTGTTCATGTTGCCATCATCATCTTACATTCATGCTATTCTTGTCACTCTTTATTTACTTTTTTCCTCTGTATTTTGCCATATAGCCTTGTCTACAACATAATACCTAGTTACAATTAACTAAATTCCTCTACATAAAATTTTTGAAAGAATGTATGTTAAACTGGAAGTTTTAATCAAACATATTTTTCACTGAAGAAGATATTTAAACCAGTTTTTGCAATTAAATATATATATAATTTTACCACTGCCCCAAACAGTCAGAAGTAAAAAGAAAAACTCACAAAACCAATCCCTAAACCAAACCAAAGATATAATAATCCACATGCATTTATTTTTCATTTACCTGTAAAAGTGAAGTAACGCTCTGTCTTTCAACAATAAATTCAAGAATATTGTATGTGTAGAAGCCCATTTGAAAGCTACAAAAATATGTAATGACTTTTTATTTTAGAGGAAAGCCAACAATTTAACTAAGAGTGAAAGAAACATTCCTGATTTGTTCATACAGAAAATACATTCTGGTGTTTTCATACAGGGTGTTGCAAGAGTTTTATGCTGCACATCACTTACACACTAAAGAACAAAAGAAGAAAGATTTAAGATGAGTGAGCAAAATGAGATCACCATGACAGAACAAATAACAGAGCAATCCCACTGAAATTTGCAGGAAATGGACAGAAAGGAATGAAATATTGGGAGAGTGATGAGCTAGATGTGAAGGAAATGGAAAGAACCCATAAGCCACCCTGAATACCAGCAGGGAAACCTGGAATTAGAACTGCAGGTAGATGGATTCTGTAAAATGCAGTAAATTGTGCAGAAAAATGGAAAAAAGACTTATATCTGGTCTAAGTTTATGAATTATTAAGCAAAATTATGTTATGGTTTCTAACCTAAATTTTTAAATATAGAAACCACATCAGGCTCATGAAGTCCCTCCAGTAGGGATTAGTGGGACGGGACAGCACTCAGGAATACTATGTGCACTTTTTCTGTTCTTGCCCTTTTCTATCCAGGTCCACTGAGAGCTGGTGCTGGAGATGGGGTACTGGGATGGATGAGCCTTTAAGAAAAAGCAATATGCTCATTCTCATGCATTCAAGGGGTGTAACTTTATGAGAATGCACATTTTGTTATACTACTGTGAAGGTAGCTTACACTGGAATAGGTACTTGCTTCTCCAGAGGAAGAGATATATATATATATATAAAGGTATGTATATAAAAAACCTTTACACCAGTATTTCTGCATCACATGGCTGGGAGAGTGGTAAGAGCACGGTTCTACAGTGTATTTACCACTAAAAGATCCTTTCTGTTTGCAATCTTGTTTTAGACAAACTGTGATTGTTTCTGCAAGCAATAAATTAACTCGGAAATGTAACGTGTGATGTGTCACAAGTACCAGCTTTCACAGGTCACTGCACCCACCCACCTCAGTTCCTCCTCTTGCATGTCAATTAAATCACCTGTGCTCTCTCTGGATGTAGTATTTATCACCTCTGATGGGCACCTACAATCACTAGAGAAGCAGTAGGGAGCACTTACAACAAGAATGATAATGAGAGGCTTTTGGCGGCTAACAAAAGCCAGTACCATACAATGTACTCCAGCCTCGTACTGCTCTTGGCTTTTGATGTCTGTAAGTCACAGTAGACCCTGCCTTTAATCTCTACACATGTAGCTTTATCAGCACTTCTTAGTGGAACGTAAATTGAAAGGGCAGAAATGTAATACAGGGCGGGAGGTGTGTGTGTGGGAAGAATCTGTGGTTTACAGACTTTCAGGAGCCCAGGAGTATAAACAGATTGTTTTACATGAAGAAACGGTGCATGGGAGCAGCTAGTCCATTAAAGGGACATCCAAGATAAGAGTTACAACATGGGTGGGAGCATATTTTTTCTGTGTGGTGAAGTGGTATTGTCAAGGCATTACAGAGCGAGCTACGGTTGTGTTCAGTTATTATTGCCCATGTCATCTTAGTACCCAATGCTACTGCAAAAGTGAGCAGGCAGGCCACAAACACATAGAATCATAGAATCGTTTTGGCTGGAAAGGACCTTTAATATCAAGTCCAACCATTAAGCTAACACTACCAAGTCAACCACTAAACCATAGCCCTAAGCACCACATCTACTTGTCTTTTAAATACCTCCAGGGATGGTAATTCCACCACTTCCTTGGGCAGCCAGTTCCACTGCTTGATAACCCTTTCCGTGAAGATACCTTTCCTGACATCCAGTCTAAACCTCCCCTGGTACAACTTGAGGCCGTTTCCTCTTGTTCTGTTGCTTGTTACCTGGGAGAAGAGACCAACACCCTCCTTGCTACAACCTCCTTTCAGGTAGATGTAGACATCAATAAGGTCTCCCCTGAGCTCCCTTTTCTCCAGACTAAACAACCCCAGATTCCTCAGCTCCTCATAAGACTTGTTCTCCAGAACACCCTGGATATTCAACGATTCACAAGCTTCACTATGAATGCTGTCATTCAGACCAGTGGAATAGGTTGGGGTTAAACCCATATTGCATAGAAGATGATTTCTTAATAGCACCAATGCAATCTGTTGCAGTAGCAGCTAACCTGTCTGTAGTACTACACAAAAATGAACAACGAAGGGCTGAAAAAGCTGAGGATCATATGGAATTGCTATCCTTTCAAAAGAGCAATGTTTCACAATTTGTGATGCACTGTTTTGTTAAGATCCTTTATTAGGGTATATGTGTAAAACTAAGATTTTTTTTTCTTTTCAGAGCAATATGGGTCTATCTTATGGAACAAAAAAAAATGATATTTTGGGCCCTTCAGGAACCAGGACACCAACATTGCAATTTCAGAAAAATAAAATATTCCGTATTGAACAAAGGAAGAGTAATTTCATTGTTCGCACATCTTTTTACTTGGCATAAGGTGCAAGGCTTGAAAATTGTCTTTGTGATTTAGGTTCAAAATCAATGTTAAAAAAATCTTTCTCTCAAAAAAAAAAAGGAAAATAAATGGCACAGTTCTGCCAGTTACATCTGTATTTCCCTCTGAGGTACACTTTAATCCTCACTGGTGCTTGAGGGTTGGCTCCACCATATTGCACTGATATGGCAGGTCAGCAGCATCCTTAGTGGGAACACCATGTACTCCAGTTCAGAGTGTGTTTCTCTGGCTCATAAATCTCATCTATCCAATTGGCCCAAACTTTACCAACAGAAGCATTCTTTCTGAGAAATAAGAAAACAGGTTTTAGTAACAGAGGTTTCTGATTTTCACCACATATTCCTCCAATAGAGCAGTGATTATAAAATTTAGTAATATAGTCACTGGGGGCCTAATTTCTGATTTGGGTGTCTAAATTGTCTCTAGTTGCAGCCATGTAGCTAAATCAGGACTGAATACGAGCCAAGTTCTCCCTGAAGTCACAATTTCTAGAGAGCTGAAATGGCTGGTTTGATTTTGTGATCACTGTGTTATACATGGATGGCTCTTCTTAAATATTTCTAAGAACATTGCATATACCTTTTTTTTTGGTAGAAATGTTTGCCATATTTCAGTGTTGTCTTCTTTGGTCTGTGATGTGGTGATAAAGTTATTCTGCATTCTCCAACTGATGTTTATTGAAGAAAGTTATGTGCAATGGATATCACAAAGTTAATTATTTATTACAAAGTAGTTAAGTTTCAAAAAACTGTTTTTTGTGTAATTGCATTTTACAATTTATTTGGATGACATTGATGGAGTATTTACATTAGGAGATTCTTGAAGGGTACCTTCCAATCATATTTATGAGTAGTTTGTCCTTTATAAACAACCTTATAGAGTGTGTGTTAGTTTGCAATGATGCAAAGGCTTTGGGGAATTACTTACTTCTCTGTAGCAGAGTTTTGATTGCATTATTATGCTGTCAACAATATAAGCTTGAATGCCAAATTTGCTATTTTTATGTTTTTGTGTGTGTGCAAGCATCAAGGTATATATCTTATTGCAGCTGAAGTGTCAGTTACCAGTCTCCTGTTAAAAAGCTTTCCTTTATGGATCATTCCGATGATCCTAAATTGGGGCATAAGAAACATTTGTTTGCTTCTCCAGCTCCTCTCCGTCCCTCTGAAAGACTTAGTGATATTAATGTTTTCTGTTAGGCAAGGACAAGTAGGAAATAGCACCCAAAGGATGCAAATTACATTCATCATAACATGAAAACCATAGTGCAGTCTCAAAGAGCTATAAGAGACTCTTCTTCTTCAAAGACTACCTATTTGATTGCTTAGTAACCAACTTCAAAACATGTCTACTAGCTAAGATATTAGTGAGAATGGCAAAAGGTTAACAGTCCTTAGCATGGGGTCATAACTTTCAGGTTAGGTTAAAAAAACCCAACCTCTTAAAAGTCTGTCTTAAAATACTTAAGCCAAATCCTCTGGGGTGCTGAGCATCCTGACAGGTGTAGCTTGTAGAATTCAGCTGGGACTTACAGCTGTTCGGACTCCTGACTTTCATAGATTTACAGGGGAATATCATCTGTATTATAAAAATAATGATTTAACCCATTGTATCCCATTATATTGTCCTACAGAGGCATTGTCTCTGCCATAATCATGGCTTGAAAAAGAAGGGTGTAAGACCTTGGTGTGTGATCTGCCTCTGCTGTTTTTCCAAGTAATAAATATTTGCAAAGCTAGTCTCATTCCTATTGACTAATACAGGTGGCTGAACAGATGAAAAGTTGGCTGAAGGTAACAATCTAGTTTAATTTTTGAAGATGCTGCTAGCTGGACTTCCATTTTCCTTTCAGAGACAAATAATTTCTTTAATGAATGTACACACATAACTGTAAATGTCATACAGCCATATTGTTATACTGCCAAAAGAGGTACCACTGTACTGACGAGTGATAGCAACAGCTCCTCTGGCATTACTGGATCATGTGGCTGTCTGTTGTATCACACCAGTTGGTACATGCATTCATGTTTGCGGCACGGGTGAGCAGAGAAATGTCTGGGAGGCTCCTGCTCCTTACCATAAACCGCCACCTCCGTCTCCCAAGATACTGGTAGCACAGAGGAGTTACTGCAGGTTTTTTATCCTGCATCACCATGGAAACTCGTGAAGATAGTATGAAACTGAATTACAATTTCTTCTCTATCCTGACTGCTGGGACAGCACGGAAATGTCCTGTGCAAACCTTTAAGTTAGAGTGTGTTGGCAGGCTCTGGTGTGCATGTTGAACTCCACTTCCTGGCACTTGGAGCTCTCATCCTGGTTCATGATGGAAGAGGATGCTGTTTCCAGACCAAGCTGCTGCATGGCCTGCTTAGTGATAAAGCTGACATTTACATTCAGAGGAAACACATAGGAAGGTTGTTCTGAGAATAACTCAAGGGAGGCTTCTGCAGCTGATTTGTATTCAAATGCTGGCAGGTAGAAGCTATGGGGAAAACCACGAAGGTTTTCGCATATTTAATTTCTCCAGAAGGCGTGACAGTAAAGCAATCATACTATCGAATATTGAAACAGCATCGACATTCAAATGGCACTGCAATGTTTACCCTCTGTCCTAATTGTTCATAAAGCTGTCCAGTAGCCCAGCCTCTATGCATCACTCACATTGGTGCCAAATCACATGCACTGAAATTTTCCTGCGGAAATTAGTGAAATGTCTAATTTTGTTATATTCTTAGCCTCAGAACTTGAATGCAAACTTGAATCAGTGATTCAAGGAAATCAAGCATGAATGCCCAATGTTTTCAGAGTTCATTCACTCCTAGTGAAGTTACCTATTCTAACACTGCATTAAATTTATGTGGGAGCAAGAGGGAAAACAGTGAAAATGGGTCCCTTGAAGTGTCTGCTTCTTTATTAGTTTATATGCACCTGTTAAACTCTAATAGTTTTTTTGCCTTTTAAGCTCTTCTTAATGGATATATTGTTTCTGCTAAGACACTTTGAAATACATAAACACTATAGAAATGAAGTTTTACCCTCAGCAAATCTGGATCTAACAGGTTCTGTTAGGTTCTCGATAACGTGTTCCAAATCGATCCAAAAACTGTTGGGAAAACCATGCCTTTTTTGTCTCCCATACTGCTGAAGTGTGTCATATTAACTGATTTTGCTGAAAGGGTCTTGGACTGTTAAGATAAGGAATTTTGACTTAAAATTAGATCTGCTTTAAATTTTCTAAGAATTTAAATTATTTAGATTTTATTAGAGAGTGTGCTCATGTATTCATATGATTATCTCATAGAATCACAAGACTGTAGGATAATTCAGGTGTGGAGGGACCTCAAGACATCTTTAGTCCCACTTGCTGCTTAATGCAGGGCCAGCTATGGGTCTAACCAGGTTGCTCAGGGCTTTTTACAGTTGGGTCTTGAAAATCTCCAAGAACAAAGACTGCGTAACATCTCTGGGCAACCTGCTCCACTGCTGAGCTGTTCTTATGGTGAAACTTATTTTCCTCATAGCCAATCTGAACTTCTGTTTTCATCTTGTGCCTGCTGTCCCTCATCCTCCCACCATGCACTGCTTTGAAGAGTCAGGTGTTCCTCAATATCCACCCCATAGGCACTGGGGACTGCTGCTTGGTCCCCCGAAGTTGTCTCTTTCCCAGGCTGAACAATCCCAGATCACTCAGCCTCTTCTCACAGGGCAAGTGCTCCAGCTGCAACTATCTTGGTGACCTTCACCGATCTTGTTCCACTTTGTCCCTGTTTTCCTGTATTGGGCAGCCCCAAACTGTTGTATTCTGGATGAGGTCTAATGAATACCGTGTAAAGGGGGATAATACCTTCCCTTTATCTACTGGCTGTGATTCTCAGGATACTGAAAAGCCCAGGACACTGTTGGCTGTCTTTACTGCCGAGGCATAACAGCTCCGTCTAAGCAGAGCTGCTTCCCAACCAGCCCCACCCCATATTATTGCAGGGGGTTTTTCCTTTCCAGGTGCAGGACTTCTCACATTTTTTTTATTTTAGTTACATGAGGTTGCCCTAGCCTGTCTAGGTCTCCTGAATGGCAACCCTGTACATAAGAATATCAATAGGTACCCCCAGTTTGGTGTCGTCTGCAAACCTGATGAAAGTCCCCTCCTTTGCCTCTTCCAGGCCATTGATTAACCCAGTAATCATTACCCTGAGCACAACCACTGAACAGGTTTTTTTGCTTATCTAGTTGTCTTCCCATTGCACCCCAATGCTGTAACTTGGTTACATTGGATGTTGAAGGAGACAGTGTTAAAACCTTGATGAAATTGAGGTAAAAGACATGTGCTGCTCTCACCTCATCCAAAAATCCAGTCATTTTATCATAGAAGACTATAATGATGGTCAAGCATGCTTAACCCTTGGTCAATCCACTTTCTTCTCCTTCTTGTGTGTAGAAATATGTGCCAAGAGGATTCACTCCATGATTTTCCCAGGAACTGAAGTGAGGTTGACTGTTCTGTAGTTCTCCAGACCATCCTTTTGGCTTAGGTGCAACGTCTGCATTTCTCTGGTCATCAGGGTCCTGCCCCAAGCTCCATGGCCTTTCATACCTATGCATAAATATACTGACTTCACTGAAATTCTGTGAAAGGAGAAATTTGTATTTTTTATCTATATGTGCTTCCTAGATATGCACCACAATTCAGTGCTGTCTTCTTTCTCACAGGATACATTTTTGAAAACGTTTTTGTAGTTTAGGCACAAAGGTCAAGATTAATAAAAAAATAGTTACCATGCATCCACTGATTTTTAATAAAATATCTTCAGAAGTATCTGAAGATCTGAAGTTAGTGGATCTTTAGTTTCACTAGAAGCTTCAGTTTTTACTTTGGCTCCCAAAGCTCTAGGATAACTTCAATAATTTTATCCACCAGATACATCTATATATGTTATTACCTATGGAAATATCTTTGCATGACTTACTTGTGGCAAAATTCAATAAGCACTCTCAGAGGGGCCATTTGGATGTCTGCTATATACATCTTCAGCTGAAAAAAGCGAGGAGGTGAGCTACAAGTAGAGGTACAGAGATAACTGGAGAGCTACATCAAGAAGAAACATAATACTCCTGCTCCTACTTGGAGTAGGTCTCTGAGGTACTGTCTTAAATGGAGGAGAGCCTATCAGCTGGCACAGCACTAAGCACCTGCATTACCCTCAGCTCGGGCTCCTTCCTCCAGCACCTGCTCTGGTGAAGCTCGTACCATCTTTACAGGAGAGACTGAGGAGACTTTTAGTACTCAGTGTGCTACAGGGTACCAAAGATGAATCAAATACCGGTGATCTGATCAAATTCCAACCTTTGAGTCTTTAAACTGAAGTCTCTTTTCCTTAAAAGAAGGATGGACTGGGCACTGTCATTTGAGAAGCATTTTTTTGCAACAGTTTTTTATTTTCCTTCTAAAATCACATTGTCTTCCTGGTATTTATGGATCATTTCTAAGAATTTGAAAGTACATTATGTATATATTATATATTACTAGCGATGCATCTTTCCCGGTACATTCCTAGTCCCTCGTGGGTAACATCTGTACACAGAAGTTTGACACTGTGCAGAAGTCTGAGGCTGTGGTGGAAACGCTGTGCCAAGTGGCCGGGCCGCGAGCCAGGACTGAGAGGTGAGAGGTGTATCTCCTGTTCCCTGGGTCCAGGGGCAGGGACAGGGGCCTTGACTGGTGTGCGTCTGAGGTGATCACTACCTGCCTGCTATACCTACCTTGGTAAATAAATTTTATATCAATGACTGGTGTGGTTCCATTCTTGCAGCTATCCCACACTGAATTCCCCTGTGACACCTCTTCAGTGCTTTTACCTCAGTTAAACCTAATTCGTGTCCCCATGTACAGCAATCTAGCTGTTGGCCATCCTCTCTTCTCTTCTGTCTTGTTCCTCCCATTCTAACTTTCTTGCATGTTGCCACTCCTGTATCTCCATATCAGGGATTCTCCTCCATCCTTCTTCATAAGTTCTTCATAAAAATAATTCTGTATTACCCTATATTCATTCTACAGTGTTTTGAAGCCTTGTTCATGTTATATAGCAAATTACAGGATGTTGAGGAATCCTCTTAGAATGTTGCTTTCATGAGCTTATTAACAAAGCTGTTAGTAACCCTTTATTCCCAATTTCCTCAATTTCCATGCAACACTTATAGCTGGGACACATCTCCATCAGCTTTCCCATCATTCATCAGACCTCATTCTTGAATCATCAGTGGTAATCAAACTTCTGTAGTACACTTGAAATTTCACCACAATTTACTGACCCTGTGTAGTGCTGTTTGCACAGCAGATGATTAGTTCTAGATCATCTAATTTCTCATCTGACATCTCTTACAGCACCCTTACTAATTCAGCATAGAGGGATGTCAAACAGCAGGAAGTCCATCTTCTCTCTTCCTCTAACCTCCAGTGTGAGCCAGCTACCAATGTCACTCGAGAAGGTTTTGTATATGCATTTTAAATAGAATCTGTTTTATCTAGAACATCATATGATTTTGCTGCTTTCCATAATGCTTTTCTAAATGCTAAATTTAATGCCTTCAGAAAGTCAGTGAAAAGAGCAAACACCGCAATCCCTATTCCCTTTTTTGTCTTTGGTCAGCTCAGGATGAGTACATCCAAGTAGTACCTCATCTGAAACAATACTTTTCCTCTACAACTTTCTTTATAACTAGTCTGAATCTGTTAAAAGTCTCATTCTTCATGTGTTTTTTTTTTTTCCAGAAACTGACAATGAGATTCATATCTGGCATGGCCTGAATTAGGTAGGTGGCCTTATAGATTGATAGAGCCGCTGTGTTTTGCCAGTCACTGAATATCACCTCTGTTAAAAAGCTTAGAAGATTGTACTTCTGATGCTTTGTTCACACTTGTCCTTCTAGCTATTTACCGCTCAGCAGTTATGCAGCCTGCACCATCAACGCTCCTCTTCTGATCTACATCAGTGCTCCTTCTGCTTCCTTTTTCTGCTGGCAGCATAGAGCTCACATCCCTTCTGCCTTGAAAGCTGCCCTGTCCTTCCAGCATGCCTGGTCTGCTTGGATCTGCATGGTCAGCAGGGATTAGCACTTTGTCAAAATATTCCTTCCATCCTGCTGGCTCTTGTTTGGCATTTGTTGTCACTTTACAGTTAGCCTTTTTTTACCGATTGTACCATTGGTTTGACTGTGTTTCTAAATAACTTAATCTTATGCATATTATTTTCATAGCTTGTTTTCTTTTCCTGTTTTTAACTGAGCCTTTTATTTTGGCAAAACATTCTGCCTATTTTTTTTATGATTTCTTTAGTGCTTTGTGTTGTCCCATTTTTCCCCAATAAGATGCTTCTTTTATTATTTGCCCTGTTCGTGTCTTCTAAGAACCATCTGCAACTCAACTGTATTTCTTACTTAGATATTTCTTCTTATCTCTAGAGAGATTTCTGTAAAGCGATTCGTCTGAGGCATCCTGCAAGGCATCATCTTCCTCGCTTCTCTCACTGCCTGGAACTGTTGGAACAGGTCTCATACTACTGTCAGAATCAAATTAACCTCTGATTAAATCCATTTTTTGTTGGAGTTTAATATGAACTTAATATTTTTCCATATGTAGCACACAATCTTTGCCATATTAAGTAATTTGATAGACACTGACATCTAATGATTAACATCTGTGGCACTGCCTTGCGTGGGTTTTGGTTAGATCATCTGGTGAGATTTACATAATAATCAGTAATCTCACCACAGTCTCTTAAATTTCCCAGTTATTATTTCCATAACTGGCTGTAATGCCACAGGTAAGGTTCACATTTTCACTCATTTTCACACTCAGGCAGTCAGGCAATCAGACAATTTCCAGGTTTTGGAGGCAATCCTGAATCTCAAGGTACCTTGATTATGATATGAGCATCTAAATAGGTAATAGAATGGTCTTATTGAAATTTCAACGAGTAACATTTTGTGGGGGAGGGGAAGACACTAGAGAGAGCTAAAATGGATGCAGATCAAAAACAGAGGATATTTCCGAATGCAGCAGTCTTTTAGAAAACAAGAAGTGATGTGCTATGAGACAGGATGAAAAGTTATTTTTGCGAAGAAATGCTGCACAGGCTATATTCACAATTAGCAGTAAATGGAACAAAAAATGACCCCTTAAACATAGTCTTCTGCTTCTTCTCACCAGAGGAAACTTAAAGGAACATGTGTAATATGTGGAATATTTTAAAGCAAGAGGAGAATGCTGTTGCTGACAGAGCCAGGGCCTCAGGGGCATTCGTATGTGCAGGCTGCGTGCGATGAGACATGGGAGCACATTCCAGCAAATTCAACAATAGGAGACTGAAACAGAATTTGCCTCCTTTCATCAGGTTTGGACATTTGAAAACAGAGCCTTACTCATTATCAAGCCATTGTTTATATCCACAAGAGACACGCTGTGAGCAGAGATGCCTCTTAGAAATATCCCACTCACTTTAGTTGTCTTCACTTCTTGCCAGTCTTCACTGTCTCCCTGTCCTGTTTCATAAAGGATTTCTTGCAGTTCCTTGACATCTTACTCTCCTTACAGCTTACTGTAATCTATAAAAAGACAAATCTGTTCTAAGGAGAAGGAAATGTTGAAAGCCAGCTGTGTCTGCAGTGTTTTCTTTTTTTATCTCTTAAACTGGATAAATGACCTTAATGTTTACCTTCCATTTACAGAGTAACTCTTCCCTATGTGCTACTTCTTTCACCTACCTAAGAGAGTTTTTGAAGTACAGTCAGTATTTACTTCTAGTATTATTGAGTATATTCAATTAAATACCAATAGAGAATTTCAGCTTTGACTTTATTCTGTTGCTGAAGTATTATCTCTATTGTACTTTAGATATTTCTATGGTCAGCTGCTACCAGAGTGAAAGCGGGATTTGATAAACTGAAGGATTTCTCTGGAAAGAATCTTATTTTCACAGACCAGTGAAGATAATAGCAGACCATGGTCTTGCAGTCATGAATGCAAATAACAACATTGATATGAGCAAACTACAGTTAATACTTTGTGCATAAAATTATGGATGAGAACAGTTAGGAATATGCACAAAGTAATGTTCACCAGTGATTAAGTTCAAAAATAAAAATGCACACAAGGTTCTTTAAATTAGGAAACATTTCCATGCAGAGTACTTAATTCTCTCCTAAAAACAGAATGGCAGCTTTAAATAATGACAAACCTGTCTGGAAAATCAGCCTAGTCTTTTAGCTTCAAGCTACATTTTTTTTCTTTTAATCTGGGCAACTATTTACTTCACAGGTGTTTCCAGGAACATAAACAAAGCCTGAAACACTTTAAGTTAAACTGATAAGAAACACCTCTGTAGGGAGAGCTATATTTTGGAGGAAGCTGTAGTTTAGTTTTTCCAGATCAGCCTCCCTGGGACAGTTCAGGAAGTCATTCACATATATAAGTAGAAGCAAGGACAGACAAACTAGTTTTAGTATTTTCATGTGTTCTGCTTCAGAAGAGCTCTGTTTATTTTTTATTTATTGTTATTTTAGTGTGCTGTGTTAATGAAGATTTAGCTAGAAACCATTTTTAGAGTCATTCTGTGATTCTGCTTCTTACCTGCCTGTATTTACCTTTTTGGAAATATATTTCCCTCTCTCCCTCCCTCTCTTCCTCCCTCCATCCTTATATTCCTTCCTTTCTTCCTTCCTGCCTTTCTGCCTTTCTTCTTTCCTACCTTCTGTATTTTCCTATAAATCCACCTATAATCTTTTAGGTGGTTATTTTTAAGTGTAGTAATAGTTTTATAAAGAATGGACACAAACATCTCCTGAGGGCAATGATATTTCCATAGAGTGGGTTTAAACTTGCAGCTAAAATTATATAATATTGCAAATATTCTGCTTTGAAATACTGATTTGAACTTAGCTTTTCTTGTAAACAAACGTCTGCTTCAAGTAATAAATCATCAGAGTCGAATATACCATCAGCATTTATCTCCAAGATCTAGTGTGAGACAGTTAAGGTCTCCGGGGGATTGAAAAAGGGCAGATATAGTAGTACCTATCCATAGAGAAGGAGAATCCAGAGAATTATAGAGCAGGCAGCATAAATTCAATACTAGAAAGTTATTGAAACAATTTATTAAGCAATCAATTTGAAAGTACCTGGAGAATAATAAGGTGATAAGAGACAGCTAATATGGATTTGCTAAGAGCAAATAACGACAAACCAGCCTAATTTCTTTCTTTGACAGGATAACTGGTTTAGAGGACAAAAGGAGAAGCAGAATATGTGATAATTCTTGACTTGAGTAAGGCTTTTGATGATATCCCCTATGACACTCTCAGAGAAATATGATGAAATTATGGGTGATGAAATTACAGTAATGTTGATGCACAAATGGTTGAAAAACTGTAATGTAGCTATCAATTGCTGCCTGTCAAACTCTAAAGGTTTATCACATGCAATATGACAAAATCCTAATCTGAGTTCAGTATGAGTCAATATTTTCACTAGCAGTTTAGAGTGCTGGAGTAAAGAGAAACCATTTATTTTCAGCATCCTGAAGGGCCTTAAAAACACATTCAAAGGCATGAGTAGAAGTTAGCTGGGCTGAGTAGTATGAATGATGCTGCCTCTTCTTCCAACTTTTCCCCACATCCTCTGCTATTCAGCACTTGTGACAGTAATGGATATTGAAAATTAAGTTGTTCATCTAGTGATATTTTGCAGCTTTCACACTCTCTTTCCCAAGAAACAGGCTTCACTAGTTCTGTATATTTGAACCCATTCAGGCCTCTATTTAGAGGCAAACCTGGAGCAAGTTCTTTTTTGTCCTTTGCCATTGTTTTGCTTTAGCTTTGGATTTATTCAAGACATGAATTGAAATCAGGAAGATGAAATCTGGAAGGTGAAATATAGTGCGTCCAGCTCTGGAGTCTTCAGCACAGGAAAGATATAGACCCGTTGCAGCAGGTCCAGAAGAAGGCCACAGAAATGATCAGAGGGATGGGACACGTCTCCTGTGAAGAAAGGCAGAGAGAGTTGGGGTTGTTCAGCATGGAGAAGAGAAGGCTCCAGGGAGAACTTATTGTGGCCTTTCAGCACTTAAAGTGGGCTTATAAGAAAGGTGGAGACAGACTTTTTAGAAGGGCCTGTAGCAATAGGACAAGGGATAATGGTTTTAAACTAAAGAGGATAGATTTAGACCAGATATAAGGAAGAAATTTTTTATGATGAGGGTGGTGAAACAGTAGAATGGGTTACCCAGAGAGGTGGTAGATGGCCCATCCCTTGAAACATTCAAGGTCAGGTTGTTGTTGAGTGCATCTGTCACAAGATGGGGCTCTGAGCAACCTGATCTAGTTGAAGATGTCCCTGCTCACTGCAGGGGTGTTGGACTAGATGACCTTTAAAGGTCCCTTCCAACCCAAACTCTTCTATGGTTCTATGAAATACAACTGTAAAATACAGATCCATAATGGTTCAGAAAGAGAAAACCAGTCAACAAACATGGTAGGACTTTTCCAAATAGCAGGCAGATGATATTCTAAAGTATTAATAGAAGCATCATACGCAGGGAGATAATTATTCTGCTTTAGCAGTGAAAGACCACTTGCATGCTAGAGAAATAATTTCTGATATAGAGTATTCAATCTGTAAAATAGAGTGTCTTTATGAATCATGTCAGAAATAAATCTGTCATTGCTATTGTTTCATATACATTGATACTCAGTCACATTGTGGTCTCAGCTAAACTTCTGTGTCAGTTTTATGCGCCATGTTTTGAGAAGGATGTATGCAAGCTGGAAAGAGTCGAGACAGCAGCTAAATTTAAAATATATGACCACCAAGGAAAGATGGATGGGTTTTATTAGTCTTGTACAAAAGAAGACTTTATGAAGAAGATGGATGAGATCATGTGTAAAACATTGCGATTCTCTTTTTGGGCTAACAGGCAGGGTATCACGTTACCAAAACTGTTAGACTGCAAAGTGGACTCAGCTTAATGTTCAGGGCTGTGCATATTGATGTGATGTGTTAGTTTACCTGGTACCTCTAACCTGAGACAACATTGTGCTGTGTGACCACAGCCTGCAATTTCTATGTCAGCTTTCTATACAATCATAGTATATACTCTCTGACAACATCTGAAAAATGAAGCTTCTTATGAAAGGTGGTTAACTCGGTGATAGCATGTAGTGTGTAGCTTGGATGAAAACAGTTAAACCATGAGTTTAGCTGGTTTGACCAATACTGCTGAGCATATTTTAATGTTATTGTCCTTGTTTACACCAGGGTCTCATGCTATTTGAATGAGAAAGGCAAAATTAAACTGGTGTAGTTTCCTAAAGCAGACAAGGTATTTATACTTCTGCTTCTATTACGTGTTCTGCCTTTTAATGCACATGCTAGATAAGTCCATATTAAGCTATTAAAGTAATAAGAGAGAAGAAAGGAGAGATAGATATATATTATAAGCACTTTGAGAGCATTACATGAACAGGGCTTTTAAAGAGCCAAATTAGTTTAAAAGCTTAGAATATGTGCACACTACTGAGTGTCAGCTGCTCTGTGGCGACTCTTCACATGCACATGCTCAACCTTCAGCTAATGGGAGGCAACCCAAGCCATGACAGCTTGCTTTAGTTGTTCACATTTGGCATGTACATGGGAATAGTTACCGCTGACTACTGAACATGCAATTGCTTGCATAGCAAGTAGTGCAGGAAATTCACATGGATCTGATGCGTATGTGTAGCAGTTCAACAGTATGGTCCCAAATAATTTGTGAAACAAAACAAATGAGCAGCAATGATTTTGGAAAACTACTCAGCAAAACTGTCCTTAGGAATACGGAGCCTTAAAAAAGAAGAAAAATGTCTTTTCTGACATCACTTCTGAAATATTATTGTTCTTCAGAAAGATCACCTGAAGTCAGAACTCCTCCCTGCTCTCTCTCATTTTATCTGTGCAAAGGCCATGTACTTATACTGTATCCAATAAGCCTTGTTGTAGAAGTAATAGGGTATGAATATCAAAGACTACATATGTCATGATGTAATCTGAGTAAAGGGAAGCTTGAGTTCACTTGCCCTTGAGTAACTAAGTCCAGGCTACTGCCTAAATTCTCTTGTAAACTTTGTATTGCCACTTGTTGAACACATTTTCTTTCTTGTCTATTTAATTATTTGCTTTCAGCGGTCTTTGTTCACTGGATGATTTCTAGAACAGAGAATATCCACACCATGGTCTTTCCTTGAGTATTTATTTGTAGCTTTTGGAGCTAACAAACAGGCATATCTGAAGTACGCGTTGCTCACTTTTGAAACCAAGTAAACTCAATATAGTACGTGTGCTTATTCTTCAAATACTCTCCCAAAACTGATCTCCAGAATGGGTTGGTTAACACCCTGCTGTGATCTGCACGGAATTCATGACCTCAAAGTCTGAGGGAGCAATGATTTGAATAACAATGTGCAACAAACATCCTTCTTGCCAGTCTAAGTATTTCTTTAGAGAGATCTCTAAATATCTCCAGGTTTGGTGGTTTGTTTTTTTTTCGTTTGTGCAAAAATATGCAGTCATTGCTAAACATGATCTGTTAAAGTTGTATCTAAATGTTCAACTGTGTGTTTATTAAGTATTTATGATGTTCAGCAATTACAAATAAAATTTGATGAACACATTTTCAACTGGACAAGTGCTTTTAAAGAAAAAATTCTTAAATGATTTCCCATAACTGTTGAATCCCTTTCACAAAGGAAAAATAATTTACAAATCTTGAACATTTTCTAGGTGAAACTCTCATTTTGCATTTGTATTGGGCAGCTACATTTTCTACCTGACAGAAGGAAATTGATTTGGAATCAGAGTATGCATGCTTTAGTTTACAGATAGGTGCACAAGGGACAGAATGATATATAAAATGTTTGTGTGTTGATATAGCTATCATTCATCAAAAGCATATGGTATTATAATGCTACTATTGCTTTGTGGAACAGCAATCTTTGTAGGAGATATCTACTCTAAGTGATTTGTGTGAACCGTATGAATTTATTTTTTTCTCTCTCCAAGAACTTAATTACAAGTACAAAAGAATCTGAATGCTCTTGTAAAATCTTTTTCTAATGGAACAAGAAAAGACATCCAAGGATCCATGACCTCCACTGTCTCTGAACCCTGGTGACACCCGTAATTATTGTCTCCTGCCATAGACAAGTCTTGTGTCAGAGTATAAATAACTAATGGGAGACACTGTCTTTGTTCTAAGTACAAAGACCTTCCTGAGCTGTGTAATCGAATGAATTCCAGAAACAGTTAATCCCTTGTGCACGACTCCTTCACAGATGTCCAGAGAGACAGAATAGATGCACTTCATCTGAAGAAAAAGAGTCATAAACACAGACATAAGTTGAAACAACTTAATTGAGAATAAAAATTGCTGCAGTCTGTAACAATGAGAGGGGAAAAGAGCACAGCACTTTGCCAAAGAAATGTGTAGAGTAACAGAACATGGTAACAACCTGATCAAGATCAATAGCCGACCGGTGTAATGCAAAGAAATTACTTGAACCGGCAAGAAGTATCCGAGGAGAATGAGAGATAACTAACAGTATCCATAAATTAAAAATAGCCATATAAGTAAAACAAAATTAGAAAGAGAATAGCTAGTTAATTTGTCTGTTTACAAAATTGGTCAAATGTCTTGAGGGCAGTAAAAGAAAATGTCAGTTCACTGTGTATGGCAGCATATATGAGAGCCTTTGGGCTCTTATGATTTCTGCTGATACCAAAGCAGGCAGCTTCAGGACCCGCACACATTGGTGTTCACTGCAGCCTCACTGTGAGTGTGTCAAGCTGGCAGGTACCAGGATTTGTTTTTCAGATGGGAGGAAACCCTGAGTTACGCAGCTCTGGTGCGCAAGTGTGAGTGCTCAGCGCACGCAAGACGGTCAGTCACATCCAAGCCAGTCCTGCCTTCTCATATCTTCTTCTGCACAGACTTCGAGGGATGGTCATGACAGAGGTAAAAGGAACTGGTTAGTCTGCTGCTCCACCTCAAAGCTGTATATAGACCGAAAAATGGAAGTTTGATGCTAAGCTTGTTCAGCTGAACATTTATAGATGTTACGTAACAAAAGGGAACACTTTTGACCTGTTTTAGGTGGGAGACTAGTTTAGATTAGAATGACTCCTTTTGACCTTACAGTTATTCCTCTACTTTGAAAGCTTCTAGTTTTAAGAAACTCATTTTCATGATCCCTAACTTGTAGTTCACATTTGCCCATCTGTGTCACTGCCTACCTGCGTGTTTATCTTAACAGTTAAGTTAGGAGACACATTTTGGTGAAAAGGTGTTTTTTGCAGATGTTTTCCAAAGTTACCACTTCTCTGTTAACAGCACTTTGGTGATCAGTGGTGGTGGTAGTGGTGGATTTCCTTACACCTGCTATGGCAATTCTTTTCTGGAGCATGAACAATGCTTTTGCTGTGGGCCTAAGTCAAGATAGACATAGACAGTGGAGACTTCTGCAGTCCTATCAGGTCATTCTATGTCATTGTAACATTTTATCTGCTCCTTTGGGTACCAAATGCAGCAAACCTGGTTTCATACTGGATATGGAATGCTGGGTTGAAGGTGCCATGTGAAAGACCCAACAGCTGTGGTGGTTCCTGGAACACAGAAGCTAAGACAGAGAGGATAAATATCCCAAAAGTCATACTACTAGTCAGACCTCTGCCACTGATAGTCTTCAGCTTAGACAATTTTTACTGCTTTAAGAACATCTAAATAATGGATGATCTCTTCTCACCCTTCACCTTCTGGAAATCTCCTTTAAAAATATTTTATATGCGTTTATATTTTATGTGAAATGTATGTATATGTTTTATACTATATACAAAGCAGTGGTACATACAATAGACACTTGCAAGTCACTTCCTTTATAGCGCACAAGCTCCATAGTGGCAGCTCAGAGTGACTATTGCACATCTCCTGTTGTGTCCTTGAAGAGTTAACTTGTTGGAGGTCTGGATGTCTGATAGCTTTACAATCATCCTTGCTGCTGAAATGAATAGATTACAGGAGAAAGCCCTGTTTTTACATGACCTTGCTTATTACTTACAATGATAAAGCACATTTTATGTAGAAAATTGTAATTGTGAGCAAATCATAAGCTCGTATTCAGTCTCTGCTCAGAAAAGTTTAATAGTGATTAAAGATTCCCCCTGATTTTGCAGAAAATGATATTGATTGCCTAGGACGATAGGAAGATGCTTTTTTTGTTGTTCCAACTGCAGTGTGTTTTTAGAGGGGAATCATGCAAGGTTTGCTTGGTAGTTGTAATGCCCATGTGTGGTGTTAACTGTGTGATATAGACAGCATCTGTTTCTTCACCCCTTTCTACTATAAGAAGTCATTTCTTCAGAGTATTTTCAAGTCAAGACTAAATGAATGAAGTGACAAAATATTTTGGACCCATTGGTATGTTAACTGCTTATCTGAAGATAATTTAAAGGGCTTCAGTACTGAGATATTCAGAGCCTATTTCTGTCTAAAAACAAGTCATTAGAGAACACTCAGATTAGTTACCATTCATCCATGAAACAAAGGTACTTATAGGACATTTTGAAAGTATGAGATTTCTAATAGAGCACTTAGAAATGCAATGCATTGTATAGCTATTACTTGAGCCTTGTCTGTTAACCATTTAACTGCGTCATCCAGTTTAATATTACACATTCCTCACCGCATATTTATGAACTGTCTGACTAATAGAATGTTTTATGCCTGTGGATAAACTCATGATTCTCAGTGCAATTTTTTTGCCCTATAAGTTTCACTGAGATCAATGTTCTGAACATTATTATAATCCTCCCACTCAAGACAAGATTATTTGCAGGAAATCTTTCAAATATCAAGCTATAATTCAAGTTAGGTTAGAAGTGGGGTGGGGATGAGCTGGAGACAGGATTAGTTCCATGCCAGATATCTGCAAGAACAGTCTGAAAAACAAACACAAATCATAGTAGGCAAAATCACAACACACTACACATATAAATAAAACATCAGATACATTCTGAAGAAATGCAACAGGGAGTTTAGTTGAGCTCAAAGTCGACAGATTTTTCCAATTAGCTGCCAGTCTTTTTAGCAAGACACTATTCTGACCTTTACCTTTTTATTTGATCATTTATGCAGTATAGATTTCCAAAACCACAGCATCTTAAGTGGTGATGTTGATTTCATATTGTTTACATTGCAGATATACTGAGAGTCAAAAACAATTAAAAAAAAAAAAGAAAAAGAACAGCTTGGGAGCATCTTGGGAAGGAGAAATAAGATGAGATTGAATTTTTTTATTGAGGCTTCTCCTATTTAATAGCTTTATTTGGAGTATCAAGTAGGGTCTCCAGATGATGGATATATCACTTCTTAGTTAAATTTCCATATTTACCCTGTGTAACTAACTAGTTTATAGGTGCCTGTTTGGACTGATCTCTCAGTAATATCTCGGGTCTTTTTGTGCATTTGAATACACTGGTTTACCTAGGAGATTCCCTCCATTCCTAGGGGACTTCTCTAATCTGCCCCTGTCTGCATCATTTGTCCTTGTATTGCTGCTGAGTCTGGTGTGCAATGAATAATTCAACCCCCCTTCTCACCTTATCCCTAAGGAAAAGATAAATTCATAATCTTTCTGAAAGTTGAAACTTGAGCACTGCTCCTCCTCCTACTGTCACTTCTCAGGTTTCAAGCCCCTTCCAGGTGCTCAGACCATGATTTTCTGCTGCCAACCCAAGGGTGTTTGCAAACTACTCCCTTGCTCATCCTCCTGCAGTGGCTCTCAGTAGCAGAGAATGTCTTCAAAAGTGGGGAAGAAATAGTTCTAGCCCATTGGCAAGGTGAATGTAGTAGTGGTGATGGCAGCAGGTAGCTTCTTGCCCTGAGAGGAGCAGTGCATGGTGGTTACCATCACCCACTGTCCCTGCAAGGCCAACATTTGCAATTATGTGTTTCAGTTATACAAAGAATAGGGACAGCACAGGAACCTGATTCCCTGTAATGCCACCAATTTGGTGCGTACTGTTCTTATATCAGTATATTTTAATCTTTTTTTTGTGACATCTAGATGATACATAGACTACCAAACTGGTGCTTCTATATCCCTTGTGTAATGACTACTAGACAGCATCTTCTTGGTTCTCTTTCATTTGGAGTAAGATTTTTTTCTTTTCCATAAAAATCTCAGTGGTGTCGTGCTTCATGGGGACCTGCTTGTTGATTGGGGACTTCAGGTGCTTCTGTCATTAAAACAATTTCGAGAAACATAGCTAGGGAATGAGGAGGCCTGCACATGAAATAATCTTTGCTGGTTATCTACAAGAAAGCAGAATTTGACAGGTATTATCAGTGGTAAATAAATACTTTATAAATACACGACTGCTGCTTGAAAATTGTCAGAGCCACTCATTTGTTTTTCTGTTGTGTTTTCTCACAATTAAAATGCAAGTATTTATTAATTTGTGTGTATGTGTGTGAATATTCTCCCTCTCTCACAAACAACTTCTTTAAACAGCAGGTTTCTACCGTGTAAGTGGTTCTCTTCTGTGTAAGACTGCAAGTTCCCCAGAAGTCTATCCATTCAATTATTTAACCTTGATAATGAGAAAAGGTTGATATAGTTAAGGTTAATGAGCCAATTATTTGAGAATACCAGCCATCAAAGCACTTTATTCTAGTTAAGTTTGTAGATTCCTTAAAGTCATTCCAGCCTTTTCTTTTATTGCTCTTCTTATCAATAAGCCATTATCAATAAGAAGCCTAATTTTTCAAGAATCAAAATATCTCTTGCCACTTAAAAAATCTGGATTATAAAGTAGTTCAGTTTACGTGTTCTTTTTCCATCCAATTACATGGTGTCAGCTACCTAATTATGAACTCAAGCAGATGGTTCCTCAAGCAGAGAAGAAACAAAGACACTGTAATCGGAAGGCACTCTGTTTCTTCATGAAACTGGTCCTGATCTGTTTTTCACCTGGCAGCTTATTTTCACGGGACTTCTGGAAGCTCATATACTTTGAAAATCCTGTTGCTCTATCACGTTAACTTGAAATTGGCTGCATGTTTAGAAGTTACTGACAGACACAGAAACAAAAAGAGATGTATCTATAAACAAGTACATAAGTTCACACATACTAGGCCATATACAAAGGTGATTGTATAAAAAGAAAAGCCATTGATGAAGTCTTTGGGTTGCTGGAGAGCAAACATAACCTAGGAAGTCTATATTGTCGCATAATGCAAACTATATATACCAAGCATCAGATGTGAAAAGCCAACAAGGCTCTCTGCCTTTACATGCTTCCACCATCTCTGCATGAAGCACCCTTGTAAAGCCTAAAACAAGATCATAAAATGAGAAACTAGTAACACGTAATAGGTAGAGACAACTAAGTAGAAAGCAATGTCGAGAATGAGAAGGAATTATCATGTGGATGCCGTTTAGATGCTGACTTTTATCACTGGTATACAAAACACTTCAGAGGAGGCAGGAAGAAAAAATATGATGGCGGAGACTGCCTCAGTGTTGATGTATAAAGTGGATGTACCCTTGAATGGTCAGAAAATACATTTTTCAGCAGAAGTGTTTCTCAGACATATTGTGAGCTAAAGAGTACTGGTGCGGAGGTAGATGACAATTTTTCAAACTCAAGTTTACTCTGGTCTTACAAATTCATCACAAAACATGAAGTACAGGAAACAATGAAGTCTGCAGAAGCTTGCCCACGGACAAATGAAAAATGTAAATCAGTTTTAAAGTATTAAATTCTGTTAAATGTCAGTAGTTATATTAGTACTTTTTTACAAGCTACAAATCTTTTAGTTTGTTCAGTAAAGGTTACTAGTTTTTGCTGTCCAAGATATTTTAAAAATGAAAGTGACCCCATGCATATGTTTTGAACTTCTTCTAAATTGTGAAAGTATTAGTCTCAAGTGATTCAAGCCACAAATAGAATAGTTAAAATAAAAGTTCCTATTTATCCCATGTTTATTTACTTCACAGAAATGAAAATACCAGACTAGACAAATTCAAGGGGACTTTTGTACAAATAGCTTTATTGATTGCCAAAAAACAAGTAAACTGGAGAGTAGAATTCCCTCCGCCAAGTGACAAATGCATTATAAATCTCAAAGACATTCTTCAACTTGAAAGACTGCACTGTGGCTCCTCGAATATATCAGAGAACATTGATCGAAGTATTTTAGCCAGTGCCATGTCATTTAGCAACAAGTAAATTCTGATCTGTGATATTTTTAAAGCAAATTAAAAAATTTCTTTAATGTGTTTTCACTAATATACCTTGCTTTTCCTTCTTTTCATGTGATTAGAATTATTGTTCCTTGTTCCATAAGGATTACTGCATTACTGTTATGCAGTTTGGTTACTCCTCATTTCAACCATTCATTATGTTGTTAATTTTTCCTTTACAAATTGTAAAGTATTATAATGTTATTACACTGCAAAATGCTATATTTTTAATACATTGGTAATAAATGTATTATTGCAGCAACAATTGTATTTTAATGAAAAAATGCAGAAAAACAAACGAAATAATTTTTGGGTTTATTTAAAGGGATTTTTCCTACAATATTTATTCCAGCTGCTGTTCATGGACACCTTCCATATCATTTAGGTCTGTTTCAAAGAGGAGCTCAGCTATACACCCATGTCACCATTCATGATGACTGAGTTTCTGGATAGCTTGGTCATTTTCAGGCTTTCTTGGGCTGTAGCATCTTCCATCAAGGGGTAAACATAGTTAAGAATAGACTTGGCAGACAACATAAATTGGGAAGGAATTTAAAAACAAAATTGGAATTTCTAAATACAAATATATTTCAAAATGCAGACAAAATTTTTATTGCATTCAAAAAGCCTCAGCTTACAATAGCAGATTCATATGACCCCAATCACTGGACTGCCTACTGACAACAGGTGTCTTACTCTCTCTCCACTGGAACCATTTGTAGTCTTCTAATGAACTGCTTTAAGATGCAATATTATGCAGGGATTCTTAAATCTGGTATTGAGAAGACTTTTCAAAAGCAGAGGCAAGAGAGGTAAAAGATATCACAATAGTGATCTTTTCCTTGCTGTCATTACTGTTTTAATGCTTTTCACAGAGGAAATCAGGTCAACCAGTCATGCTTTTTCTGGCCTCTAATGTTCCTTGAGAAGCGTACACATGAACATGAAAATGCCTTTACTGGCTTCGTGTTTTTACTCCCTGTGTCTCATCGCATGAATCTCAGCTGCTTGTGGAACCATGCTTAACATGCATTGAAATTAAACTTTTCCCCCCTTGGCTCAAATATTTATTTCTACAGATGGCAAATAGAACCGGTTCACAAGTTCCTGTTTGATGCATTTTTTCAAGAGTTTAAAGTACAGGTTTTTGATTCAATATAGTGTACAAGAGCATCTTCAGGGAAGCAGTCTTTTCAAAGAAAGTCCTAATCTTGCAGTTGACAGTTGAAGGACATGTATTGAAGGAACTGTTCACCTTTTTATGCACACCTTCAATTTCTGTTGTAGTAAGCAAGAAAGGGTGCACGGTTCCACTTGCACTTTTAGAACCCAAACACAGAAATACATTTTACATGCAACTAATAAGATTTTAGTTATAAGCGATTTGGAAATGCAATTGAGTTTGGAGCTGCTGACTGACATGGAAAACAGAAATGCCCTAAAGCCATGTAACAAAACAGCCAGGCTTGGCATTCATGCTAATTGCAGTTTATTCACTGAGTTATCTTGTTGAATATGTCATGATTTTAGTGACATACAACTGCGGGGAGAAAGTACTACTCTACAAATCTACCATAATTACTAGCTAGAAGGTGTGTATGTTTATTGTTTGATTATGAAAGCTGCATATTATAATCATTGATACACCTCAATACTGGGAATTGTTAATTTTGAAATATTTAACAGCTCTTTGTAACTTGCTGATTTTATTCAAAAGGAGATATGAAATTACTGAAAATCTATAAAGACATTTTCCTCTTCTTTCCATAGTGTATTGTACTTATCCCATGAGTAATAAGCCACAAATCCAAGTGTACTTTTGCTGTAAGGAGGGCTTTTTCTCTAGGATTTTCAGCAGGTTGGATATGGTTGAAACGTTTTTGAATTAAATGAAAATCTGTTAGATTTTTAAAAACTGAAAGCAGAATGCATCATCTCATGTAAAGTATATATTTCTGACACAAATACAGCATTCTAAGAGCTTTAATGTATAATGACAATATTTCCCTATATTTTACTCTTGTATTGTGTAGCTCTTACCATTTAGACAAATGTTGCTCCAGCTTTTTTTCACAGAATCAACAAAAAGGTAAGAAAATGCTAAACAGACAATGTAACTGCTAATGTGATGAAAATGATGCCCACAAGGCAAATAAAGCAGAGCTGAAAAGAATATTGGAAATCAGTAGTCTCCATTGAAGATGTAAGTGAAGTCAATTTCTTCTTCTGGGAAGTCCAAGTGAGGAAGATGAAGTGCATCTTGTTCTCCTATGTCCTGTTGCTATTCTTAGGTGAGAGACATTAGACAAGAGAAACAAGTCTCAAGTGCCAGGTGCTCAATGGGATGATCACAAGTATGTCTGCCCTAGATTTGCTGAGGCAGGTTATGATTTACTTGTGAAAAAACTTAAAACTTCTATTTCCTACATACTTTTCTTAGGGACAGTTCTTGTTCCTAGAAGTTTTACTTCTCTCATCACTTAGTTTTAAAGAGTCATCTTGATCCTCAGACCTGGTGTGCTAGGAAGAAGAAAGAACAATTTTGTAATGACCTTGATTGTCTTCTCTTTGAAGCCTGGATGATGGATTGTTCTTAATGATTCCCAGATTGTTCTCACTTTCCCCCAGTGCACAACATCCTGAAAGGTCTGAGAAAACTACTGTCCTGGTTTGGCCTAAACCAGGCCGATTTTCCTTTCAGTGATTTTTGCTTTCAGCTAAGTCTCCTCTAAGTAACTGCATGTTTGCAGACAGTGTCTGCCTCCAAGACTGATAACGCCCGAAGTTTGTAGTTATCGCTGAGGCACCGGTAGGGATGTTGTGCAGTAAGGCTCTTGCTGTACTTATTCTTAGAGAAACCAAGGTCACTGATGAATTCCTCACTGCTTACAAGTGAAGAGCCGAAGGGGGGTTGCAGCTGCAGTGGGGAGCAGACAGGGCAGGTGACCCAAAATTGACCAACGAGGGTATTCCATTCCACACACGTCATTCTCGGTATAAAGGGGGGGGATCACGAGGGTCGCTTTTTTTTTTTCTGCTATGGCCGGTGTCCAAGGAGGACTCCGTCTGTTTTCCTGCTGCCCCCGATCCCGATCCGTGCGTCCCTGAATACAGCTCTCGACCGTTGCTAGGCCCAGCCTGGGCCTTCCCGGAGCCTGCCCTGCAGTGCCGGTGGTGACGTGGCTGACTTCAGGGGAGCTCAATCTTGGTTTTGTATATATATTTGTATATATTTGATTATTTCTATTATTATTATTATATTTTTTTTTTCATTATTATAGTTTATTAAAACTGTTTTAACTTTCCAACCCGGAAGCCTCTCTCCCTTTTCCCTTTCCCTTTCCCTTTGGGGGGAGGGGGGGGGATAACAGAGGGCATCTGCCACAGGTTTAATAACTGGCCCAGCTTTAAACCGTGACAACTACCTTTATGGCAGGAATACCTAGTAAAGTAGAGGACTTTTTTTTTTGCCTTTCTTTTTTTTTTATCCTGTGTGGTTTTTCTTTTTTTTGTCTGGTTCAATGTAAAGCCTCTACTACTATATGAGCCATCCATAAATTCTACTGTCTAGGGCGGAGAGAGAGCAAATTGTCCTTATGCTTGGTTAAGGTGAATAGAATTGTCCTCATGCCCTGCCAATGAGCAGATGGTCTTTTCTCATCCTATAAGGCTGACAAAAGTGTTACCACCCATGTGGGATGTCAGTCCCAGTTTTACAGCTCACTTTTTAGTAGAAAACATTATGGTTTCTACTACTTTCACCAACAGTTTACTTTCCTGGTTACTGAAGACATGACCAAATCTAAATACAAACCCGTTTAAAGTAAATTTCAGTCTGAATCAATTTCTCTAAAAAAGAAGTAGATATTGCTCTTCCAGCTCAAGTTCATGCCATCTGAAATTCCTGTCACATGGCACAGTGAAGAGGGTGAGAGATAGACATAGTTAGATGTAAATCCTGTGTATAAAGATGATGTCTTAAGGACCTCCCTCCAATATCTAAGTGTATGAATTTCTCCCTGAGAGAAAGAGTGGTGATTTTACAAGGTGACCTAATTTTGAATGACTTCTTGGTTGTTGATTTGTGAAGAACGTTTGAGTTTGAGTTAGGTTTTCAGATTTCTGGAGTAGTAGTGGAGAAGGTGAAAGTCACAGCTATTTCCTACCAGCAACTTCCCAGCCACATCACATACAGACAGGTTATAAGGTAATAAGGTAGTGTTCTCTCTGCCTGTTAGTGCTTGCTAAGAACACATCTGTGAAATGACCTTATACAGCTCTATTCACACAGTTGTAAAACCTTTACAGCAGATATTATGTCTAACAAAGTCAAGCACTATCCCCTTAAGAACTGGGTCATGGGTTGGACTTGGCTGCCTACGTATCTCATGCTATTTTAGATGCCCTGGAAGATTAGGATATGCCTGGACTCCAGCTGATACTTTTAAAAAAAAGCACCAGTTTCTTGTAGACTCTGTGTCATGTCTTCCAATCCCATGTCAGTGTCCTGGATACTCTATGGCCTCATGAGTTTAATCCTCTGTGTACGTTACCTTGAGTCACTAGTATGCAATGGGCATATGGAAAATCACTGGAGGAAGAAAGAGAAGCCCTTTAGCACTATGAATGATATTCTTTGAGATATTGATAAATAGATGCTGTGAGCTGTGCTCCCCTCCCCCCATCAGACTATCTTTCTCATTTCCAAAAATCCTGTCTTTTATGACATTGGTGCAAAGCTTTATGCAGGGCGTGTTTGTGCAATTATGGGTACTACTAAATTTGAGCACATTCAAATGGAAGAAACATTGTCACCATAACAGAACTCACAGCTTTTCATCTTACTTTTTTTTCCCATTGTTTCCTCACGCATTTAGTTTTTCACACACTTGCTCCTGCGCCATTTTCATGCAAATCTCTTTGTCTCAAGAGGGAAATGTCCAACCTACCTCGAGTCTTCCCTTCTTCTCTTTTATTTATCTGCATCGTATTAGCTATTATTTTCTGTATACTACTCTGTTAGCGTTATTCTCTTTTGTCATATGTCTTATTTTTATTTCCCCATTACACCTATCCCTTTCATTTAATCTCTTTGTTTTAGCATATCATGTCAACTAACCTCTATTTCTCCTTTCTGCAGCCTAGATTTTTTCCTTAGCATATTGTCCTGTTTTTCCCGTTTCTCATTTTCTCCCCCCTGAGCATTTTTACAGTGTCCTTTGTCTGCCTTTTTCTGTCACATTATTGTGCTTCTGCTCTCCATTTTCTCTGGAGTGTCATTTTGGTATAAAAGAAATTGTATTGCATGTTATTTATTCTCTACAATTTTGGGTGAATGGACCTGCCTGTATATAGACACATTTGCACATAGTATCCTTCAATTACTTCCAAATTCTCACTATAATTTCAAGAGTACACTATATTTATAGTGGTTGAATTCTCCAATGGTTAATGTACTATAAATCTTTCACACTTATTTATTCATACTCTGTCATAAAGAGGAAGTATTTGAATTTTCTGTTTCTCATGTGTGTTCTTTTAATGCCATGGGGCCAGATTGCAGCTAAGAATAAGGATGTGTAGGTGTCTAAGTTGCGGGCAATTGAGTTCCTAATCACTGAGCCACAAGACTGCCCCGACAGGAGGAGTGCTTGGCTAGTACAGCCAGAACCACTGATACATGGGAGGTACAACTGGGGTCATCACTCCTCTCCATGAGCTAGGAAGCTGCAGCTGGGACAGAAAAAGTACATGAATGCAGGCTTTCCTAATCCTAAGTCTGCTTCAGTTGCTATGGCTTCCACAGGGAAATGGAGAAAGTCCTCAAGCATCCCTTGGGGCCTTTCATTGGTGCTGTGCTCTGCAGGGAAGTCCCGGGGGTCTGCCTTTGGAGTGGCATTTGTCAGGCATGACAGTGCCTCAGAAAGACACAAAAATTGCATGTCTGGTGTAAAAATAAATGGTGTCATCTTGCCGCTTGGTAGAGTGTCTTTGAAACGTGAAGAAAACCATTTTTTCTGATGCCGTGTAAGAAAATTTAAATTTTGTTGCGTGCTTCATTGCTGAAGGTGATGTCTAAGATGAAAGTGGTTGCTGCAGAGACAAAGTTCCCTTGAAAATATGTGAGATGAAAATAAGTAGGAAAAAGGTGACAGAATGGGCACAGGGTTTAGTGTACACACAGAGGAGTATAATTTTAAGTCTTACTCTGCGTTGAAAAATTCATTGGAAAATGACCTTAGGAGGTCACCTAATCAATTGTCTTACCATAAGGTAACCTATTCCTTTTTTGTCACTCGTCATCTAAGGTCTGCTCAGCTTTTTCTTAAACACCATGAACAATGAAGACACCACAGCCTCAAGGTAATCTATTCCAGTGTTTCAATTCTAGTCATAAAAATGTTTTCTTAATATCTCACCTGAATTACTGTTCCTTGTAGTTAAAGTATTTTCTTCTCATCCTATCAGCTATGCATGTGGAGTAGAAATTATTTTTTTCCTTGTCACAGCAGTCTTTACGAGACTGGAGACTATTTTAAGGTTTCTTCTCGCAGACATCCCTTCTTTATGCTAAACAACCCCAGTTCTTTAATTATTTTTTTTAACAGATTGTTCTTTATGCATCTGATCCTCTGAAGTCTTTCTAATAGTTCTGCATGTATGTTTCCTAAAACTGAACTCATACTCTGGCTGAACAGAGCAGGTATGATATAGTAAAGAAAGAGTTTCCTGTGCTGAATAGAGTGTGAGGAAGACATATCTTTCATCCTGATGTTTGTCTTTTTCATGACAGCACGATGTAGTTTTGCATTCAATATTTGATATACTGTAACTTCCAGATAACTTTTCCAAAGAACCAAGTTGTTCTGAAGCCTGTGGTCAGCTATTCCCACTTCCACAACCTAGATTATTTTTAGAGCTATTTATCTATTCTGTCAAGACAATTTTGGATTCAACCCTAGTCTCCAAAATACATACAGTCCCACTAGCCTCCTGTTGGCAGCAGAGATTAAAAAACCCCGCTCTAGTCTGTATTATTTTGGTCATGAATGGAATTGTTGAATAAGGCTGGATGCAGAGCAGAAGTGTGAGGAACTCCTCTTCATGTGTCATTCTGACAGCAGGCCTATTCCAGAATGATTTAATCTTGCTTACACTTTCTTAGCTTGCTTAAAAAGTCTAATGTGAGAGTCATCATATACAGGATAAGCCACTTCCCTTGAATCCACAACATGTTACATTGATTTACAAGAGTATTAGGTTGTTTTGGCTCGTTTTATATAAATAGTAAGCTTATATTTCCAGTTGATTTTTTTCCACCTGAGAATTCACATTATGCTAATTGACCTTCTAGTTAATATTCAAGCATCACTTCCTCCAAGCTCAAGATCAGTGCATCGCTATGAGTAAGAAATCAAGCAAAGGGGGTAGAAGACCTGCGTGGATGAGCAAGGAGCTTCTGACAAAACTCAAATGGAAGAAGGAAGTTTATGGAATGGGGAAAAAGGGACAGGCCACTTGGGAGGAATATAGGAAGGTTGTCAGAGTATGCAGGGATGCGACAAGGAAGGCTAAGGCCCACTTGGAACTAAATCTGGCAAGGGATGTCAAGGACAACAAAAAGGTCGTCTTCAAGTACATCAGCAACTAAAGGAACACTAGGGAAAATGTAGGCCCACTGCTGAATGAGGAGAGTGCCCTGGTGATGAAGGATACAGAGAATGCAGAGCTACTGAATGCCTTCTTTGTCTCAGTCTTTACTGCTAAGGCCGGCCCTCAGAAATCTTGGACCCTGGAGGTAAGAGAGAAAGTCTGGAGAAAAGAATTCTTTCCCTTGGTCAAGGAGGAACAAGTTAGAGATCATTTAGGCAAACTGGACACTGACAAATCTATGGACCCCAATGGGATGCATCCATGAGTGCTGAGGGAGCTGGCAGATGTTATTGTCAAGCCACTCTCCATCATCTTTGAAAGGTCTTGGAGAATGGGAGAGGTGCCTGAGGACTGGAGGAAAGCCAGTGCCACTCCAGTCTTCAAAAAGGGCAAGAAGGAGGACCCAGGAAACTATAGGCCAGTAGCCTCACCTCCCTCCCTGGAAAGGTGATGGAACAGCTCATGCTGGATGCCATCTCTAAGCATGTGGAGGAAAACAAGGTTATCAGGAGTAGTCAACATGGATTCACCAAAGGGAAATCATGCTCGACCAATCTGATGGCCTTCTATGATGGCATGACTGGCTGGGTAGATGAAGGGAGAGCAGTGGATGTTGTCTACCTTGACTTCAGCAAGGCTTTTGACACTGTATCCTATAACATCCTCATAGGAAAGCTCAGGAACTGTGGGTTAGATGAGTGTACCATGAAGTGGATTGAGAACTGGCTGAATGGCAGAGCTCAGAGGTTTGTGATCAGTGGCACAGAGTCTAGTTGGAGGTCTGTAGCTAGTGGTGTTCCCCAGGGGTCAGTACTGGGTCCAGTCCTGTTTAACTTATTCATCAATGATCTGGATGAAGGGGCAGAGTGTACACTCAGCAAGTTTGCTGATGACACAAAACTGGGAGGAGTGACAGGAGAGGAACCTAATGAAGTTCAACAAAGGCAAGTGTACGGTCTTTCACCTAGGGAGTAATAACCCCGTGCACCAGTACAGGTTGAGGGTTGACCTGCTGGAAAGCAGCTCTGCAGAGAAGGACCTGGGAGTCCTGGTGGACAGCAAGTTCATCATGAGCCAGTATTGTGCTCTTGTGGCCAAGAAGGCAAATGGTATCCTGGGGTGCATTAGGAACAGTGTGTGGCCAGCAGGTCGAGGGAGGTTATCCTCCCCTTCTACACTGCCCTAGTGAGGCCACACATGGAGTACTGTGTCCGGTTCTGGCCTCCCCAGTTCAAGAAAGACAAGGACTGGAGCACCTCTCTTATGAGGAGAGGCTGAGAGATCTGGGTCTGTTTAGCCTGGAGAAGAGAAGACTGAGGGGGGATCTTATCAGTGCTTACAAATACCTTAGGGGCGGGTGTGAAGAGGATGGGGCCAGACTCTTCTCAGTGGTGCCCAGTGACAGGACAAGGGGCAATGGGCACAAACTGAAACACAGGAAGTTCGATCTGAAAATGAGGAAAAACTTCTTTACCTGGAGGGTGACAGAGCACTGGAACAGGCTGCCCAGGGAGGTTGTGGAGTATGCTTCTCTGGAGATATTAAAAACCCACCTGGACATGACCCTGTGCAATGTGCTCTAGGTGAACCTGCTTTAGCAGGGGATTGGACTAGATGATCTCCAGAGGTCCCCTCCAACCCAATCATTCTGTGATTCTGTGACCTAAAAATTTCCTACTCTGCTCCCTTTCTGTCTTTTGTCCTTCATCTGCCATACACAAATTCTTAAAGATAACTGCTGTAAATCTGAGATTGCTTTTACTGTGTCTTGAATGTCTCCACCCTTGGATGAAGTTCAGTTTGATTTTTTTTTTAAGTTAGGATTATTTTAAAGCATCTAAATTATCCTAATGGTTTGTAAACTAGTCCTTTCATGTTCTAGGGTCATTAGTATATTTTTTTGTGAACTGTAGTAAGAGTGATGAAGAGTTTGTTCACTAGACTCAGCTGCAAATTCCCATGGGTTATGAGAATCAGTAACCACTGGGAATGTTTTTGCTGGCCAGGTTGTTCTTGTGTGCTGTTGGTAAAGGGCACTGTGTTTTGTTTTCACTAACCACCTTCACCTGATTATCTGAGAAGGCTTGATTCAGACTGGGTAAACTTGAGAGCTTCAGGGCTCGTGTTTCACAGGAGAATTACTAGCTAATGGGCTATTTTTCTATGGCATTGAAAACTTATTTCTTCTTACCACTACCCTTAACTTAGATACAACATTGATGACAGGAATTGCCACAGCAATGGCTAAAACATCAGTCAAATCAAGGTACATTCCCCCAGTTTACAAACATTCATGGGTCACTTCATTATCTAAAGTCACAAGCATCTGACAGGCATCTTTTCTGCTATGCTCGATGCCCATTGAAACAGTGGGACTAGATAGACTGAAAGATTATTTCAAGATCATGAACATGGTGAAGTTGGAGTCAAAATCTACCAAAGTCAAAAGAAATATTGTTTATTGCTTTGGGTTTTAGCTCCATCATTTTTTTCTTAAATTTCATGGACAGAAGGTTATTGTATTATCTCACTTTCTTAAGGATATAGGGTGGACTACAGAGATATGAGCTGCTATTTATTTATTTATCCACCTGTAACTTTCATCTGGGCACAAAAACCATGAGGATGACAACTATTTATATATTTACAAGTGAAATAGATTAAAAATAAGGATATGCTTTCTGTCACTGGGAGTACTTACAAAAACTAGAAGGTGGAGAAGCAATGTGTTATGTCCTTACTGTCACTAGAAGTAAGTCTCGGTGATATTAATACCTGATATGAAACACTACTTTTTTTTCAAGCAGCTGCATTGTAGAAAACAGAATTTCAGTGATAAGGAGAATAGAGATGAAGTAAACATTATTGTATTTGCATTATCTAAGAGAGTATTAAAGGGAAGTTGGTGATCATTGAGCAAACTATTTGCTTTGCAAGTTGTTTGTTTGTTTTTTTTTTTAATTACTCTCTCACTGTGATCTGTGTATATTAATCCCCAGTATTTATAGTGAATGTTATTTAGGACAGAAAAATGTAGGAGGGTCTGTTAGGAATTTTGTGCTAAAAAATTGCTAGCTTATGGCTTGTAGGTGCTGGAGGTGAATGTTGGAAGATGCTTGTTTTTAAATGCCTTGCTAGCTTTGTGGCACATCATATTGCCTACATTTCCTATGTTCTAGAGAGCGGAACTTTTGAATGATCAGTTGTTATTCACTAGAATGTGATATTCCTATGCTGTTATGTAAAATTGTATCTTCTCTGAAGCCTGAACATTCAAAAAAGTGGTGTTATTTCATTTAATGCAAAATATTTCACTTAACTTTTGAAAATTTTCCAGGGAAGAAGTCAGTCTAAGACATATAAATATTTGTATTCAAGTTACTTTTCTTCTACTGCAACTGTTATGAAACACAAAGTCCTTTGTGCCAAGCTGTGACAGCATTTACAGTGTAAAGGGATACAGGAGAATTTTTAATGAAGAGAAGAAGAAAACAGGAAATAGTTCAATCCAGTTTTGTTTATTTCATCTTCTTGCATCTGTTACTTTAGGAGAGAGGAAAGGAAGACTTTACAGAGACTTGCAGACACTTAGAAGTTTGAATTATCGAATCAGAAGTGTACCTGAAAGGTTACCGCTCAAAGGCTCATGTAAGAAGAGTGAGCACATTGCATAAGCCTCTTAGTATGTTTCAGTTCCTTTATGCATTGCCAGTCTTCTCACATACTTGTTTCTTTTATGTACTTTTATATACCACTAGACTGATAAAACCTTGCTTCTCACTTCTTACTTATACCAATATTTTTCTTTAAAAAATATTGATACGACAGAGAAGCTCTGGCTACATAAAGTTGACATTACAGACAGATTTAGTATGTAATAAGGCTACATGCTGAACAAAATACAACCATTTATGGTATCCAGAAATCAAAAGAATAAGTCTTTGAGCATGCATGGCAGTCAAGGTTTGTCCACCTCATTTACAGTGTAATTAACTGCTGTACCAACATTCATAGTAACAAGCCATGTAATCCCCACACAATGTTTGCTCAAGAGTTGGGGGTCTTTATAAGGCAGGTTTTTAGTGGAAGAAGACTCTGATATCATTCATTACAGCACAGGACATATGTCATGGGTTTATGATTATAATATTGTCACCTGAACTATTCCAAATGGACAGTTCCATAAGAAAGAGTTTCATAATGTGAATAATGGGTAATTCATTACATCATATAACAGAAACAACAAAAATAAGCTTGTTTAACACTGTATATAACTAAAAATGGAAGTTTTTACCAGATAGCTACAAATTTATCACATCGTTTGTTTGTTTAAAGTTGTCCAGAAATAACGATAACATTTCACTAGTCTAAATAATTTTCAGTCAAAAAATGGAGCCATGAGTTGAACTTAAGTCCTTTAAATTCAAGCTTTCATGAGGCCGAATTGCAATATTCATTAACAATATATAAAACATTAAAGGCTGGTGAAAACCTGTTGTGATAAACATTACAGAAGGATCAGGAAATGGCAGTCAACCCAGGCCTGAGGAAATCTTAGGGCTGCAGAGTGAGTGAATCTCTCTAGCCTCCCTTCCCTCAAACTATTCATCTCTTCTCTTGTCAGTGAATGTAACGACAGTAAGAACAGTACAAAAATAACCAATTCCTCTGACATTTTTAGAAGTGTGATTTCAAGGTCCTTTTCAAAAAGACGTATTGCCCTATTCAGACCCTCAAAATGACATTCACGTTCAGTCTTTCAGGATTTTTTTCCTTTCTTAGGACTGAACTGGGGATTTTACAGATCCAATTGCCCGCTGCATTTTAGTACATATTCATCTGAAAAGCTGCATTAGTACTGCTCTTCAAAAATAAAGACACCTCACTGTAAGTGTTTCGTGTTTGACCAGCTTCGCTTGTCTAGGTAAAGATACTCTGCTTGTTTAAAAGTAGTTGTTGTGGGAACACTATAGACTTGTGCCTGCAAGTCTTCACGTTTTCTTTGTAAAAGTATTGGAAAGAGTTCTTGCTTGCTTGCTGCTGCTTGCTTTGATAAGCGATTGCACTAAAATCAGTCATCTGTATTGCCCTATACCATTCTCATATGTGACTACATTACAGGCTGCCCAGGCAGGTGGTGGAGTCTCCTTCTCCGGAGATATTCAAAACCCGCCTGGACACGACCCTGTGCAATGTGCTCTAGGGGAACCTGCTTTGGCAGGGGGTTGGACTAGATGATCTCCAGAGGTCCCTTCCAACCCCAAACATTCTGTGATTCTGTGATTCCGTGATTCTGTGATTATCGTGATGGCATCTCCTTTAGCTCCAAGTCTAATTTTAACGCTGTTATCTAGTTTGCTTGCTAAACATGAGACTTCAGTGGATATTTGACACAAAGGAAAACCATAGAATCATAGAATCATTTTGGTTGGAAAAGGCCTTTAAGATCATCATGTCCAGACTTTTATCAGCAGGTGGAAAATATATAGAGTCTAACTGGTCTTGTACCTCTTCTTGCAATTATATGGCTTCTGCTCTTTGGCTGTTTCAGCTCTCATTGCCACAGGGTTTATATTTACAGAGGACAACAGGCTTTCAGCTGAAGTTGAATACTGTAAGTACTAACAAATGCAAATAATAATTACATGTTTTTTTCAAAACAGGAATCATTCTGTGATAATGTGACTCTGTGTTAAATGGACATAGATTGATGGGGCTGTAACCCATTCATTATTACTGCCAAAGAACAATGCATACTGCCTGACATATCACAGAAAAAAAAGCTGTGCTATGTGGCTATTGTCTCCCTCCCAAACACATACTCTTTCCCAGTCACAGTATTACGGCAGAATCAGCCCTTCTGTTAGGTGCTACATGAATACCTGGAAAATATCAGGTCTGGTTTTCCAGAGGTCCCAGCACAAAACTGATAGTTCAACTGATGCATAGAGTAAGTTCTAGTACACTGTTCTAATCTGTTCTTTGGCAGTATTGCTGGCTTTAAATTGTATAGACTTTAAAGATGCAACTGAGGAATGCTTTTGAATACTTCAGGACACTGCTTAAGAAACTGCTTAATTTAAATGAATTTGGACCCTGAATAGGGGTTGAAAAGGATAAAAAAAAAAACCCTGAATATAAGAAAAGCAGTTTGTGTCATTTGTTGTGGTCAGTTGTTTTCTGTTCCAGGACAGATATATACAAACTGATGAAGGGAAAAGTAGTTAAAGTAACATTTTTATATATAATACATATGTAAATAATATAAGGTAGTTTTGGAATTTACTTCAACAGTGATGTATACTCAGTAGGTTTTGCTCGCAATTGGTACAAAGTTTGATGCAATAATACACTTCACCTGCAAATAAGTGATTCCTGCCAAAGAATCATGAATATTTTTTAAACCACAAAACCAGTCCTAAATCAAAGTTCCTTTTCCCCAAATCTCTGTAATTGCAAGCACTTCCCTTACCAACAACTGGAAGTCATTTTCTCTTCAGTGTAGAGGTTATGTTTTTCAAATAATATTTAATTTCCTCATCTAATTGCTTTGGCATAAACAAGATAGAAAATCTTTTGCTGCCTAAAAACTCCTAACAATTTCTATTTTACATCAAATTATAGTAGCTTTGAAAGGAAATAATACATCTGCAGATGGTGCTGAATTGCATGAAATTAATTACTACATGTGCAGCTTCTCAGTAATTAATTCCATTCAGGCCTGTAAAATCCATTGTGAGCTGAATTGCACACTTTTTAGTCTTTTCTTTTCTACCTGAAAATTGCTGTATCATATTTTAAGCCAAGTTAAAAAGTGATAAGGAAAATATATTAACGTCATTCAAGAAAATGCATTAGATTTTCTTTGTCATGCTCACTGTATAAAGAAATCAAGCTCTTACTTGAGCTTGTGTTAGTACAGTGACCAAACATTTCTAAATTTCTTTCCGGGAAGAAATTATCTGTCGCTGATGTGGTGAACATTCAGTTTCTGGGATCACTGTTCAGTCCCTGCATACGTTTTAATACAGTAAACACGAAGATTGCACACTTCAGCACTTATGAGCACTTGTAACAAGCTTTTCATGCCTTATATTCGGATAAGTTGGGAAGAAAGGGGATGTTTTCAGAACATCAGAAGGTTCAGAACAGAACCTTCTCAGATCTGATGCTGCAGGTATGGCAGACAAAACAATCCTTAGACTGTGAATCCTGGCAGTGCCCAGGTGTAAGCCAAGTGCTTGATTGATCAAATCAGAAGCAGACCTTACACATACAGAGGAGACATTAGGGAGCTATATAGAAATACCAATGTGGTTTGGAGCAAACTCAGGGAGTTGAAAAGGATTTTGAAGCGTGGAAATTTTGGGAGGATATGGCTAACCTCACTGTTAGACCTCTAACCTGGCTTGGGAAGGAAGCTGTAGATGACATGCAGAAATTCTGACTGTGATGGACTTTGAACAGGAAGAGAGGCCACAAAAAAGGAAAAAGAGTTGAAAACTCCACAAGTTAGTCATGACATACCTGCTAGTTAGAGGAAGCCTGACTAGTTTGTGCTTAGTAAGGACAAAGCTCAAAACGAGTATCATGCTATGTAAAAACTCTGAAGCCAATGCCACTCTACAATTTCCAACCAGCCATTCAGTCTGGATTCAGTCCTGTGAATAACTCCAGTGCCATGTCAGACATGGGCATATCAGCTTGTTGCTCTTGTGCTCAAGTGGGATCTGTACAAGCAGGGAGACTGCTGATCTAATCTGGCTACACTGCTTATGATAGCTGAGCTAATTCACCATGGAGTAACATGGGTGCAACTGCATGGGGATATGCTTTGTTGAGCAGACATACGTTGATGTACATACTTTTTGGCACTAGTTTGAGCCAAAGGACTAGTTTGAGCATTCAGACTTAGGGTATTTTGTCTCTCACTAAAATAGAAGGTTTGCTAGGACTGTGATTTTTTTTTAAGGGCAGTGTAGAAGAATCTTGTTACAAACTGAACAATAACATTTTCAGCACATTTGTTACCTGATTGTTTGTTGTGTTGTTTAATCAGGGAAGATACTGTAAATCAGAACATTTCCAATCAATGCGTGGCTAAAGAATAGACGGTCTTATCGAAAAACCAATAATCCAAACAATTCTCTTTTACAGCTTGAATTGAATTTTAGCTCTTGTCTCAACCTTTATTCCTTTTTACATTTTATGAAAATGAAATAGGAAGGGGGAGGGGCTAGGTTTCCAGGTGGAAATTCTGGTGCAAATAGTAGGTGAGAAGTAAATCTCATATGCTGTCTGCTGCATTGCACTTACGAATCTGACGAAAAAATGAATAAAACTGTCAGTCTCCAAACTTCCTAATGCAGGTTGATACCTTAAGTCTGACTTTCCCTTAGAAGCCTGAAGGTGGAAAGAAACTCTGAGAAGGGAACAGTATTTTCTCTGCCTCAGGCACTGAGGATACGTGACTCACTGGCCTTTCTAGTTTTTGCAGAGCCATAGTATGTGTGCTTCTGTAACCTTTCAGTCCAGACAGCAACTGGATAAATGCCAAGGAAAGCATGATCTGCTTTCTAATCAGCGGGCAGGCTGCTGCATGAACAAGGCTGGTCAAAAACAGAAGGCATTTTTTTCTTCTATAATGCCAGTGTGCTGGTTATAGTAACAGACAGTATATTGATTCAAGTTTGTGATTTTTTCACGTGTACCAGATACAAGGCCCATGTAAATCACATTTAGCTTTTCTTGGATGAATTAAAGAGCAATGATGTGATTGACGCAGATTAGAAGCACAACACAGAACTGCTTTTAGTGTTCCAACAACCGTCATGAAATACAGCTTGGATATATGGATTTCACAGAGACTTCTAGCAGTGGATTTAAACTTTTTCACCATGTACCTGATAAAGAATGTGTACTTGCTAAACACAAAGCATCTGCTTTAACTGCTATTTATATTAACATCTATGTTGTAAAGGCATCTTTATGTTCCTGACATGCAGTGGGCTCCTCAGCCATGACTTATGGACTGTGCCCTGGATTTCAGCCCGCTTTCATCAAGAAATCATGAGAAAGAAGGTGTGTTATCCCCAAATAACTCCATGGTTACAGTATCACTTTGAGAAGTTCAGGGTAGGGGTGGACTTGTTTCTGTGCAGCTTGGACAACAGACAAGAGCTCAGCTCTCCCTCATGCTCCTAAGAGCTGTAATATGCCAGGGGCTCAATTTGAGTCAGTCTTCCTTTTTAGAAATGCCTAATTTTCCAGGAACAACTAACGTGCATTGAGCTAAATAAAAGAATATGTTTCAGTCTTTTGCCCAGTAGTGGGTTGTGGGCAAATGTGCCCCAGCCCTGGGTTGTGGGAAAATGTAATTCAAGACAGTTGTAATAACAACCTATACAAAGTAGCGCTGCTGTAACAGCAAAGACCTCTTAGCTTGGAGACAAAGATGAGGGGACTTGGACCTACATTTACTACATTCATGTGAGAAGACTAAACCTGGACGCGTGCTGTGGGATTGCCTAAATACAAGTATGTAGTCCTATTTGAGACGCTCTGGAATATCTAGAATAGCTACATAAGTCTGGCAAACATGACAGTGGCAAAGGGACAATTCCACTCTGTTAGAGTTGCAGCTGGAGGCCAAATGAAACACCCCATCATGCCTGAAGTGGCCACATGTGGGCAAATAAATAACACTCTCTCTCATTTTGTCCTCTTTTTGCAGAGTGTTTCTTTTATGAGTGTGCTCTGAATTTCCCTTGAGACCTCAGGCCTCACCATGTAGCTGACAGCCAATATCTAATTTAAAACCCTCCCTCTCATGGTTTGAGGTATAGCTCAAATATTGATATTTTAGTTGCTTCATATCTGTCTTCCATTAGGTACGTAAACATTTATAGCACACAGGTTGCATATGCTAGTGATGATGAAGATGATGCTGGAACATAAACTGTGGTATTAGCTTCTTAGTCTCCTTATAGGATGTGTCGCTAAGGACTCATGCTTGAGCAATGTTTTTTCAGAGCATTATACAACATTTTGAAAATGTCATTTTGCACCTTGATATACTCCAATTTTTTTCCCCAAAAGTTTTAGTGGGTTAAATAATAACTTAATAAGGGTTAAATAATAACTGATTGTTTGTTTATTTTAACTAAAATGTCAAAATATTCATAGCAATACAAATAATTTTTCAAGCTTATAGCTTGGAATTAAAAATGACCTAACAGTTAAAACAGGCCTTTTATTTTGCCTTGATCCTCTTGTTTGTTTGCAATATGACCTTGGGCAAGTCATCTAAGCTCCTTTCACTTTAATTTCCCCATCCACAAAATATTGATAGTCATACTTGCCTGGATGACTTATTTATCTTAATTAACACTTATTTATCTTTGTTAACATTGGAGAAGTGCTTTGAGATTCATGGACAGTAACTATGATATAAGTAAAAAGTATTTTCTGCTGCTAACTAATCTATTTCACCAGAATCACAAAGATGCAAGAGAGATGGATGCAGATCTATGTCTGTGTAACAGCTATTCTGGCCTCCTGGGAGCAAGTTAACATTTTTTTCTGAGAGGACTGATCTGTTCATAGATTAGATAATCAAACACAGGCACATTATACCGGCAAGGTGTTTTAAAGGAGAACCTTGACTGAAAATAAAGATGCTCCTTGGCCACCCTGTAAACATCAGCACGACACTTGAAAGGCCTTGATAAAACTGAGGATTAAAAATAATGGCATTTAAAAAAGGAGAGGATGACTGTAATGAATCACATTCTGCTCTCAGTAACACTGGTATAAAGCCAGAAGAGCTACATTTTAAATAAAAATGCTTAGCAGAAGAGAACATTCAGCTTGATTAAAGCACATTTACGAGATGAGGTTTCTGTGGGTTTATACCCCATGAACTTGAAAACAGAATCTGAGCCAGGTACACAATCTCTTAAATACTTTTAATTCTTTCCTTATGAAGACAGAAAGAAGGCTGCAGCTATTTTTTTCTGACAGGTAATTGTTTCCTGAAAGTGAAAGCTAGCCACTTAATGAATCTCCAAACAAAACATTTTAAGATATGACCATAAAAACACATTGAATCGCTTCTTAATATCACCTTTTAATCATTGTTGCTAGCTGATCACTCTGCTGCTCATCCATGTGGGCACCAATGATCTGTTCAGGGGAGACCCTGAGGACATCAGGAGGGGCTGCAGGGCCTCTGGAGTGAGCCTGTGGGTGAAGGGAGCCCTGGTGGTGTTTCCTTGATCTAAGGGAAGGGCTTGGGGAGGAGCAGGCAACCCTGTAGGTCAACACCTTGTACAGAATTTGTATCATAGATGGGGATTTGGTTTTTACAAACAAAGGAACCTCTTTAAAGGCTGAGAATGAGAGCAATGGGATCTACCTGACAAGATGTGGCAAGACCCTCTTTGCCAAGAGAAATGCAGTACCGTAGGGATGACTGAGACATAGTGGGGAGGCTTGCAGCTGGAGACCCACAATGGATAGGTACAAACTCTTCAGGAAAGATTGGCAAGTAAGATAGTGGCAGGGGAGCTGGAGGGGGGAGGTGTTCTCTGCATGAAATAGCAGCTCAAATGTAGGGAGCTCTTCTAAAGGGTGGGCAACAGGCTGACTGAGAGCTTGTGGGTCAAGACCAGAGGAGAGGTAAGTGATGGTGGTATTGTGGTGGGAGTCTGTGGTGGGAGACCCCATGTCCTGGGTGGGTAAGCAGACAAAGCCTTATTTAGAGAACTCAAGAAAATTTCTCAATTGCACTCAATGACAGGGCTACCATTCAGGGGGTCCCAGACAGGGTGGAGCAGTGGCCCATAAGAATCTCATGTAATTAAAGGAAGAATAGAAAGCACTGCACCTGGGAAGGAGGAACTTCTTTCAATGATACAGGCTGGGGCTGCTTGGGGAGCAGCTCTGCTTGAAAGGATTGGGAGCTCTTGATGGACAGTGAACTGCACGTGAGCCAGCAGTATGCCTTGGCAGCAAAAACAGCCCATAGTGTCATAGGCTATGTTAAGAAAATCATGGCAAGTAGACAGATGGAAGGGATTATCCTCCTCTACTCGATACTTGTTAGACCTCGTCCAGAATACAGCATCCAGTTTTAGGCTCCCAGTATGAGATAGACCTCAAGAAACTAGGGTGAGTTGGCTCAGGCCACTAAAATGTTTGGGGGCTGAGCACTTGCCCTGTGGGGAGAGGCTGAGGAAGCTGGGATTACTCAGCCTGGAGAAGAGATGTCTTCAGGCGAACCTAACAGCGGATCCTAGTGCCTACATGGAGGGTGTTAAGGAGACAGACCCAGGATTTTCACAGTGATGCCTGGTGGGAGGATGAGAGTCAAAATTGTAAGGTGAAAGGAAGGCTCAAACTGGTTATAAGGAAAAGCTTTCTCACCATGAGGACAGCCCAGCAGTGGAGCAGGTTGCCTAGAGACATTATGCAGCCTCTTTCCTTGGCAATTTTCAAGACCAGACTAGGTAAAGCGCTGAGCAACCTGGTCTGATCCCTTGCCTGGCCCTGCTTTGAGCAGGAGGTTGAACTGGAGACCTCCTCAGGTCCTTTTGTACCTGAATTACACTATGAATCTATGATTCTAATAGAGAAATTGTAGTGAGAATGCCAGTTTTTGAAGCTTTGGTATGTTTTATTTGATCTCTGTAGGTTGTTCTATCACGCTTCTCATTCTGGAAAGCCTTAAAGTTACTTCAGCTAGGGCCAGGCAGGCATATTCTCCAGCGACTCAAGTGCCTAATTTCCACTCATTTCTAAGGGAGAAAGGCACTTAGATAGGTTTGAGGAATTTGGACTAATGACCCTCTTTTATTTTTTTCCTAAATAAGGTGAAGAAGCAATTATTTTTTTTAAAAAAGATATTTTAATGTACCTATGGCAGTTCTCCTTTGCTCATCTTTCCTAAGAAAAGAAGCAGCTGGTAAGAGGGAAATCAGCTTCCTAATCCTGCAGAACTCCTGAACTAGAAAAAAGAAATAAATCACAGTATCCTTCCCAGCACTGTATCTTCACCATACCTCCACTCGCAACCAAGCCTTCAGAAAAACTGGTTCCCTAAGAGAAACTAATTATGTTCTGTTGGTTTCATGTCACAGCACCTTGTGCAGAAAGAAGACCCATTCACAAATATGTGTGTCTGCCAAAGTGCACTCCATCCATTTGCTGGTCTTTCTCCTACAGGCAAAGCAATCAAGCCATTTACTAGGGAAAATAGTTTTGCTTTTGTCATCAATATTAAACAGGAACAGCTTAAAATATACTTGTCACTTTGTAGGAGATCAATGTAAAGAAAATAAGACCAACAGGAAAATTGCAAGACAGCAGTAGGGAAGCTTCATTTTCTAACTACTGCCATGCAATTACCTTAGATACGTTTTATCTGGAGCCTAGGAAGTAAGTCTGGTGGGCTCAGAGGTTGTCATAGGTGAAAGGGAATAAGAAATAAGCAACTTGGAAATTCACATTTTAAAAAATATTGCCATTTTGCCTAAATCTTTAGGTTTCTTGTTATTATTAATGGATTAAATATGCTTAAAAGTGAGGAGGTGGCATTGGGAAGGGCACACAAAATGTTTAAGCATGTCTAAGTTCTAGAAGACTGCTCTTCTAGAAGACAGTATAAATCTCCACATCAAAATGCAGATATATGTTGTGACTGAACCTGAAGGTGAATACAGACAGCTGCAGGAGGAGGATTCTGCTTTGGGCAGGCCAGAATAGAAGGAGCTTAAAAAATAAAAGCTTCAAAAAATCTTTAAGAGAGAGGCTGAAGGACACATCCTGCCTTAACACTGCAATATGACCCTGAGAAAAAGCACAAAGAATAAGGTGACTGTACTGAGTGAAAACCTTGGAACTTCAGGTTTATTTTTCTCTGGAAGATGACTCCTGCATTTAGGGACTTTGCACATTCTTTGTAAAAGCAGCAGAATGCATCAAATAGATCAAAATCAATCAACCACTAACTTTTGCTTCTAATTGCCTTGTTGTGAGCATGCAGGTCAAAAATGTTAATTGACATTACAAACTGGTCCACTATTTTGGCAAAATGATTTGAGTGTGGAAGGTTATGTACCCTGTATGCAGGTATGATCAGGGACTGCTAAGGTCCATTCAAACAACTAATGGTCTTGCTCTTGGCACATCTGAGGACAGAGGCCTGGCTTCTTTAACTTGTCTTGAAGGTCAGAGCATTGGAGAAGATAAGGCAAATATCATTAGTGTCCTGAAAGACACTTAGCAACCTGCAAAACTGGAATACAGGGAATAATCTGGAGCAATTCACTCAGATGATAAACATCTCCTGTATCTGTAACTATCTGTAGTCCTTCAAAGTTTATAGTCATATTTTGGGGCTGCCCTATTAGGTTGTTCTAGATATAATAAAGTCCTCAGTTATTTCTTTACTACAATTTAGAGGCTCAAACACTAATAAGAATGATCACTACTGAAATCACATAAACATGCTAAAGACTACAGTATAACTAGTCAAGTCTGGTTCTGTATAACAAGAAAACTGACACTTGTCACTGACAGGGACTAAGACTATATTTGTTAGGTTGTCTTTGGTTAGATAATTATTGAATCTTCATAGCATTTGTTAACTGCAATTTAAAAAACTTGGACAAGTGGTGCCACAAAACATAACAGCTGACCAGGAAAACTCCCAGCACCAGATATATTCTAGTAATACAGCAAACCTGTAGGAAGTGTTGTTTTCTCTGTTGGCTTATATTTATATTTTACTTTAGCAAGCCTATTCCTAAAGTAAAAAAAAAAGCTATTCATGTGCTTTGTGATCATATCAAATTAATTAACCATGTTGTTTTCATATAGGTATGTTAAAAGTATGCCATCACATATTTGTGTTCATTACAAAAAATACATAAGACTTCAAAATACCTCTCCAAGAGATCTGGATAATGGTGAGCCATTTTTCTTATGGAACATCTCAGATTAATTGATGACCTTCATAATCAGTTTATGACCTTGACTTGAAGATCAATAAACCCATTTTCTGCTAATATGAATCTTTATGATAATGCTAATGGAATGTGTTCAAGAAAACAAACTGATAAAATGGCCTGTTTCAAGGACAGGTACTTTCTGCTTCCTAAGTCACTTTCTTTTGCATTTGCTGAATTTTCAAAAAAGACTTCAAAGATGGGTGTAATCTAATATGATGAAGCTATTAAGAATGTGGTGAGATATGCTTTGGACAGGAAAGGTTGTAATGTGCTTGTTCACTAATAGTGGCCTGCGCTACTCTGCAACAGTAGAAGTTCAGGAAAGGACACACTCTTCTAAAACATTTGTAGTGGAAGATGAGATGCCTCCCTCTCTCTAAAGAATGGTTTGCTGTTTGCTGGTGCTTTCTTCCCTAATGTTCCTTCTCCAGCTTATCATGGTCAGCATCAGATCTAGGTGGTTTTTAAAACCCTATCCTTTCATCTAACCCAGCATCATCCAGGTTAAATGAAAATACGACAGCAGGCTGAATTTCCTCTACTTGTTTTTGGCAATGCACTTCAGAGCATCTAGCTACCCCAGTGCTACTTACCCATCTCTCCTCAATATTCTCTCTAAGACAGACTACTGCAGAACACTTGAGTCACATGGTAAAACACTGAAAACCTTTAAAACCTCTTCTACATCCCCACCTCCTTTCTGGATTCATCCAGTTCAGTAAGGCCCTAATATTAAACAGTTGTACTTAGCTGAAAAGAAGAATGACCTTTGTCCTTCTTTGTGAGAAAACTAAGACTGGCCAGATCAACCAATGCCTGTACCATGCTTTGACCAGCAAACTGGCTTACAGAGGGTGATGAAGGAGATGCTAGAGAACTGGAGCCTCCTGCGATGGTTTCCTGAGCTAAGAACTGATTGCTTGAAGGAAGTTTTCTCACTCTATTAATAAGTGCAATGATTTCCACCAGCAAATACCTCTGAAGAGTTTATATTAGCCATGAGGGACATTTGTCCACCTTCTAGGCCATATGTTCAGTCAATGCATACTATTACACAGAAATGAAAAAAACTATGAAGGACAGTGATGTGACAGATGGCTGCTTATGGCAGAGAATGGCTCGAATGTTCTGCCACAGCTTAAAGAAAACAAATACATGAAGTAACTTTACTAAAGGAATACCATAAAATCCTGCCACCTTATATTTTCAGCAAGCCTTTTCCCCTTGTTTACATTACTTTTTTTCAGGTTTTCTGAAGTTATTAAATAGAACTATTTTGATTGGAACAATTTTAGAATAAAAAGTGGTAAAATAACCACTAAGAGCAGAATATTTCTTGTAGGGTTTATGTTTAGAAATACCTTTTTCCTTTTAATTTCAGAAGCATTGGTCTGAAATAGTCCTAACTTTTATTTTACAAAGCAACTATGTTAGAAGCAAGTTAGGTAGAAGAAAATAATTTCCATACCCAAATTAATTCTGTTAGTGTCATGGGAGTTTCTGGACTCCAAAAAGAGGAATGAGCTTTTGTGCAGCATTTTTTTTTTTTTTGTGCAGCATATGGTTGGACTTGATGATCTTAAAGGTCCCTTCCAACCAAGACAATTCTGTGATTCTGTGATTTTATATTTGGACTTGCAAGATGCAAATCTGTGTCCAAAAGACCACAGGCAGCCAGACTTCTCTGCAGTGATTTTGCTTGTGCACTTGCTGTATTATGTGTTTCAAGATAAGACTGGCTTTATTTATGCTCATAATAGTTCTTCCTCAACTGTCCATGTGATGTACATGTGAATTAAAGCCCCATTCGTGTGGAACAGGAAAAATGCTCATAACAGCAATCTTAAATGAGAAGGTGTGAAAGTTGTGCAGAGGTTAAGAAGTTCACAATTACCATACATTTGCTGTATGCCTCTCTGCTTCCTTGGTATGGTAGCTCTCCTGTCTCCAAATAGAATGTATTTTTTCCTTTCTCATTGTCTCATGTAGATGTTATCCAGCAGATAACATTCATGGACAATTTTTAGATGCACTCAAATAAATCACGCATTTTTTAAAAACATTTTTATTCAAATAATAACCTCGTGGATCTCTGTTTATGCACTATAGTGGAATCACACATTTACCATTGAGACTCTACTTGTGTGCTTGTTCCTTCCATGTTTTACACATATGAGACCAGATCCCTCCCTACTTACATCATAAATGGATTTATTTAGAAATCAAGCTTTCTGGCAGTAACTGATATTCAGTTACTAATCTGCAGTGCCATGTTGCATTAATTACATGAGAGTGCTCATGAAATTTGCTTGATTAACCCACAGACAACGTAAGCATGTTTGTAAACACATGAAGCAGGAGGATGGTATATTTTGCGTTCAGACAAGTTCATAGTCTTTTTTACTAAATTAAAATATGACCAAGTTTCAATGAATCACTGATGCTGACTGAAAGCTTAAGATGCAAAAAGGATTACAGTACTATATGAAACAACTGTACAATTTAGAGACCATATGCAAACTGTCACTTTGACAGATGCATTCCCCCAGTCTATTATAATGATAATTTAACTAAGAAAGTGAAGATCCCAGGTTTAGTTCCCTGATGACTTGACAGATTTCTATACTGCAACTAAGAAACACTTTTTTTTTTTTTTTTGAGTAACTTGTTCTGTATTTACAGTTCTTAGACCCTGTTCTTACGACTTGGAATAGACCTTCTCAGAGATATTGTTCAAGTTTTTCTCAGCAGTTTGCCGATTTATGCTATACACCCTCTGATAGTTTCTTTCACCAGACTGACTACAAGTATGTCTGCCAGAAGTGTAGGCTGAACGTTATTTCCTCCTAAGTGTAACTGATGAAGGCCTCACCTAAATACAGACTTGTACCTCATCCAGTTATCTGAACTGGTTATACTAAATGAGATCAATGCAAAAACAAAACCAAAATGCCTGTGTTTCCAGAGCTATTACTGTGTCTGAGGCTCTAGGACTTCTACATAACCTTTTACTTTTCCTTACTTGGTTCCTTTCTTTCCCCAGGAATCAATATTGCCACAGTCACTTTAACTTTCAAAGGTATAATTGAAGGTCCCTGGTAAGGAGCCAAAAGTGGTCACTGGTGCCAACTTTCTAAAATTGGGGTACAATGGAGGAAATAGATTAATTTGACTATGTAATTCTCATATTCAGTCATATTTGACATTTCTACCACTAATGTCTAATTCATTCATGTTTGGAAATAATATTCCCAATATTCTTTCATATTTCTTCACAGGCTTGTCTATCACAATTGAGATTTGTTTCAAAGTAATCTAATTATTTAAGATAATCAAGATAAGCTTAAATCAACTCAACTGGAAGATTGCTGCCTTTGTTCCAAACCTGAGGAAGGACTTGTTGGCCTTAAAGCTGTCCTTTTTCCCAACTATGCAAGTTTTTTTTAGAAAAGGCAACACTTTCTCAGAAAATCTTGTATCTCATGTTTTTACTACTGTACTGAAAATTCAATCCAAAAGAATTTCTTTCCATGTTGCTTTGTATTAGATGCTTCTTGACGAAAAGCAAAAAAAAAAATGCTTTCCTTTCAGAATGAATTAGTGTGTATCCTTTAAAAGTAAAGTAATATGTTAATTTCTCTCCACTCCTAGTTTTTCACTTTGTTTTTGGTTTGGTTTTTTTTTTGAATGACAGGGTGTTTTATGAGAAAAACTCAAAATAGTGTCTCAATCTAGAGGTAAATTTATCTTAACAAAGGCCACAGGCACATGTTAATACTAACTTTCTTTAGCATTGCACAGTGCGTATAATGATCCTTGAAAATTCCACCTTTCTAATCGGTGTTTCTCCGGTGAGGAAGTGGAGGAAATGGGAAAAGCAGATTGTTTTGGTATGGTTTTAGTTAAACCAGTTGTTGTAATAACAGAAAACAACACTAAAAAGCACAAATATTTTTAAATAATCTGTGATGAATTGCTAATAAATCTGCTGTCCATAATCTTTCAATAATCTTTCAATAACACTGCTTAGTGTACAACAGTGTTATTTTGACAATTAATAGCAAACATAAAATAATGCTTTCTTATTGACAAGACTGTTTTTAGAGTTGTAAACACCTTCTTTATTCTTTCATGAGAGGCAACATTTGTCTTTCAAAAGAAAGTGCCACTTGGTCCACAAGAGCTATGACTCCATAGGCATGATGACAACCTTTAAATCTTTGCAATTGCACCTTTGAAAATAAATCATATCACCAAGCTATTTGCACTACAGAATTTATACCTTGAACGCATAATTCCAGTGTAGGGTTTTGGATGCAGTAGAGACAGTCTTCCGTTGGATCGTGAGCCACTGAAGCTAACGGTAGTTCCATTAATGATTTTCAATGTGAGAGCATTGTTTTCTATGAGTGAATTACTTGTACCACTTTCCAGTCAAGAACCTAATAATTGGCATTTTTTTCTTATCTCTCTTCAGCCCCTCTGCCTAAGCGAATATGCCATACATATTTTCATTTTATTCTTATCTTAAAGACTGATTCTGGAATGACGATCTAGCTGTACATCACTTCGTAAGCATCACATATTAATCTTGCCTGAATTTTTATAATAAAGTCATCTGAATGATGCTTCTGGGTATTTAGAGCGTACCATCTGTCTGGAATAATGGCCACATATAAAGCAATGAAGTTTCTTTTTTTCTATTGCATCCTATGAAATAATTGGATGAAACTGCAGTTTCCAAAAGCAAGACAATTAGATACTTATAGCAAAACTTTTGCCAAGAAATATACCATAATGAAGTAGAAGAAGCAGTAAAGTTCATCGTATGGAGAACTTAGCATTTGCTAAAAGTTGTTAAGAAATGCATTCACTGTCATGCAGTTATTTAAATAGTTTACATGGATCCATTTTTTTCATGTGTTTTAAATATTGTGGGCTCTCTCCAAATTACCTGAAGCAGTCAATTAGTTTCTTCTTTTATATCCTGATTTTAATTTTTAACTACCTGTGTTTTGAAGTTAGAGGGTCAAGATATTCAGCGGTACAATCACCTGGCTGATGATGCACAATAAAGGTGACATTACGGGATATGTCTCCACCCATTTTGTTACGCTGTTGCATAAATGGGCTTATTTTAAATAGGAGCCACAGAAATTTCTTAAAGAAAAAAAAAGTGATTACACTGTATTAATCTTGTAACTTGACCTAAAGATGGTTTTGCTGAGCTCACAAAATATTAACTAATGGAATGCAGAAGGATCCCGTAACCTTCTGCTAGACAACAGACAATACTAAAAAAATAATTAAACCCTGACTTTTAAACTTCGAGTTCTTGTTCCCTGGCAGTATAATATCCCATTAATAACCACAGAGCAGATAAATAAATGGCGTGTTTTCACAGCATATTGCTCAAATATCAGTTTTTATCAAAATATAGACTGAGCTAGTGAAATATTTGCAATATAGAGGAAGTTCACATATACAAAAAAACCACCTGAAATGAAATTTTTTTACTACAAGGAAATGCTAAGTATAATGTTTTTACTAAATAAACAAAACCTATTTATTTTATTGCAGATAGCACATATTAAACCCAGAGAATAGTCTAGGATTTGCAGGAAGATAGACTTAGTAGTATCTACATTAAAAAGAAAGGAACAGAGAAAGTCTGAAGATACAGGAATGAAACTGGGATGCTTCTTCCTCCATTATATGCTTCCTGAAGGGAGAAAAGTATCCTACAGTTTTCAGTTAGGCCACTGGTTTCTTTTCCCTACCCATTATCCTTGGGCAATTTAATCTGTTATAGCAGGGCTCTAGAAGTGATCTTCTTTGAAAATTTAGCATACTAGTTTGTTCATGTTGTGCTTGTATTTGAAGAATACATATTTGAAGAAATATTTCCTTCTCTTTAAGTGCCAGAAGGGGTCAATTTTAGTTCACTGAGGAGCAGTTTGGAGATATGCATCTTTTGGACATGGAAAAGTTTATGTGGGCTTGCAGAGAAAGTAAAATTAAGGAAGTAAGCAATGGCATTAACTATCTTAATTCTTGTGGCAGAATTGATCATACTGTATGGTAAATTATATTATTGCTCAGCAGGAAGAGAAATTTTTGTCAGTCCCTAGGGATGAATTGATGAATTTGGGTGCAGAAAGAAGAATTTCTGGACAGACAGAAGAAAGGAGTAAAATAAATGAGATACATTCTGGGTAAAGCAACTAGTATGAACGAGCTACTTGGAAATGACTGTTTTCAATGGTAGTTTTTAATGACTTGAAAAAATAGTTTACAGTGACTTGAACTAATTATTTTTTAACGGTGAGTTTCTAATTGTTATGATTGTTCATCCCTACAACTTTAGCTTGGTGGTTACTTTTTTCCCTAGTTTATAGAAACACTGTAATTAAGAACTCTATACCCATTCATGTAATTCATCCTTGTACTTCCATATAATGCACAAAAAAAAGCACAAAAATTAAAATTAAATATAAATGAGGATTTATGCTTTTAGCAATGAACATTTTATTTCCTTGCATGGACTGAAAACTTATCACTGCTAAGTAAACTTAAATTGACCATATCAGTATTTTCAGTTTTTTCTAAGTATAGCATTTGGCTCTGTAGAGCAATAAAAATTCATATATCACATCCTGAAATTGGGAAAATTTTAGTTAAATTTAAACCACTTCAAAAAGACTGAAATGTATATCTGCTATTTCACAAAAGAAATCCCTATTTCACAAAAGAAATCACTATTTCTGTCAAAAGAAACGAGAAATACTTAGGAGCTCAGGTGCTACTTTTTCAGTGGAATTGTAAAAACACATGCAGAAATAGAATATGACAACTTTTCTTTAGAAAGTTATTATTGGTTGTCTTCTATCTTTGATAATACAGTGACTCAGCTGTTAATTCACCCTGTTTTATCTGAAGCTGTATCATATATACATGTATATACACTTTTGTTCCCACATGCATATACACTTTTGTTCACTATTCTACAAACTCTCTTTAGTCATCTACTGACCTCATCCAGTTCTTTCCAACGCTCATGGAAGTTTTATTACCAGAAACGTTCATGGAAATGTTCCTTAGAACCTGGGAAAAGCCTTGGACACCAGGAATTCAGAGGGACCAGAGGATGGTCTTTTTAAATGCATAGCCAGTTTTCTGAAACATACACCTGCAGCCATACTACATTTTCCTCACTATTTTCAATTTCCCATGTGTGCTGTTAGCTTGTAAACAGTTCATAACTTCATTATAAAAAGGGATTAGCAGGAGACCAGAAATATCTGACAGGTTAAATCTGAATCCCCATTCACATACTGATTCACATGCATTGCTTTGCAGAAGAACCTTCTTTGGTGCTGCAACGTGAGGGCTCTGGCTGCCTTCTAGGACACTTTCCCTTTTTGAGTATGCAGGCAACATTTTCCTGTTCGTCAGAAGAATGAAGTAAACCCGATTAGATTTGTTCTCTGTCTGGGAGCAGGAAATTAACTCTAAAAATGATTTAAGTGTTTTGCCTGGGGAGGGACTTTTGTCACTCCGAGTTCAATAGTTCAGTTTGACAGTGTGGTCTGTCAGATTTCTAATGTGTAACAGTTAGGTGTAAGGGATGAAAATGAGGTGGAATTTTTAGATTATATTAACTGAATTCTTATATCGGGGTTGCTGCGTGTTTTTGTTCTACTATTATCAGAAAAAGCTGGTCTGAAGGGGAATTTTGGCAAAGAGGGATATGCCTACATTAGTGTGCAGTATAGCATATTTGAAGACAGATACAGTTAGAGATGAAGACCTGATGTTCCACAGGTGTTTTGGGGATTTTCACTTTAGACTGCCTTTAGTCTGGTGCTTTTCCTCATGTTTCTGTATCATCACCATAGGCAGAGGAAGATAGCTTAGCATCCAGATTTGCTTCATTTATGCTCAGGCACAGAAATTTTAATTTTGTTCAGCTCCGTTCGCTCCATTCCCACGCAACATACCAGTTTTGAAAAACAAGCAGTGTCCAAAGAAAAAGAAAGCATCCAAAGAAAGAGAAAGTATAATGGGGGGGAAAAACCCCCCACCAGTGGATAGTGCACAAGAACAGGTAACCTGTTGTGGGAGTTATGAAAGTAGTTAAAACTAGATTGGTCAATGAGTGAGGTGAGCTTTCATCTTATGCATCCAGACTTAGTGCTGTGATCCTCTGGATTAAAAGATGGGAGTGATAACATTTGCCCCTCTTTATACCCTGAAACTTCCTACAGTTTCAGAGAAAGAAATAATTTTACTCATATTTTTTTAGCCTTTTTTTTTTTTTTTTTGAGAACAGACTTATATATCCCCTTCTAGGATACAAAGATACAAGGATTTAAAGATATGACTATGAATGCATGCTGAAGTGAGGGAAATGAGTCCCTCATTTGAAGTTCAGTTTGCATGCAAGCTCCAGTGGGGAATGAGATGTAAGAAACACAGCTCCTCAGTATTCCTACTTTTAATGGAGATAGTTTCATACACTTCGGGGCTGCCACTCTTTGATGTCTAATTGTCCATGTATGGTGTAGAGGATAGATGTGTAACAGTGAGTGGAATTTCACCAGGCTCCTAATGTCTGAGGCTGAAGTCCTTTGTTGCAATAGCCAAGTCCCATCATAAATGTAGCCATGGTGCCAGAATACACTGAAGAAATCAAACAATTCCTTGATTTTTCTGACAGCTTGGATCATCATTGCCTTCAGCATTTATCTTTCATTCATTTAGTTCTACAGTTTTTTAGAGAAACATGATCTCAGAGAGATGTCCTCAGTTTGATCAAAATTAAATGGAAAGTATATAGATCAAATTTACAGTCAGACTGTACTAGTTATCAGCCTCGAGTGCCAATGACTTATTTACAAGCTATTCTGAGACTATATAGTTTTAGGCACCGAAAATACCAGATGCAGCCGAAGTGTGAAAAGTGAGAGGCCAAGTTAAACAGCAGGAACAACAAGCCAAATACTGTTACGATAAAGCACCAGGAAGTTCAAACAGGACCGCCAAACACATTGCTTTCCACTAACAGCAGATACGAGATATATTGAACTGAATGCTTATACAGGGGCTAGGCACTGATATGGCAGGAGTATGAGAGCTACACCAGAGAAGGCAGCCATTAGACAGGATCTGGAAAGGTGTCCTATAAGAGTGGAGAGCAGGGTGATGACAGTGAAAGGTCTTTATCTACTTGTTAGTATCAAAATTCAGAGTAAGGCCTACCAAAATATCTATGTGCACAAAGATGTCTTGAGGACAAGAGGAACCAGATTGACTGGAGTCTTAAGAAACTAGATGACATGTGAAGTTGCTTTGTCCTTTAAAAGACTATATATTTAAATAGTTTTATTTCCATTATGGGAAGAGCGATGTTACCAGAGCTCACCATTACTAGTGTGCTTTGTGTCAATAGGATATAAATAGAGAAAGTCTGGCATAGGTACCACTGATACATGAGATGCACCAACCAGTGTACCCAGGATCCCGTCAGAAAAGTAAGCCCCTGTTACTGGCTCTGGAGGCCACAATCCACTTGCTGGTGTGTGGAGTCCTGAGCCGTGCTATAGCTGCAAAGCCAGAGACCCAGATGGCAGCTGGAGGCACAGTGTCACTTGGCACACACCATTAGTTCAGCAGCACTGGCAAGGACAGCTGAGGTCCAGACTGCCGAGGGTGGCAAGGCCCCTGCAGCTCAGCCAGGGCCTGATCCTCATGCTTGTGGGAGCACCAGGGCTGCCACAGCTCTGGAGGAAGAGTGGGAAGAGATCCCTGACAAAGCCCTGTGGTAACAGGGGTTCCCCAGTGATGCTGGACCGTGTCCCCAGAAGATCAAGAAGCTCCCAAAGCAGAACCTGCCTCTCCATAGCACCAGCTCCAAGGGTGCTTGACCCCCCTTCATCAGGAGGTAACTCCATCAAAGGCTCCAGGCACCCTGGGTCAAGGCAGCTGACTGTCTTCTTTAGAAGCTGCTAGAGCTTCCTTAGGCCCACATCCTTGTGGCTGTCCTTATGTGTCCTTTCCCAGTAGTGTTGTCCACACACTTGCTAACACAGCCCGGGGTGCAGGACTGTTCTTGCTGCCTGGGTACACTGCCCACTCCAGCCCAATTTAGCGCCTAGCACCCTAAGGGCCGCAGAGCTGCTCATTAGCAACTTGGCCCCGGACCAACCTGCTGCAGGGCATTAGCGCATCCCGGGCCCAGCACTTTGTGCTTGCCTTTGTTGAATTCCTTGGAGTTCCTGGCAGCCCATTTCTCAGCCTTGGCCAAGTCCCTCCCTAGAGCTACCCAGCCTCCAGCACTGCCACTGCTATCTCCAGCCTGGTGGCATTCCTTGTCCTAGATGAGAAACATGAAGGACTGTTCTAGGATGTGACTTATTTTATGTTAAAATAATGTCCAAAATAAATCTGATGAATCTTGCCCTTACAAAAATCTCTCTCTCCGTTGCCTAAAAAAGGAGCCCAGCCTGACCAGTTTACCTACAGTCTAGTTCTGATTATCTGAAGTTAGGTTAGATGAATCCCATGTGCATTCAGTTCACTATATGCGTGTGCAGTTTAATTCCATTGATTTACTAGTACCTGACGGATACTCAAAGATAAAATTGGAGTTAAAGTGTAAAAATTCGAGCACTTCTAAAATGGCTAAGCTTTGGAAGCAAGGTTGTTTTATTACCTAATGACTCAGCTTCAAGGCAGGGAAAGAGATCAGTTAGGCTAATGAAACTTTGCTTGTGAAGCTGTGCAGCCATGTAGCTTGTATCGAGGTGACTAGCCAGACACCGCTTCCAGAGTAAGCAGCTTGTTGGTCTGGGATAAGAGGTCTTGATCCCAACACTGCCCTTTGACACTGCCCGTTCTGCGGTGCCACAGGTCTGGCACTTCAGATTTTACCTTTAAATAAAATCACTTTGCTTACCATCAGTCACATAATCCAGTCAGTAATATTTACTCTTATTTAGTCTAAGTTTTTCTCTGATTAAAGCAATCTGTGTCATACTTTCACCCTGCCTTTGTCAGGGGGAAGCAATAGCAGAGCTGTATACCGCCCTCCTCATCAAGGGATGATGAGCCAGGAGCTGAGTAAGGGCATCCTTGGCACAAGCAGGGAATATGACTTTACTGACCAGACCGAAACTGAGCAGGACTGGGGTGGTAATGGGAAAAGGTTCATACACACACAGATAAGGTGAGCTAATGAGTTGTGTCAAGGGTCCATCTGGGAAAAGCTGGGTGCAGGGTGGAGGAAGGCCCTGGGGCTCTGGACAGGGACAGAAAGGGTTGGTAGCACCCTCAGGGCCCTGACAGCTTGACTAAACATCACCTCACTCCATTGACAAATGTCAAAGTTCTGTTTTGATTGCATCTGTTCTCAGTGTTTGTTCTCTGAATGTTTCTAGCTGCAAAAGAGTTTACAATTTCTTACTATTAATAGAGATGAGCCAATACTAAACATTTGGTCTGAACTTTCTTGAGCTTTGAAGAAAGTTACATACATCTCCAAGTCCTGCCTTTAAAAGCACTCCTCTTTGTCATTAGATTGTATGATAATCCTAATAATATTTCTATAATGGTACGGCAAGTAAGGTCACTCCATTTTGAAATGGGATTTAAATGGGGATTAGTCACTTATAAAATCCAGCTGTTCCAGCTACTGAACTGTTATATACTAAGTCCACCACAAAAGGAGCTGAGTTTGGATTCCTCTCCAGGGACGGGACCCTATGTCATGACCGTTTTGGTGTCTGACTTTGAAAACTTTCATTCTACATTAGAAAAGGCTGTAGAACAGGAAGACAACATAGATGGCAGTGGATGTCTAATACAACCAGGTAGGTTCATCACACTCCACTCAGCTTGCTACGTCCCCACTTGCCAGCTTTTGAGATAGGACTCTGACCAAGCAAGAAGTGGCACTGTGCAGTGATCTTGCTGAACAGCAGCGTCAGTATTTAGAAAGAGTTATCTGAACTCAATTTCTTTAAACTCAGAAATATGCCAGCTTACTTTCCTTCAAGTGCTGAACACTAGAAATCTCTGTTTGAAGAGGTAATTTCTTGTTCAATTAATTTATCCCTTGCCCCTTTAACTGGGTAGATTTTCTGTGGATTGTTCTGCTTTTGTAACATTGATTAATTTTTAATATGTTTATGCTTCATTTTGCAAATATGCAATAAAATATGTTTTCTGATAGGCAAACTCCAACACTTTGTATTTTCCAGCTTTGTGCAATGCTTCTGATATGAACGGAGGCACTTCACAGAATTTCTAGATGACACAGAAGCAAAGACACTTTTACCATTAATGGGGATGAGACTGTAAGTTACATTCTTTCATGTTTAAAAATACAATAACTAAGCAAAATGCAGAAAGATACAAGGTTTGGAGGAACAAAACATATAAATTGTGATATTTCCTTTCAGAAGAAACATGAAGGATAATAAAACTCTGGTGTTCCCATCAGAAAGGAGGAAATATTTTTTCCCTCCTGTATGTATAAGACACACTTACAGTGCTATTGCACAGCTGGAAGATTTTCTTTGTACTTGGAGAATAAAACTGCTAAGGCAAGCTTTTGTTCTAAAGGAGGAACTTTAACAAAATATACAGACTGGAAGGAGGGGCATGTATTAAAGTCACCATAAGGGAATAAACTAATTATAGCTGACTGGGTCTTGAATATTTATAATGCAGCTGGTAGCAGCTCCCTTTGGGCCACTTGTTTACCAAGCCTGTTGAATTTATATGCCCTGACAGGACACAGAGTTCTGAAAAGAGCTATGTGCATAACATCAGATACGGCTGGAATACTTGCAGGCTGTAAGACTTCATCCACTAAGGCTGTGTCTTTCTTGGAAGATATGAATTTGGGGTACCTTTCCTGCTGAAAGTGTTTAGGATGGCTACCTAAAAAGGAAGCTGCAGGAGGCTGAAAAATGGGACCTAATATTTTGACAGAGAGATTGACCTTTGCTCCTCAGATTATGCCAGGGTTTATCCTGGAATCAATTTCACTAAGCAAGGCACTAATCCCAACAGCCTGTCAGACCCACATCACATTTCTGTCACTTTTCCTCTTCACTCAAACATGACACAGAAAGTAGCATTTCATCTTTGAGGGCCAGTACAAAAGTAGGGTTTGCATCAGTCATAATGGCAGAAACAGACTGAAATGAAACTGTGCCTTGGTGTGAGATCAAGCATCACACACCTGTGACCAGGATTTATGAATAACTTCCCATCCACGTGCCAAGTGAAATATTTTTTCCCACCTCCCCTACTACCTATACAGCAAATTGCCAACAAATCTTCCTGTGTGGCCTTTTAAATGTAGGGAAGATCAAGCAGGGGAAAAAAAAGTATTTGAAAATAACCTTTGAAAAAGAATAGCTTTGAAAAATGTAGTTGCAGCATGATTGCACAACAGATTAAATTTGTATGAGATTGTGCTGTCAGAAAGCTCTTTCACCCACTGCTTGTTCAAATACAACCAGACCAGACACTGAGCTGGAGGGGAGTTGTATAGCTCTGAAAGGGGAGGAGTATTATTTGCAAAAAAATTCATGAACGGCCTGTGCTGATCTAAACTTCTGGGGTGGGAGAGGGTTGTATTTTGGAGACTTTTGTCTCATTGTCCATCCCAGGCATCATCTGCGGGGAGGCTGATGAGGGTGTCCCATTTGATTCATCTCTATGAGGCAAAAGGAAATAGAACCTCCTCTCTCTTCTCCTTCATCTCCTCAAACTGTCCATAGAATGGTTTGGGATGGAAGGGACCTTAAAGATCATCTAGTTCCAGCCCCCCTGCCATGGGCAGGGACACCTTCCACTAGACCTGGTTGCTCAAAGCCTCATCCAATCTGGCCTTAAACACTTCCAGGGTGGGGGCATCCACAACTTCTCTGGGCAACCTGTTCCAGTGTCTCACCACCCTCACAGTAAAGAATTTCTTCCTAATATCTCAGCTAAGTCTACCCTCTTTCAGTTTAAAACCGTTCCCCATCATCCTATCACTACATGCCATTGTAAAAGTCTCTGTCCAGCTTTCCTGTAGGCCCCCTTCAGGTACTGGGAGGCTGCTAGAAGGTCTCCCCAGAGCCTTCTCTTCTCCAGGCTGAACAACCCCAACTTGCCAGTGGCTCAGGGGATGAGCAGAGGTCCTTGCAAATGTGGGTGATCTACTCTGGATGTGCAGAGTGAGCTACTGATGGGCAGATATAACAACTGCTAATGGGCACAGAGTGGCAGTAACCAGTGGCTGTCTCAGAGCAAAGGAGGAGTGAGGAGGGACTGTGGGGAGCAATCAGCTGACTGGTGTGCTTGCTTTGGGGGTGACAAGGTAGTGCGCCACTGCTGATCACACGCTGCAGCCCCAGAGCTGCATGGGTGGAAGAACCAGGGTTGGACTTCCACGTAGTGCATGCTTTTACAATTGTTTAACAAGCACACTCGATGATTCTGTACTGTTTTTGTACATATGCCCTTGGAAATGTGATATTTTCAAAACAGCCTTCAGAGTGCTCTGTCATTCGAGATTTTTATATTTTTACTGGCAATTACAAAAAGCCCTTCAACTGAAACAAAGAACACACTGTCCTTCATGGGTATAAAAAGTGGGTGAAGTAATGAGATTTTAAACTGATTTTATTTTAATGATGTTTAAAAACAGGACAAAGGTGTAAAATCTGAGACAAACAAATCTCTTATGTTACCAGCATTGTAAAAGCAGCATGTGAGTCCCTGTTCTTGGAAGAAGGTTCATGAAACATACTCACAAAGAAGGAAATAATTCACCATTTCACAGTGTGTTAAAAAGTCTGTTTATTCCTTTTTGATTCATCATGGTAGGTCAACGAACAGGGCTACATGATAGCCTAGGACTCAGGCCCACTCAGTACATTAAAAACTCCTGCGAGCAGTGGGGAAAAAAATGAGCCAAGAAAAGACTACGGGCATTGCTAAAATTGATCCTTAATGGAGAAGAATGGATGCCCAGCACAGATACGATGTGAAAGACTTTTGGCATTAGCATTTTTCCTTTATGCTTTATTAATGTCACATCACATTTAAATTCTGCTAAGCATGCAATGTAAAATAGTTTACATCTGATGTGAATTCAGACCAACACATTTAGAGAATCATGCTGGATGAGGTAATGACCCCAGGGCTCTGTGCGTTAGCTACGCACTTCTCTGATTATCCTGACATTTAAGTGTCAGCATTGGCCTGTTACATATGGCTGAGGATGCACCTCAGTGGTCATAAAATCTAACTTTTTAGAGAAGACACTTTGGAAACAATTGTTTAGATACTTCAGTACATTTACAGCTTAAACCAAAAAAACAATAAACAAAAGCCACCTGCTTTTTCTTTATTTTAAAGGATCCAGATAAAAAGGAGAGGTGAAAAATGAAAAGCAATGAAAAGCAGAATCGTAACCATTACTTATTGTATTTCTTTGGGGATCAGTAAAGAGAAAAATGATACATACCTTCCTAATGAGAAGCAGAAGTATCAAAGACAAGCTATCTGAGATTACATGTGTAGTACAATGTACCAACAGAAAAGCCCCCCTTTGCATTTCTCTGAAAGTGGAAGGAGGTTAGCACTTCTCATGAGTGGGTGTGGAATTTCACAGCCATCCAGGGGCTAGGTTTTTTTCTCCCAAATTACATTTTCCTGCATAGAACTACAGAACCATGTGCTGTAACCCAGTGTAAAGTATGAGGCATTGTAGATTGTAATGATCCTATGGTTTCCGATTCAGAGACAGATGCCTACGTGGGCAGGGCTGTTACTACGTGAAGACTCAGCTTTTGTTGATGGTTGATAGAAGCAGCGCACTGATTTGCAGTATTAGCAGAAAGCTCAATTATAGAGGAATAGAATATAGCTCACACTTTCAGCCCAGAAGGAAAAGACATTTCCAGGTTTGGAAGAGAAAGCTTGTATCATTTGCTTGTTCTGGTTGGTTTGTCAGCCTTATTCTCCAAAATTTCCAGTCCATCACCTGTGCATAAAAGTCATACCATTCTATATTTACTCAAACCATGCATTTCGAATACTACCACAACTTGACTGCTAGTGTTATGTTTGTTATTCTACTCAAGATTTATCCTTTCCTCAAAAGAAGAGTGACATATTTTACTGGCTATTCCAGCAGCAGAAATTAGGCAGAACACGTGGAATTATTATGCTTTCTGAAATATGTTAACTATAGCTGCATTCTGGATTTCATTCCACAAACTACACAGGCAAGCTCCTGCATGCTCTTCAGAGAAAACAAGGCAGAGAATTGCTTGCTTCTGAACCACAAAGCATGAATGCAGTGCTTATTTTCACTCTCATTTTGCGTCTCAGGGGTGAAAGAAAACTCTGCAATTCAATGTTGAAGTGTGCAAGATGTTTTTTTACTTCAATTGGATCAAAAGGGGGTATTTGAAAAGTGTGTACCCATATATTCCAATTTCATAGAGTTTCTGATGCTGAAAGATTGTGTGTTGGCTTTGGGGATAAAAGGAATCATTTGTTTTCTGCTTAGGTATTTATCATTCATGCAGTCTCACATTGTTAGAATTCCTTGAACCAACTAAGTGTTTATAACTGCTCATTTAAAACTCCTTTTCAGGGACTTCAATATAGCACATGAATATGTTATGGTTTTGACTACTCTAATACATTGGTTCTTGAATGTTATTATGGGTTGAATGTTTTAAATATGTGTTTTCTTTCATCTTCTTCAGCTGTGTGAGTAGTAATTTCCAGTTTATTTTCTAGGGGGTATTAGACGACCTACTGAGATAAGACTTAGTGAAGTTAATTCTCATTCTAAATGCAATACATTTTAAAATCAACTTCAATGTTTTCATATGGTGAAAAAATAGAAGTGTAGCAATTCCAGATACTTTTAAAATGTAAAACTTCATGTAAAAATTTCAAAGTGTATCCTTAAATTTAGACACAAAGTGTCTGTTTGAAGGGCTGAATTTCAGAGTTGTCACATACCTATTTCACTTAGTAAGGTAGTAAGATCACCCAGATGTGTAAGGACAATGAAAACATCTGTGTAATGAGTGTAAGAAACTGTGGCAATATTTCAAGGTGAAGTGTATTGTACTTTATGTTGTAATCTATCATATATCCGAAAAGTTACATTTTTCCTTTGCATGTTTTCTTCTCAGTTTGTGCTTCTTATATTTTATGGCTCTTGAATATTCATGTAAATGGAGTTTGACACAATTGTGAAGAAAGTTATAGAAAGAAGGTGCTTTTTACCTGGTGTGGTATAGGTGTACACTTACCAAATGAGCTTTAATTAAAAACAAAACATGCACAACTCCCTTTTTTATAGTTTAAACCCCAAGCTTTTCACAGGCGCTTATAAGTAAGACACTTTTTTTCATCTACTTGTTTTCAGTGTCTGAAATATCATCAAATGAACATGGCAGACTATGAGGGGAGAGTTACAACTTGGTATCATATGGGAGCTGCAGCCAGTAAATAACTTCATTCTCTCCTATGTGTTATATTACCTGTCCAGACACAGGGTTAGATTGGTTGTCATAGCCCTAAATATCCCCTCATCTGTTTGCTGTGTTGCTAATATTGCCTGGATTGGTTTTTGTTTTGCTGTTTAAACATCATGTTTAGGCAACACTCTATTTTCTTGTCATTCGGTTGTATGCTATTCCATACCAGGAAGAGTCAAGTCTTACGGAAAATCATTGGCAAATCAGAGAAAGCCACAATAAACCTTTTTCCTTTTCAATGAGAATGCTGTACTGTTTCAGTGGAAATTCCTGAAGCATGAACATGCTGTTATTCAGACTGAATTTTCCCAAAGTCTCTGCTTTGACAGAAGACACTGTAACTGAGCTGTAAGGGATTTTTGTGTCCATAATATTTGAGAGATTTTTTTTAAAAGTGTCTTTGACACCTTTACACCTCCTGTCATGACAACTGAAATACACATTCAACTAGTAATTAATAAGGATGTTGGGTAACTATCTGGCAAGAACATTTGTGGGTTTTGTGCCTACATAAAATAGAACAAGAGTATCTGCAAAAAGCAGTGTGGAAAGAAGAGCAGAAAATTTGCTGGTTCAAAGCAGCTGAGTATAAAAGGTGTAAGACTGACCCATAAGACAAATCACACCGAGTTCAGTCCAAAGGTGTAGCTCTGTCAGTGGCCAGTAGCAGATGCATAAGAAGAGTATCCAAAAGATGAGAGATATGGAAGGATCTTTCCCTTAGTTCACTTGCTTCTGGCAAAACATAGAGTAACTATCTTTACCTTGCAAAAGGAATGCTTGATGGTAGCTGGGTGAAGTGTCTTTCTGAGAGTCACTGGGAAATTCTGATCAATTCCTTCTCAACACCAGAGCTAAGAGTGATGCTTCAGCATAGCAGTGGGTTCAACGTTTACCCAGACTTGCAGCCTTCACTACTCTCCTTATCTAGGGGTGGTGGCCAGAATAAAATAAAATTAACAAGTTGAATTGCTTCAATCTTATTTGATAACAAAGATGACACAGTCTTTTTAGGCTAGTACTGTAATAGCCCAGGAAATCCTACGTACAGCTCTCTTCCTCATTCTTCAGAAACTAACTGAATTATGGATCTTCTAGGAGATATTTGAAGGGTTTTATTCAGTGTGTACTGTTGGCATTGAAGCGGCTTTAATACAGAGAAAAGCTTTGAAGATTTTTCTGATTTTTTAACTAAAACAGTATTCAGCAGCTCTTTGCGTGGATAATTACTTTGAGCAGCTTTGTCTGAACTGTGTTTCAGAGAAATAAAATACTCCTCAGATAACACTTTATTGTCTGCAGTTTTTGGCACTTTTAGCTTCTCTAAATGAGATGCTTTAATCAGAAATAGGATTATGTAAACCAAGTGCTTGACAGCTCCCATTTTTAATACATAAAAAGAAATTGTTTTGTTTAATGTTTAAGATCACCAAAGAATATGAGCATTACTTGAAAAAATAGCCTTAATGACCTTCCTTTTTTTAAGATAATAAAAGTAAATTTGGCCAGATTTCACTGAGCTTGTAATAAAATTTTGCTGATCCATGGAAAATAGAACTTCAAAGGAGCAGAGAAACCACTGATGCCATTTATTTTGCTTGGAATAAGAAATAAGATGAAGCAAAATTACATCTCCTTTTTTAACAATACCCAAGTGGTGATGCTCAGGACATAACTTAGCTACACTGGAAAAGAAGAGGCCTGTTGAAGCACATCATGAATGCAAGAGTCCCACATTGCTCAAAAGCAAAAAATAAATGTTGTTTTTCTTCTTAGAAGCACAAGTACTTAAGTAACATTATCAAAAAAATTTTAACAATATTGCTTTCTACACAGTGAAAATAGGAATGAATGCTACAAAAAAAAATTGTAGCCATGGAGTTTTATAAACTAAAGAAAAAAAAAAATTCTTTCTATCTCCTGTAAGGAAACGTCATCCCTAGACAAGTGATGTTAACAAATCATTCCAGCTCTGGTCTGATATGGTCAGGGCTACTGCAGGTCCTACTGTGCACCCTAATGACTAAGAAATTGAGATTTGATGAAGATTAGGTCTATATGAATGAAAAAACCCTGCAGTTTTGAAGATGCAATTTAATTTCATTTTTCTTCTTGTGACATGTAGTAAAAGCCTCCTAAACCATTGCAAGATACTCTGCTTGTTTTTCTGGACATTCAAATGATGAAGAGATACAGTTGCAAGAAGTTTTGTGGTTAAAAGCAATTTATTCCGTAAGATCAAAATGATATAGTATCTGTCTCCACCCTTTTGCTGATCATGATGCTGGCTTGCCATAGCTCCCTGATTAATAACCACTCCAGTTTTAAATATAATTTCAAAATACTGCTAGGGTCATTCTAAATTATGGAAATAATTCTAATGTTGTTGAAGTGCTGACTGATAATTCAGACTAGATTGGCCTTTTGTGTTGGTCTTGCTGATTGAGATTGAATTTTTACTTGTAGCTTTTGCAGATAACTCTTCCACTTAATACAGTATTTTTATATAAAAATTAAATTGCTGTGCATTGAAGTTAATAACTTCAGCCTCCTTAATGTGAGGCAGGCTTTGCAGTGGTTGAGATACGAAAGGAAGGGGAAAGTAACCAGAAAGTGTCTGAGTAGTTTCTGCATCATAGTAATGTTGACTGTACTCATCTTCTCCCTACTTACATCACCTTAGACAATTGCTGGGTAATATAAGGCCCTTACTTCTAGGCTGGCACACAAAGACCTGCCATTTGTAAACTTTAAAGAGATCCAGTTATGTGATGGGTTTTCAGTCCCCAGTATGTGAGCTGCAGTTAACTGAACTAACATTTGTCCATTAAACTTTACCATTGTGCTAAACTCCCAACAGAAACAATAAGTGATTAATTTATTTTTAAGTACGACATTTTAGAGGATGGCATTTGTAAGCAAATATGATATCATTTCATTAGGTAGCCATCTTATCTCCCAAAGTGGCAGTCTTTATCACTAAATCAAACAGAATTTAGTATCTTGTTCTCAAACATCAAGGATGTTTCTGTTTCAGATCTTGTGATATTTGTAGTTCAGGACAGAGGAGCTGAAAGTACTGAGTCGTGTATTCACTGAATTTGCTAGCACCCAGTACAGAGTGCACCGCTAGAATATCAGAATTCAGTGGGCCAGAATTTTTAATTTACAAAACAGAGAAAATTTGAGTTTTACAAAGGTGAGTTGGGCAGCTTTTTACTGGGAAGCTTAATACTTCTTAAGAAACAAACCATAAAAGGGGAGAAAGGAATCTAACATACCAAAAGCCCTCTGAGAGACAGTAACTCAAACTTTCAAAGTTTTGAATGGAAATCTTATGACATTGTCATTGTTAGCTAGAATATTTATAATATACAAAAGCCCAGGAAGAAATCTGGAATAACCTAAAAAGGTTGTAAGGAGATTGAAAGCTTCTGTCCCCTAATTGCAGCCTTCCCTCACCTCCTGTTTATTTGCCATTATACAAACAAGGCTGAGTTGGGCTCGCTTGCATGAGTCTGGGCTACTGCCAGTCTTGCTGGCAGAGTTACCCATCTCCCCAAAGCAGCACAGGCTGCTTTTTCCATCATCTTCTGGTGTGCTGACAGGAGAATTCATGGAGCTGTTCCTGTTCTGCATTCCTCACTGGAAGCCTTAGGAAATCATCCCGTGACTCCTGCTGAACAACCAGAAGCCAGACTCAATATTCCCCCTCTGTTGGCTGTTCTCAGGTAAGTGGTGAATAGCAGGGGAAAAAAGTCTAATCCAGTCATGGCTTGATGATGGAACAAGCCAAAAGGTCTCCCAGGATGGGGACTCAGGAGTCACAGATTGAAAAATAATTACAGCAAGAGACTGGTAATGCAAGTCTCTCTCAACTTTCTCAACTTCTTTTTAGTTACCTGGGGAAACTGCAATATGTAAGACTAGCAGAGCACAGCAAGTCTTTGCAAAATCATTTACCCTAGCTAAAGGTTCTGGCACTTGAAATAGTAAAAGGGCAGCAATAGCTTACCTCACAAAGCTGCTACATTTCAGAAGGCAAGGAAATATGGAGAGATCTAAAATAAGTAACAGGAATTCAACATTTGGGGACTGGATTATACCAGGCACATCAAGCCTGCTTTTTATCGTTCAGCTCAGTGACTGAGCATTATATAGAAATAGGGATGCAAGGTAATTCCTTCCGCTCTCTGCATGGCTCAGGCCATTGTGCAGGTAATGAGAACAGTGTGGGATATATCCTGGAGACCCATCAGGGGCTGGTGGCCAATGTGATGACAAGGAAACTCAACACCTTCCTAGTTACCTTTGGTCATAGGTATCTATAACTTATAGAAAAAAACCTTGCATCTTCATGTAACCATGCAGTCCTATTAAATTTTAGGGTCTGCACACAAGGAATTTGACTGTCACCCATCATCTGCCTGCTTGTGTGTTTGTCCTGTTGCTGACACCATGGACCTGCCCATGGACCATGTGTCACATGCAGTCAGTCAGCAGCATGCAGATCGAGGCCCATGGGCTGGGTTTATCTCTAATATGTGGTCACAGCATGGCAGAAATGTGCCATGAGCTGCGTGTGGAGTCAGCAGCAGAGCTGTGGGTGCAAAAAGTCTTTCTAGCAAGCCCATTTATATCTCTGCTGCAGCCTAAAAGAGCAGGTATTCTTCTGTCATACGATATAATATGTGTACATTTTCCTTCTGTACAACTGAATGCAATGCTCTTTTCTGTCTTTGGAAAGAAAACAGTCTCCTTGGCTTCAGTGATGTACACGCAAATGTTGACACGGCAGCTTTTAGCCTGGGCTAGGAGCCTCAACTCCCTGCATAGCACCTGGAGTTCTTAACAGCACACTCAACCCCAGAGACTTCTGAGTCATGAAAAAACTTAAACTAACCTGGCATGTGGCCATGAGTGCTGGCTTGCAGTCATCTGTAATGTGAAATTTTTGGTGTGGTACTTGGCATAGGCCTGGGCCAGGTGAGCTACCACACCTTCTGACCGCACCCAGGCCCAGCCTATGGGACAGTATGAGTTTGGGATCTAGTATGTACTTTGAGACCTAGGCAATCTTTCTGGCAGGCCAGAGGGCTGACATTACTGGCACAAAACTTCATGGGACCAAGCTCTGCTTGTTTTATAAACAGCGAGTTGGCACTTGTCAGTGAGCTCAGCAACGTCCAGACTGGTGAAGTCCTTCGTACACAAGCAGCTCTCTCCCTCTAGAGCTGTCCTGAAAGGTGACTGTGGATGCCAAGGAGGCTCTCAGCAGCCAGAGAAGCCTTGCTTCTTCATATTTGCATGGATAATTTGACTTAAGAAGCCTAATGACAATAGAGTACTTGTTATCATATTCTTTCCTTCTCAAGCAAGCTATTTTGGTCCATGCTGCCACAGTCTGATTTCAGTTGAAGGATTTATCCTTTGTATTCTCACATCCTCCTGAATTTTTCAGTTCTACCTAACGAGAATGCTCTTGTAGCTAAAGGCAGGAAGAAATCCGTCACGTACACAGCTCTCCCTCTAGCACACCATCCCCCTCTCTTTGTCTTGCTCTCTCCCCTTTAATTGGGCTAGAGAGAAAACATTTTGCAATCTCTCTCCCTCTTTCCCCTCATTAGGCTAACGATGACATATTCTTTTTCCAGAGTGTCTTTAGGAGTGCACTATAGCAGCCACTGCTCATTAACACCGGAAGAAGCAAAAGCTGGTGGCTTGATCCTGAATTTATGTAGATGCATGTAAATGAGAAGACATTTCCTTGAAATCAGATGCAATACAGCAGTGCAAAATCAATGGGGAGAGATCAGGATCTGGCTTGGTGGCTGTGTTGAGCCTCTGTAAGTGCGCATGTTCTCTTATACCCTTATCGTTTCTAATGAAGGTAGGCCTCAGGTACAATGATACAAACAGATAAACCTCAGGCTTTTTACACAATTTTTTCAGACCTTTATGATCTGTTTTACCTGACTTTGTGTGCTGATTTTCCAATTTGGTTTTCTCACTTTTATCTATATACCAACAATACCATGTGCAACAAATCCAACATTTTTTCCATACACTTGAAACTAGAACTGTTGTCTTTCCTTTTTCCCAGCCTCCCTACTTTTTCTTTTTCTCTACTTCCGTTCCTTTTTGTCCTTCCTTTCCTTTTTGTCCTTCCTTCCTTCATTCCTTCCTTCCTCCCTTCCTTCCTTCCTTCCCTGCTGCTTTCCTCCCTTTCTTTCTTCGCTTTGGAAAAAGGTACTAATGAGCTCTAATAACCTCTCTATCTTTCAGTTACTGCTGCTAATTGCAATCAAACTTATCACCCATTTTTTCTTCTTTTTATTACCATGAAAACATTCTCAAATCCTACAGCCACATTATTGACCTATATTACAATTTTCTATAGAGCTAAAAAAAAAAAGTAAGTGATAATTAACCCACAAACAGTACAGGTTTCTGTACACCAAAGGAAGATTAGTTTTAAATGCTGATTTGGAGAAGGCAGGCTGAGTAAAAGAAGAAACTGTTTAATATTCAACAGAAGGAATGGAAAGATGAGTAAATGCAAAATGAATACATTCGATAGTCATTGCCTACAACTTATTTAACAGGATTATTAAGAAACTAAAGTTCCTATAGGTTTGAAGCCTGAGTTTTAATGTGTCTATTGACTTCCATCACAGGTGTTTAAACACTCCAAGGCATTGGTTAGTTAGCAAAGCCTCATATTATGTCTGAGAGTGAGACAAATATTATGACCTTCATAGAAAAGAATCAAAAGAAGCACGGAGGAGTAAAGTGGCTACCAGAAGTCCACAGATTCACAGTTGCATCTAAAATAAACTAAAATTGAGAAAAGCTTGGATGAGACCAGAGCCCCATATGAGTCACGTGCAGCTTCTCCTTTACATCAGCAACAGCCTTTGGTTTCATCCCGTTTGGTCATCTTCCACCCTAAGCCTAAGTTCACAGGCTCTTCTGTTGGCAAGTGTCAGTGGGTAGGCTTCAGTGTCTCCGCAATGTGTCTAACCCTCTGTACAGAGGCATCACTTCCAGAGGTATGCCACAGCAATGCGCATGCTCATAGAATTTACCGGCAAATAAAGAGCGTCAGGACCTAACTGTGTTCCTCTGAAATATGTGCAAAACTAAGGATGGTTTCAGCGAAGGAAGAGCAGAGCCCAGTGTCCCTCGCCAGTGGAGCTTGTAAGGCAGTCTCCGTGCAGATTCAACCACTGGCCTTTCTGCTGAGACTGTCAACAAAGGTGCCAATTAGTGCCAGTTGTAATGATGATTTTTGTGGTGCTGACACCTGTCCACTATGAACTGGACTGTGACCACCATCACATTTCCCATCATATGCTAAGCAGCTGTCAGGTGGTAGCAGGGCTGAATGATGTATTAGCTTCTGTGCACATCAGTAAATCAGACAGGCTGTATTGTTTCTAAAATGCCTTTCATGTCAAATCATTTTAATCTCTCTTTAATAATGCAACTGACTTCACTCCTTTGATTTTAGTGTGTTTTCTAGCTCATAGATTATTTATTCATATAATATCAAGTAACGTTGCATGACAAAACAAAACAAATTCAAATGAAAGTATAACCAGATTTTGAGCTGCAGGCACAAAAAACACACTTGCAAAAATGTACTTACAAAGCCTTTTAGCAGTGTTTGGAGGTATGAATTGCGTAATTCTAAACCTATCTGACTTGCACAGTTCTAGCTTGAGGGACACAGAGACCTGTACAAAGGACTGTTTGCAATAGACATGTACAGATTTTTAATGTGTGCAGATTTGAATACAATGCATCAGTTCACTTTGGAGCACAAAACGAGCTTTTTACAAGCAGATGCAAAATAGATACGTGTATTCACGTGCAGAGATCCTGACCAGAACACCGTTCTACATGGAGCAGTTAGTGGCCCACATAGCAATTACCTTGAACAGGTGCAGGCCTGCACTGTGCTCTGCACACAACACGACCTTCAGGTCTGTGTTGCGCTGTGCATATCCTCTGGCAGCAGGACAAACTCAGCTGGCTAATTGTAACGAAGCAGCCTGTGGGCTGCTGCCACTTGGTTCCTCTGATTGTACCACCTGTGGGTCCTTGCCTTTATCTAAAACAGCAGCAACAAATTCTCACGTGCACGTCTTTTTTGTTTGACAGTGAAAATGGTAAATTGAGTTATTTTCTTTGAGGGAAACCTTACAAGAGCTCAGAAGACTGAAATGTTGGGTAACCTTTACATGGACAAGATCTGCACAGGATGCTGCACTCTCCTTGGAGGCCCATTCGACGGTACATTACTCAGGGTTCCCAGCATCTGAAGGGGTGTAAGATTATCTGTGCTAACCTCTTTTTCTTTATAGTGTTAGCTGCAATAAGTGGTATTTTAAGCAATACTTCACAGAGTCTGAGTGCCCTTCTTACTGGGATTACAACAAACCAGCACCTCCTGGTGCAAAATCATGTGTGTGGGAATGTGTGTGCTGCACGTGGTCTCTTGTGTTTTGATGTCTCTCTTTTGTGACCTTGCTTCAGTATGACACCTTTCCCATCAGCCACATCCTTTTTTCATTTGCTGTTAATTTAATGAATATACTTCACAGAGGATTCCATGATCCTTTGCTTTGAGATGTGACTCTTATGGGTTCACAGGTCCAACATTTTACATTCAACTTTTACTCTTCACCTTCCTCATTAAAGAAAGACTTCACAGAAATGCCCAATCACATGATTATTGAAGATAAGTGATGTAAGTAGGTCCCTCTTAAAGTTTAAGTTCAAACTGGAGTATTGGTTCATAAGATGTTCTTGATTACTTTGGTAATTTTTCAAAAAAGAATGACTGTGATCACCTAGTGGAAAAAATCCATTTCATGAAATAACTAAATAAAGCTGCATAATGTGTTCAATGTGTTCCTCATGTTAAATAGTGTGTGACACAGTAACAGCATTTTGCATAATCATGAGCAAACTGAAAAGAGCATAACAAAACCCACTGTCTTTATCTGATATATTGGACTCACTCTCTGAGAAATCACGGAGTTGTGTTACTACACGTTGAGTCTCCCCCTCAATACCCTGGATTCTCTACTCAGTTGTTCCCTAATCACGATCTTCTAAAAAATGGATACAAAATATATTTTATTTTTTCATAGCAAAAGTATCTATGGTCAGAGTCCTTAGTCATTCCAATTATAAAGATTCATGGATTTCTATTGTGAATAATAATTAGGAATTGAAAAAACCGTTTTGGTTTTTATTTTCTGTAGGCTGCACACTCGATGGCTGGTGTATCTGGTTGGGAAGCAGAAAAGAGCTATTTGTAGTCATTTCAGTTTCAAGGACTATTAGCTAAATCACAAGGAACTTTATAGGAACTTGTGTCTAGTGGATTTTTTCTAGACACATGGAAAGCATTAATTTCTGTAGGCATTTCTGAAATGAACACCCATTAGGGATTTTTGTCTGTACTTTTGCAAACCCTTTGAAGTTTCAAAATAGGTTGCACATTGTCATTGCGTTGAAAAAGCTATCCTACTTTATAGTTGCAAAACAAAGGAGGAAAAATACACTTACAATCTCCAGTGGAAAATAAAATCACCTAAGGAAAAGAAAAACACAAGTGTATATGTATATATACACATATATATATTCACTCCAGATATTGAAAACATATTTTGGGTTTGTTCATTTCATCTCTCTTGACCAAAGCAGAATGGCTTTTCTCAGCAAGATGCTGCATGCAATGTACCGTGGAGAAATTTTTTTTTCAAATGTATTCCCTCGATGGTGTGGAGAAAGAAGTCCAATATGATTTTCTACTTGTGAGTGTGTGCAAATCTGTGCAGGTCTACTTCAGCTAGCAATACTTCAATACAAATACCTTTTGGAATATTATAAAGTCTTTTCTTTAATAATTATAAATATCTTTAATATATAACTTGTTACATTCTTATGTAATAGCAGACTTCTCATATCTCTTGTGGAATGAATAGAAGTAACTAATACAGTTGGACTCCATATACTAATTTTTGGACCTTTTAAGCATAGCATTTGTTCAGTCATAATAAGATTTAACATGAGGACCCTGATGGTGTATTTTAGTGTTAAAATATAAAATCAAGTTCCAGAAGTTTTTTTTCTCTCCTTAGACCTATAAAGTAAAAGGAAGAGTCTTCACACAGATGATGATTTAAGGAAGTAAATTGTGCAGTTCCTTACATTATTCAAATTGTTAACAACCTATGGGATATACTACAAATTCCTTTGCCTTCAAACAGTTCCATACCTTCAGGGACACTCCAAAGCAGGACACATGCAATGCATTGTGTGTTGGAATAGATTCTCTCTATTCCTAGGTCCATTCAAACAGAAGCTGAAAAATCTACGTTTTAAGCAGTGCTGATGCAGCGTATTATAACTTGTTGCAGTTCAACACAGTTAGCATTTGCCAAAACTCATTGCACTGTGTACCTTCTGTTAACCTCTCTTCCTGTCTTTAAGACTAGAAAATATTAACAGAAACTGGGTCGTATATGCAGGAAAATGTGTCGTGAATGACCTGAAATGAATAGAATGTGTGTTGGCTCTTTGGTTAGCTTAGGTTTTTGAAATCTAGGCAGGATCCACAGCCTGAACATTAAAGCAGAAAGAGAATCATTCTGTATGGTTCCATCATCTTGTTACAATCTTTGTCATAAGAAAGGAAGAGGGAACGTTGTGCCATTTTCAGTTCTGTTTAATATCTTCTTCACAAGGAAAATGCTGCCAGGATATTAAACTCATCTGTTCTTTTGGATAATAAGGATGTAATGTACCATTTTGACCTTTCCAAATGCTGTGTTTCAAATTGCTGTTCATTAGATTTTTTTTCTTGATTAAAGTCTCTCTAACCTGTAGAAAGAGAATGGAATAAGACCGCATCAAGACATAGCATATCAAGCAATGATCAAAACAGAATCAACACATTTGTATAGCTCAAGGGCTGTAACAGACATGAACACTTTTTGTACTGTATCACTGCTGTGTTCACTCGTAACAAAGAAGCTAAAATGATGGTTATTTAAATTTTCCTCATGACAGTTCAGAGTCTCAAGTTGAAGAGCTTCTATTTGGTTCAAAGTTTAATTATAAAATAAGAAAGACTTTATTTCTGGGATCTGTAGAAAAGTTTCAGAGATGAAGTCGTATGAGAACGCAATTATAATCCTCAAATGGAAATGTAATTAAAAGATAAAATATATATGACTGAGGGCCAGATTCTGTGAACCTTAATTCATCTTGATTTACAGATTCTTAAATCCAGAAATAGATATTAAGGACAGAAGAAATTGTACATTATTGTCTAGTCTAATCTCCCGTGTGGTCCCAAAATTTTTTCTGTCAGCCTTTGTAGCTTCTGTATGAGATGTAGCATATCTTTCAGAAGGACACAGACTGGTGCAATGGTTAAAAGCTCCCATTGTTAATTCGGTGGAGGGGAGACAGAATGGAATTCTTGGCTCCAGCTAATTATACATTCCTTCCTCCTAAATTAGAGAGCTCTTAATTGTCAGAAATTCTTTTTGCCTGTATGTACCTGAAGGCTGTAGTCAAGCTACTTCTCAGTCTTCTCTCGACTGAATTAATAGATAGTTTCTTTTGTGTTTCACTGTTGGTACATTTTCCCTAAATTTTCTTCATTTCAGAACTCTTTTCTGTACATTTGATTTTCAACATCCTTTTCAACAAGCCATAATGGCACATGGCTTTCCAGTAAAAGTTTCACTAATATTGTGAACAAATAACTCTGTGCCAATTTCTAAATAGTATTTACCTATTTACTCTTACAAGGATTATATGTCTTCAAATAGCATCCCACCCATAGTTCATATCCAACTTATTATCTATAGTGACACTGTGTCCTTCTCAAAATGATTATTTTTCTGGCTAACTCAGGATTAAAACAGACTAAAACCAAAATAAACTATTAATCAAAACAAAAAATAAGACACAAGATATCCCGTTGTATACAATTAAAGAAAAAGCCAATACACTGCTCACTTGTGTTCACAGTTTGGTTCTGCTATCTGTAAATGCCTGTATAAATGGGACTTTAAACTGGAAGTTTAACACTTTAGGCTGGTTTCCACATTCGTTTCAATAGTGAAGTGGTTTTGCCTATAGTTAACCTCTGACCGGGAGAACTGCCCAGCGCTGGGACTGACGTTACAGAATTACATACACACTTGGTGGTGATAAAATGACTGTTAATGATGCTCCTGACAGAGAATAACCAACGTTGGTGCTGCGATATTATAATTGCCTCCTGAGGGACTGCACTATCTATCAGAGCAATTTGTTAACTGTTTACTTTTTCTGTCACTGAAGATCAGTAAGCATTTTAAAAGCACTAGGTAAGAATCTTTGTTATTAGCACTTACCAAAACAAAAGATACAATAAGAAAAACATATTGGTGTAACAGAGGAAACCACCTAGTCTGGGCAGTGAATTTCTTTTAAGTGGTTTGTATCGCACACAAGTATTAAGAGACAAACATGGTGATGCAATGACAGGTGGTAATTCACTTGATTCTTTGTAGGAAAAGAGTAGTATCATCAAGGAGAGCAATAGCTTAAAGTTCTGTATATAAAACACTTCCTTAGACACATTCTTTCCTGAGTCTGAACATTAGTATTAATGAAAAACACATTTCCCTGGAAAAGAAGCAGAACTCCCAAGAAATAGTTTTAGCTGCAGGTTATATCAATTGGTTTGTGCTATAATGCTGTGTCCTGGGAGAAGGCAAATCATCAATCAGGAAGGGTTTACAATGAAACTAGATACTGTATTAATTATTTTCTTAGTTTCAATTCATATAGACAGCTCAGTATCAAAAGGAAGGAGCAAAGCCAAAGCAAGTCATTTAAGATCCTTTCAGAGATCTAGTATTCATACGGATGCACAAGTGGGTAGCCAGCCACATGCACACACACGTATAGTGACCAAAATGTGAACTTGAAACCTTTTCTAGTGTCTACATATTTGAAATAGCAGTGTGGCATATCACCATAGACTGTCCTATTCTGCCTGGGGATGCCTTCAAGGGCATTCTTATTGGAGGCACTAAAGACTACAGGTATGAACTAGTTACCACAGTCTGATCTCAAGTAACCACGCAAACCATGAGAACCTCCTGCTGAATCTATAGATTCCTTGGAGGAAACATTTCTCCTTTTTCTTGATAAACCACAATCCTCGGCATGCTTTCCTAACAGAGCAGTACATGGAAAAGAATGGAACTCCACGGCACTGTGCATGGCTACTTTGCCCATCTACATGAGCAATCTGAATCAGTTAAATATCATGAATGTTTTGTTCTGAGATATTATAAAACCAACCGCCCATAAAATGGAGCCATATGGCTCTTCCTCTTCTCAGAATGATATTGCTGTCACTTACCATACTTTAAACTGCTACATGGAGAACTACATAAATGCATCCTATCGACAGCAGGACTAGGCAGTTTCATTTTTTGCCTAATATTAAGCCTACATAAACTTCAGCATCATTGATTTTATGTTTTGTTTTCAAGGGACTGTGAAAAAAAGAGCCTGGAGATTAACAAATGCACAAATACCGTTTAAAATGACAGGGAGGAAAAAGTGAAGTCTAATTAAATAAGCATGAAGAGTTGGGATGTGGTATTTTGAAAGCATTAACTAGTGACAGCTTAATTTGTCAGGGCATTCTGGCTTTTAGTTAGAAAAATACAATTTAGGTAGGTAACTCAGTTTTCTTGCCACGCCCTTGAAGGACAGGGATTTCACATGACAGGAAATCTCACTGTGTTTATGAAACGTTTTTGTGTGCTCCCAAATATTTTACCAGTAAGCCAAACTCAAGAAAACTAATTTTATTTTATCAATGGATTGTAAGGTTAAGGTTTTTCTTCTTTATCATGTCTTTTTTCCTTTTTTTCCTTCTGCTTTCTTTTCTTTTCTTCTTTTTAATTTTTTTTTAGAAAAGTCATACAACTTTCTCAAAGAATTAAGTAGCTCAGCCTCTTCTCTTAAGACATGAGCTATATACGTATCCTATAGGAATCAGCTTCCCTGGTAGCTGGATAGATTTCCTGGTAGCAGAAAGACGTTTCCATAATAAATTTTTGTTTGAAGTTAGATGTAAAGCAAGTTTCTACAGACTCAGTTCTCCAAATACCACTTTATGATGGCTTGTCAAGCCATCAGATCCTTGTATTCACTTTTATTTCACGCAAATTTTTAGTTTTATTTCATGCAAATTTCCTTTAGTTTTCATAGGTAATGAAGCAGTCTATAACCGCTGACCCATTTTGGAAAAAGACAAGCCTTTTAATTCCTGCAGGTTATTTCTTAACCTTGCAGTACTCATCAAAGTGGCATGCAGGTATACCTTACAATTACAGGTATTCGAACCGCACAACAGTGATGAAGTAAACTTGGTTACTTAAAATACAAATGATTAAAAATTCCCAGGTACATTTGTGATTCTAAGAATTTTCTTCATAGGTTTTTCACCAAAAATGTGGCTTTAATATTCACAAGTAAAAATACAAACAACAAAAAAAGGTGAAAAAACCCTGAACAGATCCTACTAATGGTGGCTATGATCGTATTTTGCATTTTGAGAAATTGGGAAGAGTTCTCTTTTCTGTGCAAGAAGTACAAATATTATTCTACAACATAGACTAAGCCAAGGTTTGGGATGCTCTTTGCCGGTATTGTTGCTGGCACAGAAAATCCCTGAGATCAGAAATCAAATGCTATTTTTTTCACCCATGTTTGTGTCCTTCTTGCCTGTCACAGTCCAGTGGATGGCATATGGGTACGTGCACACACAGACAGCCACGGCCAGACCAGCGTTCTCAACTCTTACATTCATTTCATGGCTACGATTAAAGAGGCTCAGGTCTTATTTTTCTTGCCTTGCTTCAAGTGAACAAGTAACTCATTGTGACAAAATCTAGAAAGACATGAATTATATGACATTAGAATAATAAAATCAAGGATCAAATGTACTACTGTACAAACTATAAATTCACATGCACTGCACTATGTCAATTCTAGTGTCAAGGCAGCAGCCATAATAGAATATGATTTTGTATTGTTTTCTAAGACCTTTTTGGTAAACATAGGATGCAGAAAAACTAGATTTCCCCTGAATGATATCAGTATATGGGTTATTTTGAATTACGAACATTAAAATTCATAACCACTGGAAACAGCTTATTCTCCTGTTGGAGGCATAGAATAGATACCCAATCGCTGAAATTTACACAGTTTATTATTTAACATGGCAAGAGCTACTTTCCTTTACCCTAGGGTTAAAGTGATGTTTGGTAAAATTACACTCTATTTTTGAAAAGGGAAATAGGTGAATATTTACACTAGGATTCAGGGACCGTTTTTTTATACTGCCTAGAATTTTGGATTTCTTATGACAGAGTAGGAATGAAAGCAAAACCTGCGTATTTGCATAGACAAAAAGTAATTATTTTGATAATTTTGAATTCGCATGGAAATTCTAGTGCAGAGATCTAAAATTTAACACCTAACCTAACAACAAATTTGAAAAACTTCCTTTCTTCTTATAGAGTATAATGAAATCTAATGTGTCCAGTGCATGAGAAGGACTTATTAAAACAATTTTACTGATTTTCATTTTTATTCTTTTATAGCATTTTCAAAGCATTTTCATCAGTCTTTTGTATGTAGACAATCCCAGTCTTCCCTGAAACTTACTTAGAGTTACTTCCCAGTCAAATAGATTTGTGGAATCAAAAAAAATTGAGTGGACACTGAGTACCTGTGATGAACGTGTGTAAAGCTAGGCAGAATCCAGTGGAAATGTGACTTCCCCTGTCATCTTGCCAAAGGCAATGCCCGGTGACCACCTCAGGCTCCAAAGAGTTGCTGGTTCAGAAAGGTCACTGCTGGCTCCAATTTGCAGTTACCAATCCATTACTTTTATGAGCAGAGGCTGCAGGAAACCCTCTCACCTGGAGCACTTGGTTCCTTGTCCTCCTGATATGGAGCTGGAGGAGCTCCAACAACTTTTCTTTTAGAACCCCTGGCATGAGCCCGGAAGCAGTGGCTCGAGTGTGGCTTGGGAAGAGGAAGACTGGAAGCCCCAAAACCCCAGCAAAGGCTTGATTATGGATTGTCCTACTGGGATCCAGACGGCCTAAAAACCACAGCACAAAATGGAACGGGCAGTACTTCCAAGATCACTGCTTGTGCCCCAGGTCCCGAGCACCAACAGCTACAACTCAGACGGGACTTTCCTCACCCTTCTCCAACTTCTCAGTGCTCTCCACTAGCTCTTATTTACTCTCTTCAAGAAAAAAAAACCTGTCAAAAATAAACTACTCTGGAAAAGATTTTCAAACTTAATTCCTTCGGCATTAGAATTTAAGCAGTTTGATCATTGTTATAGCTTTAGTTTGTACGATGGATTATTCTGTATATCTTCATTCTGTATTCCATATATATGCATTGCATATACGACAGACAGTAGTTCCAGCTCTGTGCTGGAACACTTAACAGTTATTAAACACTTAGACTCTGGTGCAGCGGAATGCTAAAACTTTATGTATATAAAAATCAAATAGATTTCAATGACAGTACACATAAGCTTACATTTTATATTTCCTCAACTTTTTCCTGTATCAGATCCGTCTGCTCTTCTAAAGGGATAAAATAAATATCCTTTTATTTCTCTGATTCTTAAGAATGTCAAATCTCAGTTGCTTCATACTGCATCATATGTGTAGCACTGACTTGAAGACTTGATTTCAAATCTCCTGAAGTCAGTGAGCTTCAGTGAGGTTTGGATTGGCTTGAATTTGATCACTGTTGTCCTTTGTGGTCACTATGGCAAAAAGCCACTGCATTTCCAGTCCTGGATAAAGAATGTTAGTCATGCACATAACACTGAAAGTGAAAAAATACGTATTGGGAGGCCAACAACAAAGAATGAGGCTTTCAATTTCTTGTTAATCCAAACATTTGTGTTTCTGATTTAGGGATTATGGCTCAGCAGAGCCATATTTCAGGAAATGGTACCTCTGGTATGTATGAAGGGCTCGCCCTGAACTGAGTCCGCTTGATGCCTATAATATTTGAGGTGGTGCGCTACTTTAATGGAATTAATAAAAATCATGGAGATTTTTATTGGTACACAGACTACACTCCACAGAACACCATTGAAACAACTTGATGTAGCCCATTTATTAAACTGTTGTCGGTGCTCTTATATTTAGCACCGTATAATTTTAGAGACAGATCTTACAACCTATGCACCTATGATTAGACCCACTGAGGTGAATAGGATTTCTCATTACTGTAGTAAAATATGACTTTTTTTTATTTTTTACTTTCTTTGTCAGTCTGACACTGGAACTTCCTTACAGGTATCTGTTCTCGGAGTTGTACATACTCGGAGTACTGTGAGAGAAAGGAGCATCTCAGAAACCACAAGAGGCAATTATTCATAAAGGCTGATGATTTAATGACAACTTTTATAGCTTATGGTAAGTCAACGCTTTGCGGTTTTAGTAAAAAGCCTAAATGACTTCTCATCTTTATTTTTCAGGGTAATTACATTTATCACTCTTAACTGTCCTTTGCTTGGATCAGGATCATTCAAATCTTTTAAAGTATATGCCTAAATATATTATTGTTTACTCTTGTGTTGCCCTTTACTCCCCTTTGTCCTTGACAAAACCAGTTTTGTTGTCCCTTTTCCAGATTCTCACAGAGAACTAGTTGTGCTAACTACTTTCCATGTGATGGACTTACCTGCCCTTTGGTTGATAGGACAGGTATTTGCAGTATTCTACTGATGTATGTGTACCTCTGAAGCATATACATTCTTTAAGAGAATTATTTGCCAGGGTATTGTTACACTTGGCTCACTCTGCCAGCTGAATCCACAGATACTGGGATGAGCTGAATGCTTGTCTACAGTTCACAAATATTTACAAAATAACTGGTTCTTACTCAAAAAATATATTTATGAGAATGTAAAAAATGTTACAATATTACAGGAAAATACTTCTCAGGTACAGAGACAGTAGAAATGCTGAGAAAGAGACCTGGAACACAAGAACAATAGACATAGATAACATTGTTAATTCAGAATCCTTTTTCTGCTGTTGTCACTATATGATGCATTAGAAGAGGCTGCAGAAGTCTCACAATCCTTGTACTCTGTTTGGTGGTGCTGTGCAGAGATAAGACTCCTTTCTGATTTCATAGACAAACCTTACAGTAGCTAAGTAGTGAAAGTGCTTTCCAATCAACTACCAATTAAACAACCCACTCATTACAAAAAATGTTGCTCTCTGTACTATGTCATTATTGTTACACCTTAAAAATCTCTCTGGACAAAGATCGACTGTGAGAGGACAAGAATCTGAATGAGATTCTGCAATAGGAATGATTGGAAAGCCATATTAAAAGACTAATATTACACCACCTTGATATTCATATAAAGACTGATGCTGAATATACTTTAATTAATTATAAGAATATGGCTGAAAGTGAAATGCCAAAATAGGAAGTACTTAAAAATATAAGTAGGCTAGATCACAGAATCATAGAATCAGAGAGTGTCCCTGCTTGTGGCAGGGGGGTTGGAACTAGATGATCTTTAAGGTCCCTTCCAACTGAAACCATTCTATGATTCTAAAAAAGTTTTATTTCTTAAAATGACAAGTATAAAAGTACATTAGGGGAGACATTCAGAGCATGCAAATACATCTGTGGAGATGCGTATTGAGTAACACTTTACAAGCTGATGAAAGTATGTGGAATGGACCTCCAGCTTGGATTAGGATTTTAACCACTATCAATTCATACTATAATATTCATCCTATTCCCCATGCAGACTGCCATTTTTAAGTTGCAAAAGCCTATCTTCACCAAAATTGCTTTAATATATCTGTGCAAATCTCATATCGGTTCCACAGGAGTAGTGATTAGCAAACGTAGGGTAACAGAAAGGATAGGAAACTGCAGCTGAAGTACCCTTTCACTGTGTGGGAGATAGGTATTTCAAAAGAGTATCTGAAAGACAAATTTGGGTTCACTGTTCCAGCAGTGGGAAAGTCAACTCCTAAGTGAGACCTGGAAGAAAAAGTCTACTTCTTTAATGGCTGGTACACTGTGCAATACTGGACATTGGAACTGCACGTGTGAAGTTAGTACGCAATTTTAGACATTTCTGCATAGTGAAGTTCAAAATAGACATTTTAATTCCAAATTCAGCAGATATCTCATGCATTATCCTTGCATTATCAGAAGGACAGAAGGGAAGCAAGAAAAGTGTCAACATGAAACGGATTAAGAAATGTTAGGGAACTGATGAAGACCATGATGGGAGCGGAAAGTATCCTCCAGTAAACTGGAAAGTAAAAGGGGAAAGCTGGCAAAAATACACACCTTTTCCTGTGATCAGAAGAGGCTGCACTTCTCATACGGAAAAATAGGTCCTACTTTCTCAAATAACAGAAGAAGAAAAAGTAAACTTATGATATTACTTGCTGGGATGAATGACAGGGTATGATTTTATGAAAAAAGTTAAATTCAAAGAAGGTTTACAGAGAATACACGGAAATACTTGCCCTTGCTCTTCTCAGGGTGGGCTAGAAAGAATTCAAATGCATTCTGTTAGGACTGTGTTGAATTTTTAGCCCTACCAGCTCAGCACAGCTACCACAGCCCTCAGAGAATATTTTGGATATGCACAGTGACCCTATCTATATGTGTTTGTTTTGCTTGAATATGGTAGGCAGGGACTCTCTATGGACACTGTCCATACTTTGTCACTCCAAGAGCTCCCAAGGAAAGAACTGGTATTCTGTCCAGTTTCTAGCAACATCTTGCTCTGCTTCAGCTGTGTTGGCCATTCCTACAGCTAGTGTTCAGTGGAATGCTTATGGAGGGTGCAGCATTACCAGTTTCTCCATAATCGTGTTTAACTTGAGAAAAAAAATGTAAAAAAAGGTGGTTGTTTTTTTCCCTCATTTCACATATCTAATTTAAGGTATGATTTATTCTTCTGGGAAATTTTTATAAAAGAACAAATACACAAATGGAGTACCAACAGACCTGCCAACTTATTCCAACGGTGCATCTAAACAACACCTGGGCAACAATTCAGAAGAGACATAATAAGAGAAAGGGGCAACTGAGGAAAACTATGAAGGCTGGAAGGTGGTGAATGTATAAGGGAAGAAAAATTTCTAGCCTGCAGAAGCATCAATATTAGCGATGAGGCATAAACCAAAAAGTAGCCACTTGATCTTCAGGCTGAGGTTACTGGACTGGCAATTAGAAAATTATCTTTTTACTTCTAAGTGGATTACCACTGATTGGAAGTCACCAAGGGACAAAAATCTGGTATTCGAGATGCCTTTTTTTTTTTCTAAATTACACCACATTTCAAGGAAAGCTGTAATTTGAAATGCAACTTTTATTGCTACTTTTCAAGGCAGTGCTAGAAGAAAATCACTCCATATCTTCCTGAATAGCTTTTATATTAGCAAACCTTCATATACTCAAATGCAAAATTACTGTGATAGCAAAAAAGAAAGGGTTCTTTTAATTTGCTTTTCTGTTTTGAATATCCAGTGATCTGCAAAACCTGGATAAAAGCCATTGGTTTATTCATTCACTAGAAGGCTTTAGAAATACCTCTTTGCTTCTACAGGAGTGATAACCGCCCGGAGTTGTGGAACTTGGTGATTACTTCAGATGTTAAGAATAAACAGTGGCACCTCTGACATGCCTTGTGTATGCTAACAAAAGATACAAAAGTCATTGGATTGCATAATATTCATGACTAACCTGGAGCACACTTAGAATCCTATTCCATGGGAATAACAGAATGAATGGAAAGTAGTTAATAGGATTAAACCGTACAGAGATGTGAAGCATAAAGCCATAGTTAATGACTCGTGATCTCTCTCCCCCCGTCCCCATCAATATAGCTTCTTTATTCCTCTTTGCTCTATGCAATTCAGGCATATTCTTCTCATCCAGCAGTACATGACCTTAAGTACTTAGTCTTTCCCTTAAAAACTCAGATGATGGTAACATTACTTTTTTTAAACTACAATGAAATGTATTATACATGTGTGAATCAAATTAAAAATATTATTCTGAAATGTTACCTCTGTCCACAAAAAAGGTATACGTAAATCCAACTTAACTTCCACATCTTTGTTTCAAGCACCTCAAAAGAAGTGATGCTGAAACCAGGGTATTCTTTTAGCATGTTTACTCCTTCATCTGATATTCTCTGATCTCTAACATCTGCATCATGGTCCAACATTACAAAGGAAAAAATATGCTGTTCTTTCCTCGCTGAGTCACTTGCAGAATATTTCAGGGTGTCTAATAGATTGAGTCACTATTTCATTATACAAATATGAAACTCAGAAACTTATCTCCTATTTCAAGTGACAACAGAAACTGTTTAAATATTTCTTATACTAAAATGATCTCAAATCCAATATTTCAATTAGGACAAGACTGATACGAAACTCTTACTGAATAAATAACATATCCACTGTTATTGAATAAAAACAGTTGCATATCTAAAGAGAAGGAATTGAACTTCATACTGATATTAATAAGTATTGTTTTAAAGACAGTACCACTTTATTAAATCCTACTATAGCTTACTCAAAATATTGCAATATATTTAAAGAACTAAAGATTAGAATTACCTTTCCTTTAGCTGATGAAACTCCAGAAAATACACTGATAGGTATTTTGAAGTTAAATTTTTCTGTCTTCCAGAAAAAGCTGATGAAACTCCAGAAAATACACTGATAGATATTTTGAAGTTAAATTTTTCTGTCTTCCAGACTTTGAGATTTATAAAATAACCTGCAATGGGAGGAAAGCAAAACACAGAGGTCAGTTCAACCTGTGCAACTCAAAACCAGTGACTGAAGTCTGCATGGGCAGTTAGTAGAGCTGACAACTATGTGGAGTAAATCTAGTAATAGTGTGCTAAATTTTGCTACTGTTGTTCTAACTGGGACAAATTCTCAGATTATTCAAATTGCTATCACTCTCTTGGCACTAGTGCAATAAAGTGCTGATTTTAAACCTATGAGAATTTACCCCAGTAGTATTGCTGTCTATGAGATGTCACACTGCTTTGTCAGTGTCTCCTGAGCATAATATTACTTGGTGTGAGAAATGATCGCAATTTAAGTATTAGGTATTGCATCGTGGCCTTGGTGGTATCTTTAAAAAGCACAGTTCTTTTTTCTGGCAATCCCCTTGTTTTCTTTGCTACTGTCCAAAAGACACAAGCTCCTTCCTTTTCCAAACCTGGAATCTGCAATGCATGTGGTTCAATCAATGGACATCAATTTTGCTTTCAGGGATGTAAATGAAGATGGTAGTACAGTATCTTAATGTTTTCCTGAGAGAAGTTGGGTTTTGCAGTTCAGGAAAATGTTCAACTCTATAGGAACTCCAGATGTGGAGGTCTATGGCAAGAGTCTTGCATACAATGGTAGTCTTTCAGTCACTCATACTCCACTCACTGTCTGGAGACAAATTCAGAAGGGACTGTGTTGAATTTGGCTGTAAGTTTAAGAACAGTCACAGAGGAAGGAGGGACGAGCAAGACCACATTCTGCCCAGATTCATGGTTGTCAGTCTGCTTGTGGACCTGCCAAATGTAACTATGCAAGGTCTTCTGAAAGCAGGAAGCAGATTTGATACCAAAGGCTACATACAGGCAGAGGCTCTTAACTCGGGGCTTATGTAAGTGCATATAGATATATATGTGTATCTGACAGAAGCCTCTAATTAAAACCAGCCAGTCACCAACTCTCCTGCTTAACTATGGTGTGTATCTGGAGATCCTTATTCAATTATTAACGCATCTGCTGCTAATTTCATCATGCAGAGTGTAAATTTGTCTTTCCACATCGAGCTCTAAGGGAAGTTTGCAAGAAATATAGAACTTGTCAGCACATGAGAGTCAACACATTACTGCTGTGCCGCAGCCATTTATAACGAAACTAAAATGAGCACTCACTTGCTTGGCATTAATTTAATGTCCCACTTAGCTCCTATCAGACGTAAATAGCTGCTTCATCCATTTAAGCATTTCTGTTCGTGCACATAATGAAGTACTCTGTACCTGTCAAGTAAGCAGAGTTCATAACTGAAATAAGAAATGGATGAGGAAATTCAATGTTCTTAATATTAAGGCACTGCAGGGGCAGCATTTTTTCTGGCCACAGGTATCCCACTGTGAGGTTCACCTTTTATCCCACTCTGCAGAGACCATATGAAGACACAACACGTATACACATGCTAGTATGCCAAAAATATTTCTAAAAGGAATATCCGTTCAACTCACGGCACAATTAACAACAGCTGTCGTTGTCAAACACACTCAAAACAAAATAAATTAGCTAGCCAACCTCTTAGTATTTAAATGTTTTTTATGTTTGCTATTTTAGAAAAACACAGTTCAATTTTAAACAGCATTCTAGTTATGATCACCCTCTCTTGAGGTAATTTTTTATGAGAATGAATGGAGGTAATGACTACCATTAGTCACTGTCATTAGCATAAAACATTAGAAATGACAATATTTATAACAGGCTATGACATGACAACTAAAATATGACTTTCTATCACTTGTGTATGCTTTGGCTACAGCTGGTTGCTATTTTCTAAAGTTAAACAGACAGAAGTCTGGTAATGGTATATTTAATAGCATGTTCATCATCAGATCTAATTGTTTTCCACCACAGGGTATGAAGCTTTATGTCCTCTATCAACCCAAAACAAACAGCCATACTGCTTAATGGCTGTTCAATTAATGTTTATGGTGCTACTTTTATAACCTAAGTTACAAGACAAACTTCAAGAAGCAATTTAAGAACCTCAGAAGCTTAATGGGAGTTCAGTCAATACCAAAAATTACTAAAATATGTATAAGGTCCCACACTTGAGGATGTGAAAAAGAAGACATTAGTCAGCATTAGAGAATTCTTCCAGGACAATGGTACAATTGCCAAAGGAGGGGAAATCAGACCTTCACATAGGGAAAGATGGTTGAGTGACTTCAGGTTGGCTGGCCTGCAATTGCTGCTCATGCTGGGTTAAAACAGAGAAGACCTGTTCATCCTAAGTCACCTAAAGGTCAGACTCTCTTGCTCAAATTGCAAAGTTATTCCTCTGAGAGTTATTTGCCCTCAGTAACCTAGATGCTCTCCACCTATTCATATACTTTCCCCTATTTAGCAGGGCTCATTGATAAAAAGGAAAGAATAGTTCAAAGACACGTTTCTCTGTTACTGCCTTGGTACATATTAATTTCTGTCTCTCCCTTTTGTACTAAGCCTGTAGAAAGCAAAGTAAAACTACTGTAAATATGTTTTCACTGGAGAGCTGCCATTGTTCTAAATTATGAAAGTAAATGATTTCTGGCTGGTGCTGTTAATTGTATAGAGCAGTAATATATTCATTCAGAGCTTCCCATTTTAATTCAGACACCCCGATCTCTGGCTTTTAATGATGCATTACAAGCCTGTACTTCTCTGACACCTAGGCAATTAATCATTGATGCTTCTCAGTCCCCCAAAGTAGCTGGACACAATTAGACAGGAAAGAACCAGACTTGAGGGGTGGTAAAAATTTCTTTTCAGGAACTACACATTTTTTTCACACCATAAACTCTGCTTGACATTCATTGCTGCAAATACATTTTCATAGAACTGCTGTTACTCTGCCTCTCCTCCCAGCCTCCCAGGAGTTTTTGTAGATTAACATGATGTCCAGAAACAGGCAAAAAATACTCTTCGAAGTTTAAAGGCTGTCAAGCCCTCTTGACAACTTCCCTCCAAGAGCGCAGCTGAGAAATGACAAACTGATCACCTGACTGGCTGGTGTTTAAAGCTGACTGCTTTTGATTAGGAAGCAGTGAACCTTCCATTCTGGAGTTCATTTTGTGTTTCATAAGCACCTCTTCACTGAAAATTAAGCAGGTGAACTGATTTGAATTTGATTAGTGTAATGCTACAGTTTTATTATTTGTAGTAAATACAGGCATCTTTTATGGTGTTACTGCTTATTTAGGAGAATTCAGGATGGTTACAGACTTACTTTTATTTCTCATGTATTATTGCTTGACAATTTTAAAAAAATCCAATAATAATATATGCCTGCATTGCAGTTACTTGTTGTGCATTGCTCCGTATGTACTCACACTCTACTTCCTCTCTGCTCCAGCGGGAAGAATAAGATGAGAGCAATCCTGCCTACTCAAGGACAAAGTACTGTGTCCTCAGCAGGTAAGCTGAGCTAGAAAGAAAGTTACTGTGAACTGCAACAGCTAAATTCTTTGATGGAAAACTCCTGTATTAAATTCTATGCTACAGACTTTGTGATTGATACTTCAAGAGTGAGTGCTGTGGAAGAGCCCAGCCACTGGAGGTGCATGCATTAAACACTGAATTGCTCTTTCAATGTTGTCTGAGTTGCCATGCAAATGTTCTGGGAAGCTTGATACGCTTTTATCTTCTGATAGACTTTCAATTATATGTCCTTTCACATTATTATGTAACTTCCAATGATCTACACTGTGGACCTTAGTAATAAAAATCCATTTCATGTCTGAAGAACACAACAACTTCTTTGGTCGGTCAGTTTAGACATAGAGGGGGAGAGGTGCATTTGACCAGAACCTAATGCTGAGTGGAGTCAGCTGGTCAGGTCAATAAAAGCTAAAATTAATATTTGACTTTGAGAGAAAAGAGAGTTCAGGACACAGCCTAAACTGTGAAATTTAGAAATCAGCCTAAAGGCTAGATTCAGCCCTAACTAAACATTTATCTCTGTATCAGTGCTACAAGGAATGCTTCATCACCCAAACCTACATGCTGCAGAGAAGTTACAGATGTAGCTACAGAACTCACCAGTAAGAGCTATGATTAACTAACAGATTAATGTATTTATTACTAGTATGGTCCACAGTGTCTTATATCTATTAGGCTCAGGCTGAATATTCAACATTTAATTCTACCTGCCTTTAGAAAAATGCATATACTTAGAAAATTTATCTTCTTATTTGCTTACCTGTTTTCACAGATCATTACTATATTGCATGAGTACAGCAACATATCCTAGTCATTAGGGATGCTTTTAGAAAAAGAAAGTAGGCTCACTTCAGCTGCAATTCAAGCTATTAGTGAAATATTAGTGTAATATATGCATCTTCAGTACTTCTATGGCTTTCATTAATAGCAGCTGTCTGTCTCAAAATCTGTAATATATTATTTTATACAGTATCTGTATAAAGATGCAAGACAAGAAGTTCAAGAAAGGTTTTGGGTGAGGATATTTAGATCTTGTGTGTCGGTGGTGACTCCTGATTTTTGAGACCCTGAAGTTGAGGCTAGAGCACTGGGCACAGAACAGACTTGCCTCAAACTCCAAGAACAAGCATATGTGTCAAGCCTTGTGTTCCTTCAGCTCTGTGCAATTTAATTTATGATATGACATGATACACACAATCTGTAGCTTTTAATGTATCTCCCACAACTGAAATTTAAAATTCTGTTCCTTAATATTTTAATTATTAAGATTGAGATTAATTTCACCCAACATCAATTATCTAAAAAACATCTACATGGTCTACACTAGGGATCTAGTTCCATTTTCTAAACAGTAGAGGGCATTTGATCCCAGTCGTTTTTGACACATACCTGAAGAGGGGCTAAATTGCCCTTTGGACCTGAACTGAGCATATATGCACATATATTTGCAGCTGAAAAACAAGGAAGTCAGAAAATGCAAAGGAAGTCATGGAAGCAGATGAACATTGATATTTCACTATGAAGTTCTGGCTTCCTCAGGATGGGGAAAAATCAGACTTCCCCTTCATCCTCCACAGGTTTCTGTTCACCTTCTAGAAATACAAGTAGGGTCTTCCACCACCCTGAAACACTTTTTCACTTATTAAAATCTGAAGTTATCACCAAAAGGAGTCACTACTTTGAGTTTCGAAGAACACTAAGTCATTTTCTTTACACACAGAGTGAAAATGATCACCTACTTCCAAGTCTCACTTGTAAGCCATTTTAGGAAATGTAGTCCAATGGTTAGGAGATTAGGCTATAAGTAAAGGTATTTTGGTTCTGATGAATAGCATTCTGTATGATACAGGGCAACCTTATAAACACTAATAAGTGTATGTTCACAACAGTTCGTGAAGATACCAAGATTCTTCTAGATGAATAAGCGGAGAACAGAGCCCAAAATCCCGGAATCTGCAAAATTTGGTTTTAACATGACCATCTCAATGAGTTAACTCATCCCAAGGGGAAATGATTTCTCCAAATATTTGGCATTTTAAAAAACTATTTCGATGTCGTACTTACTGCACAAATATAGTTTGATTATTTTTATGTTACTTCTGTGAGAAAGATGATTAAATATTACATTTCTTTACCACAGAAAGTGAGCATAAGAACTTACTTAGGTACATTGTCGAACTATCCTTTCTCAAAGGAATATGCATCATAGGTACGATGATATATGAGCTCTCTAATGGCAAACATAAGGTGAACTAGTTTAAAATAATCTTACTTTTTGCAGACTGAGGTAAGCTGAATTATCTCACATTTGAGATAAACTAAAAACAAATAAACAAATACCACAGCTCACCTGATAGACTGGAAGATCACTGTAAGTCTGAGTGCCGACATGTCCTAGAGAGGGTGGTAATGGTAGGTCCAGAACACAGGGCTGTGGAGAGTCTCAATCTGAGACTCAGTCCTTCAGATCTCACTATTTATTGGAAATGATGTCGAAGGTTCTCAATTCCCTGAACGCTGTTCAAAAGGTACAGCACCTCCCTAAGGGCTCCAAAAATCTGAAAATCAATACAAAGTTGGGCAGACATATTCAGTGAAGAACACAAAATTAGTTGTCACATTAATATTTTAGCTTAAATGACTTATGTAGTTTCACACAGCATCTCTGTGACACAGCGTTAGTTTGGATGACAGAAAACTCTTGGAAGACACTACCTTCCAAATTCTGCAAGCTATGAGATAAAGCAGTTACAAAAAAATAACAACATAAATTGCTACACAGTTCTGACACATTCCCTTGCCATGCAAGAAACACAAGTAGAATGGAAGAGCATGTCACCATCTGCTTACGGTCTCCAAAATAATGAATGTGCACAACAGAGCAAAAATGAGGAAAGGGAGCAAACTAAATACTAGCATTTCTAATTTTGATTTTTTTTTTTAACTTTTTGAACTTTTTTTGTAAAGTTACTATATGGAACTTCAGTGATATTTTAGCTCAGCTTTCTCATTTAACTTCTTACTTTTTTATAATCTACAAATTTATGAAGTGCTGCCTTCAATACCTTTTCTCCATCTGTAATCATCTATTTGAGATGGAGGCTCATGGTCCATGAACAGTAGTATGAGTATGCTTTTATCAATGTAATAAAAAAGGAGGTTTGTCGCAGTGAATTTTATGAACACCAACACTCTTTATGCAGATAATACAGCAGAGTAATTATATACATCCTGAGCAAATTACTTCTGAGTGCTGGTATGGATGAGAATGGGAACTCGTGAGAACAGGTCTAGTTGGAGTTGTATTTCATTTCTTGATAATATTAACATAATCAGGTCTATGAGAGACTAATTAAAATCAGTTCCTATTAAAATCAGTGGATTGAGAGATAATTTGAAGATTTTGGCTGAAGAAGGAGATATTTTTTAAATGCATTAGTTAGTTAGATAGACTCTTCAACCAGCCAGTGGAGAGAAGGTACATCCAGACAGTGTTTCAGAGTATGCAGCTTAGGCACTTTGAATTATTTTCTGTAAGCAGAGACCACTCCACTGAATGTATAGGTGCCCTAGGTACCCGTAGTGGCAAAAGCCAGGTATTTGAAGCTAGGTGATGAAAGTGCTCAATATTTCCCCAAATGCCACACTAAGGTAACTTCACACAAAAGAAAAAAATTCTGATCAGTGGGGTAGGGGAACACAGACATTTTTGTATAGCTTCTAGCAAGTTTACTGAGTTGGCAAAGAGCAACTTTTTGGATGTCTCATGATATTTTCCAAAATGAACAGATTATCATGAAAGCATCAAAAAAAACATTTCTGGGACTCTCAGGAGAATTCCCTCTACCAAAAGCAAGTTCCTGTTCCAAACTGCAGGAACCCTCAGTTTGCAAACTGTGTAAATGCTCCCATAAACTTGGAGAAATTTTTCTATGATGGAAAGTATTAGGTAGGTGCCTGCAAAATAAATGGTTAAAGTAAGCTCTGAAGTTAGAGAAATATGAATTACGGGCCAGTGAAACCCTAATTCAGCTCCTTTCATGTATACATTTGATGTAGTCTTTACAATGGTTGAGTTAATTTTTTTTTTCTGCTTGATTTCACGCATAAGAAAGGGTACTGAAAGAACAGCTATTCAGTATTTTTTTTTTATCCTCATTATTCAAAGTGTTGTTCCTTTATTAATTTGCTTAACTCTATTCAAATCTTTAATTTTTCTTGACAAAATCATGAATTTTGCGGTTGGCTTTCTGTGCCACTTGTGGCTATACTATGTGAATACCTCATCAGTGTGACTAATTTTTATTATTATATTTCTGAGTTAAAATAAACCACTCATCGCTGTTATATAACGTGGGAAATCCAAGGCTTGCTTTTTTAAATACCTAACCTTACACAGCACTTTGCATAGTCAGGCACAACTCCTGATGATGCCACTTGCAATTCTGATGAAAATCAGATCTCATGATTTTCTCTAAGTTCTCAAGGCAACAAGAAATACAGCATTAGCGGGCTTTTACTTTGAGCAATTTGCCTCCCCTCACACAAAACTTTGCCGGTAGAGATGCTGAAGGAGAATATAATCCATTCCTCTGGTTTAGTCAAACTCAGCTGTTTGGTCATAAAACTCACCCCACTTTTCTTGTAACCCAATTCCCTGCACAGACCCCAGCATCTGGGAATGTCAGCCACTGGTTCCATGGATAAGAGCCTATTTGTGCACACAACCCTTATACATTACCACAGCTGTCCATTTGTACATTAGGCAAGACAGTGGAGTTAAAAATACGAGCACTGGGAAGACAAGTCTGAGATAGGATCATTCTAGTGTCGTTTACTTTCCTAATACAGGCAGAGCTTCTACTTGTTCTACATATTTCTCCTGACCCCTCCACCATGCACCCCAAGCATCCATATCTGGTTCTGATCGAAAAAAAATAGACACTGGTCAGGATAGATTCATGGTCTGACCAAAGAATTCAGTTCTTACACTCTCATGCATGAGAAAAAAGCACTGGAGTGTACTGTGACACAGATTTTGCAATATATTTTCGTAGACATTTCCTGATGAAAGAGGAACTTTTATTATTTTGTAAATGACCAAAATCTTGTATTTTTCTGAACTGTTTGGCATTTTGGCCAAAATCCTTGGATTAGCAGATACCTATCATGGAAAATTTAATTTGGAGTGGACGCAGTTGCATTTATAGAAAGGACTGGTGATCTTAGTGGTAGATAATATTACCAGCCCTCCCAATAGCACATTTACAAAATAATAAAATTTTAAGATGAGACAAATGGATGCAGGACAGATTAAAGATGTATAGCTTATTTTGGAGTTCTGTATTTTATCTGTGAGAGCTGTGAATGAGAATGAGTCAACCAAATAAGTCCAGATGAAGAACCTAGTACAAAAATTATTTTAGATTAAAAAATTAAAACTGTTTTCCAGATCCTTACATATATTCTTAGGGTTATTTTTGGTTGGCTGTGTGTTACAAAGCCAGGTGTCTTACTTCCTTTAATCTAGCTAAGTAGACTGCAAAGTAGAAAAATACCCAACTCTGAGTTTAAAATTATCCCCAAAATGGTCTAAAATAGAACTGTTATTTCTAGAATTGTCAGCCCTATAAAGTTTAATAATATGTAGATTTCAGGGTCCAATCCTACTGTGCTCAGTGCTACAAGGAAGGCATTGGGTATTATCAGGAGTCTCAAGCCCTTATCAGTGTTAAGAGATGTATTTTTTGTTCATCAGACACACAACATGAGAAACTTACCCTGGCAACACGTGATGCAGATATAGAAAAATACAGCTATAATGCAAATGGAGAAATATAATAAAACCAGGCTGCTTCAATGTAAATCTTGCATATGTATGTATTCTCACTACCTGCACACATTCTGCTAGCTGCTTCATCCAGTTGCCTAGTAAAGCCTGTCAGGCTTCAAGTGATGACAGTATATCTGTACTGTGGACGAGGGAGTTCCGTTCTCAAAACAAATGACAGCTCCGAATACATCCTGTGTTTCATTTCCCAATGCAACTTCTTACCCTCACCTGCTGCTTTGCTAACTACATTTGATTACATCTCTTTGACCTGCTGAGTGACTTTAGCCAAATCATTCAGCTTCACTGTTTTTCTAATTCTCCATTACCAAGGCAGAGATTAAAATACTTGCTTCCCTCAGTAAGCATTTTGAGTTCTATGCAGCAACTTTTTTTAAGTTCTCTAGGTGCTATTCAAGCTTTATAAGAGCTGTGCAATATTTTTGGTGTCACAATAACAGACGGCTGTCTTCCCTTCTTTCAAATGAGCACTAGGTTCCCTTAAGCATGTATCTCACAGGCCTTTACAGTCTAGCAGGCAGCCCCTTTTTGCCTTAGATCTGCAAACAAGTTCAGTAATACTGTCATTAAAGACTATGTAAAGAAAAGTACTGTGCTTCTTTCAGAAAGTTGTTAGTTCTCATTGCATGAAAATAAAGTGGTGACTACCATAAATGGATGAACTTGTTGTCAAGTTGAGATTTGGAGTCAGTGACAGTCCTAAGCAAATACCTTCAAATAAGTATTTTTCTTGCACATGGGAAAATTAGTTTTGAAGATATAATAAGTAAAATCTACAGTACTTGTTAGTACTGTAACTGAAGTATTATTCCTGGGTCAGGGTTATTTCACACTGCCCACTAAGTGGGATATCACCTGGAATGACACAATCCAGTCCTTAGCAGATACATGTTCTGTTTGAATTCAATTAAAAATTGTAAAAATGACTGCAGATCAAATTCTGAATTTCATATTCCCTTTTCATTCCTTGACATCAGCATGGATTTTTAGTGAGTGAAACCTGAGTAAGATCAGCAGGATTGAATTCTCCATCAAAAAGCTACTTTGCTTAACTGGAAACCAATCTAACAGAGCATTCCTGTCAGTTGTTTGTATCTTTACATCATGGATTCTAATAGAGATATTAAAAAGATATGTAATGTTCAAAATACCATACAGAATAAGAAAAAAATCCTATCAATTTTAAATACTGAGTATATGAAGCTGAAGTCATATATTATGAGAGAATAGCAGCATTTCATTTGAATGAGAGTGTTCTTGATTATCTTTTCTACTAAGTAGGTGTATGAACAATTATGTTCTGGGAAGAAAAAAAAAAGAAAAAGAAAGCGGCTATACTTGCAAGGACTTCCCACTGAATTTTGCCAGCGGTTGTAGAGGATTGTCATAAAGTTCAAGAAGAAATACAATCACTTATTAGATGAGCAATGAATATGGAGCCATAAGTGAATATAGTAAATCATGATACAAAATATTCGCACATTTTGTTCTGTTTACTATGCAGAAGTAAAGAAAAAAAACCACCCAGAATGCTAAGAAGTCATAAATGAGCAGCTCAGCAGTTTGCACCTCTGACTTGTAAGTGGTAACACAGTATGAAGGTCCGGTAATGCAAGGGCATATAACAAAGGTGTTCCCTGTTTTCCTGGGAGTAAGACATCCATCACCAGCTAATGCATCCAGCATGGCAAGAACAGTGACAGACGTGATATAAGCAGGTACTCTCACACTTTATAACAACACTGTATAATAAGAAACTATACCTCAATTAAATCAATATGGTACAGCAGCAACATGAAGAAATGAGAAACATTGTTTTCAAAATTAATTCTACTCTTACCAGAGCACTCAAGCATTTCCACTATCCTACTTGTACACCCAAATGTTCCTAAAAGATATCAGAAAGTTCTGACTGTTTCTATACAGCATCTTGAAAAATTCTTTGGGCATACACAGGATTTACAAAATCAACTACACAGCCTCTTCTTTCATTTTTCTCCTTTTAATATGTGAATGATGACCTATACCATTATATCACGGGTGTGTTCCTTCTGATGTACAGATTTGAAATATGAAAGCCTGAAATTGCTTTCTCAATAAATCTTGCTGTTCTCTGGTAAAGCATCCTAGATTTCAAAGTTAATTCAATTATTTTAGGAAAGGAGGCATATATGACTTTCAATAAGTACTAAACATAGCCCTTTATTAGGATTTATATAAGGAAAACAAACCTTTGAAACAGTGACACGTTTTTAGTAGAAGCTTAGAAATCTGCATTTCTTATGCTTAAGTTGACAGACATTGCTTCTGTTTGGGAATGAAAACTTTGTTCCAGATATGCATGATTTAGAGATGTATTTCAGCAATTTTAAAACGTTCTGCTGAGTTATAATATTAATTAGTTAGTCAACCAGAGATCGTGAAAGGACAGAAAATCTTTCCTTTACTATACTGGGAGCCACAGCTCGTCTTTAGATTCCACTGTTTCAGAAAATACACACAATATACAGCATGCATTCACTTAAAGATATCAGCATATTCATGAGCTAAGCTCATAACTTGTCTAATAACTATGTAGATCAGCAAATCTTTCAGTGGGAATCATTTTCCTTAATGTCTCCAAATGAATGTTAGCATCTAACCTACAGGACCAGAAACAAACCAACTAACTGCATTATTTGACTCTCACAAAACTTTGGATACGACTTCTTAGAAAGACAGTATACACAACACCAATCGTACTGTTAAACATGAAGGAAGTACATCATTAATGTAGAATAATTGGTTTTTATTTGAACACAATACATCGCTTACTTGTTTTTGATTTTAACCTTCAGATAATAATCCTGGATGCTATTACATGAGGGCTGCCATAAATCCATATTCTCATGATAAAATGTCAAGCCTGTTAACTGGTGCACTCATAGATGCTTATTATCCTGATTCTAATGGAACTTGGTTGCTTTACTAAATTCCAGATACTCAGCTCAGTACCTCAGTCCTGGCTGTGGTCTGGCAGCTCCCTAGCAACAGGGAGATACAGACTCTTCCAGTCTGCTGTGATTACTGACCAGGTCTTCGCATCCATTCCTTCAGAGCTACGGTAGACAGTGTGATCTGTTTTATATGCACTCACTCACTTTCACTAACATCAGTGTTACTCCGTTTAGAAGTCAGCACACATTCAAGTATAATGGAGTAATTACTGCTGGGTTATAGACTGAATGGGGCATGTGCAGCAAGGAATATCTCCTAGCTTTATGGCTATAGCTCCATTATTCTGAGTGGAGGTTGAGGACCTTGTTGAGCTGGAAGAACATTGTCAATATCCTTTGAGGTGAGGTCAGGTCAGGTATACTGTACTTCCTAAGGTTCTTCCTTTATTCATATGAAGATTTAAGATCTTCTTGTTCAAACAGTGTAAGAAAAACTGTATAGGAAAGAAATAGTTACATGTTGCTACTTCACTTTCTGATAAAGGTTGCTACTCCAGGGATATCTAATTAATTCTTTCAGTTAAAACGGCTCTTGAATGCATGCAACAAATCTGCTACAGAATACAGTCCGCTAGTGCAATTTTTCCTCATCTGTTACTTTTCCAGGAGCTTGTCCCTGGTGGTGCAGCTCTGTGGGTTCTGCTCCAGCAGGTGACAATGCTCTCAGCCTCTTGGCACTTTCTTTCTACTCTGTTTCTAGCTGGACTTAAAAATCATCCCCTCCTCTCAGACTAAATTTCCAGCAAATGAAGCTGTGTCAGTGTGACGTACGAAGCTACGGATTCTGTCACTGTGCTATCACCATTTCAACAACGCGGACTGTCAAATGTCGCATAACCCACCTCCAGAAATCATCAGTTTTGAAACCAGCTCATTGATTCTATTCATAACAAATACTTTTCGGAATGTGCATTGTTTGCATTTATAATGCAATAGCCTACCTATTTAGGGTAATAAGGGTTTTCACCCAGGAATGCACATATTATCTACTATCTCAAGAAAGTAAAGAATTTTTCAAAAGTAGACAGCTCCATTTTAAAAAAGAAATCAGTGAATAGAAAATTTAGCTTGATGCTGCAGAGGTACAATTAAGAATATTTTAGTGCAATTATCTAAAATAACATATTTTGCTGTTTTAAGAACTGAGAATTATAATGCACTACTTTCTTTTAAAGATCAAACTGTTCTATAGATGAGGTCAACCTGGACAAAAAAAAAATCTTAGAAATCTTTTAACAGAAATTCTGCTTTTTCAACTCTGGTTCTCTTTTCCAGTGTTTTTCACTCATTGTTTTAATATTTTATACTAGTTTTTCTTCGTGTTACAAACAAAGCTACTTGGTATGTGAATTCATCCAAAGAAAATGTTTGGTTGATGATTAGTGTCTTGGAATTACCTTTAGCACAAGTGCAGTTCTGTGTTTTCTGATGATGCCTGTAAGTTTTCAGGACCTCAGAATTATGGCTGACCTGACTGGTGGATGTGTGGAATACATCACAGCTTTTCATGGAAGACCTAAAGACGACTGTTAATTAGAATAAACAGACTCTCCTGTTACTCTTTCACAAATTAAGAAGGTGGATTTTTTTATTAAGAAGACATAGCTGATTAACTGTAAGACTTCTCCAGGAACTGATGCGAAACACACTTTGTAGTTAGCACAGAACAGCACGTGCAGTCATGGGTAATTTTTCATACTAATTTCCTGAAAATCATTAGAACAAATGTTTGCACAAACAGTTGCTTGTACAGACTTATGAACCTACTTTTTCTAAATAATTCTTGTATATTTCACAATGCATCATTTTACTGACATATTCTGCATTTTTTTGATCTACACAAATAATGGCTGTAAAGTGGACTTTGAGATAATGATATTAAAGAACACTGCTGTAAAGCTGTATTTATTGGAGTGCATCCTCAAGGAGTTCACACTAGTTACCCTCACATAAAAATCTCATGTACAAGTGAGAAATTAATTTTATGTACCTTGCCCTGGATCTCACTTACATCGGGTATGACCTGCTCACAGTTTTATGTAATTAATCATTTCAGTAAGTTATATGAGCATTTCCTGAAATACTTATATAGTAAAATATATAATGTATAATAATCTATAATCACAGTTATACCAGTACGAAACTGTGTTTATAGCAGTGGATGTGTTTTTCTTATAACATACTGACTGAAGCACATTTGTATAACTGTACGCAAGGTGGGTAGATGGAGGCTTTTTACTATAGTGGTACACTCACATGGATGTCACTGTAATATGCAGACAAATCTTAATGCTGTGTTGTACCACTTTGGCCTGTAGAGTGGCTGTTGCACATAAATCAAACCAATTTATAAAGGTCTTGAGGCAACCCTTTGGAGAGGAAAATTAAGCCCTTTACATCTTGTTATACAACACAACTTGTGGTGTGTAAGTAACCGCTGAATACAACGATAGCTGGAAAACGTTAAATCAGCCAGACCACAATCATGGGAAAAGATGCCAAAGTAACAAATGTGTCTGGGATTGTGTATTCGGTGCACAACATCATCAGTCTTGTTTATTAATTCTTATCTAGTTTAACAATCATGAGAGAGCAAGAGATTTTGTACTTTTTGTATTGTGATTAGGTTGACGCTTTTGGGTGAGTGGATGAAGCTCTATCATCTGAGCTGTTTTTTTTTTTGATGTTTCCAGCAATCACATTTGTCTTCAACCAAAAATCTCATATATAATCTGAAGTCAATATAAGAAGGTTATCCAAGATATACCTTTATCTTTAAATGTATTTAAGAGAGAAATATGGAAAGGTATGCCTTGATCCATGCCATTACATGGTAATACCATTAATGTCTCTGCCATTCTAAAGCATAAAAAAGAACAACTTACCAAGCAAAAGAATAAATAACAAACTTCCTGTCTCTTTATAGATACTTTTTTCATATGAAGAAATGATAAATATTTTGAGAAGAAAAAGGAAGAAAGTATTGTATTTTTCTATGTTGTGTGACTAGTTTGTTTCCAAAATGTAGGCATGCTTTTAATAAACACCAGCTCTTGTTTTAAGCAGAAGCAGTTATAAAGTATAGCATCTTAATATTTACCATTAAAAGGCTAGACGGCAAGACTTCTTTCATTTAAATGAAGGGTATCATACCGTATAAAAGCAAATGCTTTGATTGCCATTATACCATAACCACTACACTGCTATGCAGGGAAACATTGCTGGAAAGAATTAGTTGTTTTAAAACTCTAGCTGAATATGCTCCTGTGTGCTAGAAAAAACAAATGCAATGCACAGATAAAATAGGAAATAGGAAAAAACCCTGAGATGTGGCAACGCTTACCTGACCACTTCTCAGAAGATCTGCTGCTTAGATGTCCAGTGCCTGTGGGTCCCTGAAATAGTGAGACAGAATAAACTCAATGTAACTATCATGTAACCTACTAAATTCACTTTGAACACTTCAAACGACAAAACATACGCTTCATAAACTATTCAACAAGAGTTAGCATGCAACTCCAGCTGCAAGAGATTTTGTTCACAAACTGAACAGCAATAGGCCTGTACTTTATTCTCATCAAAAAAGTAAACCAATCACATTGACAAAAAGCCACTGTAAACAAAAAGACTGTATTTAAAGGATTAACAGTTTTGGCATCCCTACTATCAAGTCTTCTGTTCTTTTTTTTTTTTTTTTCATCAAAATTTAGGTTATATATTTGTTGTTAGCAAGAGTTGCATTACTATTATAGTTAATTTTAGTTCTGTTTATTACCTTGAGGGTTATATATTGTAGAATAATTTTGTTGTCACTAGTTAATGTTAATTAGTTGTTTTAATAGCCTATATACCTATTTGTTATCTTTTGGTAGGTTTACTTTTTTAACTATCAGTAACTTAATAACTGAGAATATTTAACATTACTGTTGCATACTCAAAATTACAGAGTTACTATTAGTGTTACCTGTTTAACGTTTAGTCATCCTTTGAGTCCTGCGACATATTTCCTTAATAATCATCAGCCATCAAGTCTGATAGTCTCAAAAGAAATATCAGCCCTCTAAACTGCCTTCAAGGGCGGTGATATTTAGCACTGAAAATTACAAATAAAGTTTTTGAAGTTGAGTACCAACAACTGGGCAGTGACACTGATGATTTGTTTAGCAAGACAAATTGTTATATACTACGAAAAATGCAGTCAACGCACTCTTCTGAGTGAAAACAAATAGGTGAATCTATGCAATGCTTACATGTTGAATGGGATATTTAATGTGCGGGGAAACTCAAAGGTTGAAGAACTATCATTTAGACAGTCTAACAGTGGTAAGTGGTAATCTTACCTCTTTAAACTCCATTACATTCTCACGAGGGACATGCTAATACAAACAAGTCAATCAGAGTTTGTGTTTAGCAAGATAAAGCTTAAAGGATAGTTTAAAATCCATTTATTGTTCTAAAGCATTTTTTTCCATTAACATGTTATACATTAGTGGATACTAACCATGATTCATGTAACAGTTTAGTTTGTTAACTTTTAAATTATTTAACAACCAGAAGTTATTAATACAACTTTTAAAGTCTTACACAAAAAATCTTAAACAGGCTTGGGTTCATTTTTGTAATTTTTATATAAAAAACATTTTAGGCATCTCTTGAAAAAAGAAATAAAGCAGGCATTTAAAGCTAGAAAACAAGTAATTCCAAATTTAGTTTGTTACAAAAGATTTCAGCTTTATTGACAAATTATGGCAAACATATTTGACAAAATTATGGTTTCCTATTTAGAGAAGCTTACACATGTAACTTTATGTGACTTTTTTTAACAAATACAGATTAAAACACTGAACAAATTCAGTTAGCTACATACATACAGTAGCTGCTTGTTTTCAACCCCCTTAAAACAGCATTTAAAATTAAATTTACAAACTTAAGATCAAACATCTTAATCTAAACTAACATATATTAAAAAAGACAGGTTAAAATATCTTATCTACAACTTGATTATTGTCTGGTTCAAAAAAAAAAAGGGAAAAAAGAATCATATTACAGTCTTTCAGCAACCCTAAACAAAAACTCAGCCTTAGCTAGTATGTAGAGAGACTCGAGATCTGTAACAGTGTCATGCTTTTTAAGTTACACACAGCAATGAATACAACCAACGGAACATCATCTTTGAATGGTTTATAGACAATGCTTGCCAAAGGTTTTTTGTCTGTGGTTTTTTTTTTAAGTCCGTGTTATAAAATAATACTAATGCCAATGTCACTCCAATGTTATAGGAAATACAAGTAGTACATAGGATAGTAATGAGCAGTAATCCCTAAGATAGAAAAGAAATGGACTATTACTTGTCTTGTTGCTGTTTCTGTGGAGACCACAGGCTATTAATTGTCTTTGAGATGAGGTCACAGATGAGGAGGACCTTCAATATCTACCATAGGGGTGTTCCCTGTAACCCCCTCTGGCTGACCTTGGAGGTGGTGCCTTTAGGCTGGAACGGGTTGTGGCCCATTCTTCTTGTGCTAAAAACAGAAGAGAAAAACATGTTTTGTAAATACCTAAACTTGAAAGAACAAAGTGATGCCACTGCTAATGGCTGTCAAAATTCTCGAGGGTTTTGGCTGAAAGCTTTACAAAAATCAAATGAGGATGGTGTTATGATCCATTTCTTTATCCTCCCACAAAAACTTACGGAAAACTAACCTTGTAGTTCTCTACACAGGCAACCTGTCTATCTCAGAATGAAAAAAAAAATTACTCCTTCACTTTCAGCAGAGAACGAGCACCTAGTGTGTTGGCAGTACAGTCAGCTCTGGAAAAATCATTGCACTAGCCTGCCAGCTCAGAATTTATTTGATGTTTTGAGCTTCTAGCATTTAAGCTAAAGCACCAATGTGAATAACATTTAATGCACTTAGTATGTTAAGAAGATGAGGAGTTGAATAATGAAAAGATAATAAAATACATTTGATTTTTTACTTCCATTTGAGACCAAAAGAAAGAAAATAATGGAAGAAAAATAATGTGTAGAAATAAAGCTACTACATTAAGCAAAAAAGTTTTGCCAAATAGTTTTTACTTTCCATTATCTTTAGAATATTTTTTCAGATTTGTGTGAATGAAATATGCTCAGGAAGAATAAGTTAAAAACTGTAAGGCTAGTTCAGTTTTTACAAAGCTTCTACAAATCTTTTTTTTTTTTTTTCCTTCCACTACAGACAAGGTGTTTCTGGAAGTTAAGCCTTCCAAAGGAGCAAACAGGAAGCTACCTACAGTTGTGGTCCAGCAGTTGAACCCCAAACTTGAACTCTCTCCTAAATCAGCTAGTGGATTGACAAATGATTTCTGGTTTTGTCTTCCACTGACTTCAACTGATCATACACACAGTGATTAAAATGGAAATGTAGAAATCATAGTATATCATCCGTCTTACATCACACTATAGTGCAATATTACCCCTGTTACAATAGTCATCTGACATACACATGTTCACAAGGAAGTTTCAAAATCTCTACATAAACCCCAAACTTATATGATATTCTGTCTATGTCTTTGTGATGAAATATGGAAGCTGTTCAGAAATCAGTGTGGCAAATGTTAGTTATTTTCCATTGTTTTATTTTATTGGTGATCAGCATGTTTGTATTACAGGTATGTGTAGAATATTAATGTTTGTAAAATATAAAAGTAAGGGTCAAGCCTTCTGATGATAGGGAAAAAAAGAACACTTTTTAAGGTGCATAAAAAACAGAGATTGAAAAAAGAGGAGTTTGAAAGATTGGAAGGTGACTTGAAGCCAGTGGGAAAGGGAAAGGGAAAGGAAGATTCAAATTGATGATGAAACAGTATACTTGCTGTTGTTATCAAAACAAAACTAATTGATTGGTACATTAAAATAGATCCTTTTCCTTAAGTCTAACATAGGGCTATTTTACTTCATTTATAAATAGGTAACACAGTAATAAGCTCAACTAACCAGTCTCAAACCACTGCTGAAGATTTGAAACATTTGAGGCCCTTGCCCCATAAATTTAAAAATGCAGTTGTATCTATTTTTTAAGAGGTACATGATTTTTATACCTTGATCCATACAAAATTTTTTTAAGAGCCTGTTGAAGAAATTAACATTTCAGAACATATTTTCCTTGCTCAGGTCTTGTTTTAGACTTTTGCTAACCCACTCAGTGACCAAGTATTGAAATGAGTACTCCTGACTCAGTATGGTCAATAAAATTAATCTATATGAAATACAAATGTGAAACTTGCCTAACTCCTAGGTATAAGGGGATAAGCTGTGAGCCAATGTGAGACATATTAGCTATGGTAAGCAGGGGCAAAAATATTCCTTGCTCATAGTGGAGAAGAACATACTTTCACTACATTTTTCATGTTACATGCAACTTTCTCATTTATTTTCTAATAAGCCAAGTAGAGACGTTCTTGAGTTTGATCTGATCCCTGATGTACCTGTAGAGTGAACCCAATCTCAGTTAATTTTTCTCTTTTTCTTGTATTCCATTCCCACTAATGGAAGGAGAGACTGGGCTTTCAAATGTTAGGTTATCTGCCAGAAAGCAGTGATGGATTCCTAACTTTTTGAAAGTAGTGCATCTGTGGCAATTCACTCAAAGCATTGAAGAATTTTGTTCCATTTTTTAACAGAATTACCTAAACAAGAGACTAGAGCTTTCTACACAAAACAAAATACATAGGCTAGTACATGAGAATATTAAAAATCAAGATTGTATTATTCATACATTTCAATGAAGGCTAACTACATTGCGTTAAATTTAGTCAGCTACTTGATTAAAGGAATGATGGCCTTAAATATAAAAAGGAACCGAACAAATCTTCATCTCCGTTAAGATATGTCAATGATTTTCTTTTATTGTGATTAGCAACATTTTCCTCCCAGGCAAAGACTTCATAAATATACCTTCTAGAGCAGAACAAGAGTTCAGTTAAAGGTCCTTATTTTGATTGCTTTGGGCTCAGTTGCTATGATAACTTACTAAAGCTCAGTCTTCACTAGTCTCTTCTTAAATAGTTTATTCATATCATTTAGTTATGATGAGCTTAAAATGACAAGATTCCCCAGTGAAATTAACATATACAGGGGCCTTTGTTTCTCTTCTGCATCTTGATTAATATGTCTATCGATAATAACATAGAATTCCATATTAATGACAGTGATATTGTTGCACAGTACAAGCACAGAAAAATTGTTTGGATTTTTCTTTTTATATGCATATGTTAAGAGTCCAAGTTCCAAATTAATTTTTGAGCAATATGGTGACATATTAGGTACATGTATGGAATGGCAAGCTGATGTTATATTTTTGGTTTACTATTTACAAAACCTTTATAATACAATATATTTCGCTGTCAGTCGTACCACGCTTTTAGCCCTAACACAGGAAGTATGTGAATAAACAAGGTTCAAAACCCATCTTATTAGAAGAAACTTTGCGAAATTGAAATCTTACCCAACATGGACAGGACCAGGTACGGCCCACCCACATGGGAAATTGAAGTCACAATTTCTTTCTCTGACAGGTCAGGAAGCCCTCCTGGGTAAAGGAGGATGAGGTCTCCTGGCCATGGGAGGGAAACTGAACTCTCTTTAAATGTTGCATGGGTGGAAAAGTACAAAGATACTGATATTTAGTATAAAGAAGCTCTTGCAGAATAGTTAGGGAGCTTCTTAGCTGAAGAAGCTATACCATGAACGGAAACGTAATAATGTTTCATGGGTGTTCCATTTCAGGGCAAAGCAAAATTGGTTAGTTCAAATCAACACTGAAGGTAAATTAATGTTTCACCTTGCACTGAAACTGAGTGAACACTCACATCTTTCGTTACAGTTAAGAGGTGGATTCACAAAATACCTTTTCAGTTGAGACGTGGTTGACTGCATCAGTGCAAATAGTCTGGTTTTTAATGCAAAGTAAACCACATTGAATTGAAACAGTGCTCACAGGGTCAGATACCATGTTTTAGTTGAGAGGTAGCAACCAACACCTGGGAGCTTACGGAATAATACAAACTCTTTACACTGGCAGTCACCAAGGGAGACACTGGTGACTGGAGATATTGCCAATAATGGCATCAATTTTTGTCCCCAAAATTATCACAGGGCAGAGCATGATTTATACTATGTAGAGATTGCTTGGAGTCAGATTCTTTATTAAAGTGGATGCAGAGTGAATTTTGAGTATGAATGGTCCATCAGGCCATTAGATCATAGACCAGATCCAGGCCCACAGCCTGACCAGCAGCGTATGCTACACAATATTATCACTTGTTGGCACTCATGTTGAATTGTGAAAGGGTCTAAATGCAGGTTGGAGAGGACATTTATTTCCTTCCTCTTATCTTCTGATGACTTTCCTCTGCTCCTCTGGGTACAGGTGTTACTGGCCCGCTATCTTACTTATCTCAGACACTCCTTCCCCGAAATCAACTATATTTCCCAAAACCAAGGGGTGAATTTGCCCCTCCAGTCACATCAGAGCTGTCAAAGGGTGTTTAAAGTTTTGTGACGCAGATTTCTTTCCAGTTTTGGTTTAAGATAGTCAACCACTAGCAATGTTCAGTCTATTCTTCTAGTGTAAATAACGTATTATATATCCACCGACCTCCTTATTGTCCAAATTTCATTTTAAAAAAGAATAAAAACATTGTTGATGTTAAGAACGAATTCCTCCTTGCCATTCACCTTTGAAGTTGAAAAGTTGCCGCTGCCTATTTTTTAATAACATTTAAAGACTTTTAAGACTTTAAAAATTCTCCCTGAATAATAAATGAAATTCATCATATATGCACTTTCCTTTAGTAGGAAAAAAATACGATAGCCCCCTTAGAAAATCACAATATCTGTCATTTTCTTATCTGTCTAATTGGAGTATCTAATCTTGCTACAGATCTACAACTGCAAAAAATTACCTATATCCCAAAGACTCCAGAAGTGAGGAGAGGTAACAGAAAAAAGTTTGACTGAATTGAAGCATTTTAGTTAATGAGCCAGTTGTTTTTTAATGGGCATGGTTTTACTGCTGGTATTTTGTTTTTGCTAATCACTGCTGACTTTTGTGGCCAGTAGAAAATAATTAGCTGACTCTAGACTAAAATACTGAATGGTTAAAACAGGTATCAAAGATTGCTTTTGTAAAAAAGGAAATAAAAAGGATAAAAAGAAGGCGGAGTTACTGAATGCCTTCTTTGCCTCTGTCTATACTGCTGGAGGCTGTCCTGAGGAGCCCCGGACCCCTAAGGCCCCAGAAGAAGTCAGGATAGAGGAGGAATCTGTCTTGGTAGATGAGGGCTGGGTCAGGGACCAATTAAGCAATCTGGACGTCCATAAATCCATGGGCCCTGATGGGATGCACCCGCGGGTGCTGAGGGAGCTGGCGGAAGTCATTGCTAGGCCACTCTCCATCATCTTTGCTAAGTCGTGGGCAACGGGAGAGGTGCCTGAGGACTGGAGGAAAGCGAATGTCACTCCAGTCTTCAAAAAGGGCAAGAAGGAGGACCCGGGGAACTATATACCAGTCAGCCTCACCTCCATCCCCGGAAAGGTAATGGAACAACTTGTTCTTGGTGCTGTCTCTAGGCACATCAAGGATAGGGGGATCATTAGGGGCAGTCAACATGGCTTCACCAAGGGAAAGTCATGCTTAACCAACTTGATAGCCTTTTATGAGGACATAACCAGGTGGATAGATGATGGTAAAGCTGTGGATGTGGTCTATCTCGATTTCAGTAAAGCATTTGACACGGTCTCCCACAGCATCCTTGCAGCTAAACTGAGGAAGTGTGGTCTGGATGATCGGGTAGTGAGGTGGATTGTGAACTGGCTGAAGGAAAGAAGCCAGAGAGTGGTGGTCAATGGGACTGAGTCCAGTTGGAGGCCTGTGTCTAGCAGAGTCCCTCAAGGGTCGGTACTGGGACCAGTACTATTCAATATATTCATTAATGACTTGGATGAGGGAACAGAGTGCACTGTCAGCAAGTTCGCTGATGACACCAAACTGGGAGGAGTGGCTGACACAACAGAAGGCTGCGCAGCCATTCAGAGGGACCTAGACAGGCTGGAGAGTTGGGCAGGGAGAAATTTAATGAAATATAACAAGGGCAAGTGTAGAGTCCTGCATCTGGGCAAGAACAACCCCATGTATGAGTACAAGTTGGGGACAGAGCTGTTGGAGAGCAGCGTAGGGGAAAGGGAGCTGGGGGTCCTAGTGGACAACAGGATGACCATGAGCCAGCAGTGTGCCCTTGTGGCCAAGAAGGCCAATGGCATCCTGGGGTGTATTAGAAGGGGTGTGGTTAGCAGGTCAAGAGAGGTTCTCCTCCCCCTCTACTCTGCCCTGGTGAGGCCGCATCTGGAATATTGTGTCCAGTTCTGGGCCCCTCAGTTCAAGAAGGACAGGGAACTGCTAGAGAGAGTCCAGCGCAGAGCCACAAAGATGATTAAGGGGGTGGAACATCTCCCTTATGAGGAGAGGCTGAGGGAGCTTGGTCTCTTTAGCTTGGAGAAGAGGAGACTGAGGGGTGACCTCATTAATGTTTATAAATATGTAAAGGGCAAGTGTCATGAGGATGGAGCCAGGCTCTTCTCAGTGACATCCCTTGACAGGACAAGGGGCAATGGGTGCAAGCTGGAACACAGGAGGTTCCGCATAAATATGAGGAAAAGCTTCTTTACGGTGAGGGTGACTGAACACTGGAACAGGCTGCCCAGAGAGGTTGTGGAGTCTCCTTCTCTGGAGACATTCAAAACCCGCCTGGACGCGTTCCTGTGTGATATGGTCTAGGTAATCCTGCTCCGGCAGGGGGATTGGACTAGATGATCTTTCAAGGTCCCTTCCAATCCCTAACATTCTGTGATTCTGTGATTCTGTGAAATATATAAGATAATGCTCCATGAAAACAGAAAAATGAAAATATAAAACATAAAAAGCCTGTTAAAATTATGAAAGCTATTTTTTCTCTGCAAGATGTTTTCTCTGCAACTACATTTCATTATCTTATTGCCTTTTAGTGTGAGGGGAAAGCTTGGGGAGGGGGAATGTCAGCTGCAGAGCTGAAGTAAGGCTCAGGCTAGCACATATTAGGAGTGGACATCTCTGGAGAATATTTGGTAGCAGCTGCTCTTGCCATAGAACAAGAAACATTCCTGTTGTGATTTTTTGTTGTTCATTCCATTTATTTTCTTTTTCTTTGAGCTGCTCAGGATGTTCTCTTATTGAATATCAGGGGTTTTATGGTCACATGAAACCAAAGTTTACTGTGGAAAGCTATTGCCTAGAGGGTTGAAGAAGTGGCAGCCAATATGATATAGTTCTAAATCCTCAGGTCTCTCATTCCTACCAGGAATCAGTTTCCATATAGTGAATTTAAAAATCCTGCCTCTGCAGTTTATTTCATTATACCCTTTAAAAATGGCATTTTGCTGTAAATGTGTAGCGTCTTCAATTACCCTTTGCTGAAGTGTCACTGCATTTGCAGAGAGGCCTTGGGAAGAACTAAGATTTAGATAAAAAAGAAGCCAGCTTTATTTTTAAAAATGAAAATGACTACAGTACTAAAAACACTCACTAAATGTACAACACAAAGACAAACCAATTTCTTGTTCCCTTCGAGTCCCCTCCCCCACCTCTGGACTGAAACACCTTCATATAAAGGTGAAACGTACAGTCTTTCTGCCAGTACTCATATAGTAAAAATTACTTTATATTACCCATTGGAAGAAGCTGTTTTTCCTTGAATACCAGTATTCTTAACATAAATTGCTGCTGTGGCTGTACCAGCTTCTGATACAGAACAAGAACAGAAACCTAACTTGTGGTACAAGTCTCTTATGCTCTTTTTCCAGTAACATGGTGGACCCATTTGCTTGATTTCAAACTTTAACAAGATCACAACTGATTTATATCTATTTGGTAATACCATCATCAAAATATGAGAGGATGGTTGACAGCTGACAGCTCTTGTTGATATTTTATGACAGACTCTACTGCATTAACAGATGAATCCGTAGCCAAAACATAGATGAAAGTTTTAGGATTAGAGTCTTCAACTGGAAAAACACTGATGTCTACCACTCATACAGGAATAAAGGATTATGTATTTATTGTGGAGAAAGCAAGATGATATGACGGAACATTATAAAGAGTCTCTGAACCACATGAAGCCAATAAATTACAAGATGCAGCCACTTTGAAAAAAAGAAAATAAGATTACTAGTGTTGTTTCTTACAGGGAATTTTAATGAAGAAGAATATATCTGCATGCTAGTAATTAAAGGTTCCTTGATGTGCAAAGTTGCTCTTTCATATCTTAATTCTAGTACTCCAAGGTACCTTTTTTTCTAGCATCAAGGAGGACTCATGAGAATGGAAAGCTCTATCTTCAGGAATAATCTTGAAGGATCAAAGCCATATAGACTACCTCGGTAGTCACACAGAGATTTGGGTCACTTGTTGGGTAACAGAAGGGTCAAAAGACCCTTCAGCCATTTTGGTTCCCAGGCTGAGTTACATTGTGTTTCAACATGAGCTTCTGCTCATTATATTTTATTGCATGCAAGACAGGTGAGAACTGAGGAATTCCTGATTCCTGACTGCTCATCTCCTAGACCATGGTTCTCCTCTGACTGGTGCCTATGTGCTGTATTACATGTGGACTGCATTTTCATCTCTAATGTACACAAGCATTTCATGCGTGGCAGAACCAGAACAAAAGCTAAAATTTCTTTCTTAGTAGAATTTCTTTCTACCTATTTTAGGCGGTAGTTTTGCATTTTCCATTTAGGAAGGCAATAATGCAAAACTATTTCAGTTTTGTATCAGCAAAATATATTGCAGCTAGCAGTCTTAAGGGTGTTCAACAGACAGAATTATGGCAGACCATTGGTACAAGGGGAATGGTCTACTCCTAAATGACACAGCCAATGGTCTTATTTGGATGTCTGTCATAGGTATCTGGCAATCAGCCAGAAGTTGAGAAACCAATTAGTTAGCAAGGGAGAATGCAGTGCCCTTTTGTGCAAGTCACTGATAAAATCAAAGATACTCTGGCACATTCTGCACGGGAAACAAAGCAGACTGTGCAGGTGATGTGAAAAGGTAAGCATGGACAAGACTGAATCACTAGCTTGTGTCTGTATTTAGCTTCCTACAGCATTTAAGGAGGCTGTGAGCATACTAGTATATCAGTTGAAAATCCATCCTTCCAGTTAAAACTGTCACTTAAATTCCAGTTCTGGTCTCCCTTCTGACTCACTCTTCTCAGATTGTGTGAGGTTATGTCCTTGTTTCTGCAGTAATCATTTGTTAATGTTAATGTTTAGCATAGCCTAGGTTTTCCATGTAATTTGCTTGGGTTTTTTTTTTGTTGTTGTTTTTTTAATAGTTGAGTAGTTCTGAAATCTCTTGGACCACTGAACCATTTCAAAATTGCTTGCTGACTACCCTGCACCTCTATTACCAAGCTTCCAATGAAAACCCAGCAAAAGCATTTCCTTTTACTCTGTGATCTGTTTTGTGGACCAGGTTGAGATCACACATTTTGACCTGCTCAGAAGAGGATGGATATCACTTTTCTGCCATCTGTAAAAATGAAACAATTTTTGTTTCCTACTTTTTGAATATAAAAAAAATTTAAAGTAATTTTGAGCTTTAAGGAAAATGTACTGATCATGTATCATGTTTCCAGAGATTTCAGTGAAAAAAACCTAGACGTAAGTAGTGGATTTCTTTATAAATCATTAAAATCATGCCAGGATGGCATGAGAAAAATTTGCAGACTGTGTAAAATGGCTGCAAATATTTCTGCAATGTCTCCACTGTTCTCCTTGGATTACTCTGATACTTCTAGAACTAAAAAGGAAGAAAGAGTCCCTTTCTAGAACATCCTTACCAACCACTGATGTCAGATTTTACAAAATAACAGAAACCTGCTGAGCAAAACGGTGGGGCTTTCAGAGCAAGATCTCTTCAGTATCTAGTTTTGACAGGGATCGTGCCCTTAAAGGCCCAGAGTCTGTGAAATAGGACCATTGTCCCACTGAATGGTGAACCCAAGTCTCCTGGTCTCCCTGGTAGTGTATTTGCTTCTAACGCTAACTGAAATATGAGAACACATCATTGCGAGTACATGGGGAATGCAACTGAGGGAAGCAGCCGTCTCGCTAACCCCTGGAATGATGGTTTCCTCTGAATCATGGTTTCCAAGTTACCACCCACCAGCAGAAGCAATGATTCCAGAAATAGGTTAGAAAGACTATTTTTGCTATTACAGTTGTGTAGTTGACTATATAGTGGAAGACCCTTTTTGAGATTTCCTTTTTAGTAAAAAATCGTATCTTTGAGAATGCATTACCTAGTTATTATAATTAATACATCTGTTTAAAATTAAGGCAGGCAAAAATACGTCATGAAATAATTACCTGTGAAGTAGAATACAGACTGTGACTTCTTTTCACCCATGGTTTTATATGTTTATCTGCCTACATCCCTTGCTAATTTTTCTTACTTTCTTTTGTATGGGAACTCATAGCTGCTGCTTCGAAAGGAACAAGCTGCATTTACTACTCAATGGACATACAACCAGATGTGATTCTAGGCCCAGTGTTCAGACCTAAGACATTGATTCTAGAAGTGTCACAGATGATCTGGTGTCCTCTGGGCTACAGTACTGCTCAGGAGGGCAATAGGAGAGGTCCTGGGCAAAAGGCACAGGACCTCTATTATTTACCAGAGAAAGTAATCTATTATTTGCCCTGACCACCACCCCCCTCCCCCCCCCAAAAAAAAAAAACCCAAAAAAGTGTTAAAAGTTGGGCATGATATGTAAAAAACTGAATAAATCAGGGGTGCAGATCTTGGAGAACACACACAATCAAGAAAAACAGGCTCAAAAGATGCTGTGAAGGAGACAAGTTGCTGGTGAGAGCAGTAGAGCCTGCTCTTTCTCTGAGAGACCACGCCAAAATGGAAAGAAACGAGAGCCTGGACGTATTTGATCTTAATAAAGTGACATGTCAATGAAGTGGAAACTGAGAGGGATTTCGGATGAAGAGCAGGTAAGAGTTGTAGCATTGGAGAGAGAGAAAGGTAATTGGGAGAATTGCCACCGAGTCTGTGAATCAATATGCCCAAGAACTAAAGAGACATGCAGGGCAGTTCTAATGCTGATTCCTTTTACTCCTTCTCACTCCTGTGCAAAGAACCCCTATGAAGTCCAACCTCCCCACTTTCTCCGTGGCGTCCAGCCTGCCATCCAGTCCTTCTGCTCTAGCAGGCTCCTCCCACCCTCTGTCCTTTTCTACTTCTGACTGTCACCAGTGCTATCAGGTGTCAACGACTGAAAGTTAATCAGAAAACAATTAGAGAACTTATAAAATGAAAAGATGATGAGTAAAGGGGTATAACAGCATTTTTTGCCTACGCTCACAGGAACTGGGGGTGAAAGGGTAAAGGAAGATACTTAAAATGCCAGAGGAAGCAGCATGTAAGAGTTCAAAGACAGATGCACAGATAAGGACATAAGAATTGAAACTAGGCACAGAGATGAACTAGAGAGCATATCTGGAAAGCATGTCAGGCAATGGAGAAAATACATTTCATTTTATTAATAACTGAAAAGAAATCCACCCAAGCAGCTTAACAACTGAGGGCCGAGGGTCCAGTTTTTCCAGGAATTTGGTGTTATTGCCAACTCAGTCATCTCTCTGATGTTGCCGTTCTTAGCTAAGAAGGAATGTTGTGTGCTTTGCTTTCAGAAATTAAAAGTGTGAGTTATGGTGGCATGATGGAAACATAAGAGAGTTTACAGACGAGGAGTCTGAGTGTGCCTGGGCATGAGGATTGCTTTGAGTGTGGTAACAAATGTCATGGCAAATTTTTTGGTGGCTACTTTGATAGGAAATATGAAGTCATGAGCACGGCCCTTTTCGTTATCCTGGATACTTCTTTCAATTTGCTGTATGTTCCCTGTGAATTGATATTTGAAGCTCACCATGAGGATACATAAATTAATTGTTATTATCACATGCAATCAGCACCCTTGGTTTATGATTGATTGAAACTATACGTTAGTATTTTTGCACTGCTTTTTACAATTCAGATTGACTCCTAGTTGCTGTGTTCACTGACTAATATAAATACTTCCAGTATCTATTACAGATATTATTGATATATTAGCTGAGACTATCTTTAAAGATTATTGTTTGATCAATTGCTAGCAGACTCAGTAGCTCTGATCTACTGTTTAAATACAGAACTTAAGTAATTTTTTTTTCTTACTGGAAAGTCAGAATGAAAAAAAGGTCACAGTATTTTTAACCTGTGAAATTCCTTTGAATGTGGGGTCACTAAATGGTACCATTTATAACACAGAGAGATATATATGAAGTTGTTTCTGTCTTACTATTTCACCTATGTAGTATTGAAAGCACAGAAAAATTCACAGTGGTCCATCTACCCCAAAATTCTACCCCAAGCAGTGGCTATCATCACATGCTTAAATGTCTTCTAGTCCAAGATTCAAGTAAAGCATATTTTCAGGGCACTTTTTTTTCATAGAATCATAGAATGGTTTGGGTTAGAAGGGACCTTAAAGATCATCTAGTTCCAACACCCCCTGCCACAGGTAGGGACACCTTTCCATTAGACCAGGTTGCTCAAAGCCCCATGCAATCTGGCCTTGAACACTGCCAGCGTGGGGGCAGCCACAGCTTCTCTGGGCAACCTGTTCCAGTGTCTCACCACCCACACAGTAAAGAATTTCTTCCTAATATCCAACCTAAATCTACCCTCTTTCAGTTTAAAACCATTCCCCCTCGTCCTGTCACTACTTGCCCTTGTAAAAAGCCCCTCTCCTGCTTTCCTGTAGGCCCCATTCAGGTACTGGAAGGCTGCTAGAAGGTCTCCCCAGAGCCTTCTCTTCTCCAGGCTGAACAGCCCCAACTCTCTCAGCCTGTCTTCATAGGAGAGGTGCTCCAGCCCTCTCATCATCTTCGTGGCCCTCCTCTGGACTCGCTCCAACAGCTCCATGTCCTTCTTATGTTGGAGGCCCCAGAGCTGGACGCAGTACTCCAGGTGGGGTCTCATGAGAGCAGAGTAGAGGGGCAGAATCACCTCCCTTGACCTGCTGGCCACGCTTCTTTTGATGCAGCCCGGGATGCGGTTGGCCTTCTGGGCTGCAAGCGCACATTGCCAGCTCATGTTGAGCTTCTCGTCAACCATCACCCCCAAGTCCTTCTCCTCAGGGCTGCTCTCAATCCATCCTCCGCCCAGCCGTATTTGTGCTTGGGATTGCCCCGACCCACATGCAGGACCTTGCACTTGGCCTTGTTGAATTTCATGTGGCTTTCTACTCTTCAGTCAGCATTCTGAAACCTTGTCATGGAATTTTCCAGCATTGAATAAAACTCTCTCACAAATTCAGAGGGCAACAATACAAGTAACTAAAAGGCAGATCATATTAACAGATGCTTTAAAATTAAAAAAAATACATATTAAGAGCATGTGATTTGCATATGAATATGTTATTTCCTAATAATTCAACACATATATTCATTGCTTATTCCCTGTAATAATAAAGACCTGATCAGTTCTTCTTCCTGGTAACTTATTTAACATCTGAATATTGCCCACAATTTTTGGGCACAATTTTATTCATCTCTGGTCAATTATTTTGAAACAGGTAGCCAGGAAGACATAAAGGAACTATTCTGTTTAGATAGTTAAGATGTATATAACAGCAATTAAGATAGTGGTTTAATTTGATTTGCCATTTAGCTTTCAGTGCTATTAGAAACATAGAAGCTGCTTTTACAAGAATAAAAGTTTTCTTTCCTATGAGAAAAAAAAAATCTCTACCTTCTTTGCAAGGTCATTTTACTGCATAAATTTGGAGAGGGCACACCACACTAGAGACGGAGCATAAGTGGAATTCAAGAATTGTGATTACTAGCTCTACTCCTTGTTTGCTCAGTGACCTTGGATAATTGTTTAGTATTTTGTGGTATGGTTTCCTCACTGGTAGAATGAGACAGGAATATCTACCTCCCTGGAGTGTTCTGAGATGTAATTAATTGCCTGAGCAGTAAAAGTGCTATAGATGTGCTGAGCAGAGGACCCAATAGAAACAAGACAATTAACTTTAAAGTGAGAACACTGAAAATTAGAATGATTTTCTTTGGGTAATTCAATTTGTGCTGTCTTTCTACTAAGCCTCCAAACTTCTCCCTCCATGAAAATATGGATGTAGACAAAGTACTAAGCAATGGTTGGAAACTGCCCTACACAAGCTAATGACTAAAGTTCAGCTACACATTGACAAAGCCAGGATTTCACCCCATAAAGCCACACAGAAAAGACAGTTGCACTTTTTTGGTGTCCTAGTTGGACAAATATATATTATTTTAGACAAAAATTCAAGAACAGGTTTTGTCTTTTTTTTTTTTTGTCTTTAAGGAGAGCACCTGTTTATTTTTTCATACTTCTGCTCCCTTTTTGCTTATCTGCAAAGCCCTCAACATACGCAGGGTTTTCTGACTTGGTGTCTGTGCATTTTATAATTGTGTGAGAACAGCTGAAGTGGCTGTCTTTCAAATCACAAATAGTACCTTTCTTACCTGAAATGTGGAACTGCGACCATGAAATGTTAAGAGTTTTCGATAGTGGGGGAACTAAGGAGGGGCAAGAGTAGAACTTCTGCCTTAGATTTCCGGTGGGCTGACTTTAGCCTGTTTAAGAGGCTGGTGGACGGAGTCCCTTGGGAGTCGGTCTTGAAGGGCAAAGGAGTCCAGGAAGGCTGGACATGCTTCAAAAGGGAATTGCTAAATACTCAGGAGCAGGCTGTCCCGGTGTGTAGGAAGACAAGCCGTCGGGGAAAAAGACTGGCCTGGTCAAACAGAGAACTTAGGCTAGAACTTAAGGAAAAAAAGAGAGCCTCCTTGCCCTGGAAGAAGGGTCGGGTAACTTGGGAGGTCTATAGGGATGTTGCCAGGTCATGTAGGGAGAAGATTAGGAGGGCCAAAGCTCAATTAGAGCTTGATTTGGCTGCTACAGTTAAAGATAACAAAAAAAGTTTCGATAAATACATTAAGAGCAAAAGGAGGGTCAAGGAAAACCTCCACCACTTGTTGAATGAGGAGGGTAGTGTAGTGTCAGGGGATGAGGAAAAGGCAGAGGTGCTCAATGCCTTCTTTGCCTCGGTCTTTAATGTCAAGACCGGTTGTCCTCAGGAGACTCGGCCCCCAGAGCCTGAAGTTGGGGACAGGGACTGTGTGAACCTCCCGTAATCCAGGAGGAGACGGTTAGTGACCTGCTGTGCCAGTTGGACACCCACAAGGCTATGAGCCTGGATGGGATTCACCCCAGAGTAAGGAAGGAACTGGCAAATGAACTTGCCAAACCACTCTCAATTATCTACCAGCAGTCCTGGTTAACTGGAGAAGTTCCAGATGACTGCAAATTAGCAAATGTAACGCCCATCTACAAGAAGGGTCGGAAGGATGATCCAGGGAACTATAGGCCTGTCAGCCTGACCTCGGTGCCAGGCAAGGTGATGGAACAGATCATCCTGAGTGCCATTACACGGCACATGCAGGACAATCGGGGCATCGGGGCCAGCCAACAGGGATTCATGAAAGGCAGGTCCTGCTTGACCAACCTGGTCTCCTTCTATGACAAAAAGTGACCCACTTAGTAGATGAGGGCAGGGCTGTGGATGTAGTCTATCTAGACTTCAGTAAGGCATTCGACACTGTCTCCCACAGCATCCTCCTAGACAAACTGGCTGCCTGGGGCTTGGATGGGTGGACTCTTCAATGGGTTAAGAACTGGCTGGATGGCCGAGCCCAGAGAGTGGTGGTGAATGGGGCAAAGTCCAACTGGCGGCCGGTCACTAGCGGTGTTCCCCAGGGCTCAGTTCTGGGGCTGGTGCTGTTCAATATCTTTATAGATGATCTAGACGTAGGGATTGAGTGCACCCTCAGCAAATTTGCAGATGACACCAAGCTGGGTGGGAGTGTCGATCTGCTGGAGGGTAGGAAGGCCCTACAGAGGGATCTGTACAGGTTACATAGATGGGTCAAGACCAACGGCGTGAGGTTCAACAAGAACAAGTGCCAGGTCTTACACTTTGGCCACAACAACCCCATGCAGCGCTACAGGCTGGGGGAAGAGTGGTTAGAAAGCGGCCCTGTGGAAAGAGACCTGGGGGTGCTGATCGACAGCCAGCTAAACGTGAGCCAGCAGTGTGCCCAGGTGGCCAAGAAGGCCAATGGCATCCTGGCCTCTATTAGGAATAGTGTAGCCAGCCGGTCTAGGGAAGTGATCATCCCTCTGTACTCGGCACTGGTGAGGCCGCAACTTGAATACTGTGTCCAGTTCTGGGCCCCGCACTTCAAGAAAGATGTTGAGGTGTTGGAGCAAGTCCAGAGGAGGGTGACCAAGCTGGTGAAGGGTCTGGAGGATCTGACCTATGAGGAACGGCTGAGGGAGCTGGGGTTGTTTAGCCTGGAGAAGAGGAGGCTCAGGGGTGACCTTATTGCAGTCTACAACTACCTGAAGGGAGGTTGTAGTGGAGTGGGAGTCGGCCTCTTCTCCCAGGCAACTAGTGATAGCACAAGAGGACATAGCCTCAAGCTTCGCCAGGGGAGGTTCAGATTGGACATTAGGAAGAATTTCTTTTCAGAAAGGGTTATTAGACATTGGAATGGGCTGCCCAGGGAGGTGGTGGAGTCACCATCTCTGGATGTGTTTAAGAAAAGCCTGGACATGGCACTTAGTGCCATGGTCTAGTTGACATGGTGGTGTCAGGGCAATGGTTGGACTCAATGATCCCAGAGGTCTCTTCCAACCTGATTGATTCTGTGATTCTGTGATCTCATCAGAAGACAAAAAATGCTTTTGGAACATAGGCTCAAAATCACTATGCTTAGTCATACCATGCTAAATACCACTTATTTAATAAACCTGCTGCGTATGCAATATATATGGCTTAAAGCCAAAAAATGCTACGAAAACCTTGTGGTTTAATAGTCTATTTTCTGAACTTAGCTGTAAATGTTTGAAAAAACTACTGTCCCTGTGTTTGACAGTACCTTCCCTTCAGGAGGGCTAACAAATTAGACTGCACAGGTACTCCAGATCTAGTATTGTGAGCTGCCCTGGCTTAAACTGGTAGTGGAAAATCACAGAAATGATGCAGCTGACTTAGCACTGGAGCAGATGAGGACTGCTCATGTGCTCCACTCTGCCAGCTCTCCCTGTGGGTTAAGTAATGTCAGCAAGAGAAGCAGTAACAAGTACTGGAGAACATAATTTCTTACAGGGCTTCAGACACTTTTGCAGTAAACATCTGCCTCAGACAGGAAAGGAGCAGCATCAGGATACACATGTAAACAGTTTGGGAAACCGCAACACAGGGTGTAGACAGACTATTATCAGTGTTACTGTGAGGTAAGTGCGCATATAACAGTGTGGAGGGAGTTTTATTTTCCTATATTCAGTAAAAAATAATTTCCTACTACTGTACAGTAATACAACACGATATGTGCAGTGATATACTGTGTCGTGTCTGGAATTATGTAGACGGTCAATATTACATGTACATCAGTATTACAGGACTTTTTTCTTAGATGCTCCAACTCTATTGTTCCCACACTGAAAGGCAGTGAAATTACCATGTGAAATACTACATAAGAAAGTTTTGCGTGATTTACTTATTCTTATTCTGTAATATAAAATGATTTATAATTCAGGAGTAATAGAGGAAGCACAACAAGTTACTATAAATTAAAAGCACTCTCTTTTCCCATGCTACATGTGTTTTTTTTCAGTGTTCTAGTACAATAACTGCAGTACAAATGTTTTAGGATATACAGTCAGTTAAAAGAATGTGACAGGTTTAAATATGGAACTTTGTAAAGAATTATAACCTAATTAAAACACTGATTCAATATAACAGCAATAACTTTAGTATCATCCCCACAGTAGCTGTCATAGCTGAATTCAAAATGTGTTCCTTTTCTTGCAGACTTTCAATACCATGCTTTTATGAAAATTATAAATCTCTTCTGAGGGAATGAATACTATTTGGGAGAGAGCTAAGGTGATTCCTCCAGTAAAAGAAATGATAAAATTTTGCAGAAAATCAAGGAAATGCTTTTGACAGTTCATTCTGTCCCACAGAGTAGGAACTGGATCTCTGATTCCCTAGTAAGTATAGGAATGATTGAAACAGAAGAATAAAGGAGGGCAAGTTATTTGGCATATCTTCTGTCCATATGCAGTAGAAGTCTTCAACAGCTCCTGTTTCTGGTGGAAGAAAAATGGAGAGCTGTACAGCTCAGGAGAAATTCTGAGTTCTGAGGGCTGGGTGTACACCTGCCTCGTGCTCAGGGAGAGACCAGATGGCTCTCCTCCCCCAAAATAAAGGGGGTCATGCAGACCCATGGCACACTCCAGCATCTTCTGGGACAGAACCATGGCACATGTGGCAAGGTCATTAGCCTGGACAGCTGGAGAGGTATCAGGACTCAGGTGCTATATCAATATTAGCACACAGTGTGTACAAATAGGAATGACCTGCAGAGTGAAACAGCTTCTGGTTTAGTTTCAAACTAAAAGTCACATACTTTGAGCCTACTCGGTGATGTGAAAAGAAGAGTGGTAAATGAAGACAACTGGGAAATTTGCTTCAAAAGAGCACTCCTGGTCCTATGCTAGTGTAGAAGCACCCAGCATGCACTAACCTCCCTGCCAGGTGCTCTGTCAAGGCACACTCCAGCACCCTGGAGCAATCTGTGTTCTATTACCTCTGAGATGCCTTATCAATACTAAGATGCTCCAAGACCTAGAAACCAAAGCAAGTTTTCTTTGGTATGTTGTCAGTGGTATTTCCTATTGGATACCAAATGCATATGCTCAGATGGTATCAATGAACAATCAGTGCACATTAGTAAGGCTTTATTAATTAGTGTTAGTAAAGATCTTGCCTGTAATCACAAGCTATATGAAGTCAAACACTGTAATGAGAATCAGACCTACCTCTCTTACATCTGCATATCAGTCACTACCTTATTTGAGCACTTGATTTCCTACATTTGAAGACCTAAATGGGGCTAGCCCAGAAAAAATAGGGTAAGAAACCCTTAGCATCCTGACCATCATGAATATTATGACCAATGACCTATAATACCAAACTTGTTATTAAAAATAAGGAAGGAACTTGGACTTGACAGCTGAACAAACCTCTTCACCAGCAGAGCAATTGCTAAGAAGTGCTTTTTCAAAATTTACAAATATTTTTCTGTATACTTTGCAGCATGGCTTTATCTGGCTTTGTCACTGCCATAGATTAATCAATACAGGGTTTATTTCACACTAGGATGATAGCTACTTGAGTTTCTCCATGCAATGAACATGCTTATGTCTCGTCATGAAGTATGAGGATTTATGTCTCCTAGGGTAACATCTCTTCAACCAACCTATTTATCAGAATTCCTGAAGTTTGAACCCTCCATACACTCTTTCCTCCCCAGATTTCATCACTATATATTTATTTTTACTTCTACTTTTTCAGCAGAAACTATATCATTGCTATTCTAAAAAAACCCAAACTAGACGATACACTCTTCAGGATAAACACAGAATTAAATAATAAACAAGATAATAAAAAAGCAGTGGAACATTGCTGTACATTTTTAGTTGTTAGCCCTATAAAGCCCTATGAAGAATTTCTTTATAAACCGTTGTCTGTGTAGAGCATTACTTAGTAAACTAATTGTCATCACAACAGCAAAGCTCTCATCTTGAGTAACTGGCAAGTAATTATTTGTGCAATAGTCAGTTAAATAATTTTGGCAGCATTTTACAACTTAAATGGTGTCTTACATTAAAAGGAATTATATCAAACAGTTACACTCCCCCATTTTAATTAAAGATGGAATTATCCTAAACCCAAATACCAGTTGTTGACGAGTAAGCACTTAATGCTAAACTGGAGTAGAATATGCACTACAAAATGTGGTAATTAGAGAAAATGTGCACATTTGAAAATTTTTGGTGAAGATAGAGCACACTTAAATAATGGCCCCTTGCCGCAATGACAGCACATGAGGTAAACAGCCTTGCAAGCTTTTGCTGTATAGCAACAGGAATGTGAGTGGAGTTCACTTATGACTTCCCTCTTTGTGTAGGAGGCAAGGTACAGATTAAACTTCCTAACTCTTGCCTAAGGCCTTTGGCAGATGGTGCTGTTCTAATTTAATTGTGGTGGTTTAGGAGGTTTTAGACTTTAACCCTCTCCTTTCACCCTCTACCTAAGGTTTCTGCTTTTTTGGTAGTAGCAACAGAAGTCCATGTGTACTGGCCTCTCAGATACTGCAGTTCATGACCTGGCATAAAAACATAAATTGCCATCATTTCCAGGTAATACACAAGGCAGTATATGCACCAGGCTGTGAACTATAGCATCTGACCATAGGCAGAGTCTTACTCTCCTCCATCCTCACTATTGCAGTTTCAACCTTTGGAAGCAGAGGCAGGAGCCTCTTCAACCTTCTGCAGCAGGAACTGGCAGAGCTCGTCTGCTGGAGTCCCCAGCTTTCAGAAGAACTAAGACAGAAACAGCAAATGATAAATAAAACCTTGAGTACTCTGATCAGTCCAATGCAGAAAACAGATTCAGATAAAACAACTGAGAGGCAGGTCGAATATAATTAAGATAGCTTATAAGGTATTGGATGTGCCTTGCTAGCAAGTTATACTATCTCTGTTATCTTTCTAGACTGGGCTAACATGATACAACAGATGTATTGAGAATGCTGGTTCCTCTAAAAATCAAGGAAAAGCAGAAAGAAATGAGGATGTGAAGGGTGTACAAACAGCTTTTCCTTTACAGAGGTCCTGTCCAGGGAAGGTGCTTTTTTGGACTTGGGCATGACATTACATACGAGCAGGAAAGGTTCTTAAGTACCAAATTTGTAATCATACGTTTTATCCTAATTAAGTTATAAGACAAATCATTAAATTCATGTTTTCACCAGATACCTCCTCAAATGACAACACTGCCAGAAGGGAAAACGTAAAATTATTAAAGTATAATGAGAGCAATGGATATAAACTTTTTGTTCATAAACTAATCCAATTTCATGCCTTCTGTTTTAAAACAAGCATCACCATCAAGTTAAAATTACAATGTTAGTTTAGGCTCCTAGATTTAAATTCATGTCTGCAGATATCAAGACCTTCAGTGACATAGGTATCATAAATGCTTAATGAGTGCAATCAGAGGAGGGGATGCTTTACATTTTTGAAAATTGTACAGTACTTTAAGTGGCTGGCCTTTTAAAGTGCCTGCTAAAGATACCTTTTGTCACTCACATGAGGAGGCCTATAAGGGTTACATCCACAAGAGGATTTTCAGGCATATGTCCCAAATTTATGTTCCTCAGCCCAAAACAGTGATCTTCAAAATTCTCTAGCAGTAGCTGCATAATCCTGATCCAATTGAAAATTTGCAGGAATCTCATAATTCCTTAGGAGGATATTTCCAGGTGTCCAGAGGATAATGCAGGGAATGCCTGAATTGTCTCTGATCCTTCTGAGAGCTTGGGTGGCAAACATATAAAATCACAATAGAGTTTAAGTGTCCAACTGCATGAGAGGGTTCTGTGCTATGAACTTTCATTCACGGAACATCCCTAAGTCATGGGAAATAGTGGATTTTTACATATATCCCTCTCAGCTGACTCTGCTATTGTCTTGGAAGGCTCCTTGGTTGGAATTGCAGGGGATCGACTTCTCAGGAACCTTCACATCAGAAACTGAACAAGGAGTCAAGGCAGTTACCTCAAGTTGTGGATTATACAGCAGTGAATAGTGTGGAAGAATTCATCTTGCCTAGCCTCAGATAAGTGACTTAGGCTCTTTCTTGCTCAGTAGTCCACCTAATCAAAAGAGATGGACTTCCTGAAAATGACATGGTGTACAGGTGGGCTCTGCTCTGAAGCACCACTGTGATTTTTGCAACCCTAACCACGAGTGTTCCACAAATGCATAAATCTGAGGAACTTCTGAGAAAACAGTGGCCCCAATCAGACTCCTCCACAAGCTCTTTTAAAAGGAGCATAGAAGAACCCATGAGACAAAGAACACCTGCTACTTCTCAGGAGCCTGGATAGAAAGAAAAGTCATAGCAGGCAGTTCACATGGGAGTACTATGGTACTGTATAATACCTAGCAAACTACAGAGAGCTCTATATTATGCTTAAAAGAGAAAAGTACGAAGTAGCATTGTTATTTGGGTGAATCTACTTCATGAAAAAGAATAAAAGAAAACCTTCTCGGGATTGAGAACTGTCCTCCCTAAGTTGGATGAAAGAGGATGCACGGGAGAAAATAAAGAAATGCCAACCTAGTTAATTTTTGATAATTCAGATACTGTTATTGGAAGGGATAAGGGTGAAAAGACAAGTTGTTACACAAAAGATCCAAGAGACAACAACAAGAAAACATCAGTTCTATGTTCATGTACCATTTGTGTGTGGTCTTACACAGAGTTTGGGGGAATTCTGCATTACAGAGGTGTTCCAGAAAGGATTGTAAAGGAGCAATATAGTCACAGAATTACAGAATCACAGAATGGCTAAGAGTTGGAAGCGACCTCTGGAGATCATCTAGTCCAACCCCCTGCCAAAGCAGGTTCACGTACAGCATGTTGCACAGGGTTGCATTCAGGCGGGTTTTGAATATCTCCAGGGAAGGAGACTCCATGGCCTCCCTGGGCAGTCTGTTCCAGTGCTCTGCCACCCTCAAAGTAAAGAAGTTCCTCCTCATATTCAGATGGAACTTCCCATGTTTCAGCTTGTGCCCATTGCCCCTTGTCCTGTCACTGGGCACCACTGAGAAGAGTCTGGCCCCCTCCTCTTGACACCCACCGCTAAGGTATTTGTTAGTGTTAAGATCCCCTCTCAGTCTTCTCTTCTCCAAGCTGAACAGACCCAGCTCTCTTAGCCTCTCCTCATAAGAAAGGTGCTCCAGTCTTGCTGTGGAAGGTAAAACAAGGTGTGAAACTGAACTGGGCTGAAAGAAAGACTCTGTTGATTTATGCAGTATGGGGAAATACGAAGGGATGGCTGATTTTATACAGTGGGATGGATTCAGAAGACTCACAATGAATTGCAAAACATCCTGAAAAAGAAGCAGAGAACTGGGAACAGTTCTCTGGGAGCAGATAATTAGGGTAAAAGTTACATAAGAGTCAGAAGGGGTGGCACCACACTGCTTATTGGCTGGGTGGGAGGCATTGAAAAAGTCAGATATAGAGAGGACATCAGTATATGTACCAAGAATTCAGAAAACGAGGAAGTTAAGTATATATTCTATAGCTCCATATACTCAGATCACCTCCTCAGATAAATGGCGGTGACTTTGGGATGAAGGAAGTTCATGCACAGGTTTCCAGAGCACAGAACTAGCAAATTTACTAATATGCTAAAGTAAGTGAACCAACAGGAGCACAAACACTCATCGAAATGTGTCTGATTTAGGAAAGCAGAAAAATCGCAATTTGGAATATTATTCCATTTTTAAGTTTATTCCAGGTTACTTGTAAAACTATTCCAGAACTTTGTATTCAAATGCCAGCTCAGAAAATAGTTTAAGCAAAAAAGCAAGTCCACAGTTATCAATCATGTATTTTAAGACAAGTCTAGCAAAGCAAACCCAGGCATTTTGAGTTTGTTTCAGCCGCTGAATGGAAAAAAAATGTAACTTCACGCAGAGCACAAATTTAGTCATGTTCCCACTCTTTGAACGCTTTGTAAGCCTTAGCTAATTAGTCCATTCAGAACCCCGTCTGGGAAAACAAGTAATCTTCTTTTAGCTTTACAAATGAGGGTTTGGAAGAAGAGTGACATTACTTTAAATGTCTTGCCCAAACATATGGAGATTGAGCATGGGAGGAGTCTAATTAAAAGTTAAGCAGTGGGTAATTCTTACTGCTGAGCTCAGACTATGCTTTTTTGCATTGCCCAAAACCTTAGCAATGTATTTGGGAGGAGAGGTGGAGAGGGGATCTGTAGATGAGAGGAAATGTCTTTCACTGAAGGTATTAAAAGAGGAAACAAAGGGTAACTGAACCACACACATTCATATGGATAAATTGTTATTATTATTACTTTTTAGCACTGAAAATGTTCTTGACTGCATGTTGTATTATCCAAACGTATTGTGAGGAAATTAAGTTATTTCTGATTATGCAGTGTAATCATTTTGACAATGTCTCAGTAATGTCTCGTGATTTCTATACAAATACAAAGGGAACTGCAAGTTTGCATTACAGTGACATTTGCTTCACAGCTGCATGAATAAAACTATTTTTTTCAAGCAGCAACCCCTATATAACCCCTCACAGTAACTTTTACTTGCAGTGTTGTTTCCAGGAGCTCTCATTTTCACAATGCTTTGGGAGTCACCATGAAAACTTATGATACTTTACTAGTAGTAGGAAATTAAGCATGACATCTCTGCTGAAAACACTAGGGTCAGTCTTGCTCTATTATTTGAGTGAAAATGTCAACAGTGAGATTCACTGTGCCATCTGATGGCAAAATGTACTGAAAAATATTGATAGGAAAAGACGGACTGGATTCTAATTAGTTATCAAAACACATCACAAATATCAAACAACAGACTTAGAAAATGGGTTGTACACATTGGAGGAATACTTTCTTTTCCTCTCATGTCCTCTGATCCTGTGAAGTGGAACTATTCCAGCTCAGACACAGGCTTGGTGGGGAGGTGGAAAGGGTACAGCACTCCCTCTACTCCTACTGCCTTGTATGGCCCGAGATACTCCTTCACCTCTTGGTGCAGTGGGGGTTCCCACGGTGGTACAGCACCCTCTCCTTCCACTTTGATTAAGTCTATATTTCAAAATCTCACAAAACTTGCTGGTTGAAGTCATGCATATGACAGTAGCAGATGCAGAGTGCTGTTGGCACATCAAGCAGACCGAAACTTAACACTGTGAAATATATTCAGGCACTAATCAGAAATTTCAGTGTTGCTGTTAAAGCTGATCTGTGACTGTGATTATTTGGCTTTGTAATTTTGGTCAGAATTGATCTGTCCAATTTTCTGGTCCTACTTCAATAAGTCAAAACCTCATCCTAAAGTTAAACAAAACCATTTTGTTCAGTCTTTATGAAAGCAGAGGAAGAAAGAAAAGTATGTGGAAGTAATTTCTGAGTTGTCAGTGACAGTTTTTTTTCTTTTGATTTCACACTGTTGCTGAAGATAGAATAGACCTTACCGTAGCTGTCATAAGCCTCTTCACTTGTTCCGTGACCGTAGTCATAATATTCAGGCACACTGTAACAGATTCAGATAGCCATGTCACTGTTATTGTAGGTAACCAACTCAAACCAAAAACAGAGCACAGAAAGTGAAATGTATTTTAACACTTTTACTTGATAGTATAATTCCGTTAGTTTCAGGGGTAGTGAGAATTTAAAAAATACGAAGGAAAATGTATCAGTGACAATAATAGATATTATACAGCACATCACATTTCTTAACTACTGAGCACAAAACAAAATTGGTCCTAAATACGTAAACCTAGGAGATGTGACAAACAATGACAGAAATTCTATTTGCAAAAACAAGGTCCGAAAAAAGACCATCCACATCATTATTCATGATTGTTAAACTGCCAAAAGAGGTATTAATCTCATTTATCTGTAATTCCAAACATTTATGCGGTAACAAACTCAGCATAGTTTGTTCTCCCCAAAGCTGACTGTATTGTATTGTGTGGAACCTGTAAACTACTCATCTTTACCAAAAAAACTGACAGGTTTTCAGCTTTGCTCCTGAAGAAGGAAGTATGTTTCTACTGCTTGTAAAGAGACACCTGATTCTCCACAGCCTTTGTATTTATGCAGTTATGGGACACCCATGGAAAGTTTATACAGTACCAAAAAAATGCATATTGAAACTAGCGAGGTTCACGGAGGGGAAAATCAGGCTTAGACTCTCAAAATCACTTTTTCAATGCTTTTTGTTACTTAACAAAAATTATGTATGGTCATATTAACATGCTATCAAAAGATTTCAGATCATAGTTACAGCCTGATAATCATCAATCCCCAGCTATTACCTGGAGCAGACACCCAGAAAATTTGACCTCAAAGACACAGTGAAATGGAAATGGAATTATTCACACTTTTGCTTGACTGCTATTATTATTTACAGCTTGCACTGTGTATTTGGTACCTGGTACCAAATTCAGGATCAGACTACTGCTGTTACCAGGTACCAGGCAGACATAACAAGAATCAGTTTCTGCCCAGAAAAACTTACAAACTCCGTGTATTCTACTATATTGTATTTCTTCCGTCTGCAGTGAACCAAACAAAAAATGTAACACCTTCCCTGTTGTTAATTTTTGTTGTTGTCACTTTTGCTTCTTTTCCCTTGGACACAGTGTGAGATAGATAGTCTCTTGAAAAATGAACAGAAGCAGGCAATCAGCTCAATGTTGCACTATTTATAACATTATTGCTCAGGCAATTTTCCATATTGGGTTATCATTTTAAAAATATTAGTTCACACTTGAAAGAGGAGCTTAGTTCACAGTGGAGTGTAAGTAAAAATATTTCACAAATGCAACAGAGATAAACAAGCAATCTGTAACAATTATTTTCTTAAACTAATTTGGACTTTGTTCACCAACTGTCTGTAATCAGATTTTTAATTTATTGAACTTAATAGCTATTCATAACTATTATTGGAATAATTTCTGAGAATAATTCATATGCTGTACCTCACTTGAGAGCACTGATTGCATGTATCTGATAACTGTCAATCAAGCTGGTTTAATTTGGGACACGCCATCCCCTGACTGGCCAGGCACAGCTCTCATAGACAGTTTTTAGCTACAAATATCTGTGGGTTTTTTTTTTGAACTGAAAATGCAACTATAATTGTTGTGCATTCAGCAATTTAGCCAGAAGTCATTCATGTGAGTGGATAATACACTGACATCAGTATCTCAGAGAGATGAAATTCATCTGCTAAAGCATCTGCAAAAAGTGGACATGTGAGTGAAATTGACATGAATGAAAACGAAGTTAATACTTTTAAATGTTTTTCCCAATGCCATCTGAGCTCTATAGGACATAGTCACTGTAGAGCATTATCTTCCAGGATAATGGGACACATCCAGTTACTTGAAAATTAATGATCTAAATACATACACCTCCCTATTGAAATGGTGCAAGAAACAAACAGGAAGAATACATCTTTTATTTGTTGAACGTACTAAGCATTCTGCACTATTTTGCAATGATTCTAGTAGCCAGTTAAATAAAATTACAGGATTATGTAAGGTGAACTAGTGCACTGGAAGCATCAGGGTTAAACCATGTATCTAGTCATATCTACAGAGCTCATGGTTTAGACCTAATAAATTAATTGAAAAGTTCACAACAGACAGATGACATACCATCCTGATCTGGCAGTATGAAAAATCTTGTGTAATACAATTTAAACAGCAGCATTTTGGCATACTGCCTGCTTTCCTGGGTAGAATCATAGAATCATTTTGGTTGGAAAGGACCTTTAAGGTCATCAAGTCCAACAGTTAACCTAGCACTGCCAAGTCCACCACTAATCCATGTCCCTAAGCATCACACCTACTCATCTTTTAAATACCTCCAGGGATGGTGACTCCACCACTTCCTTGGGCAGCCTGTTCCAATGAGAAGAGGAAGGTAGAGCAGGATATTGGACTAGTGAGTGGAGTTACAGGAGCAGAAACCCCAGAACTCTCATCTTCTGTCAGTGGATAAGATGCTAATATTTCTTCCTGATACATTTGACAAGACTAAGTGGCTGCATCCAAAGGTCAGCTTTAAAAGGAGTGCATTTGGGACCCAATCCAAAGGCCAATAAGTTATCAACAGCAGTCCTGCTTTCAGTGGTCACTGAGTAGGGCCTTGAGCTATTATCAATATAAAATCCAGCAAAATGCAAGACTTGCAAGAGCAGGTAAAAATTAATTGCAAAGTTGTTGTTGTTGTTGTACGTTTTTATTAGAGAAGAAACACACAATTGTACAGACAATAAGGATGTGACATAAAAATCCTGCATAGTGAATGTTTGGAACTGAAATACACCATAAACAGAACACAAAGTTAATACACAAACCATTAAAATAAGAAACAAACTGTACTGCAAGTGTAGAAAGGAAGTGATTTGTTATATACTGCATATTTGATGTCTGTGAGAACAATACTTAACACATTTCTGAAAATTCATAATTCATAGCACAATACTTGACTGTGATCTAAGTTCTCCAACTTTATTTCCCCTAACAATATAAATTTTTCATAGATCTGAGACAAAATGGTATTTCAAATTCCTTGCTACCCCATATTAGAAAGTGTTTTGAACAATACCTAAATGAAGCAAATTTATTTGTTAGTGTGAAACACCTGATTTAAACTCACATTTTGTAAGCCAGACTGCTTATTCATCAGTCTGCTCTATTTTAAAACTTTCTGAATATTCACTACAATATATTGCATGCATTTATTTGTAAACATTTTCCTTTGTTTTTTTTATTAAAGTGAACAATGAATGATGTTTATAAAAAAATGGGTGATACAATACGGCTTTACCCACATAAGGTCTTTTTTTTAATTATTGAACTACAGAGGGATGTAGTCCGTTCACATTATGACCAACTGTGGAAGGAAACAATCAGCAAATGAAATCAGCATAAATAAAAATAGTTTATATAATTTTAAAGTTCTTAGACTGTTCCTGGAAAATACGGTGATCATGAGCTCTAGAAACCTCAGATCTCTTGGCAGTGCTAATTGGAAACAAAACACCATTATCTGTCATTAGCATTCATTACTTTCAAGCAACATGAAGTGTAATTTACTTAAGTACATGCACCCACCTGAAAGCAGGATGCAATACATTTTATAAAGCAGATAAGATTAACTCATTAAGAACTTCTCAGCTTTTACTCCTAAGTTTTCAAAGCTTTGAAATATACTTTAACACCAGACTTCTGAAAGATAGAGGTCTTGGTGTGCCATGACTTAGGCTTTAGTAATCTTCTACGTGTACCACTTGTGGAAGAATTGATATACTCAGGACTATGAATCTTACAAGTAGTTTAATTATTTTTATATCTCAAATGGCTTGCAATCTGAGGACCTCTGATGTAATTTTTCTCTATCTAGATGAAAATTTTGCAACAAAGATTCTGTCCTTAATCCTATTCTGTGGCCAAGAAGATTAATAATACATTTACTGTTAAACTTCATAATCATAACCTATTTATGCTTCTTTTTAACATAACTGTTGCTTTCGGTTAGTGCTTTTGAACTTGTTACTTTTAAAGATTTGGGATCAATGTTTCCATAAACTTATGATGTTTTCTTTTCATGCAGATCAGTTCCAAAAAAAGAACACAAAAGGCGTTCCTTATTTGAGAGATCAGAGCCCCCGTGAGGTGCCTTCCAACCTGAATGATCTGGTGCTCCCACAATATGAGAAGGTCTCAAATACAGAGTCTGTAGCTAAACAGCAACCTTAAAAGCCAGTAGAGGCTTTTAACCTCTCATTAACTGGGACTTTTTCAAACTGACGATAGCTAAGCAAAACTGAATTCCAGTTTGACTGTGTCAACACCCATGGGAAACCACACAGCTTGTTATCCAGCAGGCTGTGGAGAATGGTGTTTAAGGTGGTTTAAACAGAGAACCGCAAACAAAAGATTTAAGATTGAAGCCACAAACCCCTGACTCAAAAAGCCACCTGAGGGAAGGGTGATGTTCACCACTCAGAGATCAATGGCTGTAGGTATAGGAAATAACGACATTAAGGAATAGACTGCATTATCCTTTGACCAATCTCTTCCTGCACTTGCAGTAAGCTGCTGGCAAGAGACCCCGGGTTAGCATCATTACCATCTGGTTCCCTGGCTGCTCTTACAGCTTCTGTAATATAAGGCAGCAGAACACTGCAAGAGCTGAAGAACTTGAGTACTTCTTGTTGCCTCACCTTTTTTTTTTTTAATTCTTCCTTTCTTTCTTTGTTCTTTGCTTTTACTTGCTGAAAGATGCATCTAACTTTTTATTCTCTAATTGTGGAGCACAAAATATGGTTACAGACATACAATGGACCCACTAAAGGCAAAGCTGAAAGGTACAAGAAAGGGTTCATCTCCTTTAAACACTGCTAACGTGAATCCGTGCAGGTGAAGTGTGTTCAGTAGTCTATCCTGAAAGATCCTAAGAAAGTGAAAGCCTTTGATTAAGACCTGCTCAGCTAGATTTAAAAGATTTTTTTTTTTTTTGCCACAAAGACATTATTATATCTTATTTTTCTTTCTTAATGGTTGCATTTTTTAACTGGGAGAGTAGATTCTAGAATATTATAGGAATTTTTTATTACGAAATGTTTGGGAAAGAGCTAGTCAATTTAGAAAAGAGGCTTTTGATCAACCTTGGAGTTATAACTCAGCCATTAAATAATAATGAGGCTCCTTTTGTGAAATAGTTGAATTGGTCCAAACTACAGATTCAGCTGACGCCAGTGAAGTTCCACAGTTCGGATTCATAATCAAACAGATGAAAAATTTCCATGCTAGCCTTTGAAGACATAAAAATAACTCTTGAGAGACTACCCTCTTTGTGTTATGGCACTCAACGATGTGAGAGTGAACCAATATTGTGTTTTAGGATTGGCACTCTTTGAAGAGGGATTCCTGGCCTTTGTCAGCTTGCAATCATCATCTATACTTTAGACAGATACAGTTAAATGAAACTTTAGCACTCCTTACAGATATATCCCAGTCTGGGTTAGCTTCAGATAACAGATTCTCGAGTGAAGCCAATACCCAGGATAATGCACAAGGATCCCTAGGGGTTGGATTCAGTATTTTTAGACAACTCTCATTCTTTCTTTTTCTCTTCCTCAAATGGATCCTTTGAGGTCTTGGTCTCCTATCTCCTGTTACCTCCCTCTGTCTCACTATCATTTCTGTTGAGTAATCCTCAGAGCTTACAATTTTCAACATTGATAACTGATACAATCAAATACTCTGCTCCTATGCTAACAGGATCCTGTCTAACGCTATTGCAGTCGTTTCATGTAAGACTGCATTTGTAATGCTTCTTCCTCCTACACAAGGGAGGGAGCCAGCAGGACTTAACACATAGTTGGCCATGAAAGAAAAGCTGTTTACACAAAGCAGTATGCTTCTGCTTGGAAGACAGGTGAGCAAGATTTGCATTCACATGAACTGCAATATATGTATTTTTTATAAAATAGTATTTCATAATATTTCATAGTGGAAATGTATGAATAAAGAAATAATCCTCCTAGGAATCTGAACCTTACTGGAACATGCCTACTTAACAGAGCATTACATATATAGGAAAGATGAGAAGTCTTTTGAATGAAGGAACTTCTTGTAGAATTCAGCCTTAAATAACAAATACAGCCCGTTACTGAATAGATCTTTAGAACTAATGGAATAATATGGTGAACATTTTAGTGGATAAAGTCTTCCTTTTTCTGAAAGCTCAAGTTTGATTGTATCCAATATATTTAGCAGAGAAGAATGTCTCCATTACAATACTCCCTGGAACTACTTCGTAGTTTACAACATGCCCGAAGTTAAACCAGGTCTCATCTGTCTCTGGCATTTTCCTATGTTTGATTCCATGCTAATGCAAATCTGAATTTAAAAAAAAATAATGAAGCCAGTAGAGCTATACGAGCATAGGATTGGACAGCCATCATAACTGCAAGATGACTTTGGGTTTTGAACTTTTTGCAAAATCTGAAATAGAAACCAATCTGCCATTTATTTGCTAGAACAAAAGACACATGGGGATTTCTATTCAAATATTCTCCATTCCACTGTACTTTTCTCATACACAGAGAACTATCACTGAGTATTTCAGAATATAATATGAAATGTCTGCAGACAAAGTATTTGCAAAGGGAAAGATGCAGAATTTTAGGAATCCTATCCAGTTTTAGAGGAAAAACTCTTATCTACTTCAGAGCAATGATATTTGATTCCATTTTGCTCATTGAATCAAATAAATGAGAAGTGGCGTTTGAAAACAGTTTCTGATGATGAATGCCATAAGTGGATTGCTGTGAAGATACATAAAATATCATATTCTAGGCTTCCTGGCTTGATTGATTTCAACAGGTTGGAAATAAAATACAGGGAAATCTTTATTTATGAACAGGTGGATATAAGCACAAAGCCAAAATGATATGACAAAGTATAAATACAATGCATACTGGTGAAAAAGTGAGAGAGTGCACAATAGAGAAAATAACAATGAATATCCCATTTTACGGAAAACAGTGTAATCACTCTACCTATTGCAGCTTGGGTTATAGTTGTGTCTACATAGTCATATTTTGATAGTGAGAGAGAAGTGAGTAAACCTCCAATCATATTACCAAAAGATTTAAGCATGTGATAATCTGCTAAGTAAATTAATGATTATTCACAGTTCTGTCTAGCCATCATTTTGAAACTAACGACAAAATTGTTCCATTTTACTATGGATAGTTCTCTCCACAACTAGTCTGCAGGAAAAAAAGCAAGTAGTCAAACACAGTGGGACTAGCTGATTAAATAAAGGTATCTGATCATTACTTTAAGCATTTATCAAATTCATTCTGCAGTCAAGGAAGATCATTGACCTCTCTCCATGTTTTCCTTCTGAGTGCAATCAGAACATATGAATCTGACAAATGTTGTTTACTAAAGTTCCTCAGCAAGACATTAGGGAAGAGAATATGTGAATATGATTTTGAATTTCTGAATGGCAACTCTCTGTCTTAAGACTGTCCAGAAATATTTGCCCCCTATTTTTTTTGGTATTCAATTAAACAGCCAAAGATCTTATTTTTATACTGAGCATATCTGCCATCTTTTGCTTGGAAATGCCTCCACAGCATTATAGCTGGGGATTCAGTTGGTGGGAGGGTAGTATATTTGGACACCACAGACAGGGAACACTGAACTACACTACACCTACTAGTGGTAGGTGCAAACACACTGGAGACACTCAAAAGAGACAGGAACTTATTAGAAGTCTGCTAGGTTTCTCCTCCCACACAAAAGTCTACCAGCAGGTAAGGAACTCATAAGTGTCATTTGAATATCTTGTGGGAAATGTGTAGGCTTCCCCATTATCTGGACATATAAGCAAGCTTTATAGTGCTGAAGACTGAATCCAGAAACAGGGATCAGAAGTTATCTGCTGTACAACAGCCATTTGTTACTGGCAATGGTTTTCTCAAGTAACTGTTCTAATTAGAGTTTCAGAAGTTTTCAAATGAAGTTTTCCTTCAAAGGATCTATCAAAAAAGGTTCTGCTTTTATTAAGGCTTTAATATCTGTTTAGCCAAAGCACAAAATGGAATATAAGAGTCATTTCTGTCATGCAGGTAGAAGCTTTCAGGAGTTTTCACTCAAAGATCTTTGAAGAATGCATAAGCATTTCAGTTGTACAACTGTAGCACAGTAACATGCTGATCAGCTACTTGGATTTCTAGACTTTACAGTGATGCTAATGAATTAATGCTGTTACATCATTTACAAGGACAAAGGTGTCCTATAAACTGGGTGGCTCCAAGACAGCTATCACATCAGTAAAAGCTATGAGCAATTTGAATGCTGCTGCTGTCTGTCCCTCGGATGCACAGCAGAAAGTTTTCAGCAGTTCACTCTTGCATAATCTTGTCAGACTTATTAACTCTTCTCATGTTTACAGATGCCAGTGAGATGACTGTTTATGTTTTGTGTTGTAATTTGCACTATTGTTGTATGTACCCTGGCACTGTCATAAGAAGTCTACGTCAATACTTGAAACTAAAAGGAGCATCTAAGATAGTTTATGCTTCACATGAGTTGGCCATGATATTAATTTCCTTTGTAGTGGCAAATAAAATTAATATAACTCTTAATTCTCTTGATATTTCTGTATTTAACATTTTTTCCCTTAACGAATTTTGCCCCTTTTCAGCATAAGTAAGGAGACACAATACAATAAAGTTCATCCAGTGCTGCATTGTACTGTATTATGAGATGTATTATAGTCTTCAGTTTGTCTACATTTGTGTATATACATTAAAATGCTATCTGCAAAAAATTAAGATCTGATAAAGATATCAATACGATATTATTATGAGATCATCCTAAAGGAATGGACGAGAATTGTTTACTGCAATTTAACACAACATGCAGAATATATGAAAGTCAGTATCCTACTCTACTAAAAATAAATTCAATACATTTACTTTTTTAGTGCTTGAAACATCAGATCTACTTTAATTGTTCCTAAAAGGATTTCTAACAGTCATAAAAGCCCCACAAATCAAGCCGGAGTTTGAAAATTGGGTTACTTTCTTTATATTTGTAACAAAACAGCTTCCTTAGTCCAATCAGATTATCCTGTATTGTTATCTTGAAATAAACCTAGTCATGCGTGAAGAAAAGGGGGAAAAGGTAACAGAAAACAGAGATAGAAGAGACCTTAAGATGTCACCTAGATCATCTCATCTACCTCTAAGCACACAAAGTTAACTACATGATTCTTTACTGAAATGTGTGGAGATTACCAAGCAACCTAGTCCTGTTTTACTATTCTCCCCTCTCCCCGCCACCCCCCACCCCAGGTAATGTTTATACTAAATTTCTGTTACCGAGACATAGGGCCATCATTTTTTGCTGAATCCAAAAGGAGCTTGGAGAGAAGAACAGTCCATTGGGCAGGGTCCATCAAAGAGCATGTATGCCCAGCAGAACTATGTACTGCTGTCTTTTCAAGTGTACTAGTCTGAAAGTGATATTTTAGTTGCAGCACTGTGTTTGTGAAGAACTCATCTTTGGAACTAGATGTACATACAAAGTCTTGATAACTGGTGGTCAAGCAAGGGTAACCAGGATGAACTGGAGCTCAGGTAAATATACACTGCTAAAGTAAATAATTCCTGGAGATCCAACTGGATAAAACATTCTTTGCTTTACTTCCTAAATCATTTTGCAGCACGTCTCTGCACTGAAGTGATTGTACCGTAACCACATAAGTGACATGGGCTGAACTGTGTCCCATGTTATATTCCTGCATATCAGATCAGAAATAAGTAAGTGATTCCTAAATCCCCTGTACTAGCAGCCCATGGTGTAGAAAAAGGAGCTGTAAATAGAAGCTGTACAGTAGATAGCATGAACTTAACAATAGAAGCAAGAATAACCAGGAAAACTAAGTTTCTTTTCAAAGTCAATAACTTGTTGTATATTCAGTCTCAACGGTTGAATGTGCTCTTGAAATTGTCAGTGAGTCTGAATCATTATGAGAACGTGAATCAGAATTGCAGAGCCTAGCACAGGTTGTCGTGAGAGGTATTGCTATGAATATACAGTTACTGGGACACTACTACTATGATATGGTCATAGCAACTATGTCATGGCAGGCAAATGAACACAGGCAGCATACATGCCCTGAAACTTGTTGTTCTCATTATATTTTTGCTACTAGCATTGAGAAACAGGAGCCCAATGGGACTTTGCACATGACACCACAGCTATAGGTATGAACCACAGATAATTATATCTTTTGAATTAAATATAATTTCGTTAGTTGAAAGCTACGCCAGTCAACTTGAAATTCTCTGACACTGCACCTTTCTTTTCTCTCTTCTTCACTCCTCTGAGATAATTTCATTTTGGCAGTTATCTAACACAATGTGTGAAAGTCTTCAGATCATGTAAAAACTTAGAATTTATTTCAGACTTATTAATGCCGTCTTTCTTTATGTTAAGATTTAGATTGTCTATTACCATTAACTACTTAGAGAGGAAGTTCAGAGATGACATGACCTAAAAGATGCATTTCTACATCAGAAACAGAAGTTCGCTTGTTAGCTTAGCAGATGCAGGATGGGTTTGCAGCGTGTGTTTGACACACTAAAAACAAGTAATTGTCCCAAAATGATCTGCTTACCAGCATGGTGTGTGTGTCTAGAGGACTGTTGCCTTTAGCATTACATAAAGTATTTGAAAGATTAACAGTAAATATTTTGCCAAGAATTGCTTCAAGACCCTAAAATTGGGTTACTACCATTAGTGGGGTTGGGTCCAGGCAGGCGAGAGAAATGCCCTTTACCTATGTCATCTTGCAGTCACAGCATAGATGAAGATATGTCCTGAGGAGACCTGTGTCATTGTGGGATGGCACTTGTAACAGTAATGTTTTGCACTATTTTCATTTATCTTTTATCACTGAATGATTTATTCTTCTTGTCAGTATGGTACAGGTTTTCTGATATTTGCAAGTCTATTTACAGCCTAGGACACGAGTCACAGACTCTTCTTTCTTTAGTAAGCACCCACTCAGCAACTCATTTTTCAGCCAAACTATGTTTTTAACAAAAGCCAGACAGAACAAAGGACAGAAAAACAAGCCAACCAAAAAGCCCTGGAAGCCATTGACAATATACCAACTACCTGTTCACAAAAACCAGAACTGATTGATGTGTGAGAGTTCATGCCAGGCACTGTGGAACAGGGAAATTATATCAAACCCAAATTTTAAGCTTCAATGGACAATCATTGACTTCCTTTGCTTTTCCCTGTCAGGCACCATTGTTTAGACTGCATATGGTTGGACAGGTTATGCACAAGTGGATTAAATAGAACATATCCTTCCTGGTTTGTCCTGTGACCGGCCAGTCAGTCCCAGATTTCCTTAGTACCTCTTTCAGCTGTGAGACATGGTACCTCTGAAATGAAACTGCTGGTGCTGGCAGAGACACAAAGGTTGGTGGACATGACTACAGATGTGGTAGCAGACCTGAAGATGGCTCTTCTGGCCATCAGGGTTCTCAGCCGATTCATTGGCAACTGACCCACTTCTGCAAAATTATTCTGTTGGTCTTGGCTGAGGAGTGTGGCCACACTGCCTGCGGTACAGTCTGATTCCCTACCAACCTCTGAGTAAACAAAGAGGCAGATCTTGTAGATCCTCTCACAAAACTTTTCATCCTTTTCTCCTGGTGATCTAGTGTTCTCAGCCCATGAATCCTGGACAGTGGTGGTGGTTCAATAGACTTAAAAGTTCCTGCTAAGAAAATCAAAAAGTGTATTTGTCCTGGTTTGGCCTAAACCAGACCGATTTTCCTTTCAGTGATTTTTACTTTCAGCTAAGTCTCTTCTAAGTAACTGCACTTTCTGAAACTAACTGCATGTTTTGCAGACAGTCTCTGCTTCCAGAACTGATAACGCTCAAAGTTTGTAGTTATCACTGAGGCACCGGTAGGGATGTTATGCAGAAAGGCTCTTGCTGTACTTATTCTTAGAGAAACCAAGGTCACTGCTAAATTCCTCACTGCTTATGAGTGAAGAGCCGAAGGGGGGTCGCACCTGCAGGGAGGAGCAGACAGGGCAGGTGACCCAAAATTGACCAACGAAGGTATTCCATCCCATACACGTCATTCTCAGTATAAAGGGGGGGGATCACGAGGTTCTTGCCCTCTTTTTCTGCTATGGCCGGTGTCTGAAGAGGACTCTGTCCGTTTTCCTGCTGCCCCCGATCCCGATCCGTGCATCCCTGAATCCAGCTCTCGACCATCGCTGGGCCCAGCCGGGGCCTTCCCGGAGCCTGCCCTGCAGTGCCGGTGGTGACGTGGCTGACATTGGGGGAGCTTGATCTTGGTTTTGTATATATTTGTATATATTTATATATATATTTGATTATTCCAATGTTATTATTATACTCTTTTTCATTATTATAGTTTATTAAAACTGTTTTAACTTTCCAACCCGGAAGTCTCTCTCCCTTTCCCTTTCCCTTCGGGTGGGGGGGGAGGGTTAACAGAGAGCATCTGTCACAGGTTTAATAGCTGGCCCAGCTTTAAACCGTGACAGTATTGTATTTTGAAAACTAATAGGATTCTCCGACATCTTCTGTGTTACAGCTGAGTTGGAAATTAATACTTCTGCCATTTTGGAATTTTGTTTTATGGGCTTGCTTGTTGACCTGTAAAAATTGTATTTATTTCTTTAAATCAATATCTGAGTGGGAACGGAAAGGAAGAATCCTTGCCACCACATGTTCCAACATGGTTTGAAGGTAAGAAGCCATTGAAAATATCAGCGTGTTTGAACTGCTAATAATCACCAAAAAGTGGACAAGCAGCATACCTTTACAGGCCTGCACAGGAATGACATCTACCTTAGCAATGGAAATTGGGCAGCATGTGATAGAATGGCTCACAGGTGAGGGTTGAGTCCAGTTAAACACCTGTGCAGTGACAGCAATTTTGTTTAATGCCAGAATTCTGTTAGACAAGCAGAATATACTTCCTACAAGTTTTTAAGTACCAAGTGCAAAGGGGGTGGAAAACTTAGACGGATATTAACCGGTTGCTGAGATGAGACACTGCTGTTTGAGAACATCAGGCTAATTCTTTCCCTTACCTCCCTTCTGTGCCTCACCATTGACATATGTCTCCCCAAACATAATAAGGTACATGTGGCACTTACCATAGCGATGGTCTTGCTGTTCTTTCTTCAAGTTGATTATTGTGTCCATTTCATAGTACTCTTGAGGTGCCTGTTAGCTCATTCAGCCGTGTAGACTTATTTTGGGTTTCATTCCAGTCTGATCCTGAGACTCTGTCATGGTCTCTTCCACAAGTGACCCCATCCCCCTATTTTCAGTCTAAAAATCAGAGCTCAGACAGAGCTCTTGTCTGGAAGGGTGGCAGTGGTAGAGTTCATTAGAGAAGGACCTATACAAAATATATTGCTGGACCTGTAACGCTGTCCCTGACCTTTAGTATGAATCTTCAGATAATTGTGCACAGAAGGACAGTGTTTATTTCCACTTGCATCTGGATGTTCCTGGGACTGGGTATTTTTGGCGCTCCTTCTACAAAATCATAATCCTGTGCTGTAGCATAGAGGTGTATGTTGACCACGTGCTCATTTTCTCTGCTGTTGGCAGAGCCTAATTTATAAAAAAGTCTAAATCAGACCTCTTGGGCAACCAGGACTAAGGGCCCCCAGAAGGAATATATGTGGTCAGAAAGCCTCTGGTGAGTAAATGGGAAGTAGATATAAGGTCTGGAAGACAAAGGTATAGGTAACAGGGGTGGTGGTGGCAGGCTACCCAAGCACTATCTTCACTCTGCATTGAGTGAGTAGGGGAACAAGGCATGACTTAGCGTGTGCTGTGCTCTAAAGCAAGCTGAACTCAGCTTGCATTCAGTCTGTCCATCCCATCCCATCCGTCCCCATCCCTGTCCCATCCTTCCCCCCCAACACATTCTTCAATGTGAAGCAATGATGAGAGTAATGCTTCGTCAACATGCGTGGTGAGACAGTCAGATGAGAGTTTTTATCTTCTCTAAGAATTTCCATATCAATTCCTTAATGAGCCATAAAAAGCAAGTGGAAATTCTGCCCTTAACATAAACAGAAATCTCGGAGCTCTGCATTAAGCCACTGACTACAATTTTTTCTTGTCTCATGCGTTAGTATTTCAGTCAATCCCTGCAGAGGGCAGTAATGATTTTTTTCTCTCTGAGCACAGACATTATCTACAAGTTTTTGTTAATATTTTTTTCCTGTAAATCACACACTGGATGAGAGGAATAAGTACTCTGAAGCAGTTCTACTTATCTTCTTTGTTAGGTGTGTAGGTGATATGTCTTGCTCGTATGACTGGAGTATACCAATAACCAAGATTTGAGGTTGGGAGAAAACTTTTTCGCGTATACACCTAACCAAACATTTTGGTCATGCTGTTTCACTGTATTATATTATTTTGGCTCAGCAGGGAGGCATTTGTGTGAAGTTAAATAGACAATAAGGTACAGAAATCCAAACTGCTTATCTAATGGTCCATTCGTTCTTTAAATCTTTGAAATGAGTACTGTGCTATTCTGAAAGTGCTCTCTTTGAAATCAACAGACTATTTGTGGCATTCAGTGCCACTCAACATAGATAAGTATGACTGCGTGTCCTGCCATGTATTACAAAAGAAAATGTTTTAGTTGCATATTTTAAATAGATTAGGCATCCTGGAGGTAGCTCACGTTAGTAGAAAACATATCTGATGACTAAACTTAATAGCTGTTTAATTGCCAAAATTATGTGACTCTGTATAAGTTTTCTTTCTTGAGTCAAATTATCACTGCCAATTCTAGCTTGATTATAATACACTCCTCATAAACTTGATATATTTGTCATTTAGTTGCCTGGGACATCAATTTGCAAAGAAATTACAGGTTAATTCAGATGATATAAAGCAGTGTCACAGCAGAGAGATTTCCAACTAATTATTATTTTTACATCAGAGACAATATCTCCTGTGACAACTCAGTATTGCAGCAAAAGATGGGCTGAATTCTTTTCAAAAAAGTTGGAGTACATTTGAAAATAAGAATACCTACCTACACAATGACATGATGGGTGCAGCTAGTAATGTATAATGACTTAAAAGTGTTGTTAAAGTATACTTGATGGAGTTCACATTTAGGTGTAACAAATCCTTTTAAATATACTTCACTGGTTATAAAAATACTTACAAAGTTTTTTTTTATCAGCTCAAGTGCCACTCGCTACATCAGTTCTGGAGCTGAACGTAATTCTGACAGGCATTTTCATCAGCAAAGCATTCAACAAAAAAGATGGTTAAACAAAAAGCAAGTTTAAGGTCGTCTGGTCTTTGGAGTGCAGAACTCTGCACGTATACATTGCTTTCTTGCCTAGCAAGAATCACTAACTCAGTTAAAATCTGTGTCTTTTCTTGTTAAAAATTCATTTGCTTTTCCACAATCTTACATGTCCTCTTAGCAACCCACAAGAGCATTTTCTGAATAATTGGCTGAAGCACTCTTTTATCCCTCATCTTAACTATGCAAAAGATGTCATTCCATATTTAATAAACATGGACCAACTGTCGAATTAATATATGAGTGCATGTGGTGTATGTGTAGATAAAAAGTGATCATTTTTGTTGCCTCATTTTAGTGACACAAATCATAAAAGATGTGAATGTAATTTTCCCCATTATCGCACACAGTAAGGACATAAAATAAAATTTTCAAACTTGGTTGCTTTTATCAATTCTGAGAGTTGCTGAGAAAGTAACTGGCTGAAAGCAAATAGTTTCAGTCTTACTTCAGGCATGCAATTCCCTTCCACAGTTTACCTTTATGGTGGATGCCAACCAGTGGCAGGTATTTACCATCATGATTTTTTTTTTTTAAATTTGCTTCTGGTTTTGCCCAAAACACTGTAAAAGCCATAAATATGAAGTGCTCTTGACAACTATGCACTAGTAAAGGAAAAAAAATTGCACAAATTCAGAATGACATCAAATAGGAAAATGATATAATCACTTGCTTTTTTAAAAAAAAAACACTTAATGTGCAACAATTTAAAAAGTATAGCTGTTTGCATTTTTCCTTCATCTGAATAATTCTGTATATAAACTCTGACTGCCATTATTACTTTTTGACAACTTTTTAAAGTACTGTGAGATTCTGTAGAATTTAATGTGGAAAATAAAACAGGAAATTTACATGAAAAATTAATAAAATGCTTACCTTTGTGTTTGGGTGGCGTAACTGTTATCATATGCCTCATAGCTTGGATCATCATATTCACCCCCATATCCATCATCATATCCCTAAGGGAAAAATGGAACAACAAAGCTTAGAAAAGCGATAAATCAAAGAATGTTATCAAGCTGTAAAAGTAACCTGCATCAACAGGCAATGTGTGCTATGTTTGCCCCATCTTATGTAAAACACTCAGCCTACTGACGGGAATTGTGAATTGTGAAGAACAACCTGTATGTTGCAAGGGTAAAGAAATCAGTTAATCATTTAACAAGTCAGTTTATTCATTGATAAACTGTGGTGTATTGTCCAAACCACAGTGCTTCAGCGGGATCTATGTAGGATACTGATGAATGATAATGAAAACAATAATTTCCTAGCAATTTGTTATATAAATGGTTCCATAAATACCTATAGGTGAAATGAACAAATGGCAGGAAAAATATATTGACTGTACAACATCGTTAAGAATGTTATTGTGATAAGATCATAACAATCAGTAGATTTAAAAAAACCCCAAAAAACAATATATGAGAAAAAATATTTGTGCACATTTGTGAAGGAAATAATGGGTTATTATTTTTATAAATAACTTAACACTAAGCACCTTTTCCTTCATTGAGCATCCCACTCTTTTCAAAGACATGCTTTTCTGTGACAAGTTAATTGTCCTGGTTTCACTGGGATTTTGTTTCAGTTTGTGGCCAGCTATGGTGATCAAGGCCATTAGCAGTTAAATCCAGGGCAGCTGACTTGGGCTGGCCCACAGGTGTATTCTATATTGTGAACATCAAGTTCACTAAAAAAGGCAAAGCTTGGTGGGGATGATACCAGATAGTTTAGTAAAAGTAATCGTCAAAGTAGGCCCTAAAAGGCCTACTCTGTGTAACCTTTAGACAGAACCAACTTTTCTTTCAGCAATTTTCCTTTCAGTTATAATAACGGTACATTCTGAAGCTAACAGCATGTTTTGAAGACAGGGTCAGCTTCTGGGACTGATAACACTTAGAGTTATAGTCGCCACTGATTCTTGCTTGTGCTTAGTCTTAGAGAATCCAAGGTCTCTGTTAAATTCCTCACTAATTACAAAGAAGGGCCAGAGATAAGCAAGACTCTGAATAACATTTTTGTAGTGTCTTAACTGACTTGATTCACCGCTCTGGTGCCAGGAGTAGAGATAAATCCTGTAAGAACCAGAACAATATCTTCTCCTTGGAGCCACCTGCATGTGTCAACAGAAAGGCCTCGGCCACGCTTGCACAGAAGCGGGGTTATAGAGCGGACAGCATAACTATGGGGGGTTACGACCACTAGAGACCCCCAGAGACCACCCAAGACCCCTTCCCCAATTTAGTAGGCATGTGCAAAGACAATTACATACCATATTAGCATATGCATAAGGTTTCTTGGAATAGGTGGGCTTTACTCAGAATTGTATGAATATTCATTTTTCTATTATGTATATAACGAGTGTGCTTTTGTCCCTAGGTGTGCGTGCTAGGAGGAGAGATCCCCCATGCACCCAATGCTGCAATAAACCAATGTCGGCTTTCTAAACTATCATTCGGTTTAGAGAGTTTTCTTGGTTACTATTTTGCAGTAACAGGGAGAGATGGGGCTCTTTTAGCTCTCCTCTCTTTTAACACCCCTTTTTCTCATTCCCAACGATTGCTGTTGCTGAAGCAACTTGCTACAACTTTGTAGCTAAGTGTAATTTTGTATGTTTTGTACTATCATTTATATTGGTTTCTTTATTTTATTAAATCTGTTTCATTTTAATCCATGAGTCTCCCTCCTTTTCCCAATTCCATTTCTTGGTTGGGGAAGGGACACTGGGTGAGAGAAAAACTGTTATTGTTCAGCCCTGGGTGTGGGCTAAATGTAGACAGATAATAAATGTTTTAACACAGGTTCCTCCCACCGGACTTAAGAGACCTAACTGAAGGACTCAGACAAATGCTCAGTCTGCCTAAGCTAGAGAGGCACAAGTAACTTCAGAAGGTAGTTCTGTTCATCTAAGGTCTGAATCTTCTACTGAGGGAGCCATGGGCAATTATGATCCATTGTAGCTGCCTCTGAACCAAAGGGTGCTCAGGAATCAGACAACAAATAAAGAGATAACCCAGGGGATGACTTCTGATATTTTTTTTTCATATATAGGACAACAGAGTAGACAAGAAATGCTGTATGGAAACACATTTTTTTTTCCTCTATGAATTTTGGGAGCTAATATTTTTAGTTAAACAGGAAATAATAATTTTGTATTCACAAGAAAATTTTCCTGTTATGGGGAGTGCTAAAGGAAATAGAGGGCTTAAAAATCTTTGACTAAATATTAGTTACAGCAGAAGGCAATATTTTTGTTTTCCACAAGCTGTCCAAAGTTTAGTTAGGTTGGGGTAGAAGGGAGAGCAGGGGGCAGCTCCAAAATAACAGGAGTCCAATAAACAATCACTCTGGTACACTATCATAACATCACAAAGTACAAGGTTAGTTTGATACTTCATTATTTATGCTAATTAAACACCATAATGGTATTGAACTGGACTTCACTGGTACTCCTGATTTAAAGAAAACATTCAAAGGAGCAAGCATTCAGTTATGTCTCCTTAGGTCAAGCATATTAAATTTGCCTGTCCTTCTGGTCTCCCACCCAGCAGTGAGGGTGACTGTGGATTCCAGGTGGGAGATTGCACCCCTGGGGTGCTGTGTCGCCTGAAGGAAGGACAAGGTACAGACTTCAGATGGTGCTGCCACTTTCTCAGGCACCCACGTCAGCCTTCAGTAGGGGAAAACTTTTCTGGACAGGAGAGAGAGTCCCATTTTGAGACCAGGGAATGGCCTCTCCCAGAATCTGAAGTCCACACAAACCTCAACATCTTCCATTTCAGGTGGAATTGCACCAGTTTGTCTTGCCTTAATTAGTATAACCTCACATCAAAAAGTACAGTTAAACACATACCCCTGCAGATGACTATATTTAACATTATATGGCTAAATACACAATCTTGCTTCTGGGGACAGGATGAGAGAAACAATGAACCATATCAGACAGATGTTAGTCACGTCGATTAGTATGCTGCTGGGTGGGATCCAGCTACTGTGAAGATGAGGGTGATGAAAGTTCCTATCTAAAGTCGAATAGCTAGAGGAAAGACATTTCAGCATGCTTACCCACCGTATGAGAGAACAGGAAAGGCAACAATTACAAATTAGCTCTCTGAGTTTCTCCACGCCTGAGGTGGATCAACGTTCAGCACCACCCGGGCAGAGAACACTTGTTAATATTTGACACTTCTGTGGGTTCATGTAACAGATTTTAACAGCCTCCCTAAAGGCTCAGAGCAGGTCAATACAGTGCAAATGATTCAAGTGGAATGGCTGGAAAACAGAGACAGTGTAAAAAAGCACAATGCATCTTTAATAAAGAAAAAGTATTTTCTGGATAATGTTCTCCTATTTGTGTCAATCTGTATGAAAATTATCTTCTAATACTACAGGTGAACTATTTATGTAAGGAGGTACATAATAGCATTTATTCAAAGTTTAATACGGTGTATTGCACCCAGACACCCTTGTGCCAAAGAAACCTTTAGGCATCTAGAATTAAGATCCCAAATAGCTCCTTTCACATCCTTGAAGTGCCTGAAATTCACTGAGCATTTTTCTTCTCTTTAACCTTCAGGTCCCCAGAACCTACAACTTTAATGTTTGAAAGTATTTCTTGCATGCACATTTTGAGAGATGAGACACCCAGTTCCCATGTAGACCCTGTTAAGATCCAGAAGCTATGGGTTTGAGGACATTCTAATTCACAAATCCTGCGCTCCGTGCGTGATGAGGATGGTGTTCCCAAGAGCAGTTCTGTATAAATCCAGAGACCAGAATGCAGGAAGCTCTCTCTAAATGCAGTGCAATCTTTTACTCAGCAATAGAGTCAGACTCCTTCATGCACTCTCTAGGTCTATTAGTCCTTGTATTAAAAACAAACAAACAATCAGAAAACCAAACTCTATTAAACTGATAAACGTTCTGTAGGTGTATGCTGATAGGAACAGAGCTGTCCTCTTAGAGAATTTAAGTAAGTTACTAGTGCTGTATTCTCACTCACTGAAGGAAAAAAGATTGATTCCCATGCTGTCAGTGTTTTGAATATGACATTTTTTCTTCTACAATTTCTACTATTTCATTTATTTCACCAGAGATCTTCACATATATGTGTATAACACTTAGACCTTCCATCCTGTAGGTAAGTTCTTACACCTTTTAATTGAGGTCTGTGCTTTTCAAGCAGAAATATCTCAGATAAAGTGACTTTGTGCCTGACCTGATCAATGTCCGCCACTGGAGAATCCACCTCCATGCTCGTCAGAGTATTAGAAAACTTGTATGAAAATTTGACAGGGTCAAGCCACCTGGCTTCAGTGAAGGGGAAGAAAGTGCTTCCCTAAATATTCAGAGTCCTTTGAAGAGGTTAATGAGGGCACAGATAAGCAGGACCCAAGGAAAACAGGCTCCTTTGAACTCCAAAAAGTTACTGATGAGGTTTGATTCTCAAGGCTATCCAAGGGACCAGGGTTAGTTGCTTGGGAAGACTCTTTGTCTGTGTGAGGAGTCTTTCTCCCCATGGTAGCTGCCACCACCATTCAGAAGCAAAAGCTTACTGGAAAAATATGAAACAGGGATCTATTAGAAATATTCAGAGTAAAACTGATAGCCATTTCTAGGCAAGGTTTTTATGCCAGGGTATCTTTATCTCAGGTATTTCTTAATAATACATCTTTCCAAACAGAAGAAAAAGACCCCTTCACTTTGTGTCAGGGAAAAGGAAAGTGAGTCTTTCAATGACTAGGATCTGCTCTGGCCTTACAATGATAAATCCTGAACCAGAGATAAAGGAACAGAAACACACATTTGGAGCTGCAGTGGGGCTAACAATGTTTATAAAAAATTATAGATGATTTTGAGGAGTTTTGGTATAGTTTAGAATTAAAAAATAATAATAATTAAAAAAAAAGAAAAATTAAGGAAAATTTAAAAATACAGCTCAATTCAAGAAAAGACTAATTTGAAAATGAGCATATTTATAGTATTTACCAGTCTTTCCCCACAAAGTGAAGACAGGAAAAACTCTTAGAAGAATCTCAGACTAGCACATGAAATTAGCATTGGGAGCAATGCTACTCACTTCAGAAGCAAATATGCACTACTCCAACACTGATAAAGAAAATTATAGTCAAGGGAAAAAGGGGAGTAGAAGAAAAAAGGGACATAATTGGAAAAAAGGCTTACATTCTACTACCCGAGAAAAAGTTAAGTATCAATTTGATTCAACACCCAAGATATCATGGAGAAAGATTTATTTTATTTATTTAGATTTACTCAAATCCTCTCGAAGTTTCAGATGCTGAAATAAATATTAGAAATACAAACAAAATAAGTATCATCAGTAACAAGTGTATCATAATCTAATGCAATCTGATCTCTTTAAACATGAATTTCCTACTTAATGTTAAAACCCTATTTCAAACAATAACTGTCCACACTCAAATGCAACAAGTTTAAATTACCTCTTCTCTGAATAGCCTTAGAAAATAGGATTTTCACAGCATGCTCTGAAAAAGGGTAGGTTTCAGCTCTGGGAAACCAAGAAGGAAAATAATTCTAATACTTCTAATGAAAACTGTCCTACTCACAATTTTTTGTGTATGTCCTGGTAATACATGACAAAATACATTGTAAGGAAGACAGAACTAATTAGTTTTTCATAGAAAATAACCCAACTCTTTCTAAAGTAGTAAACTGCAAAATATCTAGAGTTTTTTTTCTAACAAAAGCAAAACACAAACAAGAAGAAGTCAAAGTGAGTTATGCCAGTCTATACTTTACTTGGCAAATATGTGAACAAGAAAAAGGTCTTCAGCCAGAGAACCAGGGCAGCCCTTCTCATTAGCCGCACCCAGCTGTACACAAAAATTATTATTGTACCTCAGAGAAAGTGAGGGTATAAAAATCAACCTCTAATTGTAACTCTAAATAAAACCAGTTGTTTCCCAGTAAAGGGACATTTGCACAGTTTTCACTATTTTCTTCTTGCTTCCATAAATCTACAAACACCGTCGCACTCTATTTTCTGTTGTGACTTGGCCACATCCATATTATCTCACTCATCCACATCACCTTACCTTAGAAAACTAAAAGCCAGTCGTCTACCACTAAGCTAGTGGTAAACCCCCATATGAATATGAAAGGGGTAGAAATAAAACATTTTTAGAGGGTAATTAGTCCCATACAGTTTTGATGCCTATTTGAGGACAAGTTGAATTGCTCTCTAAATGAGAATGTTCTTTCCAATGACTATAAAGGGAGCCCGGGACAGATGTGTTAAGATTTAGATAACTAACCTTTAGTTATATAAGTTAGTTCATCTTTTGAAGGAATTTATTGCTCAGTGAAAGCTGAGCTTGTAAAAATCAGTGCTGCTAAGCTTAATTTTGAAGTGACCAGAGACTCAGGATGTAATCCAGAACGCTGTGAATGATGCATGGGGATGGGTGGGCATGTCAGAATAGCATCTCAAACAGACGGCAGTCTATTCAGAGAAGATCCTGGGTTAGACAATCTGGCATGCAACTGACTACACACCTACATCTCAGGAAATGCTAACAACTATGGGAAATCTTAAATCCCACTCCTTTTACTGTATGTGAAACACTGGCGAGAAAATAAATACATCTGGGAAGTCTTCTCCTTCCAGATGTATGACTCATGTCCTTGACTAGTCATACTGCCTGTTTGGCTTAATGAATCTTCAGATTTTGCCTGCAAAGAGCATTTAAGGTGGTTAAATCATGTCACAGAGAAATGGCAATTTTAACTAAAGTTAAAAGCAGATCATAGATCTTATACTTGCCCCTGTACTACTGTCACCTCCTTCTCTACTTGTTCCTTCAAAAAAAAAGCAGCAGATAGTGCCATCATTGTGTGTATTCACAACGATTTGTGAGTGCTGAGCTGGTTGAGCCTCTCTAGAGTGCTGTAAGGGGGAGGACTTGCCTTCCACCACAGTCACACTCATGAGTTTGGTGCTCAGTCCTCAAATCATTCTAACGTGGGGGAAGCTCTGAGTAGATGTAGAGGAACACATCTCAATACATTAATTTTATGTAATTTAGACAAATGGCAATTTCTCTCTATCAACTACAAAAAGAGGTAAAAAACTGTAATTACTTCAGATTTGGATCATTCAGTGTTGAAAACCTACAGTTAAAGCAGATGAATCTCACTGAAGTACTTGGGAAGTTAGTCTGTTGCTGAGCAAGGATTCCCATAATCGTAATTTATGCTTAGAAACTGAAATTCTAACTAAATTATTTCTAAGCAGGTATGACTGTTATCGTAGCCGGCCTTGAATTCTTCATCTATACCTCCAAGGTCAGAAAAAAGAGAAACTAGGTATCACTAGTTTGTTGAAGATGATCTATATCTCCTGCACTGGTGAGATCTCACCAAGCGTTTTGGAGATGAACTCAAAGACAACTAAATAGAGTGGCACTATATCCATCAAGATGACAAATAGTACTAATAATAACACAAATAATGCTGAAATTAAAATGGGAATACTAATCAATTGAAAAATCAGAGCTCTATGTTATGAACTTCATAAATGCAATATATGAACTAGAGTCTACAGGGCTAAGACAACCCAAAGTAGATGTGCTTGCCAGAGGCAATGAAGAAATCTCAACACATTCGACCTCTTAATGAAATCAGTCTTATTCTTTTCATACCAGCAATGGGAAACACCTTTATAAATGGATGGTAAAACGTATTGAGGTGAATGTTTTTCACATAGTCAGGGAAATATAATTGAAATTTCAGTATAATCACAGTCACGGATATTTTACAAATTCAAAGTGGAGAACATAAATGAGCTATTCATGTCCTCATATTTCAATGGTTTAAATAGACCTCATGTTGAACAATTAAGATAATAAGAATGAGTCAAACTAAACAAGCTTATTACCCAGAAGTCCTAAAAATGATTGTTTGCAAGATAAAAATAGGGCAGGGGCCACAGAAGCAAATAGTTGTGAGGTGCAAAAGCAGTCACAGTAAAACAGAATCCCAGATACTTCAAGAAATTGCTGTGTATTCTCCTAAATGTAGGTTTCATATTTTTTCTATTTTTTCCATAATTTTTCAACTAAATGCAAAGTAAATGAATAATACTTAAAGTACATTTTGGTGTACTTAAAAAGAAAATCAGAACAGAATGAAAATGTAAAAGAAAATCTAACAGAAATGAGACTTTTCTCCTTCCTTCCATATTTGCAAGACTGTAGCTTACAGCATAAATTGCCTCTACAATTATTATACTACAACATTCATCTGACTAACATCTTTATTTCTTCAAGGCCTTCTGTTAGCTCTCTTATAGTCACAAAGTCACATTAAAAATTCTAATTCATATGTCAAAGCTCTGGATAATCAGCTGCTGCTTACATCTGTTTAACTTGTTGCACTTTCCCTGTCCCCCAGCCTTGCTACCTTCAGCACTGAAAGCATTTCCTCTCCCACTTTACTTCTGCTTTTTTTCATATTGCCTCTTCTTATGGAACAGCATCCTAACCTCAGTGTCAATCCTTTACTCAGTTTCTATTACACAGGAATGTCTTGCAGAAACATCTCTTTCTTCCATTATCAATAAAATGACTTATTTTAGTAATAACCAGCAAGTGGAGATGAAAAATAATGCAGAGTATCTTCTTTGTCTATCTGCAATAAGTTGCATTTTTTGCACTTGTCTATGATTCTGGGATCCTGGAAGAAAGGATTCTTTAATTGTGATTTTTACTGATGAATTGTACTGCTTTACATAGTACTTGAGTGATAATATATTACAGTAGCAAGTTGCACTGGCGACAATATATCACATAAATGGCATTTAAACGAAAGATTTATTTTTACCATGAACTGAAATTAATAGAGTAGAAAGCAGCCTTTGCCTGCCAAGGGAGGATGGGCTGTAATACACCCACTGTTGGTTTTAATCTCTTTATCACATCTAATGTTTCTCCCTCCTAAATTTCAAGCAAAGCTGATGGTGAACTTCTTGAGAATCCTGATGCTCCCACTACAGGAGCTGTATAATTGATAGATTGAGCAGACTGATCTGACATAAAATCTGTCCATGGAGCACTAAGGTTTCTTGTAAAGCAGATATAGAAATCATTACAAGTGCCTACTAAAGACTGACAACTCTTCTGTCTGAGTTCAGGAACTTATTGATGGTTTAAAGCATTTCAGAGTGGTCTGACTTGCTAGACACAATGCCTTAAAAGTAAACCATTTCAACTTTAAATAACCTTTATAATAACCCAGGAAACGAAATTTCCAGGTCTTGAATGGTTGAAATTCTCCTTTTTATTTTCCAACCCTTGAAAACTGGACCACAGGATTTTCCATCTCAGAGCTTGTAAATGTGCAAGTAAATGCTGAGGTACTAGCAAAGAGCAGAAATGCTTTGATAGGTGCTTTACAGGACGTTGAATTGCATTTAATTTTAAATCAAATTTCACTCTGATGTATTATTAATGCTGGAAGCAGGCCGATTAAATACAACTTGGCCAAATGCAAGCTAATGTGCTCTAGTAAATACATCCTTAAACTCTATAAACTGCCTGTATCTGTGAATTTACAGAATTCCCTCAGGAAAAGCCTTGTAGGAGTCATCATGATTAACAGCTAGGAGATCTGTCCAATTTTACTGCAGAATTAAAAAAAATAAGCTCCACAAAAATAGCTTTATATTTTCCATGTCAAGAAAATAAAAGAAAATACTTAGGTTATTTCTATGTGCAATCCCATTGTTTTTGATCCATTTTTATCCTCTACTTAAATATATTTAACCATTAAGTATTCCATGAATCATTAATACACAACAGTAACAAAACTTCACAGCGGAATCAGAGAGAAAATTGTTTAAAGTGCTCAAAACACAGGGAAAATAAAGATTTATTTATTTATTAATCCTGAAGCAGGTCTAGATGAAAGTTCAGCCATTCTTCATGTTGGAATCTTTATATCCTAATCTTAGTCAGATACCCCACACCTTTTTCATAAATTACATCACTTGCTGAATCAAATTCCAAATGTTCTACATTTTTACAGAGATAGTTCATCACATATTTCCTACAATCTAATTTTATAGAAAAATATTTGTGAAAATAAATTTGGACAATGAATTTTAAATTGTCTTGTTTATGTAATTTATTCATTTTGCATAATTTTTGAATTGATCAAACTTTTTTTTTTCATTCAATCTTAAATTTTGAAGAGTTGACATAATGAAACTTACTGTGAAAAATACAGGTAGATTTTAAAAGTTCTGAAAATTAATCTAGTTCTAGGGAAACTAAATGTTAAATTGATAATAGTTGCAGAAGAGGTGAACTCATTTTTTTCTGCTTATGACAATGATTGAACTTATACAAGTGCAATGTTCGCACTGCTGCTAATCACGTTTGAACAAAAATGTTCCTGGAAATTCTTCTTGCTCCTGTGGACTTTACATGAAAAAAAGAAAAAAGTGCCTACTCACAGCATCTTCTTAGCTGTGATACTTCATTTTCTAACAGATATTGTAAGACTAGGAAATACAGTTTAGCATGATGTATAAAATGCAAGGATTAGAAGTAAAGCAGAATTTTCTTCTTGGCTTTAAAAATATGTAAGAAGAGTGAACTTAACTAACACAATCTTTTACAGGAATTATTGCAGAAAGGCCAGGTATAATTAAAAGCAAACATGTAGAATGTGATGGGACCTATCATTCGTGAGTATAAAAATGAGCAAAACAGTAAAAAGTGGTTAGTACTTATTGAGATACTTAGAGGTAGTCTTTAAATTGTTACTCCTCAAGTCTGAGCATGCAATTAGAGAAATTAGGGATGGGAAAGAACAGATCATCTATTAGGAGCTCCTGTCAAATATGATTGCTCCTTTCAGCACATTTTCTAGTGCTTTCTCTAATCAAATTCTAAATATTGCCAGTAGTAGGGATTCCACGTTCTCTTGGGAGACTGTCTGACAGCCTAATAGATTTTTGTGTCAGACACCTCTGTTAACTTTATCCCATACAACTAAATATATCTCACTGTACCAGCAAGATGTATTCTCCCAACTCAATATTCTCAGTCTTCTCCAATGTCTGTTATATTATTCTGTTTTCTTTTAAAAATAATTCAAATATAAAGATTCAAAGTCAAATGCAATCCTGACACAGACAAATACTGATCAGCAGATAGCACAGCAACAAGCCAGAACCCCCAAATCTTCATAAAAACCTTATACAGATCCCTACCTCCACAAAACCCTTCTTGTTCCTTGAGTCCAGCAAACAGAGGGACCTAGACTGTACTGGATCAAGAGTGTTAAACAGTATGACTAGCCCCTTAAAGTGAAAGCCTTCTAACACAAGTGCTCTCAGGTGGTGATAGATGACCTGCCTGAATTAAATCCTTAGAGTCTGATGTAATTTTATTGCATTAAAATCCACCTAGAAAGCCGCAGGAAGTCTGTACAGACCTCAGAATATGGCTTTCATAGCAAGACACTCAGCTTACTCAGCAAGCCTTTGTGCTGTGCACCAGACAAAATTTGCAGATTTTTTTTAGGTGATCAAAGTGATGTAGATATGGATCACAGTAACAAAATCTGTATTAGAGAAAGAAAATCCTGTTATTATGTATGGCATATTCCTAGACTCTGGTGCAGCATCACTGTCGTGCTGCAAACAGGGATGTGTCATGACCCCAGATCGTAGCAAGACACAAGAAGGAAGGAGGAATAGTAAGAACAGTTTCCCTTATTGAATGCTACACTCTTTCTACCATGCAGCTCTAATTACTTTGGTCTAGCTTAGTCTTTACCTGCTGGCTATCATTCATGGTTGAAAACTCAGAAAATAGACCAGATATTTGATACATTAACTGAGTTAAGTGCATTAAAGATACAGAATCAGGTAAAGATCAATGTACTGAAAACACTGAGTTATATCTCTGTGCTAATTCTTCTAATGCTTGCCAAGGAATAAAAAGGAAGAAAAAACATAAGAAAAGATAAGAAAGGCCAACAATCCCTTTCATTGTGAGACTATTCATCTCAGAATAGTGATTCTGACCTTTCCTGACACAGTCTGACAAGATATGAAGAAAAAAAATGATTAAAAATATTCATGGGCTGCCAATCAGTCCAGTTAATACTAGTACCGATTCTCATTTACCATATAGAAATAGTAGTTTACATCTAACAATACCACTTCTACTCTAAACACTGCAATGTAGACACCAAAAGCAGAGTTCAACAGCCTTCTCGGGCATCTCAAGGGCTGGATTCCCAAAGCTGTACAGACCACCCAGGGCCATGACTGCTCCAGTTGCTATGCAGTCTACTGATGGTGTCCAACAGTGTAACTGAAAATGGACGTGGAGAATCTTAACATTTCTTTTAGTCCAATTCTTTAGCTTGCGATTTAATTTTTGCTAATGTATCTCCATTTGTTTTCAAGTATTTATTTTAGTATATTTACCAATCAAAAACTAATAAAGTGTTGAATATAGGAACATTTAAGATGTACTGATTCTTAAAAAGCATAATAATTCATTGTTCTACCTTGCACTCCCCAGTGTTTTGGAAAAAGTGCCATTCTAGATTTTGATGAGCTCCTATAAACCAAGAGCAAGGTTTCTAGCTGACCACTGCAATCATAACATCTGATATAGTTGTAAAAATGTTTTGCACTGTAGATATCTAAATTTTTATAAGAAACAAGTTTTTCTATTGTACACTGTATGTTAATATATTAAGGAATACAGACATATAAATACATATTCATACATATATACACACACGAGCACCTATCTTGCTCTTGAGAAACAGCAATATTTGCATACCTTTCATACAATTACATTGTGTGAGTGTATGTGGTTTTGAGGCTCACTAAAAAGTATGGAAGGCAGAAAGTGATGTTCACTGTAACTTAAATCTCTGGTGAGATGTAATTTCTAGTTCCTCTTTTTAACAACTACATTAGATAAATAGTGTCAAGTGTGACAGGCTGACTACCTTCTAAAAGGAAAAAGTGTTTCAAGAGATTATTCTCTGGCCATAGATGTGGAAGCACAGTATAGATTGCAGGGAACATTTGACTGATGTACTTGAAATCTTGTGTTGTTGCTGGTTTTTTGAATTAATAAATTTTGCTGTCATTCCTTAGAATTTCTCACTAAGCTCAGAACGCTTTTAGCTCCATATTCAGCATTGAAAATAATTCTGTGTGGTTTTAGATCTTCAACAGTTTATATTTTAAAGCTTGCATGACAAGTCAATTTGCACTAATCTTCTAGGAGGAACTATGTGTGTCCCCCCACAACACATACAATCATACACATGTGAGCAGAAACTTATATAAACAGTTTCTACACAAAACATTCCTGTTGTCTCTCCAGCTTTCTAGAAAAACCCCAAGATTTTTATAAAAAGAAGCTTTCCATCCTGACCTACCACTCAGGTCGTATCCTCAGTTATTACATTTCCCTGTATGTCATAAAAGACTTTTAGCCTTTGTTTATTTTTATTGATGCAACTTTCAGCTTTTTTAAAGAACTTATTTATTTTTATTTTATTTTATTTTTATAGAGGGATATTTTTATGGTATGAAATACAGATTGCAATATATCTTAATCAACTCTACTTCATGAAGAGAAAGTAGGGCAATAGAATGAAAAGAAATAATTTGTTAATGACTATTTCCTTTTAAATATTGTTTCAGCACTTTACACACTCACTTTTATCTTGTTCACGTCATGATAAGACTTTGCCCTGGATAAGATAAAAATCTACTTGTGTCTTGGGTCTTATTTGTTTTAAAGGACAACAATACTAAAAGGAATTTTTAAATTCTTTGAAATTTGTATCAGGTCTTAGGCAGTAAGTTCAAAAAGCCACTATGTCAGTTTTGGAAGTACTGAAGAATGGAGTGTTCATAGCTAAATAGTGAAGTCAAAGAGGAGAAGTCAGCATTTATTCAAGTAAAAAAGGAGAAACATATTGGTACATTTTTTCACTATCAGATGAGAGAAGAGGCCAGCTAATTCTTAGACTCTGCTTAAATATTTAAAAAAATGAGCAGAAGGTTATTCTCACCTTATAAGCTATAATGACAGAGATTAAAGATACTGTCACAATTCTTTAAAGCCTCAAAATTTTCTAAAAAGGGATGGTTCATACTGGTAATGTTTCATCACTAACTATTCGGCTGGTAGACCACTATTCCACAGTGGCAGTATTGCCTCCTCCTTGGCATGTCCCTGTTCTATTAGTGCACTGGAGAAAATAAAGACATGATTTAGCTGTGATTGTAGTGGTCAGTGACTCAGGAATCCATGTAAAAAAAAAATCTTCATGATTCACAGAGGTGGTGTCAGCACTTTATATAGTGCTTCAGTACAGTATTCCATTGGGTTTTGAAACAGAAAATCCATGGGACAGAGGGTTGTTTTTTTTTTCCTACTCAAGACTAGGAATTAGTCTAGTCTAAAAATATATACATGATTACATAAGACAACAAAACATGACTTAAAGTAAAAAAAAAGTGATTTTCTTTAACTCTTTCTGCTTTTTTCAGTTTATTAAACTGTCTGTTGCATAAGTTTGTAAACTCAAAACTAAATGCTGAGGATAATAAAACACTGAAGGAAATAAATACATAAAAATATACTTTGTGTCTGCAACAAACTTCTTAATTAAGGGCATATGGATTTAAAGGAGACAGACTGTTTTTTTCACTAGTGATTCTCTGTATTCAAATTTTAACATAAGAAATATCCAAGTCAGGCTCATGAAAATATTTCACACCTCTGAGTCCCCTCATGCTGAGTCAAAGAACTCTACTTGTAAGAGGCTAGAGTAGATTAGCAAAACAACAGCTGGAAGTTCATCGTCTTAAAACGAAGCCATCACCTCTACCAAAATCTCACTCTGTTAATGCATCCAAGAAGAAAAAGAAGCTGACTTAACTCTGATGCTGTTTTCTCACAAGGTATCCCTCTAAAAATATAAGAATTGAAGCTCTCCTCCCAATTTCCATATTTCTACACATATCAGTAGCCAGCCAATAACATAGATTTCAATCAGGTGTACTGAATATTGACTTGTCGATTTAGCATTAATATTAAATAGGAAGTAAGGCACTGGAGCTAGCAGTATTTTATTCCCTTGGTAAAATGTTTGGAGGTGTATCAGTAAAGGGTGATTGGTAAACTCCTGAGCATCACCTTGAACATCTGGGAAGCCTAGAACCTGGCTCAGAATTATAAAATGTGGGAAGAACTTTTATAGCACCTAATTTCAAGCATCACTGAAATAATACTAAATTCTTAGTATTCAAATAAAGTGTTGCATCACTGGTGATCAAGCCTTCATCTTTGAAATTGTAGCCACCTTGCCAATAGAAGAAAGCTGTATCTCAGTTTTGACCTTGAGGCAGATTGATGAATACATTTGCAGTCAACATAGGAATGAAAATCAGAGCAGCCAGACAGAACTGAAAACACTCCTTGTAGAAATTAAAAGCAACATTCTCCTTGTCCATTTTGCCATCTGTAGTGTCTGAGGATCCAAGGGGCTCTTGTATTTCAAGATGTGGAGTGCAGAAGCTGAATGTAATAGACAACATAAAAGTGACTTTAGGTTTGAGAAAAAAATCCATATGAAAAAAATTAAAATGAAGTCCATTTGGATAAGCAACATAATTTTCTTCTTTGAAAGAGGTCTTTCTCATCAGTGCCTGCTGGGCATCAAAGGCACAATTTTGTGGATTTGTCTAGTTTAAGACTAAGTCATTTTGTTGCCAGTGTGAAAACTGGGTGACTCACATCTGACCACAAAGCAGACAGTAAGAGCTCAATTCAACAGCTGCACATAGTTATCTACTGTCATTTTAGACATCCTAACAAACATATCCTTGCTTTTGCCTTCTAGTCCAGCAGGGCAGAGGTCTCTCCTGAGTCCTCATGTGAGACATGGTTGGTCCTCTGTGGATGTCTTGAAGGCCATAGGGCGCCCCAAAAAAGCGGTATTCTTGAGAAAAAAGATCTTCAAAACCAATCTAAGCCATGATGTTTTGTGGTACGGAAAGCACTTATTCAGGTTTCAGCAGAGATAACAATCACCACAGACAGGTAATAGTTTTTCAAAATTCCTGTGTGCCAAGCCAAGGTGCTGCTAAGGTGCATAGTGGTTGCATACACCATTCACATGCCATTTTCTATCACGCCCACAGGCAAAGCATGTAGTGGAAGCGTTTACTTGAACACATCTTTGTGACTGCAATTTATTCTAATGTAGTAAGACAACTGAGGTATAACAGCTATGGTTATACCAATGCCGGTGTGACATAAAACTAAGTGTCCACCCTACATAAGATCAGACATCATGGACCACACCAAAGCTCCAACTAGCCTAGTATGCTGTCTCTGACTGCAAATGGTAGCAAATATTTTGAGAAAAAGTATAAACAGTATAGACAGAAGTACCATCTAGAATAAATAGAGTGATGATATTTCAGAGATAGTCTGAGAAGTAGTCTGTGGACTTTTAACCAACAGTCACGTAAGAACTTCCTATGTCAGTGGTTGCAAGTGCCCATTGTGGTTGACCTACTTTCCATGAATGTTTGCAATAATTTTTTAAACTAATTTTAAACTCATTTTTGCACCTGTAACATTCTGTGACACAGATTTCAAAAGCTCATTCCTGTGTGAAAAAAAAGTTTCATTTTCAGTCTTTTAAATTGGAGTTACACCATTCCATATGTGGGCAAACTATGGGATTTGTGCACACTTTGTTATCTTTTATTCAATAATTAAATCCATGAGAACACTATTCCTCATTTAACATGACGGCTTAATACCTTTAAGAGCTTTTTTTTTCAAAGAACATAATCACAGTCTTCTCAGAAATGTCAGTGGACTAACCTTTGTCCCATTAACTTTTTCACTGCCTCATGCATAAGCTCTAATATTTTTGAAAATACAGCCTATAGATAGGCTGCACTGATTCTCCAAAACATGCGTATGTTTGTGTCAAAGCATTTTCTTCATGTGTTAGCTTCATCTGTCAGTTTGATTCTTCATAATTTCTACCAGTTTTCCAGTAGAAAAGTACAGTTTGCTGTCTATAGTTCTCCAGGTTATTCCAAATATATTTTTAAGAGAAATTTTATGTACTGTGTTTCAACAAAAAGGGGTGTGTGGGGGTAAGAGGATAACATTGTTTTCATTCCATCTTTAGCATTGAACTTTGTGGTCTGTTCAGTCTCTTTCTCTTTGACCTCCTCAACAAAATTTTGCACAACTTGACTCATCTTTCATGTAAGCAGGTGGATGCCCCTTTCTACTTTTGTATCTGATTATCTTCCTGGGATGCAGCTGCTTTGGAGAAATGCCTCACAACTGCCATGAGGATGTGTGCTGCCAAACAAGACTTGCTTTTAACTTACCTTTTGGTCGTACAGAAAGTTGACAGATAACATTTCAACATTAATTTTTGAATTTCCAGACTTATTTTTAGCTATACTTAGAAGCTCTTTAGGCTTATCTTATGCTATGCATCTTCACACAATGTTCATCCTTCCTGTTCAGCATGGATCACAACAATGCCTTAAAGCACAAAGAAAGTATCTGTGCGTGTGTATGTTTGAATATTGTGGATGTCCAATTGTGAGATATTTATGTAGTGCCTCAAAAATATCCCCGCCTTCTTTCTGTAACTGCATCTTACATATTTTATGAAAATTTGATGTCCTCTTGTCTCATGGATAGAAAGCTTGAGATCTAATTAAGTCAAACCATCTTGCATAACAAAATGAGAAAATTTTACATTAAGTTTCAATGTATGTTCTTCCTTATTCTAAAGTGGTGTTTCTGTGAGCTGCAAGGAATTTCTAAATACAGAAATCTTTTCTCTAGCTAAGGTAACTTGATTAGTTCCTTACTTTTACTGAAGGTATATTTGTGCCTAACCTATGTGTTGGAGTTGAGGAAATTACCTGTGAAGGAGTTGTGAAAAACTCAGATGCAATAGCAAAACTTGTTCCTGGGGGACAGCAGACCCGCTATCTCCTCCTGACAGGCATGCTCATTACCCTGGCATGGAAGGAAGCAGGCAGGTTGCTGATTCAGTTCCAGTTCTGCATTTTCCCTAGAGCTGGCTCGATGGAAGCCGAGAAGCCGACAATCCTAGCCAAGGAAAACTGCAGCACAGCAAAATGTGTCATTGCCTCAAGTAATTTGACTGTGCTTAACTGCCTCACAGTATTTCTCTCTCCAAGGCACACCCCCCAAACTTTAGCTTCAGACAGGAGTAAAAAACACATCAAAATTAAATGCATAAATGTAACTTATGATCATAGTTCATGAAATGCACAGAGACTGCAGGTTGTAAATATAGCGAATGAAGGAACTAACTATAAACAAACTCCTGTGAGGAGTGAGAAACATATTCTCTAATATAAAATACAAGGAATATGGGAATATTTCTGTGTGCATAATATCGCCTCATTCCATTTGGACAATGCTTGCTTGTCTATCTAAACCCATAAGCAACTGCTACTGACGTATGATAAGCAGATAAGAAAGCATTTAACATGAAAAAGATGAATCTAGCAGCAAAATCCTAACCATAAAACTTTCAAACTGGGTATGGTGGCACTTCTAATATTATGTTCAGTTTTGGGCTCCTCACTACAAGAAAGACGTTGAGGTGCTGGAGCGAGTCCAAAGAAGGGCAACGAAGCTGGTGAAGGGTCTAGACATGAGTCTTATGAGGAGCGGCTGAGGGAACTGGGGTTGTTTAGTCTGGAGAAAAGGAGGCTCGGGGAGACCTTATCGCTCTCTACAACTACCTGAAAGGAGGTTGTAGTGAGGCGGGTGTTAGTCTCTTCTCCCAGGTAACAAGTGATAGGACGAGAGGAAATGGCCTCAAGTTGTGCCAGGGGAGGTTTAGATTGGATGTCAGGAAAACTTTCTTCACGGAAACTGTTATCAAGCATTGGAACAGGCTGCCCAGGGAAGTGATGGAGTCACCATCCCTGGAGGTATTTAAAAGACGAGTAGATGCGGTGCTTAGGGATATGGTCTAGTGGTGGATTTCGCAGTGTTAGGCTAATGGTTGGACTCGATGATCTTAAAGGTCTTTTCCAACCTAAATGATTTTATGATTCCATGATTTCTGATTAACTAGCAGAGAGATCAAATGAGTTAGTCTTGTGAAGCTGGGTGCAGTTTTTGCATAGCAAAATTCAAGGGAATTGAAGGCAGAGCCCTGTGTGGAAAGCTGAACTTACAGAGCATCTGGAAAGGAGTCTGGATGGCATCTAGCAGTCTGTCACACATCAGATTTTGTCTTGAATTCAAGAGAAAAATTTTTGGCTTAGAAAAGGTTTCAACTGTTTGATTAGAAAAGCTATAACCCTACGAGCATAAAGCTATTTTTCCTGGCCAACATACACCTGCAGCTTATGGCTAGCTCACTATTTCACTATTTCAATGACATTAATTGTCCAGTAGTCTCATACTAAGTTCTGCTCAACTTTATTTCAAATGGCCAAAATTCATGCTAGTATATTCATAAGGAAAAGGTAAAAGTACATGGTGGTGCATAGGAAACAGGTCCTTTTATCTGAGTCTGTGATGCTAGCTGACCTACGGAGGGCTTCTCTCTGCTCCTTTTGGCTTCTTAGAAGCACATCCCTACTTTAAGTGCTGACACTAGAATTACATCAAAATTTAAGTGACAGGAAAACAGCCCATTAGTATCTTATCTATTGATCACAAGTCAGCTTTTGTGGCTATAACAAATGCTTATTCTTTCTTTTTTAAAATAAAAACTAAAGATTGTTGTTCCCCTCAAAAAAAGAAAATCATTATTTTCTCCAATTCTGTTGATAAGTCAAAACAAAAACAGATGAACACTACAGGGAAATGAGCAATATAAAGACAGCAGAACCAAGGAGTCTGCAACAACAGCATTAAGAAAACTGCATCTTTTTCACTGAAGGTCCTAAGAGCTAAAGTTAAATATCTTTCTTACAGCAAAAGGAGCTAAACTAAGTTTACTGAATGCAAAAATAGATTACTCAATAAACACAGACAAATAATGACACTCATGATGGTAATCCTACCCTTCTTGTCTTCGCACTACTTTCCACATAGGGAAAATCTGTATTTTTCTGTCCAATGGTGCTGACTGTAGCTCAGTCTTTCACCTCTATTTTACCTGTACATTCAAACAAATGCTACCCAGAAATATGAGAAGATATTAAAAAAGATATTAAAATATTCAGCTATTCCAGTCATTCCTGTATCATCAAGTATACTTTAGACTAGTTTTATTAGGCTTGTGCTTTGGGGCCAAATTTCTCAAGCATATCTAGCTACTAATTAACTTTGGTAGAGTAGAAAATTTGTATCTAATGGGGGTAAAATTAGGTCCTTAGGAGCACGAGGAGAGTTAAAACTTTCTGCTAACACAAGCTGGATTGGAGTTGTACTGAACCGTGGCAAGTATGTTTTGCAAGATTAAGTAAATTTCTTATTGCTGTAACACATCTAGTAAACTGCATGACTGCTAATTCGGTGGTATACATCCCAGAACTGGCATCAAATCAGCACAGCAGGTGTCCTATACAAAGAAAACTAACTGCTTTTATATAGCTTCCCCCCCCGCCCTTCCAAAAGGAGACAAATACGTCTTGCACACATACCATTGACGAAATAGCAAATGGAAATCTGGATTTTGTATAAAAATACAGATATGAAAAGTATTGAGTTTTAACTTTAAGATGAAAGCTTAGCTATCAGAAAAGAGGTCATATATAATGCATAAACAAAAAAGCCCACAATATGCAATACTGTATTGTAAGGGAAAATTCTTTTAGATCTACACGACTGATCTTAGTTCAGTTATGCTGCATTCCCTCAGTTTGCAGAACTCACACTGATATCAACAGGAGGTCCACGGAGTCAGCAGGTACACAATAGTAGAGTCAAGATTTCTTGTGATCCAATTTAGATTCTTCCAGCACCAATATATTATGTAAAGGAGATGTAAAGAGGAGTGTATTTGTGTGGTGTTTGTACATGCATATGAACCTGGGGAAAAATATTTGTGGAGTGAAAACTTATAACTTCCGGAATGTAGGTACATATATAGCCAGACTTTTAATTAATTACACATTTTAATGCCCATTTAAGGCATTTAAGAATCATAAATTTTATGAAACAGCTTAAATTAAAAAATATGCTTGTGTATGAATCTCTGTTGCAGATTTATGGAACAGAAAAAGACATTTAAGGATTGAGAGCTTGGAAAAATAGTTAAGTTACTATGGGTAAGATAGGATGTGAATTGAAAGATATCTATTCCATAGCAGTTACCTACGGCCACATGCTTACCCTAAATTTAATCTCATGTTTGTCTCTAGTTATCAGAGAATTACAAAAAACTGGACATTGGAAGGTTGGATCTTGAGATTGTCTAGTCCAGCTCGCCCTTGCTCACAGCAATTTTCTCAGGACCAGTCTGGTTTTGAATATTGTCAAGGACAGAGACTCCACAACACCATCAGAGCATGCTATTACACTGTTTGACTACATCCATAGTGAAATAAGTGTCTTATATTTAAGTGGAATTGCCTGTATGCCAGGGTGCACTTATAGACTTTACTGTCCCTGACCAGCCTCACCTGGAGCCTGCATCGACACCCCCTGCTTGTGGGCCCATGAGCCGCATTTCAGCTTGGCCTTCGTTCCCTGACCCAGTGATACCATAGGAGTGCCAGTCGTCAGCTCAGCCACAGCTGTGCCTGTGCCTGGCCTGGACCCTGTTGATCTGGACCTCAACTGGTTGATTGGCTTCTCAGCCTGACCTTGGGTCTGCCTGACAGTCACTGGGCTGTGTCTGACCCTGTTCATCCTCACTAGACCTGATCATGACCTGTGGATTGACTTCCTGGCTTGACCTCAGATCTGCCTCTGCTACAAGCTTGTCTGATGATGTGGAGTCTTGGTTGAACCTAGGTACCATCTCTGGGTTTGCCTTGCTGGGACACTGTGGGACAGGGCCCTGGGTGGCAAGGCCCCTGCCCTGATAGCCATGATACCAGCCTTGACTCCTGGATCCAGCCAGTCCTTGCTGTTCCTGACACTGTATTTCCACTTGCGACTCCCACTGGGTGCCACTGAAAAGAATTTGTGTCTTGTTTACTCCTCCTCATCAGGTATTTATATGCATTGATAAGATCTCTCTGTGTCTCCTTTCCTCCAGGCTGAACAGTCTCCGGTCACTCAGCCTCTCATATGTATGTCAATCCTCCAGCACCTTAATCACCTTCATGGCCCTTTGCTGCACTCACTCCAGTATGTCCATTTCTCTTGCACTGGAGAGCCCAGACCTGGACCCAGTTCACCAGATGTGTCTCACCAGTGCTGAGTAAAGACCACCTCCCTTGACCTGCTGGCAATGCTTTTCCTAATGCAACCCAGGATGCCATTGGCATTCTTTGCTGTGAGGGCACATTGTTGGCTCACGGTCGATTTGGTGTTCACCAAGATCCCCAGGTCCTTCTTCCTGAAAAGTGCTTTCCAAACAGTTGACCCCAGCTTGTCCTAGTGCATTGGGTTATTCCTTCCCAGTTTTAGGACTTGGCATTTTGCTTTCTTGACCTTCACCGGGTTCCTATCAGCTCATTTCTTCAGGTTGTTGAGATCCCTCTGAGTGGCAACACAAGCCTCTGGTGCATGAACCACTCTTCCCAGTTTTGTATCAATTGCAAGCTTGGTGAAGGAGCTCTCTGTCCCATCATTCAGGTCATTAATGAAGATGTGAAACAGTATTGGTCCCCATGTCTACCCCTGGGGTATCCACTAGCAGCTAGCCTCCAGCTGGGCTTTGTGCCACTAATCATAGCCCTTTGAGCTCAGCAGTTCAGCCAGTTTTCAATCCACCTCATGGTCCATTGATTTAGTCTGTACTTCATCAGTTTGTGTATGAGGATTTTACGAGGACAGTGCCAAAAGCCTTACGAAAGTCAAGATAAACAATATCCACTGTTCTTGCATTGCCCACTGGGCTATTCATTTTATCATAGGCTATCAGGATGGTCAGGCACAATTTCCCCTTTGTAAATCCCTGTAGACAACTCCCAGTCATTTTCATATCCATGAGACATTAGGAAAACATTTCCAGAATTTTCTCCATCACATTTCCAGGACCAAGGTAAGGATGACAGGCCTCTAGTTTCCCAGATTCTCCACCATAGCCTTAATTGAAGATAGGAGTGACATTTTCTTCTTCCAGTCCTCAGTAACCTCTCCTGATTGCCATGGTTCAAGGACTATAAAGAGTGGCTTCACCAGACAGCACCAGCAGACATGAGTGCATCCTATCAGGTCCCATAGACCTGTATAGTGAATTCTGATCTGAGCTAAGCAGCAGCTAGCTAGATTTTCAGTCAATAGCTTGGGTTGGGTCACATGAGGATGGAGAAGCTCATGTAGATTTACAGAATTGACCTTCAGGCATTGTGAACTGAAGGTAGGAGAATACAGCTAGAAGGGAAGGGAAGTCAGGTTTCAAGGTGAGATTCGATATTAGATTTTGTAATGACATTACCTTTGTGCTCCATGAACTGAATGGCCATCTGCATGGAACTGAATTAGTGAGTGCACAGGTAAGCTGGAAGACCATCACAAGATATAGCTCTCTAAGTAGTATATAACACACACATGTTGTTTCTTTAGATATCCGTGCCCTCAGATATTTATATTTATTATACAGCAGCTTCAAATATCCAGTGCAGTTTGTGTTAAAGCTATAGATGTCTATCAGTCTATAGATTGATGTAATTAAAGGAATCTTTCTTGATAACAGTATTAAATTAGCTTTTTGTAATAGGGATGCAAAGAACAAATTAAACTCCAATTCAGTCTCTAAAAAAGAAAAACACTCTCACTTGGTATAATGTGTATTGAGGGAGTGCTTGGCTCAGTGGGCAGTCCATTCGAAGAGAATTTGGTCTCAAGTAGCTAATTTTCTCCTTATTTTTTGCTTGCAAAAAGAAATAATGATTTAATAGCTGACATTCAACCACCAATTAGTTTTAGCTTGTATATATTTGCTTTTCTTAAACATTTACTGATTTTCATATGATATTCACACAGTTAGCAGACTTCCTGCTTCCACTAAGCACATACAAGCTTAAAAAGGAAACAAACAAAAAACATAAACCAGTGAATAAAGTAAAGAAAAAGACAATACCATAAGCAGGAAGCTTCTGTTAAAATATACAATTCATAAGTTAGAAAATTCCAAGCCGTCTTAAATTGCAACTGATGTCATCTACCTGGATTTGTACAAAGCATTTGACACTGTCCCGCATGGCATCCTTGACTCTAAATTGGAGAGACATGGACTTGATGGATGGCCCACTTGGCAGATAAGAAATTGGCTGGATGGTCGCACTCAAATAGTTATGGTCAACGGCTCAATGTCCAAGTGGACACCAGTGACGACTGGCATTCCTCAGGGGTCGGTATTGGGACCAGTCCTGTTTAACATCTTTGTTGGCAACATGGACAGTGCGATTGAGTGCGCCCTCAGAAGGCTGCCAACGACATCAAGCTGTGCGATGCGGTCGACACGTTGGAGGGAAGGGATGCCATCCAGAGGGACCTTGACAGGCTTCAGAGCTGGGCCTGTGCAAACCGCATGAAGTTCAACAAGGCCAAGTGCAAGGTCCTGCATGTGGGTCAGGGCAATCCCAAGCACACATACAGGCTGGGCGGAGAATGGATTGAGAGCAGCCCTGAGGAGAAGGACTTGGGGGTGATGGTTGACGAGAAGCTCAACATGAGCCGGCAATGTGCGCTTGCAGCCCAGAAGGCCAACTGTGTCCTGGGCTGCGTCAAAGGCAGCATGGCCAGCAGGTTGAGGGAGGTGATTCTGCCCCTCTACTCTGCTCTTGTGAGACCCCACCTGGAGTACTGCGTTCTGCTCTGGGGCCCCCAACATAAGAAGGATGTGGAACTGTTGGAGCGAGTCCAGAGGAGGGCCACGAAGATGATCAGAGGGCTGGAGCACCTCTCCTATGAAGAGAGGCTGAGAGAGTTGGGGCTGTTCAGCCTGGAGAAGAGAAGGCTCTGGGGAGACCTTCTAGCAGCCTTCCAGTACCTGGAGGGGGTCTACAGGAAAGCGAGAGAGGGACTTTTTACAAGGGCATGAAGTGATAGGACAAGGGATAACGGTTTTAAACTTAAAGAGGGTAGATTTAGATTAGATCTTAGGAAGAAATTCTTTACTGTGAGGGTGGTGAGACACTGGAACAGGTTGCCCAGAGAAGTTGTGGATGCCCCCACCCTGGAAGTGTTTAAGGCCAGATTGGATGAGGCTTTGAGCAACCTGGTCTAGTGGAAAGGTGTCCCTGCCTGGGGCAGGGGGGTTGGAACTAGATGATCTTTAAGGTCCCTTCCAACCGAAACCATTCTATGATTCTATGATTCTATGATTCTATGAAATTAAATCTCAGTATTATTTTAGACCTTATTTTTGCCTAGACTCAGTTTAATTTCAATGAAATTCCATCTCAGCAGTCAGTTGCAGAAACACTATTGACCAAAGAAAAAGTGTAATCTTTCTTTTGTGACATGAACCATTTACTAATAAATATAGAGCTATATAAAAGGTAGCAAAGGAGTCATTACAAATATGTGACCACTAAGATAGGTGCTCATTGAATGTAAGAGGGAGCAAAATCATGAAATAAAAAATATAGTGTAGTCACTTCCTCAATCTCTGAAATGTATTTTTTTTCCAAACAGCATATTAGATCAAGAACTAGAACCTCTTATTCATTTTACGATACGTAGTTGTTAGGAAGTGATCATTTTCAAAGTGTGGGCTTTTTGTTTTTTTAAGGTCGAGTTCATGGTTGCAACACTATGTTTAAGGGAGAAAAGCAGACATACTGAAGACAATAGAACATCTAATGTTAAAATACATAAAACCAAGTTAAGTGCAACCAAGGTAAGTGGAAGGTAGTAATGACAGGACTGCTGTTCAAAAAAACCTGTGAACTTTGTCTTCGGCATTGTTGACAGTCAATAATTTACAATTTATGGAGGAAGAATAAATCTAGAAAAAGGAAATAAGAACCGCAAAAGCAGCTCTGACTGTCATATATTAGCAAGAAAATTTTTGTCCAGAGAACATCTTTCTTTCACTGCCAATGAAAAGGATGTAGTGCCAGACACCAAAGAAACTGGAGAAGAAAACAATCAACTGATAATCTTCCTCTAGAAGTAATTAGAAGTGTCCAAGCACCTCAGTTCTCCAAATCTGTAAACTTGAGCTTAGTGAACTACCATAAAAATTGCAAAATGCTGGTAGGTCTGAACCTTACAGTTTCTCTTGTACTATTTCCTTGACCATGACTGCGTGAATATAAGAGCAATTAAACTTTGTGTGCACATTTTCTGACAGGTCTATGGAGGACTGAAATTCATTTATCTACTTCTGCCACAGAACCTACATAGATGTGCCAACATGTAGTAAGCAGCTGAAGAAATTTGGTTTTGTTTACATAAAGAAAACTAAAAGTAGGTATACATTAGAAACACCTATTTATCTCCCTCATTATTACCCTATGCACAGCTTGTTTTCTTATTAAATTGAGCCGCCACTACACATCACTAATCCTTATTTGGACCACATGATATCAATCATTATTATTAGTAATAGCATGAGATTTTCTGTTGAAATGTATAATACACAAAGATCCTAAAAGAAAGGTACTGAGTATTGACTCATGAAAGAAAGAATTAGACGGCTTCTTTGAAGTCATATTGAATTTAACAAACTTTCTAGTTTAGACATGGTTGGAGATGGATAATCAGAATAATTTCTGCAGAATTTCTTACAACTTGCAGATTATCACTTGCTCAAGATCCTTGCCCAACTTTGAGGACTAAAAATGCAAAAAACAATGCAAACGAACATACGCTCAACCATTCACCTGACTGAAGTATCTGCTTTCTTCTCTTCAGCACAGTTGATATACTTAGTAGAAAAGAGGCAGTTAGCAGTTTCTGATTTATACAGTTGACTGATTAGGAGTGGAGGAGTTTAATCAATTGCAGTTGATAGTGGTGCCTTCTTTACTGATTTAGGCAAATTGAATGCACAGGCTAATTTCCTCATTAACTGACTCAGACAAATCTCAGGCTTACGAGAGAAGATTCTGATCTAAATACCTCTTCAAAGTGCAAACAAATTTTTGGTGAAGCTACTGAGATTTAGATGTTGTTACAGGTAGGAATTTTCATACGACATCATTGCTTTGTTGGATCAAGGCATATCAGGATGCTACAATATTCAAAATATGCTGGAATCTTAATTTGTCAAATATTTGCTTAAAATAATTCATACCCCTAAGTCTGACTAGCGCAGGCAAGCAATGTATGTAAATGATGTACTGGATTATTCAGCTAGCTCTGAAGGAAAAATATGATATGATTTACTCTATTTTCTACATAGTGACAATTGCAAAGACTGTATGACTATGATAGGAAAGACAGGAAACAGACAATCAGGACATTGTTCCACTACAGATCGCTGGCCTTAAAGATTTTGATAGCATAGTAAGGAACATCTAGAATAACATAAAGAGAAGGTTTTATATACCATTTTCAAGATTGAGGAAGGCTGCTTGAAAATACACAGCTTTGTGCTTCAAAATTCAGAAGACATGGACGAAATTATTCATACCTGTTTGTGTACCTTTGCAGCTTTTCTCTAGATCTTAGGAATGAAAACCCATTCCCAGCTAATGACAACCTGAGCAGTGCACCTGTATATATCAGAACAGGTAATCCTATACATAAACAGCAATTGTCAGGAGCACAAACATGAGTTTGTGGAACAGAGCACCTCAGAAGAGTGCCACTTAGTATCAAATAAGAACAGGGACTGATGGAAAAAAAGATATTTGTTACGAACAGCAGTGTAATCTTTTTTTTAAGACTTACCAGAAGAGATGGCAACAAAGTCCTTAAACTAGGGTACCCTATCATAACTCTTCAAGAGTCATTAGAGAACGTTGTAAACAAAAGCTTATTCACAATCACTAAACAAAGTCTGGGAAGGGAAGAGGAAATGGTAATGTTCATTTTTGTTGTAGGGTGATTTTTCCTTTATTTTGATCGTAGAAAGACAGAAGCCAATTGTTAAGTATACCCACGGCAAACATTTTTGCATTACAGTTTGGAATTTGTCATTACTATTCTGATAAACTGTTTCTGATGCTTCTTCAAATCTTTTGATTCTATCACTGCTTTTCACCTCCTTGATAATTTTGACATCTACGCAATGACAGTCATGCTATAGTGTTCTTTCAAATACAACATCTATTCTGGAATTTATTTATTTATTGTAAGCATATAAGACTTACAAATATAAAGGTTTTGGCAACACTTAGACTTCAGCAGTTAGTCCTAGCATGTAAGCCCAAGGCACTGGCATGAGTTAGTCTGAGTCACAATCATGGCCATCTTCCATGTCTGTCATCCATCTCCAGCCCCTCAGGTGGCTATGACCCATCTCTTTGGTCTCTGCTGTGTGAAATACAACCTGCTAGAATAATGTCATGGATTTGAGGAGGAGGTCTGTCAGGTAACATGCCTCCAGATATCTGATTTTCAAGATATGAAAAGTTATTTTTCTGATGGATTTGATAGTTTGATATCACTGCAATTTTCTTTTGCAAGAGTTTCAGAACTAGTTTCTGCCACATTTTTAAGTTCTGAGCACTTAAAAGAAAAAAGCAGCCCTGAGTTAATTTTCATAGGCAAGGCAGGCATCCGAACTTTCAGAGGAAACCGTAAGCTACTACTCACCCAGATGTCTTTCCAGTTCCCTGATCTTAAGTTCTCTTGCTAAGTCAGATTTTCTGAGAAAGTAAGAGCGGCAGCAACTGCCTCAGATCTCTTTCCAGTACAGCCAGGAGATGATTCAGATACTGTACTGTACTTGCATAGTGGTAAACCAGATTTTCTCATTGCTTTGAAAGCTGTGTTCTCTGGTGAGGAGCATAAGTCCAGTAGATAGTGCCAAGGACCTAGGATCCACATCTGCTCTGAACTTTAGAAAGTCTTCTAATTAGGCAAAGGTAACCAGTTTACATAATGAAATGGTTATCCCTGTGTTTTTCTAAAAGTTATTGGTTTGTTTTCCTAGTCTCACCTATGCTCATATTAGTTATTAGAGAAATAGCATAAATTTTCTCAAACAGCCCACATCCTATGTAATTCTTCCTACTGTTTCTATGTCAAATGGGCACCCTCCAGTGTATGATATTGACACGTAAACATCCTCTTACGGGTTAGGGCTGGGTTCTGTACTACCTAGCATGTCCTTTGACTCAATTCAACTTACTTTCTTTTTCGCTTTATCTTAAATGTGTACAAAGATGCTGTTGCAGCTAAATGTATCAGAGACTCTCTTACCTCTCTGGATACTCTTTGCCAAAATGGTAGGTAACAATAATGTAAGCAGAAGCTTCTAGAGGCAGACTTGACAAGGGATTCTTTTTATTGATTTCATCAGCCAATGAATCATCATGCATTTATAACACAGTTTTTTGTGCATATTTCTAATTACAATTTGCAGTCAGTCCTTGTAAAATTTTAATTGTGCCTTCATTTTTCTGTCCAGGGCTTTTATGAGCATCTTCTAGTAGAAATACTTCCGTGGTGTTTCATTTCACTTGAGTAATTTCTCAAGGAACATTTATTATATGTGAGCTATTGCAACTAGGCATTTATGACACTTGCATATGACTCAGTGCTTGGAAGTACAGTCTTGTCATTGTTATGTCCCAAGAAAAATCTATGAACGTTTAGCGTTGCTTTCTCTAAATGTGTTTTCTGTTATATTTTACACACAATGCAAGAGAAATATTTAGACTATTACAACAAATAGTGTAATAATGTAAAATGCTAGCTGAACTAAGTTTTATAAAATGGAAGAGGCATCCTTTATGACATTACTAGCATTTTTTTAGACATAATCAGCATTTTTTTCAGATACTTTCCAATGGATTCTTCAACCTGCCTTACCAAAGTGAAGACTGTAGCTGGCATTTGGGAAAGGAAAAAAAGAAAAATCCAGGTAAGACTAAACAAGTTATGTGGCAATGCTTGAAAGAGATAGTTGTCTTGTATGTTTGTGGAGCTAAGAAGTCAAAACCCACAAATATCTGACAAATGTTTTGCAGTCCTTTTGGGTAGACAGCAGTAAAACAGGCATGATAAATCAATAGAACAAATTGTCAGGCCAGTAACGTGGCTTGCGTTGTGCTGCTTCTCATTAAATGCAGCAGCAATTAAGGAAAACCTATTACAGCATTCAGCATTATTAATGAGACGTACTACCACAATTAGTCTGCTGACCGAGTATATACTCTGCAACTTGGATACGCTAAAACATTTTTCCATGTGAGAGAATTTAGCAAAGACATATTTGTGATGGCTACCAAACCTTGAAAACTTTCCTAAAATATTTGTTGTAGTCTGATATAAAGATGACCTTTGAAATCTGTCTCTGCTTTGGATAAACCTGATCAGTAACAAGATCCAAAGCCAGTGTTTTATTGATATTTAAGCCAATGCATTTTGATAAGCCCTTTGATCACCTCCAGCAAACTCAATGTCAAGTTCAAATGTTGGTTGCAGAAAGTGTCAGTTTCTAAATATTTCTATGACAAACCGTAATGGAGCTTATTTGGCACATCACAGTTTAGAAAGGTTTACATCTCACAGTAGCTCCTAATTTGAAGACTAAACCCAAATATTATTGGCTACAAATACTCTATAACCTGGGTTTGAATTATATGCTGCAGAAAAAAGGTGCTATTTTTGGTTTTCATGTTTCATGGAATATGTTTAAGGAAATTTCAGAAAAATTAATTTAAGGAAATTCATAGTGCTTATCTTAGTATACCTGTACATTTAAAATATTTTAATTAAAAAAAGTTTCCTATTTGCTTCAACTATTTAGTAATGTTTGTGCTCTGATTTCTAGGTGTAAAGTTAAAGCCTGACACAATTTTTCATGGTATTTCTCCCTAAAGCCTTTCAGATATCTCTGTCCATATCTGAAGCAGATTTCCTGCAGATCTGAGAGCTTTTAAACACAAAAATCTTTCCCTGAAGTGATTTTTTATTTACATTGATTTCTTTTTCCCTTCTGTCCTTTATTTTTTGATAGTCATCATAGTAACATACCCTGCTATACAACATTCTTACTTTATTTTTCTATTTTTGCTGAAAATGCCCAGGCCCTGAGGGCAGTGCCAGCCCTGACTCTCCCTGCTCAGCCCCCTGGGGCTTCCCCCACCCTGCCCATGGCCCAGGATCCCATTTCAGTCCTATGAGGCTCCCCTCACCTTCCCACGGCCCAGGATCCCATGTCAACTCACCAGGGCTCTTAGCCCCTGCCCCAGCAACGTGGCAGCAGGGCCGGTCTCCAGCTCCCCACAGCCCTGCCTGGCAAGGCTATGGGCCCTGCTGAGCCAGGCCCCTGCCGCAGGCCCATGTCCCGGCCTGGGAGATGCCCGATGCCCAAGGGCTGGGGCTGCCCCAGTGCCCCCCGGCTGCCCTGTTCCTGGCTGGGGCAGTGGGACGGGCCCTGGCTCCCAGGGGAGCATGTGCTGCTGCCAGCCCCCAGCCCCAGGGAGCTGCCAGCCCTCCCTGCTCCCTAAAAGAAAATATACTCTACTGTACTATTATCATTATTAATATTATGTCAGGCTTTTTCTCTCTCTACAATATTAGGTTTAGAAATACAAGAATAGTTCTATCATCTCCTTCATTTTGCTGTTCAAATTCTTCATGTCTACCACACTGATATCTTGGTGCCTTCCCAGGTAACTGCATCTGCTGATGAGTTTTATCAGCTCTTGACAGCCTTCCAGCTAGGTAAACCGAAACGACCATATGAGCATTATTTTGCACTGGTGAGAAACTTGCACCCTCTGCCTACTCTCCTTTCTTCTCCTGAGTTCACCCATTTTCATCTGATGATCAGCATCATCTTTCCTTGGCCATGGGTCTCTGGCTCAGTTTTCGACTCTCCTTATGGAGAACGATTCTGCTCTTCCCTGCTATCCCATCTTCTGTTACCACTTACCAGAGAAACAAACTTCTGCCTTAGAAATTACTTTCCCACTAATAAATTTCATTCTCCCGTCACACCCTTGTAGTCATACTCTTCCTTGGGAGACCCTTTCTCTCCCTCCACAACCACTGTCTGAATCCCTCAAAACATGTGCAGCTGCATCGCTGCTCCTGAGGTCCTCGTTTATGGGTTTATCAGGAGACCCCTCCCCAGATCATGCTGCTGCTGCACCTGCCATGTCTTCACTACCTCCTCCATCTTGCAGATCAGTTCCAGCCCTAACCCAGCAGCCATTCTCATCACGTCTTCCTACCCTTCGCTCCTAAAGAAAAACACATTGTCTGCATGGCTTTTCTCCTGGAGTTAACCACAAACACTGCAGAGCCTTCTGTGCTGCTTTATTCAATTCAATCCAAACTGAAGAGTTTTAAAAATCAAATATGTTTCCTTACTGAAAGTTTGAATATATTTTAAGAAAAAAAGTAATGCAAGGGAATAGTGCAATTCTTCCCCCAAAAAAACTCAGCAAGACAAACACACATATACGCACCCACACAGAACAAAAGAGCAAATAAACTTTAGGTGCTCCTGAGAAAAACCCAGGTTACTCCTTCTACCCTGCTTTATTGTCTCAATAGGAATTTAAAAACGTTCAAAATACCTGCCAACTTACTTTGTTTCTTGAATTGCAAATTTGCTATTAGAAGCATCAGATTGCTCAACTCTAACAGTATGTAGGTCACGAGAACAGGAAATTATGATTTGTTTGTGATACATTGCTGGTTTGTAAGGTGCTTGGGAGGAATCTTTTAAACAGAAGGAAAGGACTCAGAAAAATGCTTGTTCCCTTTTATGAATAAAGAAAGTACACTGGGATTGCGAAGAAATACCGTGATCCTTTTAGGTAAATGGTGAACAACACATGAAATAAATAAAATGTATTAGCCTACTTTTAATATATTTAGCTTGACTTTTTTTTTTTCAAGCAGCTTAACTTCCTCTTTAAAAAAGAAAAGGCAGCTAGGGTCAGTTATCAGATATTAACTGTAATTTGTAAGCAAAACAAACCAATCCACGTTGTGGTTTTGTACACAGGGCTCTGAAATCTCACCCTCTAACCTCTACATGGATTTACAACTCAGTGGTGCATAATAAGTACAGCCTCCACTTAATGAAGCCAGATCTTTATATTTTTAACACTCATTTGGAAGAACAATTAACTCTGGCTCTATTGAACAACTTGAACGGGAAATAAATCAAGTGTTAAAACATTGGTGAAGAGCCAGACTTTCTGTAATTAGAACACTGATGTGCCCAAGGCTGACTATGTGGTATGCAGCATTATAGATTGACAACTTCAACTGTCCAAAGCAATTGAAATTGTCTATGTTCCCCTTGTTACACATGCTAGCATCCAGCAAAACCACTGTATCATATTTATCCTTCAAATTTGGCTTCAAGTTCTTTATGATTTATGAGAAGCAAAATATCCCTTCTTCAATCTAGAAAACTAAAGCAGTTCTTTGGTTTTAAATTACATTCAACCTGATTATTCTGCAGGAGATGTACAGTCTGTTAGGTGGGAGACCACATAAATTTCCTAGACAAAACATTAACAGGTTCACTGATCACATGCAATGTTTTCAAAGAAACTGGAATTTATTATGGCAAGCCTTACTATATATTTGATATGACTTTCTTTGCTATTCCTTATTACTTGCATGTATAAAGGAAAAGAAAAGACTTTACTCGGTCTCAGGAATCAAAATCTATCATAGCATTCAGTATTTCTTCAAAAGTTTAGTATTACCTCTAGAATTTCATTATTTGGTCCATTCCTGCCTAAAAAAAAAAAAAAAGATGTGGGAATATAGTAGAACAACTACTCTTGTCATGACTATCTGTTCCCATAGACTGTCAGGGACTCTGGTTTGGCTTAGTTGGTGGTCTGAATCATTCATCTGTCCCTGGAATTTAGACAAAAATATACATATGAATAAGATATATAACCATAATGACAAGGGCCTAAATATAATCCTTATACAATCCTTAATAGTTTAAACATGAAGTGGTGTCAATAACATACAGTTACTATGTTGACAAGAATGTTTCTTGGTGTGCAGATATTTCATCTTGAATACTAGCTAGAAAATTTGAAGATAATACGGGTAATTTATGTTAATAAATTCTAAGTAAAAAGCCACATGACCTGTAAGTTGTACTCTAGAGAAACATCACAATACAGTACATACAGTACTTCCACAAAAACATTTCATGCACTGGAGTTAAAAGCAGAGAAATAAATTTCATAAGTAACTGAAGAATTCATTATAAATGAAATTCCTTACAAATTCAGGTTCAGGATTGCAGTGACTACTATGATTAGGGACAAATGTGAGAAATCTGTGGGTCTACACATGGTATGTGAGTACTTGATAGCAAGAGGCTTCATCTCAAGGGCCATTACCATGATGTTGTGTGTGGACTCTGAGGTGCTCAGAGTGGCTGGGTGGGTGGCTGAGTGGTTGGCTGGGTTCCAACCAGTCGAGTTTCCAAGGGAAAGAGTCAAGTTCTCCTGCAGCCTGACCAATGGACTGCAGAAATGGAGGACTAGTCCCTGTCCCTGGACTGAGGCTGCATTAAATACATTTGGATCATTCCTGAGATTTTGTCTAATTATTTTACCAGAATTCTTGGCCAAACTCTACACCAGAATTCTGGAAAAAAACCCAACAACCTGGAACATTAATTCTTCGAAGAGTGGTTACAAGCACTTCTGATAATTTTGTCAGTTTGGGGATGGTACCCTATTCCAGGAAGATAATAAACAGAACACTTACATTAAAGAAAAGTAATTAGAAGCCCATTTGATGCAACCTCAGTAAGCTTTGGAGTACATTGCAAATGAAAACATAATTAAAGTTTTGCAAATGAGTAGAAGGAGGATAAATGTAACACAGGTTTATGACAGACATACTATACTGCAGTAGTAAAGAACTAGAGTAGATCAACTAAGACATCCCTTCCACTGCAATGTTTCTGTGGATTGGACAAGCACCAGCTATAGGCAACTAAACGTACCAATCACATCTCATTCACATTATCAGTAGTTTCTGAGCAATTACTGGTGCTATATGCGTACCAAAGCTTATGTTTGTTTAATAGATCTGGCATAATTCAGAGCAGCTTTGAGACAGTCTCAACTTTGGTTACTGAAAATGAATGAACAAGGGTGTTTCCCTGCTTACATCCTCCCTCAGGGGATGAAGAAGCCAGATGGTCTAGGGACACTTGCTGGGAAACTCTCAGCTGGTAGTTCTTTTATCACCTCAACAGACCAAGGTATCAAATTATTTTTTAGAGACTGCTACGATGCTTGCGTGGGTAAATATAGTCAATCTTACATCAAATATCTTGAAGGCACTGTTATATATTTAAGATCTAGCATAAAAAGGGAAAGACTTTTTGATACATGATTAAATTTACTCTCATAGCTGGACACACGTCATATAAATAAATTCAACTGACTCCTAAAAAGAAAACCCCTCCTTCTGACCACACATCACACACACCTATTCAAAGCTGAAAACATTTTATTAGCTGTTGGTGAATAGAGGACAAAATCAGCTTGAAATGGAAACAGAAGCTTTAAACACTGCATTATTAATACTAAGAGCTATTTATAAAAGATAAGAACCTTGCCTAATAGAGTAAGATTTTCTTTCGGAGAAGACTGAACAAATATAGATAATTAAGATAACAGGTAAAAGTAGCAGTATATGCAAAAAGCCTTTTTGCAGGCATCAATAAAGTATTTCAGCTGCTTCTTCTAGTACTTAACTGAAACAATCAAAGAACCTAAGAAGCAAGATTTGATTCCACTTTTCACAGTCTATAGCTGAACATTATACACATACACACGTGATACAGCTGTTCCATATATAGTTGTTTCAACTATGGGCATCAGAATGTTTTTTTACTCTGTTTATAATTTCTTTTATTTCAGTAATTTATTTCTAAGCACAGAAAAATCTTTCTTGTAGGAAGAATGTGGCACTGAGGCTTTTTTTAATTCATTGCAGGCGTAATTTTTATTCTCTCACTAGCTTTTATAATTGAGTTTTCTCCATGTTCTCCACATGCTAAGTGATTCTAGGTGTAAATATTTTTGGCACCCCACTCTTATGAAATTTTGCTTTAGTAAGAGACCATATACATTTTCTGACAGTTTCGTTTATTTTGAACTCACTTTGTTCAGAAACTTTCAATGAGTTCTGAGTATCACTTGCTTTCTCAATATTCAAAATCTCATTTTTCTGATAGCTCAGTCTCCAAAAATATCTCACTCTGCACATAAATAAAAAAAAAAGTTAATTGTAATAATTTTGCTAACATTCTCACTGATGCATTTAAAACTGATTATTTCACAGACTTTTTGTATCTGATATTCATACTGGTTTAATCTTTAAGTTCTGTTGCAGGCTAAGCTCAGATGTTATTTTCTTAAGCATCTACATAATCTCTGAGGATTTTATTTGCTTCATTCCTAAATTTAAGACAAATTTAAAATTTATCTTTTGGATTGCATTTTTGCATTTGTTGAAATATTTAAAAAAAAAATTCCGTATCTTATTTTCACCCTTCAGCACAGTATCTGTTCTGAGACAGCAAATATAAAGTGTTCATTATTATTTAGTAGCTCATCTATAGCCACAACTTGAATTTGTGCCTGTACACTACCAAGAAATAAGTGAAAAAACAACTTATGTTGTATGCCCTTGGACTAACAATTTCAAGCTGCAACCATTAACACTAAAATTTTTTTTTTTAGACTCTGACTCATTATATCTTTAATTAAGATCCCCGTTCACAGAAAGACAGGTCCCCTATTCTTATTTTTTAACTTTTCACAGAATCACAGAATCAACCAGGTTGGAAGAGACCTCAGGGATCATCGAGTCCAACCATTGCCCTGACACCACCACGTCAACTAGATCATGGCACTAAGTGCCATGTCCAGTCTTTTCTTAAACACATCCAGAGATGGTGACTCCACCACCTCCCTGGGCAGCCCATTCCAATGTCTAATAACCCTTTCTGAAAAGAAATTCTTCCTAATGGCCAACCTGAACCTCCCCTGGCGAAGCTTGAGGCTGTGCCCTCTTGTCCTATCGCTAGTTGCCCGGGAGAAGAGGCCGACTCCCACTTCACTACAACCTCCCTTCAGGTAGTTGTAGACTGCAATAAGGTCACCTCTGAGCCTCCTTTTCTCCAGGCTAAACAACCCCAGCTCCCTCAGCCGTTCCTCATAGGTCAGACCCTCCAGACCCTTCACCAGCTTGGTCGCCCTCCTCTGGACTCGCTCCAACACCTCAACATCTTTCTTGAAGTGCGGGGCCCAGAACTGAACACAGTACTCAAGATGCAGCCTCGCCAGTGCCGAGTACAGAGGGACGGTCACTTCCCTAGACCGGCTGGCTACACTATTCCTAATAGAGGCCAGGATGCCATTGGCCTTCTTGGCCACCTGGGCACACTGCTGGCTCATGTTTAGCCAGCTGTCGTTCAACCTTTTCAATCTTGGTTATTGGAATTCACAGATTTTACTTTTGACAAAGGCCTAGAATCGATCAGCTTAGTTTTAGGTATGTGACTGAGGTACTTAGTTTGAGAGCACTGTTTCTTTACATTTCTTGTACTGTTAACTGAGAAAAAAATGGCATTTTCATAGATAATTTGGCCTGTGTAAGATCTGAATTGCCTTTTGGTGGAGTTGCTAGGGAAACCCATCTGATAAAACAACATCTATCCATCTAAAAGACGGGTTCAGAAATGTTGAAAAAATCATACTCACAAGAATAATTATCAAAAATCACTATCAAAATAGAAAGACACAATAAAAAGCCACAGGGCTTTATCCTTGGTCCAGTGCTATTCAGTATTTTATTAAATTACTTGGGTGGAGTTATTAAATATATAGTTGCATAGATGACTTCAAGATGGAATGCTAATGCAAATGTGTTGGAAATTCAAATTTGTAACTTGAAAGATATCTTGATATATTGGACATAATGTTTAAGATTTGTTTTCTAAAGCATACCTGTGCACTTCAGGTTTCTGTAATAATATGTGCTTAAATAAAAGATATCATACATTAGCTGGCATTTTAACCAGTTCAGAATTCATTTCTCTCAGAAGTCTTTTATCACAGTTACTATTTTTATCTGCCCTCCTATTGTACATGCATGCACTGTTTTACTGTTGATTTAAAGAAGAGAAGCAGACCCTTGAAAAGGGGCAAGAAAGAGAAGTAGATGTGAAGTACACTGTCTCAGGATATGAAAGACGCAATATGAAACATTATGCTCTTAGAAGTAAAGATGCGACATTTCCAATTAATATGAAAGAACATGGACAGAGGGAAAGGATTCAAGGAGTGGGATGATATTGTTGAAGATGCTCGAATATTTGTTAAAAGGATTAGCACAGCAAATCCAATTTCAGCTTGTACCATATTGCTGAATGAATTAAAACCATGTAGCAAAATACATTATCCATAATGCCTGATGCAGAAAATGATTAATTCAATTCATATTTAGTACACTAGAGGGGAAAGCTGATTTAAAATAAAGAATAACTTATGAATCTGTGTTTTTAGTCATGTTTTGCCATCTTTCCTCAGTGTACGTGAAATGACTGGAACTTCTATCAGAATGTGCACCTCTTTTCATGATGAAAAGCTTCTGGTAATATTGAAGAACTAAAAAATATATTAAAAAATCCCCCTTCACTCTTCTACAAAAAAATGTAGATACATTGAAAATTACAACAGAAGGATGAGGAAGATATATAAATCTCAGCTGAGGCAATTTCAACACATTTTTATAAAGTGGTTAGATTTCACAAAAATGTCTGTAACATACAAAAGAAGAAAGGGAGCAAATAAAATTCAAAAGATGAGATAGGCAGGAAAAAGGAAAGAAGGGGAAGTATAAGGGAGTGTCAGTAGAAAAGAAGAGAATGAATGAACAAATGATATAATTAATATTTACTTTTATTCTTTTAGAACTTCAGATTCACGTCTGAGACACATGGGACAGCTCAAACCTTATATAGTGCAACATAAATTAGAGCATGACCTTCTTCCTACCCAAGAGAATGGCATTAAAAAGAAATATTTTTTTCTTTAATATGAAACCAGAAGTGTATAAGTTGAAGAAGAGACAATATTTCCTCTCCATGAGGGCCATCAAGCAATAGGTTAATGTATCAAGGGAAATAAATGAAGCCCCACCACTTAGCGGTATTTTAAAGAGCTAATCAGACACAGCACTTGAGCTACTGAAATAGGTAATAATTTTGTCCGGACGTGGAGGTCTAGAGCAAATGACTAAAAAAAAGCTTTCTTAATTTTTATTCAATAGTGGTAGTGGATAGGATTTTGTTTTATATTTCTAGATCATGCACCCTACCCACCGCACTCCCCCAGTGAGAACACATTAATGCTTGTTAGAATCGCTGAAGAGAATCAACTCTTGGACCTTGCCAAGTGGATTAAGGGGTAGGGATGTCCCAATTCATCCCTACCCCTCTCCCACCAGCTCATGGAGGAGCTCAGGGAGGTAGAACGAGTGCGTGTCTGTAGGTAGAAGGGCCTCTGAGGGCTTGTTGTTCAGAAACTCAGATGTGATCGCAAGACCATGCCCATGAGTTGTCTGTCCCTAACCACCTCTGTGCAGAATTACTGGTGCCAAGGGGGTTTCTTCAAACAAAAAAGACATGGAAGGTCATTCCTAAATAAGCTTATGAATAAGCAGCACAAAGGACATATTTGTAGGGATTTTTCAAACACTTCCACTGAATTCCAGAGTGATACGTGATTTAAAATAAACAAGCATATCAGATGTTGGCTGTGAGGTTTATATCAAAAGTTGATTTCTTTCACAGACTTAGGCCAATGCATATTTTTAAAAATTAATCACTTTTTCTTTACTATAGCCTAAAAAATATACTTAGAATTCATAACTATATTTGGTAATTATATTTAATTACCAAATTCGTGAGAGGCCTATTTCTCAAGGTTGTAGCAGTGCTGCCATTCACAATGCTGACATGATGTTTTGTAAAAGCGCCTTTCACAAACAATGACCGGTTATTGAGTTATTTACTGATGAGTTACTTTAATGTCTTCTAAATATTCAGTTGTTACATTTTAAGTAGATTTTCTAAAAATCTAAATTCTTTGCTATTTGGAAACAATAACTTACGGTTTTCAATAACTTAATGGAAATACTTAATTATTTGGGTTTTAGAAGTTGTCTGCTCTTTGGAAAATGCAGAAATTTTAGGCTGTTAGTAATATCAATCACATACCAGAACAGCTTGTCAAACAACCTGTGCAAATTCTCTGCTGTAGTTATTAAGTCATTTATCCAAAATGTTCAGACCATCAACTGAACATATGGAGAAAGCGGAAATGAACTGGCATTAAATATCAAAATCAGGGACGGCCTGAAAAAAGCACCAACTGTATTTGTTCATTTCATGACTACTGAAAGAAAATATTATGTACCAAAATGCATTTGAAGAAATTAAAGCATTCCCAGAGAACTGCACCAGATGGCTTCAGGATTGTCTCACAGAACATGTGGAAGGTGAGGTTAGGAAGTTTGCATCTGATCCCAAGCAAATTACTTTGGACGCTGTAGTTAAAACATTAGCAGCAATTCATGTAGTCTGTGTTGCCTCAGAAACAGAATTAAGGTAAAAAATATCAAAAAACATTTCTTGAAGGAAAACAAAAAAATCTCTGAAAGTGATAGGAGTTAAAAAAACAAAAGAGCTACTAGGCAGGAGTTTTCTTGAAAATCTCAAATCCTCCAGACTGGAGGAATTCTGCTTATGTTGAATGGCACTTTCCTTGAGGACGCACGTGCTGGCAGCTTCCTCAGTCAGTGCAGTATTTAGCTCATCTGAGGTGGGGAATTCATTTATGCACCTGAGGAGCAATAGCTCTCCTCTGCAGTCATCTTTGATGAACAAGATTAATGTTGCTTTTTCATAAGCAACCAGAAAAAGTACCTTCAAAGCCTGACTTTCTGAAATAGTCTATTGCTAATTAAAAAAAGAGAGTTATCAAGATAAGCAGCATATGGGCAGTAGGGTTAATAATGAAAATGCTCACATGGTGAAAGGAATTCCAGCCACTAAATAGACCTGATAGCTGGTATTTAGAATGTATCACTACAAATGTAAAGGCATGAAAATCAATAGCACGGCCATGCAGAGTTCAAGGGAGTATAGGTGCAGTCATAAGCACTAACAGCAGTTTCTACAGGACTGTCCAGGGAAAAGATACTTAATATTTCACATGCAAACGTAAGCTTTTCAAATGTTCCTAAAGCCTTAGAAATTAATTATGAGCAATGAAAATGACAGTAATGATGGTAGAGCAAATTCATTGCAAGTAGCTAAATTGAGATGATTTATTTCTGAGTATTAATATCTTGCTGTCAGCTTTGAAATTGTGCTAATTTTATGAGTTAGCTAACTTTCAGACGTTGTTGCTTATCTACACTGCTCAAAGACATTGGATAAAAATAAACAAATTTACAGCCAGGAGGAGCTCCTGGAGAAGAAACTCTGTCCAGTAATAAAACATTTTCAGCTCTACATATCCTAAATCTCATGATTAACCTTTATCTTGAGACAAAAGTACTACTCTAATGCAAACAAGACTATTTTTATTATTCAGTAATATAAACTCACAAAGATATTTGTAAGAAAGCTGCTAATTAAGTCTACCATCCACACAAAATCAAGCCTGTTATCATCATTCACTGTTGAAGCTAATTTCACGTGTTACAGTCAGAATAGGAAACTACTGGCTGGAAAACTATTTCAAGATACACATAAACATATCGAATGATTAAATACATGCAAACACAGAACATTTATTAAACAACTAAATGTTATCATATTAATGGGTGTGTAATCAACTGGATAGTATAAATTTCCAAGTCTTTCCAAATAAAATAATTTAAACAAAAATGTGTGTGGGAGAGAGAGACTATTAAGTTCATAGAAACATACAGTTCCCTTTGATTTTAGTGACAGGTTTTCCTGCATGGCAGCTGTGGAGCAAGGTTGTAACATGGATAATTTGAAGCCTGCACACAACTGTGTCAAGTATATTCACTACCCTTAATCACAAGAGATTCTGCGGATCTACGGAGTATTTCACAAATTGGCTTTTGTATTCTATATGTTAGGGTCAACTGGATATTTGCTTAAAAAAGGAAATTAAATAAAATTAAATCCTATTACATAAACCTTGCTTGCTTTATATGCTTTATTAAGTAGGGGTAAATAGGATTTATGCTAATCCACAAATTTATACCATTAATCCTATTTTACAGTGAATTTATTTCTGAGTTTTTTCCTATTAAATACTACAGTCCTTTCAACATTTTCTGAGTTTACTAGACACTCATGTAATAAAAGAGCAAGGATGATTACTTGGATTAAACATCTTGCCCGATCTATACAATTCCAATTTGTACGGTCATTACCTGACACTAAATGAGTGATGAGCATTTGACAAAGACATGGCAATTTGTTAGCATTGCCTGCTGGCCTGAGTGACACTTTGATATTACCTCCATTTTTTGACCTGGAGTCTTTTCAAAGCTTTGGTTTCTGATTAAATTCCAGGACAGGCAGTTGCTGCAGCCTCTAGAATATACTTTTGAAATAGCTTGGATATTGTTGTGTCATTCATATATTCTGGCACATTCTTTTCCCCATACTGTATGTTCCAGTCTTTACATTATACCCCTCTGTCCACAAATCACTGTCACTAATATTGTTGCACAGCAATCAAAGGGCTGCTTATTTACACAGCACAGGGTCACTAGCTATCAGATATCAGCTAAAGACAAATTAAACTAAACGCTAGCATACACTCCTGTAACATTAATCATTCAGGATTCCTGGACAAGGCAGCTATTAATGATACAAAAAAGGTGCTACAAGACCAAGTATAACACCAGCCATTTTGGTGTGAAATTGCCCTGTATTTTAGAAATCCCCGTGATGTAACCCAGCTCGCACTGCGTACCTCCCGGACTTTGCCCTTCCTCAAGGAATATCCTGTGGAGCCCGGGTACTGTGCACATATACAACCACTGACATGCACATTCCCCAAGGTGTGTGGGTGTTGTTTTGGAAGTACTAATTTTTCCATAGTTGCATATTCATACACTGTTCAATTCAACATGTCCTTATTTTTCTTGCAGACAGGGAACTTGCCTCTGATCGCAAGTATAACAGCTTGATCAGCATCTGTAAGGCAGCTACTCCAAAGCCAGTCACACTGATGCAATCCTGTCCCTTTCCAGGGAGTTTCCTCCACTTCACACTGGTGCACAAAGGATTAAAAGGAAGCATCACCTGCCATCTCTGTGGCCACTTCTCCAAGCCCTTCCTAATGCTTCCTTGGCACAACTGCCTTTGCATCTCAGCATTAGCTTTTGATGTGTTTTCAAGTTGTATCTTCAGATTATAAATGTATCACAAAGTACCCAGTGGCATTGTGTCCTTCCTAAGATAGATGGGTTGAGGTTTCAACTGAATGGAAAACCTTCAGGCAAATCTAGGCATTGTAGAGAAAAAGGTGATGCCAACAGTAACCTCTTAAAACTAAATTATGGCCCCTTTCATTACTTTTCTCACCATAATTTTGATTGTGTCACTTATTGATTAAAATTTCTTACCTTGCTAAGCTTGATACTTACTAATGCTTTACTTCATGATTATTTCCATAGAGTTTAGTGGCATCATCATCAAGTAATATTATGAGAACATCAGCATCTGGCCCATGGCTTTTAGCATGGAGTAACTACTTCAAACCAATCAGGAAAAATGAATCATGTGATTTTACTCATCTATTTTAGACTAGTATTGTTGTTTAATGCATGAAATAATTTTCATATTTATTATGTTAAGAAATTGTATAGGTGCTTCTTTTCCTACCTCTATTAAAATGATACATGACTTTGATTTCAGTCTGGCTTTTTTGGATTTAGTATAAAACAAAGAAGAATTGTTAATGAAGTTGAAGCCTTTTTTTTCCAATATTCCAAAGTATTAATATATGTTCAGCTTGAAATAAGTTCAGCAAATTCTTGTAGTTCAAAACAAGCTCCTATATATGCACATTTAAATAAGATGGTGCAGACGCACACTTTTTTTCTATATTATATAATAAGCTATACTTATTGTATATTATATTGTTGTCTTAATTAGGACGCCAGCTTGGACTTATGCTACTTGTATTCATCTTAGACTAGTAATTAAAAATTGCAGTCTGCTCTTTTTTAGTTTGTTTTATTATAAAAAATATAAAACCTCAAAATAACTTCAGTTTATACTCATCTCACAGTGAAGCTAATGCTTAACTGTCTGTTGCACTGTAAAGATCACAATCATTACAAGGAAACAAATGCTAAACTACATCTCCTGTTTAAAAATATTCTTATATATGAGTAATTCAGTGAAAACTAAAACCCATTAAGTACTTTTAGATTTAATAGTTATTCCTTTTAAAACATACTGTTCAGCATGTAGTATGTCTAGTGCTAACGATGCCTTGCCAAACATATAAATAAGGGGTGTGAAATATGCATACAAATACTGCAGACAGATATCATATATGTCAGTAATGATGATGCCAGGAGATATGGAGACCATAATAATGAGAAAGGCCACTTTAATGAAAAAACGAGTTTTTTGAAAGAGATTTCAAGTAGGATGAAAACGTTAGTAACTTGTGTTATAGCTGAGCCTTATTCACCACTTTTCCCTCTCCTATCCTGTAACAGCTACCTAATTACAAATAACCAACACAGTGTTAAAATGATAAACCATAGAAAAAAGAGCACATTGCCTTCAGTGATGATATAATTTTACTGCAGCATCGTCTCCTTCTGACTTCTGACAGCTTGCAATGACTGTATGGACCGCTCTCAACTATGTTCTTTGCACCCAGGGGTCCCCAAGGACTCCTCAGGACTCAAGAGGCAGCAGAAGGTGCCCCTTGGACGTGATCTTTACAGGCATAAAACCAGATACTCTGCTCCAGTCTCCTCACTACAGCAGAGCTGCATTTCAGCTCTATGCTGAGTCTGTTAAAGTAAAGGAGCCAAAGCAGACCTTTTCCCTCATGATCCCTGTTTTAGTCATTGATCTTGTATGCAGATTGGGTGTACCTACATTAGTGATCTAAGGTGCCTGCGTGGTTCTACTTAGGTGTGAATTTGCCTTGCAGTCTGGTAGTACTGAAGTGAATGTAGACACGCTCATTGTGGCAAGTTTATTTTGTGTTCTTTCTTTGGTAGAGGAAGTTACTGCAGAATATGACTTTTTTTTTTTTTTCTTCAGTAAAATGTCACCCATATATACATATGTTTTAACAAGGACACAGCACGTGAATTAATTCACCCTTGTAGTAAATCTATAAAAGATCATATTCATACTTTGATTTTTATCACTTTTGAGAATGAAAGTCCCAGAATGTCTTCTTCCATCCCAGTCAGGTCAGTGGAAAGCTTCTCCATTCACACAACTGCTCTTTCTTATCTTCAGAGATGCCTACCCTTCCTAGATGACTTTATAGAGGGTTTATATTTTTAGGAAGGCTAGACCAAGTGGCAGGACTGCAGACCCATATTTCAGGGTCATTATAGTTTTGTTAGGTGGCATTGTGTACAACATTGGATCTAAGCTTAACTCATGATTTATCTTTTGTTCCTTGCATCAGATTTAATGATAAGGAGTCACCATATTATCATCTGCTATGCAGCTGACTGAAATTAATGCTGACAGGAAAACCTTCTTTCCAAAGGTAAGGGAATTATTTAACCTTTACTCACCACGGTCTGTGTACTTGGTCTCAGCAAGTGTAAGGGGAAGAAGATGCGTAAGTCTGCAAACAGAAACTCATTTTTACCAGCCTCCTTGGAACTTTAAATCTGTAAATCTCATTTCAAAGACACTAATATTTTGTTACTAACTGGAGTTCATAGTTACATGTGGAGAGAAAAGTAGTTCTGAATATACAATTATCAACACTTTGACTCCTTGCCCATGCCAATATTATTGTTTTAATTTGCAGCTGCCATTATTTGACCAGTACCTTTCTACATGGGTTCTTATTTTTGACATAGTTAAGCGTTGCGGCTCTTGATCTTGTAAAACAGACTAACATAAAGCAGATTTAGTTTCATTACTGGCAACATCTCAGTGCATATTTCCCAGGACTCTACTATATCACACTATACATTACCTCAGTCGACAGGTTTGGGGTTGTATTTTATTAAAATGTTAAAATACCAGCAATTTCTCTTTTAGCTATAAAGTGCCTTGTATGGGCGGTCAAAAGTGGTCTCTGTAGAAAATGTATTCTTTGTGGAGAAATACCAGAGTTTAACATTTTCTTGGCATCATTTTTCCAACAGAAGATGGCTTTCATTTAATAAAAAACCAAAATCCCAAACAAAAATATCTAATAAGAACTAGAATATAACTCTCTTTACCTCCGTGTGGTGATTAGTATACTGCCAAGACAATACCGTCTGCTTAAGACTACTAGAAGTTGCAAAAAACACCAATTTTCAGTAGTTGCTACTGTCCCCCAGGACTGGGGACAGTCCTGCATAATGCTGTAGCATATAAGAGTGTTCCCCTTCCTGAGAAGTCGGGCAGTTTGGAAAATTAATATAAGCATAAGAGAACTTAATTTTACATGCCTAATAAGAAATCTAGAATCCATATACAGTCAATAAAGAGAGACAGTTATTTTGAAGATAAGTAAATAGTATCCAAGGAAGTACATCTAGATGAAGAATATGGAAAAAAATATGCAGTATAAGACTGTTTTCACCTCTGAAAAAAGATTAGTTTTATGCAACCATCACAAACAGTCTCAGTTCTCTTTTCTGAATTTAGCTGTGATAAACCCATGCCTTCACAGGAACCACCCCACATTTACAACACTGTGAGAACAGCATTCAGACTCCAGCTATTTATTTCACTGGCAAAGAAACCCCCATCACTGCTCTATGCTCTATCATATTATATTCAGTAAAAGTTAATATAACTATCAGCAGTGACACCTGGTAAGCCAAGATCACTACAACTAATTGGTTTCATGTATCTATGAATTGTTACAGATGTATTGTCTGCAAAGCATGCCTGCTGCAGCGAAATGTCAAAAGGCAGAAATTTCTCTTTTAATGAGAAAATATAATATGTATAAGATCACAAAGTGGTCTCCACAAAAACATATTTGGACTAAAAAACATGCTTTGTATGCTTCTTTGATGGTACTCTCCCCACACAAGAGGTCCTTCTTCCTTTATTTCAGCCCTTCTCATTTTTGGGTATGAAGGCTTCAAGAATGTAAATGTTCTGGGATGAAGAGTTTTTCATTATACATAACTATACTCTAAGTGTATCACATGGGATTTCTGTAGTCCTTGGGTACTACTAAAACACAAAAACATTTATAATCAATGTTGATGATCATTTGGCTTATGCAAATATCTACATACGCAAGCCAGATGCTTGCCAGAAAAGAAGTAGTAGAAGGGCTGTACGCAAATAATACTGACCTTTAAATACCAGAAAGTGGAACAAATATAAGCTTTTGATCAAAAGATCTTGCATAGTCTTTGTACAAAATGACAAGTGTATGAGGTCCTTCATCACCACTTTCAAGTGCCCCTGACATGAGATTACTATTCCCTAGCCTGTAGATTTCTTTATTTTTTCTTTTATAGCAGCAGACCTGTTCCGACAGCTTCCTGATGTGGTTTGAGGTTTTTGGAAAACATGACTCATAGCATTTGAAAATGCCTTAGGTTACTAACACTTTGAAGACATTTAGGATTACACTTGCTTTGAAGCACAAGTCTGCAACACTGCCTCTTTAAGTACTCAAGTCTAAAATTCAAATTCTCAAAACTGCCATTGTCACATACCACGTAAGTCAGAAATATGTAAGTTTTTATCACTAAAATTCTTCAGATGTCTGAAAATCAGGTTCTGGGTGTAACCAGAATTGTCTCAATGTTACCTTCCTGACATGCTAAACTCCAGACCCTACCCACAAGGTAAATCCTTTGTCTGCAGCACCCAGCCCTATGGGTGATTCTACAGAATCCCACTTCACCAATTCCCATCAGCAGAGAGGACACTTCCCTTATTTAAAAAGTCAGTGTTTACAGAATCACAGAATCAATCAGGTTGGAAGAGACCTCATGGATCATCGAGTCCAACCATTGCCCTGACACCACCATGTCAACTAGACCATGGCACTAAGTGCCATGTCCAGTCTTTTCTTAAATACATCCAGAGATGGTGACTCCACCACCTCCCTGGGCAGCCCGTTCCAATGTCTAATGACCCCTTCTGAGAAGAAATAATTCCTAATGTCCAACCTGAACCTCCCCTGGCGAAGCTTGAGGCTCTGTCCTCTTGTCCTATTGCTAGTTGCCTGGGAGACTGACTATCCAAGATGTAGAATACAAAAAATTAACTTTTTCCTGCTTGGGGGAGGATTTAAACATCACAGCGGTACAGCATGCCATTGGGGTTCAGTGTCTCATCTGCAGCTCCGCGCTGCTGGCTCCAAGGGTGAGTGACATGTCGCATCCTGGCTCTCTTGTGTAGGCTTGAGGTGAGGTGTCTATAGTTAGGGTTATGGATACTAAAATGAAGGAAAGTCTTGCAATAGAGAGTGGCTCCTGAGTCCTGGAGAGGTATGTGATTTAAAAGGGCCTTCTTGTTTTAGCACGCTGATCTTCACATGCTGTATGGAAACTTAAGTGCCTCCTCTGAATTTCACGGAGCTAGCCATACGTCCCCACTGCATTTAAAATTAGTGGTCATTATACAATTGAAATTAGCAATAGTTAATGGTAGAAACAACAAGCCAAAACAATACTGTTTTGTGTATGTGGACTCCACCTTACTTGAATGAGCTGATCACGTACTCTATTTCTCACTTACCCCATACTGATATAAAGAAATGTAAATTTGATCAGACCCTTGATTACTGTGCATGGTGTACTGTAAACAAATAGAGATGAGAATGTAAAAAAGAGCTCATGAGTCATGCTGTGACAAAAAACATACAAGGCATCTCAGCTGCTGAATTTCTCTGGGAAGATGTTAAACAGCAAAGAGAAACAAGTTTTACTTAGATTTTTCCACAACACGGACAATTCACATAGTCATCTCACATTAAAAATAATGTAATTCGGAAGCAAAAAGACAATAAAAAGATGCTGAGCACAAGCAACGTGGGAATTGAAGAATCATTGTGCAAGTTTCAGGAACCCCCTATGCACTTTACACAAAAGCCTGGAGGTTGTGGGGTCATGAGATCAAAATGTTATTGCTTTGTTATGATTATATTGTTACTCTATTTTATTCAAAATGGCAATAAACCAATTTATGGTTTGAAAGGTCTGGGGTCTTGCTTACCATTACTGTCTCTGCACTCAAAAATTATTAGTATAGTGATACCACTGTGTGATATTCTTTGGTTATTCAGTTATGTGTATTTGTAGTACTCAAGGTTGTCACTGTCTACAAAGGGCTGGAAATACAGTATTCTGCTTCATGGTTTCACACTGCAGATACAACTTCTCAGTTACAGCATGAATCATTTAAAACTGCTAGCACTGAGGTGCAGACTTACTATAGTAGCATTTATTAAAAAACATGCCCATTTGGAACAGTAATTGTTCTGCTACCAGGGCACAACCCTTCATAACATCCCTTTAACAGTTTTTTTTATGAAGATAGAACTTTAATTTTTCCAGTAGCTACAAAGTGCAATGCATGAGTACCTTTCCTCATTTGTTTTTCATCATGTATCTCTACCCAGAGGCAAACATTAGCTAATTTGCTGATATATGGTTGCAGTTTATGACCTTTAAACAATTGTAAGCCATTATGGCTCCATTCTTAGTGCTATGAGAGGAAAATAACTGTCCTTTTACTCTAAGCTGCATAAAAAAGTCCCTCAACCTATGTGCCTCTAGCTTCTCTCACATCTAAAATTATTGTTTCATTGTCTTCCTTGCTAGAATTAACCCTAAATGGTGTTTAGTCCGCTGCTTCCTCCTAAACTGCAGAGAATCCCTATTTTGCCACTTGTCACAATGCAAGGATGTAAAATGAGTTTATCATAGGAAGTAACGGCTACTGCTTACTCAGTATCCTAGTGAAATTTGTGTTGAAAAGTAAATGGGTTACTGCAAGTTGTTTCCATTGGTTCTTCCTTAACTGCATGAGGCATTTTTTAGCATATTGTAAAATGAAAGCAAACAAATTAAATTATAGCATGTTTGTGTACATATGTGCGTATTTCCCACTAATGGACTTTCATCCTGCTCAGGATGAGGCTGCTGGTGCTGCCTGTGTTTGTGTGAGTGCTGAGTGTGCCCCTCCATCTGTTCTTTATGGCTGGCCAGCTATACGTGCATACGTATACTGCATAGAGGTGTGTGTATGTGTGCCTCCTGGGAATACAGTCTCAGCCTCACTCTTAGTCTGTCTTAAAATCTTGGTGTTTTCTGTAAATATGCCGTAGGGCAGAACAGAGCCTCTGGCTGACAAGTCATACTACAGGAAGGAGATCATACTCTGGACAAAGCACCCTGGTTAAAATTAAAGCCTGTTGTCCTCAGTATCTTCCATGTACTGCCTCTAGAAAGACCTAAGAATGAATTAAGCAGTTAGGAATGCTGATAAACTTTCCAAGTCTTTCTGTAGATATGACTTAAAAATGCCTTAAACCTAAGGCCTCCAAAGCCTAATTTAAACCACTGCAAGCCAGATCTAAACCACTGTAGGATACTCCTACAGTCATGCACAGTCCTCTAATAAAACATGCACACACACTCATTTCTTTTGATCACTGATGAAGAAGTAGTAGGTACTTGATAAAAGGCTTGGGCTTATGCAGATACAGTGGAAGTGTTTTGAATAAGGGGGATTTTTCATTGCACTTTCTTCATTTAAAGGCATTTGGTATACAATTTAGGGACTTGAGCTGAAAAATGAAGAGGTAAAATAAAATGACTGGAAATGCAATTTAAACTATGGTCTGGATATCTTCCAGCTGTCTTACAGAACTTAAGGAAAGAATGCAAATGCTATGGAGAAGGGAAAACAACCTGTAAACCTGTCCTGTTGCTGATGAGATACTGTAGTAAAGGAAATAAGCCAGTGAAAAATTACACATTCTTAGTTAAATTAGCTATGATGAAATATAACATGACAGCACGCTTTGTTTCATTTTTGGATAATCCTGAAAAATGGCACCTTTCTGTGACAATAACATGTAATTAATTTAATAATAATCTGTGGAATGAGATTCCATCTAAGACAGAGATTTAGTCTGAGGCTTTTACATTGTGGTGTTATATTGAAAAAAAATTCACTGGACATTGTGTTAGCCATAGCTATTTGAAAATAAACAACTTTTTTTAAAAAAGATGATATTATCTGACATTATTCAGAAGGAAAAAATCGTAAGAGTATAAAGTATTACTCTGGTCGCTGTTGTTAGTGGCCAGGATTCTCTTCCGACTATCCCCAGTATCAGACAGCTCTCACATTTTCTGGAATGCGCCCCTGTGACCTTATTTGTTTCCTTGTTAGTGCCAGGCTTTCTTAGGAATTACTCTGATATTACTGGTGTCATGATTCAGTCTCTGTGTATGATCCTAAGAATGCCACCTTTTCTTCACCTGCCATTTTAAATAATCTTTTAAAATGTAGTTAAGTCTTTGCACAAGAAATGTACTGTTGACTTATCTCACCATTTATATGTGTTCTGTCACTTCTGCAAAAATTTTGCCTTCATCCTTACACCTACATGAAACACATAATAAGAACCACCAATTCCTCAGTCCGCCTCCTCCTGAAATTCTTTTAGGGACAGTTCTGAATATAATCCTCTTTTCTCCAATAAAAAAGAATGTACTCACCAAGACTTACTCTTGCAGATTACTATAGCACTAATGATATATGCAGCAAACTAATCTTCATCTCAGCACATTCTAGCAGTTTGTACTTGTAACACATTACTGTCATCAGTATAACACACACTAGACCACTATCAGAAATGTGGTGGACTGCTCGATATTATTTCAATGACTGAACACCTTCATGTGCTGCCATACATATTTTGGAGTATGAGTCACTACCTTCCTTAAATCCTGCCAGGGAAAATGCAGAACTTTGTTGTGAAGGATTTTTTTAAAGCTAGGTTATTTATTCCTTCCTACGCATGTGATTAGGTGGTATTTTGAAAGTAAATGTGAAGTCAGTAAAAAGTGTGAGGATGCCTGCATCTGACTCAGTAACATACATTCAGATGAGGTTTAGTGCAATGCTGCTCCAACACTGCCACAGGGCTTCAGATGACTCAAAGCACAGGCAGAATATTCTACTAGTTCAAAGGCTCCAGAATTTAAATACATGCAACCACATCCAAATAGGATGTGCAAGTTCAGATCAAAATATTTAGTATTGCAAGTAAGTGTTAAAAGTGAGCTCAGCAGAACAGCACGTAAGCCCCCACTTATCTTTCTCTAGTGCTACTTTATTCTGCCACTCTTCTGCTGGTTGGCGTAAGTCATTGGAAAACAGGGACATGCTACTGGGAGTAAAGTGCTCCTAGAAATAAATGATGCTCAAAGGGCTAAATTGCACATAACTGAATAAAATTGTTAAATGCACAAAGCATTTCAAATCTGTATTTTTTGGTTGCTTAAATGCCTGGGGATTTTGTGTGATCACTACTACTAGAACTGTGTAGGAAGGAGGAAGACGTTTGCAACCTTTCTTGTCATATCTTGATTCTTATTGAACTAGTTTTGTTTCATCCTTTAGATTCTCCCATTTTCATTTTTGTGTCTGTATTATAGCTCCCTAGCAGAAATTGAAGTAGTCCAGGTAATAGCTGAGCCACTTTGTTAAAATACTTAAATAAAAATGTCATAAAATCCAGTAAGTATCTGCAAGTTGCCTCCTACACTAGAGTCATAAATTGATCTGGGATATTGGTTTGAAGAACACAGCAAAAAACATTTAACATCAAAATGGTTAGTGTTGGGAGTGGGAGGATGACATGCTTGGTAAATTAAAATCAGACAGTATACGTGAAATTTTCAAAATGCTGTAATAGACCAATAGACTCCACATGAATGGTTAGTACATAATGCATACATTTGAGACGTTAAGCACAAAGACCAAGAAATATGGTCGATTCATATGACAAGTAACAATGGATACTTTTCAAATCACACCAACAACATTCATAGAGTTGAAAACAACAAGCAAGCAGATTCATCCATTGCACTTCCTTGTACCAGAGAAAAATATTTGAAGGTCAATGTATATTATTAAGCCAGTTTTAAGTATTTGATTGATGCTCTTTTTAATAAGCCTTTCTTTAGGCAAGCCTAAAAATTCATAAGATAGAGGTTATACGTGGAACCACAGTTTGAGCCCAAGAGAAACTGTTATGTTTTGAGAAGGAACTAGATCTGGCTATTCAAAATAGTCATACCCAAATAAGTATAAGGGAATGGATAGTCTAAACTGTTGCCTGGTGACAGTTAGAAAGTAAGCATCTCATTCATGTTAACATCATAAATTATAATCTCACAAAGGGATGTATTTTGAAATTATGATGGGAGATGAGATTTTTAGGAAAAAAAGAAGGCCCTACTAAAATGTTCCAAGAAAATAATCCAAAATTATTGAAGCCCAATAAACAATTATTTGCTAATAACATGAATATATAGATCCTGGACAAAATACTGTTCTCACTCCAAAAGAAATACATCTCATAGAATCATAGAATGGTTTGGGTTGGAAGGGACCTTAAAGATCATCTAGTTCCAACCCCCCTGCCACAGGCAGGGACACCTTTCCACTAGACCAAGTTGCTCAAAGCCTCATCCAATTTGGCCTTAAACACTGCCAGAGAGGGGGCAGCCACTACTTCTATGGGAAACCTGTTCCAGTGTCTCACCACCCTCACAGTAAAGAATTTCTTCCTAATATCTAATCTAAATCTACCCTCTTTCAGTTTAAAAACATTCCCCCTCGTCCTGTCACTACTTGTCCTTGTAAAAAGCCCCTCTTCCGCTTTCCTGTAGGCCCCATTCAGGTACTGGAAGGCTGCTATGAGGTCTTCCTGGAGCCTTCTCTTCTCCAGACTGAACAAGCCCAACTCTCTCAGCCTGTCTTCATAGGAGAGGTGCTCCAGCCCTCTGATCATCTTCGTGGCCCTCCTCTGGACTCGCTCCAACAGTTCCATGTCCTTCTTATGTTGGGGGCCCTAGAGCTGGACGCAGTACTCTGGGTGGGGTCTCACGAGAGCGGAATAAAGGGGCAGAATCACCTCCCTCGACCTGTTGGCCACGCTGCTTTTGATGCAGCCCAGAATACGGCTGGCCTTATGGGCTGCAAGCACACACTGCTGGCTCATGTTGAGCTTCTCGTCAACCATCACCCCCAAGTCCTTCTCCTCAGGGCTGCTCTCAATCCATTCTCTGCCCAGCCTGAATTTCACTGTGTTTCTTAGATTACAAATTTATATATCACATATAGTGTGAAGGTCTGTCTGTTTGTTTAATTTTTAGATTTTGAGAAAAATGCGATTTGGGATTTTGCTGGTCTTTAGTGATGTGACAAAGATGGACAGAAAGATATACAACCTCATAATACATCATGGCTTCAATTTTTTAGTCATGTAAGATGTGATCCTGCAAGGCATTGGCTGTTGGGAGACATTCTGCAATGCATCAGGTTGATTGAACCATTTAACTTCATATATTTCAGAAACACACATTCAGAGAAATTGTGCCAAGTATCATCCATCATGAACAATGGACCAGTCTTGTTCAGATATAAATATGTTTTACGGCATGTGTGCAGCTGGCCAGCCCTGTCCTGAGGTTAAGCTAATGTGACAACAATGTGAGAAACTGCTGGAGGTTGCAGACAATAGGAGAAGAGTAGCTTGCCAGTCCTGACTTGGCCTAGACTGACAAGGCAACAATGCAAGAAGACACTACCGGAAACCATGGAGAGTAAACAGGGAGAATCAGGTACAATAATAAAATCACCCCTCTTCATGCATGATTCTCCAACATGCTAAGTCCTTTGGCACCCACTAAATTTTATTTGGTATCGAAAGAATTTGGAGACTTTCAATGTCTATTGTTTCTTATTTTTCTCTACTCAAAGCATCTTCTCCCACTCACTTCTCCTCTCCAGTTTCTCTTCCACTCCATTACTTTGGTTCTCTTTCCTCCTCTTTATGAGCGACCCTTGATCCTCATTACAAGCATAGCAGGGTTTGTTGCTTTGCTCTCATTCTCTTAGCTGGGCTTTTAATCTCTCTGTCATAGACAGGCATTTTCTTCCACTGTTCCAAACACTTCCGTCTTTCCTTAGATTTCATTCCTTTATTTCAACACCATCTTTAAATTTTTCTCTGAAAATTCAAGTTTGCTGTCTTTGCTTGCTTTCATCATCTGCTTTTCATCTGCTTTTTTTTTTTTTTATCATCTTACTTTTATTGCTCCCTCATATCTCTTTTCCCTTCTTGCTTCAAGTTTTCCTTCAGGTTCTTTGTGTTGTCTAAACTTGATTCAGTACATGTGTACCAATTCAAATCCAGAATAAAAAAGCTGGTCCACTGTCTACTCAAGATGTATTTTAGCAATTTCCTTTCAGATGCTAGAAAATTGTACAGTCTGGAGGTTTATTTTATTCTTGCTGATTCTCTTTCAAAACACTTTAATTATCAGTGAATGCATAATTTGTACGGATGCAAAAACAGTCTGAGATAGTCTTGCAACTGTACACTTCCTGAAATATCTGTTTGCTACAGTTTTAGGAAACAGGATAATTCTCAGGAAAAAAAAACGTGCTGTCTCCCAAGCCAGAAACAGTATCTCTCTCAGCATATGTCATTGCTTGCAAGATATAAATACTGCTCTTGTGAAACTAATCTGATGCACCGCATCTGCAATTTTTTTTCCATTTGATTACACCGCAGAGAAGTTTATGCAATCTAATGTGATTTGATAATACTGCATAATAAGTCCGTATAGAATACTAAGCGTTTTGGGAGCAAGTGTTTCTCATATCAATGACCTTTATTCTTTGCCAGTACTACAGAAACACACCAAAATGATCGATGAACAAACCCTCTGTTTGTATACAGTTTTCCTTTTAATGACTCCCTTAGCGGGCTGTTGTGGTATTGACTGAAATATGAGGAGGCTCAAGTCTGGGGCAAATACTGAAGACTGTGACATCCTAATTTTGAATTCTGATTCTTAGTCTTCGTTGAAGATTTCACTCCCCGAGATCCAACCCCAAATTCTCAATCTGTTCTTTAATACTTTGAGTACTATTTTCATTGTTCCCTCCCTTTAATTTGTTTTCTACTTTATTATATAATTTTAGCTACAGGCATGACTTTCAAGTCAATAGAAAATGCATCTGTTGTACAGATCAAAGATGACTTTTCTATTAAGTTCCTGATGCTTAATGAGTGTACCTTTGTGTATTTTCATAAAGAAAAGGATGGATTTTTGCATCTAGGTGAGGTGTAATTGGGGGAAAACAGTTTGTGGAATAACTTTGGTGTTGACATTAACCCACATCAATTCTTTTATTTCAGTGCAAGAAGAAACAATTCTACAGGAATATTCTGATATTAGAGTTAGGATCATTACTCATTCACTACAGCTGGTTTTCCTTATTAATGATTTTGACTATAATCGGCGACTTTCAGAACCACAAAAAGCTTCTGCTCAGTTCAGATTTAAGATCTCTGAAAGTTCAGGGGATAGGGAGAGTTGTCTTTAATTCAAAGCAAAACCACAATTCAAAATATGGGAATAAAGCAACTTTGGGCCTAGTGTTTGATGAAAAGATTCCTTGAAAAGACTTTTTTTAGTTAGTTCCTAAGAGACTTTCTAAAAGTCACGTGTATAAGTTGGATTTACTTGTTGCAAGATGTTCGAAATTTCATGGCTCTTTTGCATCAACATTTCAACCAACCTTCCTTCCAAAATTAATTCCTTAAGGACTGGACCCTGCTACATATCAATAGCAGTGAGCTTTCACTTACCCTTCCCACCCTCAGCCATTGGTCCACACTTTGTTATAATGTACACATCTTGGCCCAGGCTTTGCTTTAATGTATGTTTCCAAAGTGCCTACTATACACTTGATGTAATATAAATAATGCATGAAATCTACGACACTAATTCTATGAGTTTGGATAGGTAATCAAGAGAATGCAATATGAATGGTGTATTTGTTTTTTGGATATTTCTCTTCTCGCTGCAAGATCCTTTGATACTAAGAGCTATTTGTAGAATCTCTTACATACCTTGCTGAAAAAGTGTCATAGGGAAAGATGAATGTGCTTTTTAATACCACATTCATTATGACGGTGATGACATACTGCCTACAAACTGCAGCTTGCAGACACAAGTCATGGATTCAGAAGAGACTTCTGTATCTTATATTCCACTTCTCAAAGCTTAGACCAAAGATACCGAAAACCAGATAAGCCGAAAGAGGCTTATATATCCCATATATACCATCTCTAATTTGTAGTTGAAAGCTTCTGAGTGAGATCAGAGGAGGCAAAACAAAAATAAGAAGAATACAAAACATGGTGTTGGGGCATGATTGAATTTCCTGTCTCACCCACAACATGAAATGGCTTTTTAGTAAAGTCAGAAGTACCAAGAATAAATCAAGGCCAAGCAGATCAAGAGGATCAGCATCCATATAGTAGTGTGTTGTATGAATCAGCAATATTTATAGGGAATGACTGGAACAAAGACTACCCTTGTATTTCTGCTGTCAGAAATCTATGGTGAAGGAAAAGTTGTATGATAGCAGTAAGCCTGCAATGAAAAATATCAGGCATATAGCTATCAGTTTCTGTTTTGCGTTTTAAAAAGTTAATTACAGATACAAATTGTTTATTATCCATATTGTGCTTATTTGCCCAAAAAAGAAAATCTATGCACTTAACATAAACACATTTTTAAAATAGTCAGTCACTATGCTAACAACGTTCATGTGCAGAGTATATGACTCAAAGAAAGTTCAAGTGTATAGGAAGCACCTCAATGATTAGACAATATGAAGACAATTTGTGAATAGAGACCTGAGTATATTTTCATTGCATTCCCAACCACTTCTTGTATATTAACTTTTAAGAAAAACCCATCTTCTCAAATGAAAAGTTCAGTAGAATTTATACTTCTGTAAGAACTTCTTGTGGCTTTGTTAAAGACTATTGCAAGTGTATCTGATAGTCTAACACATCCTGTTCATAGACATCAGTATATTCTGATTAGGTCTAGTTGAGAACTTCATAGTTTCTGAGCTTCCCCAGCTACTTATTCACTATTAATCTAAACAGGGTGAGAGCACAGGCCTGAACACCAGTATACGATGCCATAACATGGCATGTCTGCATAAAGGTTGATTCAGTTCTTAGCAAAATCTATCTATTATCACATGTGACATCTAAGTCCTCATTCCTCTGCATACATTATATCTCTCTTTCTCTCTCTAGAAAGCCTCAAAACTGTTGATTTTCATATTCCAGATGCTGACTGGACTGAAAAATCTCAAAGATCTTCTACCGCCCGGAGGCTGGCTGAAAACTTCCACTATCAGGAAGAACTGAACTTTTTATAAGGAGTTAAAACTTTGCAGCTTCTAGCACCAACACACAATTATGTCATGACATTCATGAAGGGTCTGGTATTGCAGCTGTAAATCACAAGGTGAAGCTTGCCTCGTTCCTGAGACAGAAACTCCTCAGGAACCAGTCAGAGATGATAGAATGTGCTCCAACATGAAGCTGTCACAAGCATCCTCTCCTGCTCTCTAACTACAAAGAAAACTTAATAATTTCTCTAAACATATACAAGTTCTCAATTAGATACAACTACGTTAAATGATGTTAATCTTTAAGTAGACTTCAATGTAAAGAAGGACTTGTATATAAATGATTCAGCCTCATTTAACGTGTTCCTGTAAGGTGCTCAGTCACCATTCTGATGACATTAAGGACCGGCAACACCACTACAAGAAATTCTTACACACAATGGAAACTCTTTGGAGAAGAATGTGTGTTTGTGTCTCGTATTTGTACACTATCCAAACAACTCTGGGATCTTAAATAAACACAAATAAATAAAATCATAGCACTTCACAGATGAAGATTGTTGGAACTCTTTAGTTCTCCATATCTAAGTAAAAATGATTGTGAATATTTTTAACATGTCACTAAAGAACCTGGTTACGACATCCCATTTCTTTTCCAAGCTGCTTATAGGCCCTTGTCAGTTCCTATCTATCCACTTTGAAATAGATCCAATACATTACTTCAGACTAGATTAGTACTTACAGTATCTTATAATATCTATCATCACTTGCATTATAGCTTAACAGGATTGTTAGTCTTATACCTAAAGCATGACATTTAAAATCACATCACCATTTTATTATTAAGCAAAGAAATGATAGTCATGTCCTGAAATGACCATCAGTGTGAGACTCACTCAGTTATCTCCAAGGGATGACTTTATAGCTTTGAGAACTGACAGATTATTATGTCATGAAATCCATGCAGGGCATGGTATTGTGGCTGTAAATCACAAGGGCAACTCAGACAGTGGCCAGCACCCTTTGGAATAATCTTTACATTCCAGTTGTGTTCAATAAGCCTCTTAGTTGACAGATTACATATGATGCATTTTTTTCTCCAGGACTGGTAAAGGATACCCCCTGTGTCTTTGACAGTTGCTTACTAAAATTTAAACAAGGCTTTTTGTTGGAGGTTTATCTGTTCTTGTACCCCTCCAAGGACTATAAAGGAAAGCAACTCTAATCCAAAGAGTCAATTTGTCTCGTGATTTGCCTTAGGGCTATTTAAATCCAAACTGCTAATCTAAAATCCTAGAAGCACTATATCAATTAAAAAAATAAATCAAGCCATTGCAGATGGATTGTACTAATATTTAGGCAATCTATTACATTTTCTTCTTTGTCTGACAGAGATACCCTGCTCCTGCTAACTGGGTGACTTCAGAAATTACGTTGAAAGAGCAGGTTGTACCACAGCTCTGGGGGAAGTCCCTCCCTGCTTGGCACATACTGAAATGTTACTTTGAAGTTTCTGGCTTTCATCGCAGACCCAGTCTATGTGGAGTAAAAGATAATTACACAGATTTCAGATTCCCCCTTCTCTTGAACTCCTTACTGGAGTAAGGACAGCAACACCTAGGAGCTTCAGCCCACTGTCCTTCTAACTTCATCCATGAGAAAATGCACCTGCTTTACATTAATTCCTTATTGATTGCATAAGGCCTGAAAATTATTACTGCTGCTCCTAGGTGGGAGAGTTTTTAAACCTATAGCTGAGAAGAATAAAATGACAGTAACTTTTTCGGCAATTTGCTGGGTGGTCCAACCAGAAGTAAGAAGTATCTCAGGGGACCAAAGCTTGCTTCAGCCTATCTAACAGTAATTTTCTTGGAATATCTAATTTTCTACCTAGAAATACAACTGTGCTCACTTTGATCTTCATCTCATTTTTCAGAAGAGCCACTCTGGATTTGCAGTGATGCATTCACAGATTTTTGACTTATTACATTGCTTATACTTCTGAACTCTGCTCAGTAGATGGAATACAGACTTGCATGGCCACTTGCCAACACAAAATACTGACTATCCTTATCTCCAAAAGCCCAATAAATTTGGGTTTTTTTGTTTTTTTTTTTTGAATATGCAGTCTTAAGGACCATGATGATTAGACAACTTATAGATCATATATGCAAACCTGAATCCATCCTGAGAATACTGCTGGTTTTGTCAATTTGATTTTCATTTTCTTTCCCTCTATATTCCCTTCCTCACAGAGGATCAAGTAGGCTACAGCAACACTTGGTCTTTTTTACAGAATTTTTTACGTTGACTTTCAGGAATTTTTTTACTGGATAAGAAAATGATAAAGCAGTCATAAAATTCTAGGCTGCATCAAGCAGGCTTCAAGAAATAAATAAGCATTGGGTTCATAATGCTTTGAAGTTAGAAACAAAGTATATCCTTGGATTTTTCATTTTGTTTTTCTAAGAAGGTCAGTAAATCTCAGGACAGTTCAAGAACACAACCTCCAGTGATAAAACTTAGTGTAAAATTAACCATCACTTTCAGCAGAGCAAAAGTGCTCTTTACAAAGCAAATTATTATGTCAGCATGCATCATTTTGAGAGGATGGAAAATACATGAATAACAAAAGGTAATTTCCTCCCCAAAATAATGTTCTAGTTTTATATCACACCTACTAAACATCTAAGTCATACAAATTCGTACACTCATACTGTGGCAACACAGATACACAGCTTTAAAGGAAATGTTTAACACGACCGCCCCCCAACTAGGGAAGGAAAAACCTCATGTTACTGCAGCTGGAAAGTTTATTTTAACATCGTTCAGCTTTCATTAATTACTTCTGCTCTACAGAATGTTTAAGAGTTTCTCAGACTGTATCCAGTGACCTGTTAGTTTATCCCCAAATATATAAATTCTGATCAAGTATGGATGAGTTGGTATTTTCCAAACAAAGTGGAAGCTTAGTTCTTCATAACAATTTCCTTCCTCCAACACAAACAACAAATGACTGTGTACTCTGTCTACAGCTTGACCGAAGTCCCGAGGAAAGAAAGCAGACCCTTTCAAAGTATTTTCTTTCAAAACTGAATTTAACCTCAACAATGTCCTCATTCAATCAGGACTATCAAAACAGTATTGTCTCCTTGCCACATTGTAGTCTGCTTTCCTCCTAGGAAGCTGATAGGATGGTCAAAGCAGATAGGTAGGATTTTTTTTAAAAGCCAGAATAGTTTTTTTCCTCATAAGTTTTCTACAACATGAATGGCATGCAAAAAAAATAACCTAAGTTATTTAGAATTTAAGCTCTGTTTTCAAAAGTAATTTAAGGACTTAGAAGACTGCTTTGTTTGCAAACTTTGTGTGATTTAGGATCTTAAATTTCTGGATCCTGGATAAACACAAGAACCACACTGGAAGTAATGACATCCAAGATGGAGGTTCTTTCTTGTATGACGCGCAGGAAAATTGAGGTACCTAAGAATGGTACCCTACAGTGCTGTACCCTTCAGTACCCTTTAGCCATCCTCTTGGAAAGGGGGAAAACAGAGCTTGATCCTCTCCAAGATTTAGGTGCTATTGTTCGGATTGCAGGAAGGCAAGTCCTGCTCTCAGCACTGAGCCCTCTGTGGTGACACCAAGGTGTGCACATTACTTCTGTATGAATTCTGCAAGCAAGAAGTCAAGTCTTTCTTTTAAAAAGAAATTTAGAAAAGTAGAGTAAAAGTAGTCCTTTACTGCTTTTTTTTTATGCAGCGTTTCATTAATTCAAGATGCAAGACAGACTTTCAGTTCTTCCTCTGCCTTTAGGGATTTAAAGCTTCATTCCTGATGCTCCCCACCCAAGTGGATACAACAACACTGGGCTGCAACAGATTCTGCAGGAGGAAAACACTCCCACTCCCCTTCATATTGCAACGTGCATGGAAATAGAACTAGTACACGTATTTACCACTGATTCAGCCATACGCTTATTGACTGCAGCTACAACTGATGTAGTAACATCACTTGTAATTATACTCCAGTACTACACAAAATAAGACCATGAAAATACAAGGCAAATCACTTGCATCAGAGACTTTTTACCCTTTAGAAAATAAAAAATCACAACCTGAGTGAAATGAATAAAACACAATGAAAATTACCTTTTTTTTTCTCTTGTTGCTCTGTGTTATGTTTAGCACATACAAGCCACCTCTGCTGCTTTTTCCAAAATGGCAACTTGTAATAGGTACCTCAAGAGAAATAAGTTAGAAGAACGCTGAATGACTTTTTGGATTTATTTGTTTAGGGTGTTTGCATGAAGGGTGGCCTTGTAAGAAAGTGAAATAGCTGTTCAATGAAAGTGAAAAATGACCGAAGTATTGTGACTTCTAATTTATTTGATAGATGCACTCAGGCTCAACAACTGCGTTTCAGCGACTCTCTGCTTTTTTCTTTTTCTCCCAGCTACAGTGTCCACATTTAAATTTGGCACAATTTAACTTGTAATGAAACACAGGTCCCATCTGCATCTCCCCTACAGCCTGATATACAGAACCTTCACTTACTTTTATTAGTTTATAATCCCTTTTCTTTATTTGCATACCATCTAGTTAACTGATGTAGTTCGGTCAAAATACTTGGAAATCCCTGTTTCCAAAATTTATTTTCAGTTTAAAAGCACTTATTCTTTTATTATTATTGATAATTAAATAAAATTAAGACAACAGGGTAAGCTTTTACATACCTGAGCAATTTGGGCAATAAAAGCAAACCAAGCCAAACCAAACCTGGTTCTGAAGCCATTTTTTGCAATAACATGCAAAGAGGTAATAAAAACAGAATTATCTATTCTTAAAATAAGACTTGTTTTAAAAGAAACAAGCATACATTTTAACTGTGCATGTCAGTTAAATAGTACAGGCAGTGTTTGTCCAAAAAGTAGAAAGATTGATGGTAAATGGTTGATAAAATAGAAAAGAAATATAGTTTGAATTTCAATGTCTTTTCTTTTAAACGTATTATTTTTTTCAGAAAACTCCCAGCTGCAGCATGTGTGAGGACTGGTATACGCATGCAAAGTCTTGATAAAGACAAGTGCATGGGCTACATGTGATTCTAGAAATCCAGTGTTGAGAAAAATGGTGCAGCATCAGACTTTGACAATTTATTTTTAAAATACCCAAACGTGTACAGTTCAAATGTATACTTGCTCATTTTACTGCTTAGTCCTCAGAAAGATTAATAAGCAGTGTTAATAACTATTTTTTGAGGTTTTTTGGAAAAAAAACTAAGAAAGGAAACTGGGAAAAGCTGTGTGATTCTACTGCGGAGAAAGAGAAACTAAAGTATTAAAATAGTTCACTACATGACATGAATTTATATATTGCCCCCAAAAAAGACTCAGTTTTGGGATATCTGGCTGTGTTTTTTCTTAACTTCAGCTTTCTAAAAATTTGGATGTCTGAAGTTTCAAGGGTGTACAGTAAGAGACAACAATGATCCTTGATCCTTGAGGTCCCTTCCAACCTGGTATTCTATGATTCCATTAACAATCAGGGACCGGAAAGTTCAAATAAAAGATAACAGGATATGGGGTTTCTAACCTTAAAGTTTCTGTGTTCTCACTCACACTTAAATAATTTACATCTGACAGACATCTGGTGATCAAAAGAATTCATGATAGCATGTTATCTAAAGGATTATTAATATTTTCATTACAGAAATTGGTCCAGGAGAGCTGGAGGACTGTACGAACACCAATGCTACAGCTAAAGCACCTTGTTAGGAACTGATATGTCATATTGTAAACTCCACTTGGACAGATATACTGATTTTGAGAAATATTTAAATGCAGTTATACTGTATTGCATAAGGGTACAGGGGTATGTTTGGAAGAATGTCCTCGGGATACTAATGTATTCTTATATATTCTTATGACACTAATATATAAGAAGTATTTACTTAACAAACATTGCACTCTTATGATTTCAGATGTTGCACTCCACAGATTTTTACACCATACCAAGAGCTACAAAACAACAGCAGGTAGTCAGAGCACTATTAGCTGTCTATGAGTAACAGCACTTATAACGACTGTAGAAGCTATTGAAATGCAGGCAACTGTAATTTCATGAGGAAAAAAAAAGGTCTGTACAGAGAAAGAACATTTTTCATCTCTAGCCTTCTAGTTTATTGTCCCAGAGCCATTATACTGCATCTCCCTTTTCTAGTGATTGCTACACTCTGTAAGAGCCCTATAGGTCAAACTCAAGGTACTGTGTTTCACAACAAGATCAATTTTCTCGACATTTTTGCTACAGTTTAAAGAGGTATACTAAGTCTGCACCTTTGATAAAATATAACTGATCTGATTGTTTTAAAACTGACCATATCTGAGAACAACGTTGACCTATTTATCTGACAAAGAGGTATTCATATGAATGTCCCAGTCACTTTAATACCACCACTGCTAAAGAAGTTAAAGACGGAAAAAACGTGTGCTTCATCCAGTCCATCTATTATACAAGTAAAACTGTTCTTTTAAATACTTGTTAGTATCTTTTTCCTTTCTACATTTATTTTCTACATTTACTTTTTTTTTTTTCCCAAAACTGTATTATTGGAAAAGAAAATATACGCTTTCAATTTTATTTATCTGATCCTTCAGACTGATTCCTTACACAGTTACTCAGGCACGTTGCTGGCTGCAGAGGAGCTCTATGCCATAGAAAGTCCTTATAAACACACATGCTGGAAGAAATGGACCACATTTTTCTGTGGTGTAGCTATAGATAACATACACATATCCATATCAGAATGTAAGCCTGTATCTCTATACTCAAGCAAAGATTTACTGGAAATGCTAAGGCAGTTGGAGAGTCATAAACTCCCCTCCTTCCAAAAGCAGTAGACAACGGGACATTCACATGCTGCCGGTGGGGAAGCAATTGATGCCGTGTGTCTGTACACGGCCTGCATCCAAGGCACAGCCTGAGCCAGCTTTGTCTATACCAATGTACACACGGGGTATATATATGCAGGCCTATATCCATGAAAATCTAGGCTCACATATATATTTGAGCCTCCTCTGAATACCCAGAAAGAACAGGCATACTCCTGGACAGGTGCTTCTGCACCCAAATACATCAGATGATAGATGATTCATGCAGCACAACCCTTTTTCTTCCTATGTATAACTGAAATTCAGAGTTTCAAATGCACTGAATGTAATGAGGGAAAAAAGATTATAGGCCTGTAAAACTACTTTTCAGGCCTTTTACTGTACAAAATACAAATCCTCTTTTTCAATTATCCTGAGTAAGCATTAAGTGTATGGATAGAGGCAACTGGCTAAAAGGCCCATCAGCCAGAGAATGAAACAGAACTGCACTCTGTAATGTTTGTCTTTAAGTGCAGTTGCTAAGTATGTATCTATCTCTGCAGTTTCATGCAGAAGTATTTTGTGCAAGATGAAAATGTTGCAAATGAACCGAAGAGAAGAACATAGATGAACTCTGATGAAAGCTTCCTGCAACAGGAAGTATTTTTTAAACACATGCTTTTAAAATTCCAGTAAAATCAAAATACTATTTTGGAACAACCTATAAAAGTTTTCAATTAATATAATGTGGTTCCCAAACTGTGCATTTTACTATATTAATAAAGCTCATATTTTAGCTACAGTGAAAATTCCTAATAAATAAATACACAAAACAGTAGTACTCTGTTAGATGTACATGAAATCACAGAATCACAGAATCACAGAATCAATCAGGTTGGAAGAGACCTCTGGGATCACCGAGTCCAACCGTTGCCCTGACACCACCCTGTCAACTAGACCATGGCACTAAGTGCCATGTCCAGTCTTTTCTTAAACACATCCAGAGATGGTGACTCCACCACCTCCCTGGGCAGCCCATTCCAATGTCTAATAACCCCTTCTGTAAAGAAATTCTTCCTAATGTCCAACCTGAACCTCCCCTGGCGAAGCTTGAGGCTGTGTCCTCTTGTCCTATCGCTAGTCGCCCGGGAGAAGAGGCCAACTCCCACTTCACTACAACCTCCCTTCAGGTAGCTGTAGACGGCAATAAGGTCACCTCGGAGCCTCCTCTTCTCCAGGCTAAACAACCCCAGCTCCCTCAGCTGTTCCTCGTAGGTCAGACCCTCCAGACCCTTCACCAGCTTGGTCGCCCTCCTCTGGACTCGCTCCAACACCTCAACATCTTTCTTGAAGTGCGGGGCCCAGAACTGGACACAGTACTCAAGGTGCGGCCTCACCAGTGCCGAGTACAGAGGGACGATCACTTCCCTAGACCGGCTGGCTACACTATTCCTAATAGAGGCCAGGATGCCATTGGCCTTCTTGGCCACCTGGGCACACTGCTGGCTCACGTTTAGCCGGCTGTCGATCAGCACCCCCAGGTCTCTTTCCACCAGGCCGCTTTCTAACCACTCTTCCCCCAGCCTGTAGAGCTGCATGGGGTTGTTGTGGCCAAAGTGTAAGACCCGGCACTTGTTCTTGTTGAACCTCATGCCGTTGGTCTCGGCCCATCTATCTAACCTGTCCAAATCCCTCTGTAGGGCCGTCCTACCCTCCAGCAGATCCACACTCCCACCCAGCTTGGTGTCATCTGCAAATTTGCTGAGGGTGCACTCAATCCCTACGTCTAGATCATCTATAAAGATATTGAACAGCACCGGCCCCAGAACTGAGCCCTGGGGAACACCGCTAGTGACCGGCCGCCAGTTGGACTTTGCCCCATTCACCACCACTCTCTGGGCTCGGCCATCCAGCCAGTTTTTAACCCATTTAAGAGTCCACCCATCCAAGTCCTGGGCAGCCAGTTTGTCTAGGAGGATGCTTTAAATCTACCGATACAAAGAGCACTCTGTTTATCTACTATAATAAAAAGTCACTACGCTGAGTTTACCAAAAGGCTAGACTGAAAAACACATGAGTAAGTCTAGTATACCGAAGGCAGCCTGGTGTGGTAATGTTAAGTGCCATAGCATCTTACACCCAGAGCCTTTCCTGAAAGCAAAGCTCAAGGCTTCTGTAATTGCCTGGCACAGCTGAAGTCTCTGCACTTAGCAGTCTGCAAGAAATAGCACCCTGCACTGAGCCCTTCTCCTTACCACGGAGTTTATGTGTGCCTGGCACCCTGGGAATTCACCAGTCATGATGAAGCTTGTGGTCCAAAATTATTCAACTTTTTAATACCTCAGTGGACTAAATCTGGATAAGAAACTTTGAGAAGTGAAAGAGAAAACCCAAGCCTTCCACCTGAGCTGAATTCACACAGTAATCGAACTCTCAACAACTCTAATTAATTTGGACTTTCCCAAGTCTTTAACAGCAATCCTCTAAGTTTGTGTGAGCTTGTACCAAAAAGTAAGTAAGTTTATAACTCACCTTTGCAACCTGTCATAAAAAGGATAACATGGGTGGAGATACAGTCACATAATAAAATTTAGCCAGCAAATGCCTATAGAGTTATTTTGTACCAACCAAGACTGGTCTCCATTAGATAAACAGCCAAGTGACAAGCTGTGACAGATCCAAGTGACAGTAGAGAAGTATTTTTGGTAACAGGCTCCTGAACAATCACACTGTTTAATGATCAGGTGGTGATCACATGATGCAGACAAATGCTGTCTCTATGGAGAATACTCCATATATTTTTTATGTAGGATCTTACGAATACAACCATGCACACTAGCAATATTTAAGGACCATATTGAAGGCTGGATGATCAGTTGAGAGATGTCCTTAACTTATATCTCTATATAACAAATATAAATATTTATTATGTTGTAGTTGTATTAACATCATGTATAATACTAAAACATGCACAGCTGCATCAGCATTTTCTTTTATACTCTGTCTAGCATGGAAAATAATTTTGAACTGAAAACTTGATAACTAATGTCAAGAAGAGAATTATTTTTGCGAAGTAAGGAGAGCATTAAAAGGATGACAAAAGAGTTTATCCTCCACAAAATCTTTCTGCAGCATTATAAGTAGACATTAGTTTTATGTATTTTATGAGTAAAGTTTAACCCATTGAATAAATATGATTATTACAATCAAATCAAGACAAATCAAGAAAATGATATAATAGAGTCTGCTTTACAGCACATTGTCAACTTGTGAGAAATTCATAGCAGTGATGAGTCTGAAAGCATCATTCACATTTATTGATGCATTGCTCTCAGGACAGTTCCTTTGGTTTCATGGGGCAAGCTTTATTTATCCTGACTGTCATCTCTAGGAATAAGACCCAAACTACAGTTTGCACAGGTAAGCAAAAAACTCTAGAACTGCAGGTTCCCTGACACTGAAGGTTTAATGCTGACTGTGGTTTTTGCTTTTAGAAAAACACCGAAGAGTTGCTACTACTTTAATTCTGTATTTATGTTGATGGATTTTTTTGCAATAATTATATTTATACTATCGACAGACCAAATTCACCAAAGTTTGAATAACTAACAGAAAAATCCACTCTACCTTCATGACACCATCATTCACAGTATTCTTCTAAAGCTCAATAGTATCTTTTGGATAATATAAACATTATCCTGTTTATCGCTATTATAGTAAAAATAAAATTTGATTTTTCAAGTCACAGCAGATATAAGTTGAATATAGCTTAGCTCTTTTTCTATGTGCCTTGGGCATAAATAGGTAATCAATCATATTTAATCAATATGTTGTTCAGCCATGCAGATTCCCATGTCTATAATCTCAGCTTTATTCAAATGCTCTTTAGTCTCAGTGCATTCTTCATTGATTTTTTTTCATCCAAAGGAGGCATAGATGTAAGTACGTGGTACATCTTAAAACTTGGAAAAAAAAGAAAATAATCCCCTTTGACTACCATTATATCCTATATATTTCACTATTTTAAGGTTTGGAACAAGTCATCTTAGTTGTCTGGATCTCACTCTCACTGAGAATGTCTTACTGGGATTATAGGAATTGACTTCAAAAGTAGCAGAATCAAGTACCAATTGCTCACTTTAACATATGCATTAAAGCACTAACACACGCACAAACATGCTATGAAGCAGAAGTGCAGGTCTTTATAAACAGTTTACATCTACATTCAAAGTAGCAGATATAATGGATTTAAAATCCCACAGAGTTCTAGTTTAAAATATTAAACAAAGCCTCCACAAGCACAATTTTGGGGATCGCAGTCACATGTAAATGTTGATCATTCTTTTCAAAATGTTAAAGTGTGACAAAATGCCTCTTAATGTCAGTCTTTTCATTGTCTAGGTTGGTGCTGAATAAACATGAGCTTAGTTGTTTCAGTTTGTTTGAAAACTATTGAAAAATGTAAATAACCACCGAGCTTAGAATAAACAGTTGAATGTGGCATTTGCTTTCGTTTTAAATAGCTTGAAATGAGAGGAAGAACAGCATGACATTAAAAGCACAATCTATCTTATTGTGTGGTTCTTTTCCAGTGACTTTCTACAAACATTACTCTTCACACACTCCAGAAGATAACAAGAAGCTGCGTTTGGCTGGTTTGATCAGTGAAATGAGAGGTGAGAAAGAATATTTGCATTTAAAATTGCTCTTTAATCTGGTTGTCCTAGACCTAGGGGCTGTACCAGTTTCTTGGTGTCTCGACAGACTGGCCTATTTCTTGCAAACAAATTATGTATTTCTTTGTAAATACAAGAAGATCATCTAAGTATTCATATTATGATGAGTGGCTTTCAGTGCAAAAGTCCCCTTTCATATCCAGGAGTAAAAAGTACCCTTTCTTATCCAGGGGTAAAAATGCAAGTGCAGGTAAAATATAAAAGCAATGTGTATTTTAGTCCCAAATTTATTCTGTTTTGGTAATTCTTTGCATCTAGGGTAAGGGAACAAGTGCTAAGTCATTTCTAGACTTGCAATAGACCCCTTAGCATGGCTGACCATAGCTCTTAAAAAATGTAAAGAAAAATATCACAGCTCATTACTAGCTTTTGATTCAGAAGACAGAAATATAGCTCCAGAGTCAAATGCCTTGCAAAACAAGGTCTGAAAGCAATGGTATTTTTGGCTTATATTTGGGCTAAGCACCCTTCAAATATTTAGCTTTCATCTTAAGTGAAAAAGTCTGGATGCTCAGATTAAAACACACTGTGCTGAACATTGGCTCTATTGCCTCAGTAGGATGTCCCTTCCAGCAGCAGATCTACTCAAGCACTTCTCACTCTCACTTCTGTATAAATGATGAACTTCAATCAGGCATGTCTATCATCTTTTTGCTGTTTCATAAGTTGCCAACAAGATCTTAGCCTTTAAAATTGCTTATTCTTGTTGAGAAAAGACTCTAGAAGTCTCCCCTCAATTTGTGAAGATGATACCAGTGTTAATTTTCCTTACTGTATTTCAAGTAGATGATAAAAGTAGATGTCCAACCAAACATATCTTAACTTTTGTAATGAAAAAAAGGCACAAAATCAATCTTCCCATTGGCCTTGTCAATACAGGTGATGATGCAGGACTGAAACAATGTTTGAACTCATTTTCATTTACCATCTCCTATCTTGGTGCACTGATACAGAAACTCTTAAGATTTGTAGATGGGACATCAGCTGTCTAACAGACAAGAGTAATACCTCAGACTACAAATGCACAAGATGTAAGTTTAAAAGAGGCAATTAAAATGCAAGTCCAGTACCGTTCTCTCTACTCAAAACATCTCTGCCCAATGCAATGTAGAGTATGAACCTAATTTACATAATTTGTTTGATAAATCCCAAACAGCCGTCTTGTCACTAGTTCTCCCCAAGGAGCCTCTTAGCATTGCTGCTCTCTCTACCATCCACGTCAGGCTCTTCAGCATCCTGGGAGTAACAACACAGCTCAGTGTTAAATCAGTACTCTTAGAAAGTTCCAGATTGAGCCATTGCTGCCAATGGCATGTATTGCTATACATGGAAAGAAGAATTAAGCAATAATTCAAATTAATTTGTGTACTGCATTTGTGGAAAGAGTATGAGTATGATCCATAATGCATGTAATGGTGAGACACACTGTGGGGTTTTCAGTTAAAAAAAAAAACAAAAAAAACCCCAAAAAACCCAACCAGAAACTGAGCTCCAGAAAGCTGGTTTTTAATGACGTTTTGAATCCTTTCCAGCAGGTAGGGACATCTTCAGTATAGCAGTGCTTGTGGATCAGAGGTGTAAAATCATATCTCAGAGAGCAATGGCAAAGGGCTAAGTTCAGCTTTGTGAAAGAAGCTGCTTCTGAGGAAGTTCACAATGACCAATTCAAGGTTTTGCGCTGAACTGCACTGTGGTGGACCTCTCCTTCAGCAGAAGAGGAGCACGTACAGATCGGTCACACTGAACTAAGGTTAGTTACTTTGAACAGCACTCTTATTCTCTGGGATACAAACCCAGGACAACCTCTCTGATTCCAGAAGCTGCACAGCAGCTGTCAGTTAAGCTCTCCATCCAAATTCACACACAACAAACTGTTTTCAAAGTGAGGAAAGTTCACATAGGAACTATTTCTTTCCTTTTGCTTATATTTTCTAATGTCTGTCCCTCCTCCTCCTGCAGATAGCCTTCTGAAGTTCCTCTGAGAGACTATCTACGCTGCACCCAATAAAAGCTATATATCTGTTTCAAAAGCAAGTAAAGAAAAAGGTATGAGGTGTGTCACTCCCCCCTCCCTCTCTAGCCCTCTTATTTTCTGAAAGTTGTTCTAAATTATTTTCCCTTTGGCTGGGCTTGACATTCAATATGTTGAATGCGAATCTATTCACCACAACGACAAGACTTCACTGTTCTTGAGAAACCTTTAGACATTTTCTTTTACGGACTCTCACAGAGACCCTGAGGAAACCTCAAAATATTTAGACATTGGATAATTACAAAGGAATGATCCAAACATTTAAATGCTTATCCAAACTGATTTGAACAGTCAGATGTTTCAAGGTCAGTCAATACAATCTCTGATTAGTAGAGCTGAGTAAATATCTAAAGATTTTTCTTCAGGAAATGCTGTTTAAGTATTTAAAAAAATCTGCTGCAGCCATCCTATTCTATTTCTTGAGTTCACTTTCAGCTCAGCATTCAAATGACTATTTTCTGTTAGAGCAAAGAAAAATCAAAAATATGGATACTCACAATCAATGACATTGCATTCATGTGCACAACTAATGAAACCAATGGTGCTTGCATATTGTAGTCAAAAATTGCAGTGAAATATTGTAGTCAAAAATGAAAACCATAAACACATGAAGAAATTGTAATACGCTTACAAGCAGAAAATGAGACAAAGTAAATTGGATAAATTATTCATTGTAAATTAGTTTTTCATCTCTAGGATTCAGCGTGAAAGAACAACAATTACACATGACATTTGTTGCTGGTCAACAAATAGATTAACTCGCTTTTAGTATCCAGTCAGATACGTGACATAGTGTTTACTGGGGAAGAAAAACTGTGTTGATTGCTTCCTGCAAAATTAAAAATATTTTCCCCTAAAATATGATTTACAAATTCATATATAGACATATGACAGTGAATTTTTACTTCTACCTGTACACTAAGAGAGTTTTAATTATTCTCCCAGTCCGTACGATACCAAGATGATTTGGATTGCACTTACAAGTCTTTGCAAAATGGCGAGAGATTTTCATTGCAAACTGTTGGATGACATCAAGTCAGGGGAAGCCCATATATTCCCAGGTGTGGAAAACAGATGTTGAAAGGACATAGGAGACCGAAGGATCTCCAAAACATCTGAATTTGTCGTACAGGACAAGATGTTTCTTGCTACTAAGTAGGCAAAATAGAAACACAAACACATTTGTTCGTTTTTATTGGAATAATCTATCACAAATGAAAATGAGTCCTTCATTTGTGTGTATATTTTATGTTCCTGAGTGTAAGCATTTCAAAACAATGTGGAACTGGCTGAATGCTTTCGTAATCTTGATAACCCAGCTGCCTCAATTTCTCCTCCTGCTTTCCATATATTTACCATCCAGAAAAAACGTGAGAAATGTTCCCTAAAAACTGTTTAATACCCTAGGACATCTATCAGAACTGTAAATGAAAAAAAAAAAAGAAAAAGAAAATATTTACTTAATTTATAATCTTAATCTTACATTATAAGGGTTCTGTTTTGAAATTTGTCACTCATGGATTAGGAAAAGACTCAGTTCTGCACAGAAAGGAAGGTCTCGTATATTTTTATACTAACAGATAATATACTATCAAGGAAGGGTATGCTTTTTATATTCCTATTTTAGCAGGGCTTTTATCTCATTTAAAGATGGAAACTGTGTTGAGGTAAATAGTAACAGAGAGTGACTTTCTTCCCCTCCTTTTTTGCAGCTGTTGTCCAGTTGTGACTCTTGGCATTAACAGAATGTGCATCCCTGATTTGAAGTGGCTGTCATCTAATCTCCACTCTACAAACATAGATGGTTGAGTAAAGCTTTACCAACAAAGATGAATATCTGTTTCAGTTTCCTTTCTTCTGTTCTAGGAAGACCATTAATGAATAAAACTGCATCTTCTCAATTATAGTGTATCTTCTCAACTGTTCTCCTAGTGCTAGGATTGTGGAATGGACGGGATGTTCATCCTACCCTTGGATTTGCCACGGCTGGAAAAAGTCAGAAATCATATTTGATGGTATTTTTTTCTTCTACTTGGATATCTGTTGTTATGGTGATAGTTCCAGGAGGGAACATTAAGGAGGATGACTTGAAAGATTTGATGTTTACAACACAATTATTTTTAACAGCTCGTAAGAAAAGGTGACAGTACTGCTCCTTGCTAAATATGCATCATTGTATCAGCTTTCATGAAAATTACCTGAATTTCTACTATTTGTTATGTATCTGTAACACAATGTTGAATACAAATATACATACATATATTTATATGTAATAAAAGGGATTTGGAAGAACAAAAAAAAAACTTTCTTACAAAGAGTATAATCTGTTTTTCCTAAGAACTTGCCTACAGTAACAACTGACTTTTAATTATAATATAATCTTCAGAATATCTGTATTGCTCTTTCATGATACCCTGAAAGCAACCAAGCACGACCTTCTCATATCCAAAACTAAGCTGTGAACAATACTATGAACCCGAACCACCCAAAACAGGTCTGCAGACACGCTGCATCACCCAGGCTGTAATTCACCAGCAGGGAGTAAGCAGTAGAGACAAAGGAATAATTGTCCTAGAGTCTTCCAATTCAGAGGTACTTGATGTTCACCACAGAGTTTGGCTCACATCTGTTATTCATACATGTGGTTACTTACATATTCTTCATAGGCTTCGTGTGCAGGTGGCGGGGGTGGTCTGTAGCCTGGGACAGCCGGGGCGCCCCTTGCTCGAGGGGTGGGCACACCCCTCGCCACTGGTGGGACAGGGAGGGCTCCGCGGGTCACCGGTGTTCCTCTGGGTGCTTGGGCACCTCGTCCAGGTGGGGGCGGAGGAATTGCACCCCCACGTCCCCTGCGGGGAGCAAAAAATGAATGATCGCTTTGGCGTGTACAGCAAGGGAGGACATGCAAGTGCTACCCCATTTTAAAGGCTCTTACATTTTTACTACTATTTAAAGTACCATATAACTCTGGGGTTTTGGCAGCTACAATGTCATGCACTTTTAGGCAATACCTCAGGCAGAACTCATATTATGGAAAGGCATTATTTTTAAGCCATCCAGTGCCTTTTACACCTGATCTTCTTGTTGCTTGTACTAATGAAATTCTGGATCATTGTAATTCACGGAGTTGCAGAGTTACTCCAGAATAGTTTTAGAGGAAGAAGAAAGTAAGCAACTTTTTCTGTTGCTCTCAAACTATTTTACAAGAGCAGTCATCACTCTCATTCTCGTGTTTATTGATGGGTGGGAGAAACTGATTGGTAGAAGATGATGCAGGATTGCAGAAACTTGCAAGGCAATCTAAAGCAAGAGTATAATAGGAGAATAAGAGCTTTTCTTCCCATCTAATTTAGTTCAGCACAAGGGAAAGGTAGCACAGGAATCTGCTTTCCCCCACTGTGCAGAGAGAACAGCACATACAGATAAACACAGAGAGGTTTAGCATCCTCCCATTTATTTGCGCTAAATCCACCTTGCTGTACTAACCGGTAAGTCAGAAGAAGCTGCTACTGGTTAAAAAGAGGTTCTTGAAACTATACCATTGATAAATTAGAAGGGGGATATATCAGGGTCGCAATCTGTGAGTTTTGTTTCAGAGCAGTACGCTCCTGAGTGTGCTGCCCTTTCTGAATACTGTAAGTGCTGGGTATAACCATGTGTGACACCCAGATCCAGAGCTGTGAATGGAACTCAGGTCTACTGCAGCAGTATGAGCTGTGGCTTGTTCCCTGTTGAGACAACCAAACCCATAGCGCTAGCTTGTGATGTTGACTACTTTACTACAAGTTTCAGTAGCCAATTTTAGAATCACAGAATCACATAGAATGGTTTGGGTTGTAAGGGACCTTCATAGATCCCCTAATCCAAACCCCCTGCCATAGGCAGGGACATCTTTCACTAGATCAAGTTGCTCAAAGCCTTGTCCAACTTGACCTTGAATACTTTCAAGGACAGGGAATCAACAACTTCTTTGGGAAACCTGTTCCAGTGTCTCACCACCCTCATCAAAAACAATTTCTTCCCTGTGTCCAAACTAAACTTTCAGCTTAAAACCTTTGCCCCTTGTCCTGTCACTACAGGCCCAGGTAAAAAGTCTCTCTCTGTATTTCTTATAAGTCCCCTTCACATATGGAAAGGCCGCAATAAGCATCCAAGATCCTGTATCTGTCCAACTGATCCAATCATTTGGGTATTTTGCAGGAAGTGGGGGTCAGCACTCCACTGATTATGCTTTGAACCTAATTTAAAAGCTGCCAGTCTGAACATCATTATTAAGTCAAACCTTTCAGAGATCTCAGGTGTAAGGAAGACTGGTTTCTGAGCCCAAAAAGACTTTGAGTGGAAGATGGTCACGAATAACAAGTGTAAAAAATCCTATCTATGGGCATCATACCATTGATAAAAAATCCCATTCAAGAAGAACTGAGGGAAAATATGATAGACACCTTCAGGGGGGAAAAAAACAGGTCATAGGCAAGATCAGCCAGTTCAATTACCAAAGAACAACTCCTCTGTCAGCATAAAATAAGGTACCTCCATATCCTATTTCCTCCAAAATAAAAGTGGATTTCTTAGGATCCATCCTGAAATGATCTCTATGGATGCCTAGAAGTAGCTAGGTAACTCAGATGCCTGAGGCAACAAATTTCTTAAAGGTTCACAGTGAAAAATGAGTCTCAAAGAGTGTATTAAGATTAGACACTGGCCTTATGAACAAGCAGAGCTATGTTACTGGTATATGAAAAAATATTTGGAAGAATTCAGGAAACATTCATACACCAATGTTTTTAGATGATGCCAATGAAATTTATATAAAACTGAAAACTGATACAACAAATAAAATATAATGCAATATATATATTGTAGATATAATATGCATACAAAAAAGTAATTATTTGGTAAATAAAGTTCCATCCAGACTATGCAGCCTTGTCTGACTACACTATTTTATTGACCAATGATTTTATGCTACTGACCATACCAATTCTGTGCCTGCATAATAATATTCTTTCCTAGAAGTATCCTTTCACTGGCTTCATAATCTGCTCTGATTTGTTGTTTGATACTCGGATACCACCCACTGTAGCCTGTGAACTGTAGATCAGAGAACCTGGCACAACACAGACCACAGAAGTTATCAGAAGAAAAACATTTTGGTTTACTGACCATGATGTGTATGTGATTTTCTTTCTTTTTTTTTTTTTTTAACTGTTTGTTTTACCATTGTTTACACTTTCTAAAGCTGTTAGCATAATAGTTCAGGTTACCACACCTTGAAGGAGCTGCAGGTGGCACACGGATCCCTCTTCCTCGAATGCCCCGTCCACGTGCTGAATCCTCTGAACCGTTCAAATATGACAGTTCTCTCAGCTGCTCCTGGCGAATTTCATCATTATAATCCTGAAATGCAAATGGTGAAACTTGCTGAAACTTTGTATTTTGGCTGAGCTGCCAAACCACCCAAAACAGAAAATACATGGATGGTATTTGGGTGAATTGCTCTGCTTTATCACTTGCGTGCTGAAAAAACATACAGTGAGAGTGGACAACTACCTATAATATGTGGACAGACAAATTTATATGGGTAGTTATAGTGGCCATAAAGAATATGTACACACAAAATAAGAGACAAAACACAGAAGGCATAAACACAAAGCAGACAATAAGAACACATCTGTATACGAGATGCAAATGGACTTTCACATACAAAAGGTACCATTCACAAACAACTTGAAATTAGACTGAAAAATGCATTTTATAAATATTTTACATTTTTTTGGCAGACATCCCTAGCTACCTTTACGCACTTGAAACACAAATTCCGCCTTACATTGTACCTTAGCATGCAAAATTTACACTAGAGTCATTTGATTGGATGGTTTAATCCAATATCAATTAGCATCATTGAACATAGCCTTCAGTTGTTCTGTATATCCAATAAACAACTTCTGAAAGGAGCTCTCTCTTTAGGACTCATAAGTAACAAAGCTATGTTTACTATACAAAATTGTTAAATGATATAAAATAGGACCATTCTAAGACTGCAGGGTATCAACTCCAGCACTGTAAGCTTCTGCTGGCTTAGTAAACAAAACATCAGATGAATTTCCTTTTCTTACTGATACAAAATACATAATATTGGGCAATTTTTACTTATTTTGCAACCTTTGTCTCAGTCAGAAGTTCCTTTTTCTTTAGCTTCCTTCTTTTTGTATTCAGCGCTCTGCCTGTTGATCGTGGTAATAAGATCCCACTGCAGCAGCCGTCTTGCTGGCAGCAGAACTGTGTGACAACTAATTAGTGTCTCAAAACAGAAAGGATTATTGAATTTCAGCCCTTCAGTCTTTCCATCCTTCCACAGGCAACTGCCATTGACTGTCATGCAAGGGTCTGAAAATGCTACAGTGCCTGCTGCTTCTTGGGTGGGTGACTGTCCAGGACGCATTACAAGTGACGCCTCTTTTTAGCCAAGTTAAAAACCAAGCGAACAGTGAGATAGAACTGGGGCCTTGTTTGTTCCTTCTCCTTCCTGAGGAGGTTCAGGAAATCCGTTTAAAGATATGATGCTGACCCTGTTGTGTTCTAGAAGAGTGTAGGCCTGGTCACGATTTCCCTTCTAAATTTCTAGGGAATGCAGCGTAAGTAAAATCTATTAATGACATTTAGAAAAGAATCCCATTTATACAATATCATGCGTGATATTTGCAGCATAATCATAATTAAAAAAAAATCACTAATTTGCTAATAAACCAGATAATGGCTTTTAGTTCACACCAATCCCCAAATCTTATTGCAAATTTTTCTATAATTCTAACTTTAATGGTAATAAGCAAAGACATCTTCCTAAATCAATGTGCTCTGTAAAACACAGCGGGGAAAACACAGATAGAATCAATGAGGGCACATTTACAGCAATTGCTGAACAGGTACCATCTACTGTGCCTTGCTTAATATCATCTGTTATTCACACTGGCTTTACAAGGATTAGGACTCCAAACTTGCTGATTGAGTTTACCCTTCAGATTCCACACCAGTGCTGGGACTGAACTTCATCAATAATGCAAGTAAATTTTGTAAGAGAAAGACGTGGGGGGGAAAAAAAAAAAAGAGAAAGGACCTGGAAGGAACAGAAATTGGAACTTTCTGTTTTGCTGCTTCAATCTCTCTCCTTTGGAACATTGCCATATAAATGAATTCTACCAGAAATTGCCTCAAAGCTGCTATTCCTTCCTCAGATACACATATTTAAAATCTTAGTATTGACAAAACAGGAAATCCAAATTAAATTTATAATACAGCAAGATCTGAAAATCTACACCATTCTGTTATGCAATGCCCTAGTTTTTCTACAGGTTATTTACTGCATGTCCAGTTAAGAAATATGTACAATATATTTTGAAATGGCAAGGTAAAGACAACAAAGTGCAAGGAGGACAGTAATAAAGATTCTGGGATGGGTATCTTGAAAGAGAAATATTTCAATAAAAAATTATAACTCTATATAGATCATTTATGTTATGTGTTCTTTAAAAAGCATAATAAAGATCATAATTTCTAAACCTGAAATCTGAAATTTTCAACAGAAATGCTCACTGCAACTCTTTCATTAAACAGCAACATAACACTGAATTAATCTTTCGTAACTGCTACACGAGTCTAGCTAGAGACAGAGTATCCTGCTGAATATTTAATTGTAGCTGTGTTCAGGGCCTAGCACACCAGCAAAATTATGCTGCTGATGTTTCATATATATCTAGTCCCAAGAGAGAGTACAAGAATTTGCAAAGCATACCTATACTGAAGAAAGTATAGTGAAGTAGCTACACACTGCAGTACTATATTGTGTTTCAGAAAAAAACCCTACTCCTCGTATTAAAATAAGCTCATGAGAAATGTTCTGTACTTCTTAGCTTTTCTTAAATCTCTCTAATAGTCTTGTAGCTATTCTTACAGATGATAATCTGTAGTAACCTATATGTTTTGCTGTTGTTCGTATCCTTAAATAGATTATAATTTATAAACAGCTTTTTCATTTACTGATCATACTAAGGGTGCCACCTACTCATATCAAGGTGGTCAATGTTTGCAAACAACCACTCCAGGTGAGCTAACCACCCACGCCCATGACTCTTCACCTAAACATGCTTCTTGACTTTAGAAATACCAAGGATTTACAACCTTAGCAAAGTCAGTGGCACCCAGGGCCACCATAAATTGTAATGTTTATGTAAGTGCCTAAAAAACAAATTACGTATTTACAGAAAACATTCAGTATTCTACAGTACATGAACACATTTACCCCATATTACCAAAATTATGTTTATTAATGAGGGTTGGGAATGACTAATTAGGTTGGTTGCCTTGACTGCTCTAGGAAAAAAGGGAACCCATTAGTATCAGAGCATGAATGGTGGCAGCTCACCCCGGGCACCCTTCTGGCAGCAGTGGCAGAGAGGTCCTGCAAAGAGGGGAAAGCATGTAAGCTGCTAGAGAACTCAATAAACCATTTTGGTAAAAAATATAGCAAAGTATGACGCAAGCTGCAAAACCTGTTCTGAATTAACAAGAAACACGTAGTGACAAGGGAGGAGAGATAATAAAGAAATCAAAGGGCAAGGCACAGACATTTTGGGAATATATATTTATCATTAGCATAAAAAAGGCTCATAGAAGTCAAGCATAACTCAATCCCTTGAGGATTGTGATCTCCTGCCCTGATATGCTTCGCACGTTTAAGTTCTTTCCATGTACATGAATGATTTGCACTATTAATAAATACCATTACTCTTATCTGTGACAGCTGAATTTCATTCTAACTCCATAGTTAAGGAGACAGTAATTTAGGTTAAATGTAAACTACCTTAAAGATGCAGAGTTATGCAAGTCAAACCTAAAATGATAATCACAATTCTTCACATTGACAATTTTGAAGTATGAATAGCGCTCACTTGGTCCCTTATACAGATAACGTTTTATAGAATACACACATTCCTTACACAGTTAAGCTAGCCATGTATCATGCAAAGAGCAGACTATGCTCCACATAGTTTTGCTACTACAAGGACAGATTTACAGGTATCTTAATTCTACAAACACCTACATATTAACAGCTTCTATTTAAGTCATTAAATCCCTTGATTTTAACTGAGTGAGAAAGTAGACACAAAAATAAAGGTTTTTCTTGTAGTTATTTTCCCTGTAACTCTTCAAGTGCTCCCTACCTGGCCTATGCAGAGGTCCTACTGTCCTGGAAATCTCAGTCTGCACTGCCTGAACTACGAAACTCTCTCTCTCAGGCATCTAATATTCTCTGAAGCTCTTTTTGCCAACAGAGAGCACCACATTCACAGACATATGTACACCCCACCCTTAGATCCTCTATTCCCACGCTCAAGTAGCTGAAAGGAAACAGGAGACGGATTTGGACTCTGCGGCACTTCTGTATCCTGCCCAGCTCCCAGCATCAGTAAAAGAGCACCAGGGCTCCATGTATTTGCATAGATTCACTGAAGCTAGAGTATCTCCCCTAAATGTTGCTGCCTTGGGGCTGTTTTCAGGCAGCTTAAATTTCAATTAGCCTAAAATTTCGAGTACATACTCAGAAAACCCATAGCCAGACAACAGGACAGAGACGTCCCAGTGAATTTTAGGTGGAGCTAGGTGATGTGAATATGGCCCTTTTTTGTTTGCTTCTTTGTTTTTAGATACATAATAATTTTGGACACTAAAAGAGACATCGTCCTTATGCTCCCTTGTGTATATGGGGAAGCATTAAGCCTGTGAAAGTAACTGGTGGTGAGGATCTCCCTGGACTCGTTGCTTCTTTGCATTCACTGTGGCCTCATGAGTGTGAGCTGTGCTATGATTCAGCTTCAAAGCATGGTGAGGTGACTCAGGGGGTCAGGATCTGTAGTTAATTACACTGAAGAGGCCAAGAACCCAGGAACTCCCACTTTCTAGCTGAGTGCTTTAATATCAAACTGTTACAAACCAGAAAAATAGCACTGGCTACTCAGTATCAGCAAAGCTTGGTCAACTAAATCCTGAGCTGACAGAGATATTTGGCATTTGCTGTTATTTCTGTATACTCTAAGATCCTGTCCTAAGACTCCAATGCATTTAAAAAATGTAAACATATCGAACTTTTCCCTGCACATATCCAAAGCCTCTCTCTATGACTGTCTGCTTAAGAAACTTACACAATAGTGCCAGGTAGGTTGGATAGCCCTCTCGCCCTCTCCATCACCTAAAATTTGGGTGAGACAGCGTCTCAGCTGGGCATGTAAATTAGGTGGATGCAACTGCATCCTCAAACTTCATTCTTTGCCTCTCTAATAATAATCCAAAGTTCATTGCAAAACACGAGATTAATCTGAGGCTGAGACCATGCCCAACCAATCAATTCCTACAAAGTTTATCAGAACCGTGGGAGCTGGCTCTAGCCCACCCTACATGGGTGTCTGATGGGTATGGCATATGTTCTCAACAGTATACGGAGGAGCTGAAAACCAACAGCTGTTTTGATGTTCCTAGATAAGATCCATGCTCTCTGAACCCATGTTAATGTATATGCATGGTTTCCTGGTTACCTACAAAGCCATCTGTTAAGATGGCTTTTTGCCCATTCGCAGATTGATCTGATTATTTCACTAGAGCATAGGTGCCAGGCAATGATAGGTTTAGATGGACAGCCTGCAGTGCACCACAAGCGACAATCCTTCTGCCAGAAGTCCTCCTCCGTGACTCCAATATTGCATTAGCAACACATGCCTCTGCATTTGCCCATATATATGTCAGCACTTATGTAAGGCCATTTTGTGTGCATGCAGTTCTCTGGCAGCCAGTAGCCTCAACAAATACATAAAAATATAAATATAATCCATCTGAGCCCAGGGAAGAAACGATTTTCCCTAAGCAATCAGCAACTTAGCCAGACCCACATAAACATTATGCCCTTTCACTTGCCACATGTGCAAAAAATTGCTGTCTTTACCTGCTTGTAGTCTGTCTGAAAAATAAACCTTAATTGTGTGGGTCACCCTTAGAGATTGCAACACGTAAAATAGACCATACATTTCTCTCAGTAGCAGTCTGAATGTGTTGCAGCCAATATGAGTTTCAGCTTATAAATGCCTATGGGCAGAATGCAAGGAGACATAAGCTGGAGCCACGTACACTTGCCTTTGAGGTTGGTTGACAGCTGGGGGATTTGTCAGCTTGCCACAGAGAGCACTAACCCAAGCATGGATGTCATTTTTCTCTTTGAGCATGCACAATTAAATCTGCCTGGCATCATCAGCATGGGGCACCACACTCTACAAGCAGCGCCGAAGGGAGGGGGGATGTCTTGCTTCTCGGCACCTGAAGAGAAGCTGCCAATCCCAGAGTGTAAATTGTGCATAGGCAACTGCTATGCAACTTCGACCCAGATATTTTAGTCTTTGCTAGAACAGAGCAAAAGAAGCCTCATCTAATTGTACAATCAATTTAATTTTTTTTTCATACTAAAGAGAGCTTTTAACAGAAGATTATTCCAGTTTACATGGAAATGCTGTTAGCCACACAAAATAACCACACTGAAGATGGCTGAATGACATTTGGAAAACTTGCAGAAACCTGTATTAAATTTCAGTCATTTGCCCCAATTTGTTCCACTCCTCTTGCTCACAGGCCCCCAGACAAATGGATACTGTGGTCCGTAGTTCATTCAAACGACAGCTACGATGCCACAGAATCAGTTAGCTGACAGCTCCCTATCCCTGAATTTAATTCCAAGTGAATCCTGTCTGCCAGAGACTTGTGCTTATTTACAGCTATCACTTGAAGGGGATATATAAGGGAACTGGTAATATGAACAGAGGGCATATAGCAGGCTGCAGGAAGGGTGGTGTAGCCACCTACTCCTGAAGAAATCATTATGGATTTGCACTGGGTGTTTACACTGGCTCCTAGGAAGGAAGGGATGTGATATGGCTGGTCCTCTGGGAAAACCCAGTTGCTTCAAAGGAGGCAGGGAGAGGAGTAGGACTGCCACTGCTCTTCCCCAGCTGTTTGTTGGAGCTCCACTACTAATGAGATCACTAATTGCTCTTAAGGCTGGAGTCATTGTCTACTATAGTCTATGTTAAAGACAAAAAAAGTAACAAGCTATACGTAGTACCCACACATCTTTTTTTTTTCCCCAGCTGTGCCAGGTGCTGTATTGCCTCCTGCTAACCCACTACTGTAGGTTTGCAGCCCCCTTGTCAAGGATAACAGGGATGGCAACAGCAGCCAGCAAAATTCAGACACATTTACTCTTGTTTAGCGTGCCTGTCTCATCCAGCCCGGCTACAGCTACGCTGTCTTGGTCCCATGTGCCACAGTAAACAAAAGATGCTGCTCAACCTGAGGAGACTGGAAAGAGCAATGAAAGATGAGAAGTTTAGGCAAGAAAATATCTTACTACAGGTTTGTTGAGAGCCCTTTCTTTTATGGCCTCTCCTGATGGCACTGCACCAGCACCAGCAGCTTTGCTGCCTGGCACAGATGCTTGGCAGAGAAGAAACTGGTGGCTCAGACTGTGGCAAAGCTGGACTGACAGCGAGAAAAAGGATGAAGACTTTCCTTCCTTTGTCAGTGCAGCAGCAGGCATAGAAACTCCTTCCAGAAACCTCAGGCTGCCAACAGGGCTTGGCTTTGGAGAGGCTGCAGTGCCTCTACATTCTCCCTCGTCAGAGGTCGAGGCAGAAAACACAGTATCTGTATTTCTTGTGCACTCCTGCTACACAGAAATCTGACTAACCCAAAGTAATCAGCACAGCACATCTTCCCCAGAGCCAAGACTTTTTTGCATACTAAGGAAAAAAATACAACAAAACATGCTGGGAAGATGGTCTGTAATAGCACTCTTGTAAAAATACAAGAGCAATTTTCAGTGCTGGAATCAAAGATATTTTAAATCTGCTTGGTTCGAACTGCTATAATCTAGATTAGTTTCAGTATTGAGAGATTCATGGATAGCCAATGTAATGATACAGAGGACGACCACAGGAGAACAAGCAGGTAGGTATGCGAGGAGTCCCCCTTCACACTAAATTCAATAAGCATGAGGAAAAGACAGTGAAAAGAAGCTGCTATTGAATCTCAGGGTCACTATCTGAACTGTCCCAGAAACTAAAAATCTAAAAATAATTTAGACTCAACTTTCTGAAGTTTATGCCAAACTTCAAGTGAGAAAGAGGGCAAATATAGAAATAAATAAACAAAAAATATTGAAAGGAAAGGGAAGAAACATCAAATAAGAAAAGTTGAAATCATGTCATTGGAAAAAGAAAATAAACGGCAAGCTCAATAAATTAGCAAAAAGTACTTTCTCAATTATCTAAGTTTAAAAAAGTTGATTTAATAATTCCATTAGGCAGGTATGCATCAAGCGTAAGATGTCGTAGGTTTTGTCTTTTTAGAATAAAATCTGAGACAAAAGGAAAGATGATTAAGGAAATGACAAGCAGTAACAGGAGGCAGAAAATCATTTACAAAGAAAAGCTTAGACCATGTACCAAGTACAGATACACTCATTCCCAAGTGTCTCTCCACCCTTTTTGAAGACATGATGTATGAAAGATTAGGAATGAAGTGTATAAAACTGAGCAAGTGCTACAATTAATGCAGCCACATATAGGTGAAAATATTGTCAGAATTTCAAGCTCAACAATTTAAGATGTAACATGGTAAAATTTTATCAGTTCTATATTTGTTATTATTTAATTTGAATATATTTTATTTTGTTATTGCATAAACCCTTGTAAATAAAATTATCCACCAGGAGACATGGCATCTATATTTATAATGTCTCCTTTTCTGCTCTGCAGCATGTATTAAGGAAGGTTTCAGGTACTTTAACACAATTACCTCTGCTTTTTTTTTTTTTTTTTTAACAGAATATCAGCTAATTCCTGCTTATTACCAGGTAGCAAAAAGTTCTGCCTCTCAAAATCTTCTAGCTTCTTACGTTGCTTCAAGACCGGTGCATCTAACCCAGCCCTCTCCACGTGGCTGCACAAGGAGACAGGCTTTAGATCAAACAAACAATCTAGGCTCCAGGGGAAAAGTGAAATAAGCTCCACAGCTAAAGGACCTTCTCACTGAGAACATCTAAACAGAAGTGACTGAAGATCCAGATCAAGCACAACTATTAACCCAAGGAGTGGCAGTGTGGTGGGGGGAGAGATGTAGGCTGTCCTGTGGAATGCTGCCAGAAGACTTACAGGTAAACAATCTATTTATAAACAGCACCCAGAAGTGGAAAAACAGCTTTTAAACAGATGCATTTATAGCAAGATATTCCATTTAGTATATGAGCTTCTGTATTTCATCCCAGCTTCTGCACACACTTAAGTGTTGCTCCAAATACGGTATATTCCTGCATCAGGTAATCTTGATGATATGCATTGGACAGAGGTGAAAACTGTATTCAGAGAATCACAGAATCAACCAACCAGGTTGGAAGAGACCTCTGGGATCATCGAGTCTAACCGTTGCCCTGACACTACTCTGTCAACTAGACCATGGCACTAAGTGCCATGTCCAGTCTTTTCTTAAACACATCCAGAGATGGTGACTCCACCACCTCCCTGGGCAGCCCATTCCAATGTCTAATAACCCTTTCTGAAAATAAATTCTTCCTAAGGTCCAACCTGAACCTCCTCTGGCGAAGCTTTAGGCTGTGTCCTCTTGTCCTTTATTCTCAAGAGGAAAACGTCAGCTGTACTGGAGAGATACAAATGGGATAAAGAACGTCAGACTTAGCTATCATTTTCCCTAGATAATACCAGATTCATTAGCATATAAGTTCTTCAACTTCATTTCTGACTCGCAAGCCCACCAGTGGATTTTCATATAAACTGATTTAATTTTATGGAAACGCAACACAATAGAATTTAAACTAAACTTTTAAAGAGTTTCACGATGATAATCTTATCATTGAAGATTAAACTCCAACTTCCTAATATCTGAACATATTTCCTGTAATAAAAGAAACAAATAGCATTCAATACTTTTCCATGATTTCCAGGCAACACAATCAGCAACTATACATGGCACTGAAAGGGAAAATAGGGGAAGGAGGTAAAATGGGCTTGGAAAACACACGTTCAGTTTCTTTCCATTTCACATTATTTTACTGTTATAGACATATTGAAGTATTTTAAAAGTATTTAAAAGTATTTAAAAGTATTTTAAAAGGGTGACCCTACCTAGTTTCTTAACTACTGCAATACATACAGTTCTGCACTTGCAAACATTTTTTTACATTTGTTTTAATTTTTTATACTATTTGAATAACGGTACATAAGTGCACATATGGTGCTCCTCCCTGCTTATTATGAATGCCCGTTGCTGAATCGTATCGAAATGCCTAGGTCTCTTTGAAGCTATTAATCTGGTCCTTTATCAAAGAAAAACCTTATTAAATCTAATTCTGTGCTATGAATCAGAAATTCAGAAAAAAGGAATTACTAAGTTACTTCCTTTTTTATTCACAGAGATGAAATATTGTTTCCTTTTTCTTCTGTTATAGCAGATAGTGCACACATGAGAACTGGGTGAAACGAATGCTCACAGAACTTTTTCCAAGCCAAATGTTAATCACTCTTTCATATTAGAACTAATCATTCAGTCTTTCCTAAAAAGCTAAAGCAAAAAGATTCTGTAATTGTTTACTAAAATTGTATGAAAACAAGTATAGGTATTTAAAATACAGCATGTATTGTAGACTGGCTCCTAAGGGAATATTATTAATTTTTAATATGGCTAACATTATCCTGGCCATAAATCTCCTTTCTTAAATTCGCAGACTGAATTGGGATAGTGAAAATATGGTTGAATAATTAGGAAATGGGACATAAAAGAGCAATCTTTCTCTTTTTTTTCTGTCCTGGAAATACAAGGTCAGATTGAGGAGGTGTTTTAACATATGAGTGAGCATGACTCATATGTTAAGGTACTCAAGGTGCTGAAGTACCTTGCTGAGCTCAGTGCCACCTTAAAACTGGACTCACTCATTCCATCTGGAAAGAGGATCCCAGCAGCTGTTACCCAAGCACCACACTAAGCTGGATTTGCCAAGCAGATTTCCCATTCAGCACAAATTCAGAGCACACGTGTGAGAGCCACTGACTCCACTTGTGTTCAGGCCTTCAGGATAGTTACCCCACACATACAAACCCCACAAACACATGCAAACCAGGCACTCAGAGCCTTGCTGGCTGTTAGGACAACCCCTGATGGTCTCAAATCCCACCCCTGATTTTGCTCTAGAAGCATGATTGGGGTTTGAAATCAGACCTGTGTTCTTGACTAAGAAAAAAGATCCCACTGATTTCAGTGCTTTTCTGTGACAAAAAGCTGGGGCAGGTGGCAAGTTGTAGAGATAGAGGGTTTTTAGTCATATAACTAAAAATGTAACTTAATTTTTAATTAAAAATAAAAGCTAGTGCTAATAAGACTCAGCTGTGAACACAAAACTATTAGCTGAATGATGCACTGATTATTGGTTCCTCACCTGTCTTCTATTCTGCTAGAAAACCTATGGTGAGCTATCTTAACATCAATGGAATAAATAGCCATCACCTTACATTACATGTTTTCCAACTAAACAATTATATAGACTTACAGCATAAGTATTTGGAACAGAATACAAGTTATTGTGAACCCATTAGTTCCAAGCTATTATTTAGCCATAATCAACCCAGTTCAGCATTATTGATTTTAGAAGCATGGAAATCCGTGCTAGACGTTCCTTCTGCTTTTCCATTCAATTCAAGTAAAGTGTCCTAAATTTAGTTCAATGTGTCAAGTTTAGGACAACTAAATACCTCATCTTTCAATATAATAATTCACCTCATTATAGAAAATAAGAGTGGACATTAGAGAAATGACAGTAACTTCATCACTGTTGTTTTGTTGAAGAGTGCTGTAAATGGAATTAACTGAGACTAGTTTATTTCTTTTTTTCATAATTCAAATGATCAATTATTTTAACTGAAATGTATTTAATTAAAACTGAAATATATTTAATTTAATTAAATTGTCAATGTCTGCCATTTGTTTTAATGCTAAATCTGGATAGGTACTGGATATCAATGTCTCATTATGCATTTAAATTCAGCATAGCAAGCCAAATCAAACACATATGACTTCATCACACCTCAAGGTGCTGAGTACTCTCAGCTTCTGGTGGATACAACTAATCCTACTTAGCAGCAAAGGTAGATTATTTTATTGAATTTAAGCCTCCCAGCCTGGGGTTTACGCGATTAAATTCTCCATTCCAGCTCTCTCCCAGGCATGTCTGACTAACCGGCACTGTTATTTACACTCACCACTGCTTGAGCTAAGTGAATTGGGTAAAAGTCTCACGATTCTCTCAGACTCCTAAAACCTCCTATAAACAACTTGGGTTGGAAATTTCTGTCTTAACCTGAAATTTTTGAAGTCCAGGCTTTCCTGCTGTCATCCCAGAGCCTTACTGAGGCATTCTGAGAACTATCATACCTGATATTGCTGTGGTTAATAACCCAGATTTTTTTATCACTGAACTTGGTGATTTCAAGGTACACAAACTGGAAAATTTTAATTGCTCTCAAGTCTGCTTGTCTGTTCTTGTAGGCCCGTTTACCAGCAGTTAAACCATCAGTGTTTACTTTTCTGCACATGATGAAAAGGAGAAGACAGACACCTCTTCATGCCTCTACTCTTTCCTTTGAGCATCTACTTCCTTGTCTCTGCTAAAGGAAACATTTGCAATTAACTTCCCCAAAACGCTCTCTGGACAAGCACCATCACCATGTGCATGCCAGCGGGGTGACTGTGAAATAAAAGCACTGTTATTTTGAAATATTTGGCAAGCTGTGTCCCAGGATTCCTCAACCTCAAGAACCCCAAAAGCAAGCCCATCCCAGTCCCACATTTCCTTCTGTATAAAGAGTAGAAGCAAAAGTAGAATAGCTAGCAGAATCACAACCCTGAACTTCAGGAGGGCCAACTTTGGCCTTTTCAAGCAATTGCTAGGGGAAATCCCATGGGACAGGGTACTAGAACGTAAGGGGGCCCAAGATAGTTGGTTAGCATTCAAGGACTGCTTCTTCCGAGCTCAAGATCAGAGCATCCCAACAAGTAGGAAGTCAAGGAAGGGTACCAGGAGACCTGCATGGTTGAACAGGGAACTGCTGGGCAAACTCAAGTGGAAGAAGAGGGTGTACAGATCATGGAAGGAGGGGCTGGCCACTTGGGAGGAATATAAGTCTGTTGTCAGAGGATGTAGGGAGGCAACTAGGAAAGCTAAGGCCTCCTTGGAATTAAACCTTGCAAGAGAGATCAAGGACAACAGAAAGGGCTTCTTCAAATACATTGCAGGTAAAGCCAACACTAGAGGCAATGTAGGCCCACTGATGAATGAGGTGGGGGCCCTGGAGACAGAGGATAAAAAGAAGGCGGAGTTACTGAATGCCTTCTTTGCCTCTGTCGATACTGCTGGAGGCTGTCCTGAGGAGCCCCGGACCCCTAAGGCCTCAGAAGAAGTCAGGATAGAGGAGGAATCTGTCTTGGTAGATGAGGGCTGGGACAGGGACCAATTAAGCAACCTGGACGGTCCTGATGGGATGCACCCGTGGGTGCTGAGGGAGCTGGCGGAAGTCATTGCTAGGCCACTCTCCATCATCTTTGCTAAGTCGTGGGCAACGGGAGAGGTGCCTGAGGACTGGAGGAAAGCGAATGTCACTCCAGTCTTCAAAAAGGGCAAGAAGGAGGACCCGGGGAACTATAGACCGGTCAGCCTCACCTCAATCCCCGGAAAGGTAATGGAACAACTTGTTCTTGGTGCTGTCTCTAGGCACATCAAGGATAGGGGGATCATTAGGGGCACTCAGCATGGCTTCACCAACGGAAAGTCATGCTCAACCAACTTGATAGCCTTTTATGAGGACGTAACCCGGTGGATAGATGATGGTAAAGCTGTGGATGTGGTCTATCTCGATTTCAGTAAAGCGTTTGACACGGTCTCCCACAGCATCCTCGCAGCTAAACTGGGGAAGTGTGGTCTGGATGATCGGGTAGTGAAGTGGATTGTGAACTGGCTGAAGGAAAGAAGCCAGAGAGTGGTGGTCAATGGGACAGAGTCCAGTTGGAGGTCTGTGTCTAGCAGAGTCCCTCAAGGGTCGGTTCTGGGACCAGTTCTATTCAATATATTCATTAATGACTTGGATGAGGGATTAGAGTGCGCTGTCAGCAAGTTCGCTGATGACACAAAACTGGAAGGAGTGGCTGATGCGCTGGAAGGCTGCGCAGTCATTCAGAGGGACCTAGACAGGCTGGAGAGTTGGGCGGGGAGAAATTTAATGAAATATAACAAGGGCAAGTGTAGAGTCCTGCATCTGGGCAAGAGCAACCCCATGTACCAGTACAAGTTGGGGACAGACCTGTTGGAGACCAGCGTAGGGGAAAGGGACCTGGGGGTCCTAGTGGACAACAGGATGACCATGAGCCAGCAGTGTGCCCTTGTGGCCAAGAAGGCCAATGGCATCCTGGGGTGTATTAGAAGGGGTGTGGTCAGCAGGTCAAGAGAGGTTCTCCTCCCCCTCTACTCTGCCCTGGTGAGGCCGCATCTGGAGTATTGTGTCCAGTTCTGGGCCCCTCAGTTCAAGAAGGACAGGGAACTGCTAGAGAGAGTCCAGCGCAGAGCCACGAAGATGATTAAGGGAGTGGAACATCTCCCTTATGAGGAGAGGCTGAGGGAGCTGGGTCTCTTTAGCTTGGAGAAGAGGAGACTGAGGGGTGACCTCATTAATGTTTATAAATATGTAAAGGGCAAGTGTCGTGAGGATGGAGCCAGGCTCTTCTCAGTGACATCCCTTGACAGGACAAGGGGCAATGGGTGCAAGCTGGAACACAGGAGGTTCCACGTAAATATGAGGAAAAACTTCTTTACGGTAAGGGTGACCGAACACTGGAACAGGCTGCCCAGAGAGGTTGTGGAGTCTCCTTCTCTGGAGACATTCAAAACCCGCCTGGACGCGTTCCTGTGTGATATGGTCTAGGCAATCCTGCCCCAGCAGGGGGATTGGACTAGATGATCTTTCGAGGTCCCTTCCAATCCCTAACATTCTGTGATTCTGTGAAAACAAAAGCAAACCTATATTGATTTATTTACTTCCAAGTGGTTCTACCTTTTCTCTGGAGACTCTGGACTGTGCTATAATGAACTGCTCCCCTCGAATGTCATTTGTGCTCTTGAGTATATACTGACTCCAGACTGGTAAGGACTATCATCTGTACCCTTGTGAAAAGGCTTATGAAGCAAGAGTAGGCTGAGCGAGCTGTTAGAAGAATCTTTTTTAAATACCACAATACATATTACTGACCAATAAATTAGTTTTCCTCTCTTATCGAGTCTATCCCATAGTTTTTTCAATTCTGGAAAATCTCCAAACAAGCCTTTCTTAGTAGAAGCAGAGCCTTACAAGTGCCACGTTTCTTCAACTATTTGGGGAGTTCACCAGGTCGTTTTCTTTTAAGTGGAAATTTCACCTCATCGATTGACTTCATTTGGGTTCATTTAAGATTGGCAAGAGATTAAGCGTCTTGCAGAGTATTTGTAAATATATCAGTTCTTGTTAAACATTTAAGCATAAACCTAGATGTAACAGAATTAAAGATAGAAGCCTATCCAGTAGCTTTTCAAACACTGCCAGGTGCCCTGCATAAACCAGGAGCACTTCAAATTTGTCCAGGTTTTGTCCTGTTGGCAAAGCAATCTTTCCTTCACACCTGTAGGGCCGTTTCCCAGCACCAACCTAAAATATGCAGAATGAAGGGAAAAGCCTGTACGTGCTATAGAACGCAACGTGCCAAAACTCAGTTTTACGCAGCCAACACAGCAGTTGAAAATGTTGCCTTTTTTCCCCTTTGTTGGGGAGGTTGGACCAGATGACCTTTGGAGGTCCCTTCCAACCTCAATCACTCTGTGATTCTGCGAAAGGGAACCCTATGTTATGAATTATTTGGCAGCTTAAAAACAAGTTTCGGGTTCATACTAGTAACCCATACAAAACTCTGCAGCTGAATGACTCATTTCTTATGCTGAATTAAATGCTCCCAGAATGTGGGCTGAAGTCATTTAGAAAAAGGTTGTGTTGAACTGTCATCACACTCTCCTTCAAATGTATATTAATTCTTATTTGCAGCATCACGCCCACCTCCTTTAAGATGTAATTTAATCTCCATAGTAGTTCTGTTTCTTTTAGGTCTGAGATTTTCTTGCCATGGAAGTTTCAGATCACCACAGAACATGGCCAGCTAAGACTAGCCAGGCTTTATCTCCATGTTGTATTTTGTTAAGACAGCATGCATTTACACCCATGTTTTCAAAGCACATGGTTGTGCAGCCACAAAGGACTGGAAACACAAAAAACTGTATTTGCACAGTTATAAATATACTCTTTCTATGTGCAACTGTGAGTGCCCGTATTTGTACTCATCTTGTATACAGAAACACAGATTTTGCAAGGAACTAGTGTTCATCGCTCTGAAAATGAATTTGCTTTTTTCAACGTGGTACACATTTTCTTTTCCTAACTGTTTTTATACACAGTTGTAATTTAACAAAGTACCAAACTTTCTGACTTACTGAAGGATTTTTTTCTGGTTACCTAAACTATACCAATGAAAGGAAAAGTCTGTCTGAAGCTTTTTTTCTTTTCAGTTCAAAGGGCCATTTCAAAATGCAGAAATGTTGGTGAGTCATGTTATACGAATTTTTTGAAAGCGGTATTTGGCATACACCACTGACAGCCAGAGGAACATTTGCACAGACAGCATGTCTGTCTACAGTTAAAGGCAAGATTTCAAATGGGAACTTAGTTTCACCTTTTACTTTTTACAGCTTTTAATTCTATTGCGGTAGCATACTTGACCAATTCTGTCCCACGGCATACTTACTCTAAGACAGAGTAAGTAAACTCACACACTTAATGAATGCATTTAAATTTAAAAATCAGGCAAGAAAAATATTCGGCACTGGATTATGCAATTTGTTTCGTGGGAATAAAATCCTTGGATTTTGCTTTTTCATTCCCCAAGTGATAGGTATTTTAACTACAAATATTTCTACTCCAACAGTTAATATCTAAACGTGTTTATTGATCCTCTGTACTGCCAAATATTTTGTGTTTTTATTAATGTGGAATGGAGTTGTTCTATAGCAATTAAGGGTTATAATCCTGCTTTACAGGAAAACCTTGGGGTGTAAAAGTAGAACAGAAGAAATATGTGTGACGTTTTCTGTATAAAATTCAACAAATAGCTGGCTATCTAAGTATAAAGTCAATGATCTGAGCCTGTAGGCTAGCATAACTAGGACAAAAGTAAATCCAGTGCTAGAACCTGAGTTTTACAGTAACCTATGAGAAATGTTAGATTCTTTTTTCTCCTGTAATGACAATGGTTTTGTCTTTCATTGCTGAAATCTATTACAAAAGCTTAATTATCTGCAAAACTTTGTAGTTCCTCTTCTTTTGTTATTGTATAGTTCCATTACTTGAATTGTTTCCTATTCAGCAGTGAGTGCTGATGTGGAAAATACAATATATTACTCCCGTGGAAACTATGGAAACTAGTTGTCATCAGTGATATTGTAAGCTGCCTTCGAAAACAGATGTTGGATAATGAATTTCCTGGATTAAGATAGCAGAGTACTGCAACACTCACTTAAAGTTAATACACCAGATGTGTAAGTTATGGAAAGATGCTCATCCATTTAAGACACTGATGTGATTAAACAGGTTTTTGAAGTAGAAGTAAGAAATAAATCATCATACATCATCAGTACTTCTCATTTTAGTGCAAGTACCAAGCCTGATATAAAATTAGTTTATATGTTTCACATTCATCTGGCACAGACCAAGAAGGTGCAATAACAAACCAATTCACCAGTTACTAATTTGGAATTATTCATATGCATCTAGGGTTGAGTACTAGCACAGTCCAGCTCTACAGAGACAGAAACAACTACTCAAGTTTTCACGATATCACACATTTTTTGCCCAGGTGCACTGTTTCATTCTAAGCATAGTATACACCTGTGCTGAGGATTTATCGAGGTTATAGGGTGAAAGGAAAACAGATCTCAAACACACTGCCATTCAAAATGAAAACTTCATTACAATGGCTTCCATCTGGATCACATATCCAGATTTTTCTTTCTCTTATAATCATGCTAGAAGGAGGTTTTTTTTATTTGTGTGAACCATTCTGTCACAGACCGAATTTTTTTCATTTCATGAAATAAAAGATTAAGTGCTATAAGATAGATAATATGGTTATTATTTTAAAACATACCAGATTTAATAATATGTATTTCTTGTCAGACAAATTCAGCTCTTTCAGTGTCACTCAAGCCTGAATAGAACAACATGATAATGATGCTTTATGTTATTACCTTGCTTTGCTTTATGTCCACTTAGGTCTCCAGATAATGAAATGCTTAAGGAAGAGATTCTCTTCACTGTTTTAGGATTTTCTACCTATGATTAAGTACTCATGATTACACCGTTCTACTGATTGATGCCAGTTTAGCATGAGGACATTTTCTATCAATTATGTTTGGCTAAAGTATTAAAATATTACATGTTTTCTCTCTAGGTCAAGATTGCACTGCTATTTAAAAGCTGGAAAACAACAAACACAATGAAAACATATATATGTGTGTGTACATATACATACATACATGTGCATATATTTATATGTGTGTATATATATAAAAATACCCTTATGTATTAAAAGACTTCGAGATTATTTGTGTGTTGTTATAGATACACACTCTTTTAGAGAACTTGTCTTCTCCTCATACTACAAGTAAGAACACTGAAAAATAAGAACCCATTTTCTGTTATCTGTTGTTTTTAAGAGAGAATTCTAATGACTTCAGGGTTAGTCTCTTTTTTAACGCCAGACAAAGCATTTTGTTTTAGCTCTCTGCTGGTAACATTATACTAATTTTAGCAACTTAAAGGACTTTCTGCAATCATATTACCCATATTCAGCTGTCAGTTATTTGAAGATCAGCATTCCGTATCAAATTAATACAATAATTCTATCAGAATTGTCATAATGGGGGAGTGATCTAGAAATCATGACTTTTTATGATAATCACTGTAAATTTAAAAGTTATTTCAATCATCTGTTGTGTGTTTATTTTTATATATATATAAAAATAAAACACTTACATTCCTCCTTGTGAGTTTTCTTTTAGTCTTCCTTTTCTCAGTTACTTTTTCCTGAGTATTTTCCAGTTACACTAACCTGCTGGCACTGCTCTGCCCCACAACAAGTGAATGGCTCCATGTATATTCTCATTAACACTATGTAAAGTTGGTGCTACGATTGGAGTTTATTCTTTGAATTCAATACCCACCAGGTAACGTATACATTTATGCAATTCAAAACTAAGAAACAAACATAGTTAGGACTCCTTGACTGATCCCTTCAATTACAAGCTTCTGTTTAAAATTGCTTCCAGTTTTTCAGGTATTAAAAATCTCACTAAACATGTACACAAACAAAGCAAACAAATAGCTAAGCAATGTGTGGACCGCACTAAGCAATGCGTATCTGCCTAAAAGTGTAAATTATAACTATCTGCAGAATAGAATACACATAAAATATGAAAATACAGGAACGGTTTTGAGATATGTCCTTTAATAGGGGCATTTACCTGAATTTGCAGGAATTTTCTGTAAGGAAGACAGGGAAATAATAGATAGAGCAGTCTTTTAGGGATCACCTAAGACAATTTATAACTGAACCGAGAGAGAGAGAGCCAAGACAGCCTTGGGTAGATTGGAGACGTTAGGACAGAGAATGTCCTCACATGAGGACGGATATGCTGTACATGATCTATCAGCTCAATTTTTAAGTTTTGTTTCTGATATTTCTCTGGTTCCTTATGGTATCACAGGCTTATTTAAAATAGATCAATTCGTCTTGTATTTAGTGGTAAATAATCTGTGCTGCTTTTGGTGTTTTTTGTTTTTTTTTTTTTTCTTTTTTCTTTCCTTCAGTACAGCAAAAATTAGTGGTTTATTCTGTAACAGTATAGGAAAAGTGTCAACTATAGAGCACGCTAGCCATCTAACAAACACAACTACATTGCTCATTCATCCAGATCTTTTAAATCTATTAGTCTGACAGGAAAGGTACTTGGAGGCTTTCAAAGGCCAGATTACTAAAATTCAAATATAGCCTAAATTACTGAACACTTTCATGTGATGTACAAGTCTGCTGGGCACTGGCCATAAAGTGACCTTGGCAGAGCTATTTACAGCAACATTCTAGATGCACAATTTAACCTGGGTAAATAGAAAGGCATTTATCACATCAGAGTCTGCATAAGTATTCCCTCTCGTTCTTGGGCTTCGGCATGCACTCAGTAAAGATCATAAAACGATCACAAAGGTCCCATAATTACAGTTTCTGTTATTCAAATGGGCTTGTTACAGTGAAGCAAAATGTTACGTCTGCATTCATGGAAACATCCTAATCAGCTGAAAACCAGAGTGTTTACTATAAAGATTTCATAATTGTTTTAGGAGGACTGCCACAGTACGTGGCAAGTTATAGAACAAGCATTGTTATTAGTATGACAGAGTTGCAACACACGTATGTCCTGCATATTGTAACGCTCTTCCTTTGCTTACTTAAACACCTGAACAAGCCCACTCACCTAAAGCCAGCCTAAACCACAAGTTTCTTGATTTTTACTGTGAGGCTGACGGAATATTCGTCACTGCATTAAACACGGCAGGGAAAGAAGCTGCTTCTTTATGTATTACATAGGAAGCAACACCACATGCTATTTGTCAGGAAAATATTTCCATTCAGTGCTATAGTAGAGGCTGAAGATTGGTTTTCATTACAAACAACATCTATTTTTCTACGTAACAGAAAAATCTGAGGCAAGTAAAATCAGGGAAAAGAGACATCTGACTTCAGTGAATTCTTCTAACAAAAATCAATGTGAATGCCTTTAACACTAGTTTGAAGAATAACCTATCAGAAGTTATTAAACTTTCTTTTCGTAAGTCAGGCTGTGCCAGTTCCAGCAATCATTGCCTGGAACATCAAAGAAATCATGGAGTCATAACTTCTTATTTGAAATGAAAACATAACATTTCTAGGCTTTTTCCCCAGTAAAGACAGAGCTCACAGTGTAATCTGATTGCTGCAGAGGCATGTCAGTGGAGAAGAGTGTGTCATTCGAGGATTTCCTTCCCACCCCCAACAAAAGGCTCATCAGAAATCCAGTTGAGAAGATCTAGAGGAAAAAGAGCAGTCTTTGTCTGTTCTGTTTGTGGGAAACCCTGAAACCGCTGCCTTTCTAGGACTTGAATCTCTTCCTTGAGTCATCTCCCACTTCTTTGTCCTGGGCAGTTAAAATCTGTTCACCATACTCAGACCAGGAAAGAATTGCACTTACATGAACAGAGGAAAGGAATTTTATCTGGAGCCACTGGAGATTATTCAACGGGGAAAGAGACAAAAAAATGGTGGGGATTATGTGCAGGGATGGAGAAGATTTCTGGAAATCAGAAAGAGAGGATTCCAGGGTAATCTGCTCCTTGTATTAACAACAAATGCAATCACCTGCACTGTTTGTTTGCTCTGATTTTTCAAATTATCCAGGGGCTATGTGTGTGAAACTACGGGTATGCATTTACAATTGTCAGTGAATAACCTTGCAATATCTCTGGTGACACTATCCTCTAATCTCCTGCTTCACATTTATTATGTGGCAGAGGTCTTTGACAACTAGCATAAACACTGTGGAAGCAGTGTATGTGCTCAGGTCCACTCCTCCTATATGAACACAGTATGAGAAGATACATGCTGTAGTTTCCTACCTTCATGGAGGGCTAGAATCACTAAAAACAAACTCCAGTTTAACTCATGTACACATAAGATTAAAAAAATCAAAAAATAAAATGAAAACAAGAAAATTTTTGTTAATTTTTTAAAAATGCTTCTGTTAGTTGATTAACTTGAATCATAAGCAGAATAGTAAGTAATAATATCGTTTAATGAGTTCCTTCATTGATTGTGTGCATGAATAGTTCCTGCTTGATGTCAAATATATTATATTTAATATCTATTTACTTGGATCATTCTATTTAATCCATGTTTATTTGAAAGATTTTTGAATTATGTTGCTAAGAAATTTTATATATTGAAAAAACTCTTTTGGTTAGTCATGTTACTGTTTTGAAAGGTTTTACGAACATTAGAAAGAATCACTGAATGCATCACACGAAGAGAAAAATTATTATTATTAAACTTGTCACTAAACCTAGAGACTGTCAAGTTATAACTGCTATCATCTGCCTCTCACTTTTTATTAACATTAGTAAAAGAAGAAAGCACTGATGCTGGGGTGCTGCAGCTGCTGTGGTCAATGACAAAGAACCACTGGCCTTCAAGAGGATCAGGCTCCAAGATGCCAGTTTGCTTTCCAGAGCTTCTCGAGTGCTTCCCTCACCCAGCTCTGTGACAAGACAAGGTAACCCACAAGTTTATTTTCTAGTGCAAAAATGTGCTGTTACTGCTGTTGAACTATGACACACAGGGATTTTTTTCTCCTTCCCCACCCTCCCACCGACACTGCTGTTGTTCAGCATTTCTGACATCCTAAGAAACAACCTATTCTTTAAACGCTCATATCAGCACAAATTTGTGGGGACTCGCTGTTCTTTCCCCGTTCTGTAGAGCACATCACTTCTTCCGACAACGACAGGAGCCTGCATGACCCAGGCATGGAGCAGCAAAGAAGTAACTTGCTGATGTTGCTTGTAAAGTTGTGTGCATTGTGATCCTCTGACTACTTAAAGGACACAAGTACAGCCTCCTGCTTCACTCCTAAAAGCTGCAATGAGGCCAGCGATATCTTGGAGTTCTTGTTCAGAACACCACTGCTAAAGATATTAAAGGGACTGGTGGCAACTATATTGCTAATAAGTATGCAACTGCACTAGGAGATGGAGGCAGGATGGTCCAAGAAACCAGGCTACAAGGATGGCAAAAGGCTGGGATGGTACATGAAATACTGGAGCTCATGCCCATCATGCTGAGCTGTCGTATGATAGACTTATAGCTGAAAGTGAGCATGAATTCTCAAACAGAAAGCTCTGTAGCAAAACAGAGGAAGTAGCTGTGATTCCTGTTTTGACAGCTCACTCTCTGCAGCCCCCTGCAATCACACCGGCGTGGTGGTGACCATGGCTGTGACCAGTGCTGGGGCTGTGAGCCCTGTGCAGCATAGAAGAGAATTAGAGCTCTTCCTGAGCTGCCACACACCCATCTTTCCTACGGCCAGATGGAATGGGCGTGTGACTTGCATCTCAGTTAAATTATCTTGCCGTTATAGCAGTGTATGGTGGAATTGCATTACATCCAATAGAGTTATATAGGATTTACAATAAGGGTAAAAAAGAGTGAAATCTGGCCATTTGTCTGAAGGTCAAAGTAAGGGCAGGCACTTAAGCTCTGTGCTAATCAAAAACGTAAGCTATTTAAAACACTAGATGAGGAGTATACATACATATTTACACTGAACACAACTTACGATCTTACAAACAGAAGAAAAAGCAGAGAGGGAAGGAACAGATGGTGTAGGAAACATCACAAGCGAATAAACAAGACATAAGGAACAAAGTCACCACGAAATCAAGAACTGTCAAACAAGTACCAACCGTAGCAAAGACACACTCGGGCAGACACAGGCTCTGCAGGCATCTCACGGTGCCATGGGGCGCATTACCGAGACATGGGCTTTGTCAGGATGTCACTGGTTACAGTGACTCCAGCAGCACCTGAGAGACTATCTGCATCCTCCCCGGCTGCTGCTCTCTGTCACTGCAATCGTCTATCCTGTCGGTCTGCCCTAAGTCTGGCCATGGGTTTTGCAAGGCCACGGGTGAAATCTGCAGTGTGGAAATAATTTCCCCTCCTTTTTCCATTCACCACTCACCCTGTGATCACTCCTTGTTTCTACTTTCTCAATCCCACCTTTTTCCTCTGGTCTGTTTATACCCTCTCATCATTTCAAATGTCATTCAGCTTTCACTGTTGTTATTCCGATTCCACCTGTTATTCCAATCTTGCAGTCGCTATCGGTCTCACCTCTTTTTCCAAGGAGACACAATTTTTCTCAGTTGAAAATTAGGAGGATTTTGCTAAAGGAAAGAATTAAACATCTTTTCCACCTCATGGCATCTACAATGGACATGGAAGAGCATCACTATCTGAGATCAGTGGAGTCCCACTCAAAACCTTCTAACTCATAGTCTAGGATGGGGGCACTCCACCACAGGACTATGGGCTAGACACAGGGCATCCCACTATTTTAGCGTGGATCAGTCATCATGTTTGTAAGAAAGGACAAGTGAAAGGGAATGTAACAGAATGAGGGTACCTGAGGATAGTCTTAAATTAACAATCTCTCTAAAGGTTCCTTTTCCTAAAGCTTCCTTTATTCTTCTACACAAGATTCACCCATTTTCATCTCCTGGGAAAACAGTGGGCACCATAAGGATAATACGTTCAGTTCCTGCCCAGTACTTCTTTTTTCCTCTTTACTAAAGAACAGCCTTTTCGTTTCCTGACATGCTAGATAAACGACCTACCAATATTCAGCTTGTAGCTAAGTCTATACCCTTGGGCTACAGACATGTTAAGTAGTCTATTATGTTTAGTATAGCCACCTGACTGTTGTTTCGCATAGTTATCATTCTTCTTTTTTCCCTGCCTAAGTGGGTCACTTGTATCATCACCATCATCAACGCTTGCTGTGCTTGTTTGAGCTAATCCGTCCATGCATGCTGTTTCTTAGCAATGAATACTTGCTGCACTTCAGCAACACACGGTTATAATAATCTACATATCTGTACATATATTGTAGCTTACTGCTAAATGATGCAACATTTCAAGAGGCATTGCTTATTTTACCATGTCAGACACAAATATTACGGTCAACAGTCATCCCTGTCCCTGTTGTTGAAAACTATTTGTGTAAGACTGACAACAGAATTGTAAGTCATTAAGAAGAAAGGAATTTCATGTAATTTTCAGTTTCTTGCCTTTCTTTCTCTTTTGATGTCATTTTCTGAGTTGTTGCCACCAATTCTTTTCTCACAATTTGAGAAGGCTCTGACGTAGATACGTTAAGCACCATTATAGGAGAAAAATCATTAGTTAACATAAATCCTTCCAATATATTTATTTGTTGCAGCTTCTTCATTATAAGTTGAGGTCAGCAGACTGAACGAGTGGATCATATTATGCACTTACATAGATTTTAATATTTCAAGTTCTTATACCTAATTTATCTTCATACTCCCCTATGAAACAGGCACAGTAATTAAGTATGATTATGCTTATTTTCCTAATTAGGTATCAAGTTGCATCAATGTTAAATATCCCCCATAAGATTATACAGTGAATCAAAAGCAGAAATTCTTACCCTTTCCCAGTGCTTGACTACAAGTTCATGGGCATCTGGGAACTCACCTACAAGTTCATGGGGAGCTGATCTGATTTTTCTTTATGAGGTATATATTTAGTCATCAGGAATAAAAGGGTTAAAACAACATCACGATTAGCACCCCCTTAATAAGACAAACATTCCTAGTCTGGCGTAGTGATGCAGAACCCCTATGGGACTGTCCTACTCTTGCCCTCATGTGAACTATCTGTCCTGTCCATTCCCAAAGAAAAAGATAAACTATGCACTAAAAAGTTTCAGCCGTGCATAAGCAAAATGTAAAATACAGAGAAGTTGAAACACATGTAGAAATTGCTATGCAAAACATATTATTTTATTTCTACTAATTATCACATTAGCCTTATTTTCTGTCTTTTTTAGCATACATATAAAAGTAAATACTAGCAGGCTGGAAACAGATAGAGGAATCCACTCACAGCAGCACAGTTTAAGCATCAGAATTCTTGCACTGAACATTGGGTCAAGCTATCGTTATTCCAGAACAGCCAGTGGAGCTTTCACAAACATGAATAACAGTGTAAAGGGCAGGCACATTATTTATAAATTAATTTCCCCTGGCCCTGAATAAAAAGATAATAATCATAAAGGGCTCATTTCTCCTCTTCTTCATTCAATCATATTGGTTAAAATATAAGTTTACAAAGCACATAAAGTTTCATTCATATCCAATGGAAAACAGCAAGCACTGCTTGCTTTCTTGGACTTTTTACTCCCTGGTTTCTATTATCCCATTAGTAGGTCTTAAAGCCTACCTGTGTTTCCAGACTTGAGCTTTATAGGGAAACTCTCCTAGTTCTCACATTGCTGAACACACATCTGCGAGGTTGTGGCCTGACTCACACACCACACATCAGTCACACATATCACAAAGATGAGCATACCAAACTTTCTTTTTCAAGTATAGGAAAAAGAGGATACCTACTATCTCAGTAAAGTGCAGACACGAAAAATCGTTTTTCATGAAGAAATGGCCGTCCTCTTTTCTATGGTTCTGTTTTCTTTTTAAACAAAGTTAGCCATTTGTTAAATGAATGAACTGGCAAAAAAACTATTGAGACATTTGCATCCAAATTTGTTACATCAGATATTTTGAATGATTCCAAAGCGAGATGAATGACTGAGTTACAAAGCTGAGTTCAAGAGACAAACTCAAAGTAGGGTTCTCATTTTTAATGTCATATCCTTGACAAATGATTCCAGTTATGTCTCTGTAAGACACAATAAATGATGAAACAAACTCAAGTTTGATATAACATTATTAGTCACACTTCCATGAAGACATCAACTTCCTGTATTATGCCACACCAGTCAGAGGCCAAAGAAGCTGAAGATACAGACTATTAAACACCAAAATCTAGGAGGAGTTTCTAACAGCAGAATGTGTACCAGCTGGTGGTGGGAGAACTCCCCTGGGCCTCCCCTCCTCTTCTGGCAGAGAGAGTTTGGTGGCGGTGGGACTGCTGCCACACAGCTCTTGCCACTGGGTGCCTGTGTCCCAGTATGCAAAGAAGGAAAGTGTTTACCTTTGCTGCTCATTAGCTGTCTTTAATGAACTATGGAAAAGAAGACAGGAGTTTGGTGCTAGGGCATTCAGAGGACTCAACTCCACCTGTTTTGATTCTATGTTGTTGAAAAGCGTGTCAATAGTCTTTGTATTTTAAGGTCTAAAACAGACATCTCAATTTCCCTGTTCAGATTCTATTTATTATTTTAATCATCAGTCTTTGATATTGAAATGTTATCCATACTACTTTTCTCATATGAAAAACCTTTGTTCACAGAGAAGTCACAGTAAGCAAGAAGCTCCTGGTCTTTGTTGGTGTTCGGTCCTTTTCTGTAACTACCTAATCTCTTTAGAAGGTATTTAATGTCTGTCAGAGGTATTTTTTATCCTTACTTCAGAGGTACGTGAACAACGTGTTGTTGGCTTCGGAATATACTAATTACACAAGCAGGCATGGAATTTCACAAAATTCTCCTGGGGCCAATATGCTTTCACACTATCCTATAGGGAATGGCCTCTATTTGCATAGTGGTTTGTGGTTTTTAAATTTTATTTTAGAGTTAGGATGAAATGAAAATACTTGTTAGGATGCTATGTATACTGAGTCAGCGGATGAGATGGACAATGGATGGGGAAGAGTTTCTGCTGATGATACTACCTTTCGTCCCTTCACAGAAACATACACTGAGGAATTGTTCCCCCACTAAAAAAAATCAAGTGTGTTACAAAAATGAGAGGAGTTTTATTAAATAACCTTAACAATGACAACGTTGTCCTTATGAGGATTAGTATGTCTTCTAAACACAGAATCACAGAATCACAGAATGTTAGGGATTGGAAGGGACCTCGAAAGATCATCTAGTCCAATCCCCCTGCCGGAGCAGGATTGCCTAGACCATATCACACAGGAACGCGTCAAGGCGGGTTTTGAATGTCTCCAGAGAAGGAGACTCCACAACCTCTCTGGGCAGCCTGTTCCAGTGTTCGGTCACCCTCGCCATAAAGAAGTTCTTCCTCATATTTAAGTGGAACCTCCTGTGTTCCAGCTTGCACCCATTGCCCCTTGTCCTGTCAAGGGATGTCACTGAGAAGAGCCTGGCTCCATCCTCATGACACTTGCCCTTTACATATTTATAAACATTAATGAGGTCACCCCTCAGTCTCCTCTTCTCCAAGCTAAAGAGACCCAGCTCCCTCAGCCTCTCCTCATAAGGGAGATGTTCCACTCCCTTAATCATCTTCGTGGCTCTCCGCTGGACTCTCTCTAGCAGTTCCCTGTCCTTGAACTGAGGGGCCCAGAACTGGACACAATATTCCAGATGCGGCCTCACCAGGGCAGAGTAGAGGGGGAGGAGAACCTCTCTCGACCTGCTAACCACACCCCTTCTAATACACCCCAGGATGCCATTGGCCTTCTTGGCCACAAGGGCACACTGCTGGCTCATGGTCATCCTGTTGTCCACTAGGACCCCCAGGTCCCTTTCCCCTACGCTGCTCTCCAACAGCTCTGCCCCCAACTTGTACTCATACATGGGGTTGTTCTTGCCCAGATGCAGGACTCTACACTTGCCCTTGTTATAATTCATTAAATTTCTCCCCGCCCAACTCTCCAGCCTGTCTAGGTCTCTCTGAATGGCTGCGCAGCCTTCCATTGTGTCAGCCACTCCTCCCAGTTTGGTGTCATCAGTGAACTTGCTGACAGTGCACTCTATTCCCTCATCCAAGTCATTAATGAATATATTGAATAGTACTGGTCCCAGTACCGACCCTTGAGGGACTCCGCTAGACACAGGCCTCCAACTGGACTCTGTTCCATTGACCACCACTCTCTGGCTTCTTTCCTTCAGCCAGTTCACAATCCACCTCACTACCCGATCATCCAGACCACACTTCCTCAGTTTAGCTGCGAGGATGCTGTGGGAGACCGTGTCAAACGCTTTACTGAAATCGAGATAGACCACATCCACAGCTTCACCATCATCTATCCACCGGGTTACGTCCTCATAAAAGGCTATCTATTTGGTTAAGCATGACTTCCCCTTGGTGAAGCCATGCTGAGTGCCCCTAATGATCCCCCTATCCTTGATGTGCCTAGAGACAGCACCAAGGACAAGTTGTTCCATCACCTTTCCGGGGATGGAGGTGAGGCTGACCGGTCTATAGTTCCCCGGGTCCTCCTTCTTGCCCTTTTTGAAGACTGGAGTGACATTCGCTTTCCTCCAGTCCTCAGGCACCTCTCCCGTTGCCCACGACTTAGCAAAGATGATGGAGAGTGGCCTAGCAATGACTTCTGCCAGCTCCCTCAGCACCCGCGGGTGCATCCCATCAGGGCCCATGGATTTATGGACGTCCAGATTGCTTAATTGGTCCCTGACCCAGCCCTCATCTACCAAGACAGATTCCTCCTCTATCCTGACTTCTTCTGGGGCCTTAGGCGTCCGGGGCTCCTCAGGACAGCCTCCAGCAGTATAGACAGAGGCAAAGAAGGCATTCAGTAACTCCGCCTTCTTTTTATCCTCTGTCTCCAGGGCCCCCACCTCATTCATCAGTGGGCCTACATTGCCTCTAGTGTTGGTTTTACCTGCAATGTATTTGAAGAAGCCCTTTCTGTTGTCCTTGACCTCTCTTGCAAGGTTTAATTCCAAGGAGGCCTTAGCTTTCCTAATTGCCTCTCTACATCCTCTGACAACAGACTTATATTCCTCCCAAGTGGCCAGCCCCTCCTTCCATGATCTGTACACCCTCTTCTTCCACTTGAGTTTGCCCAGCAGTTCCCTGCTTAACCATGCAGGTCTCCTGGTACCCTTCCTTGACTTCCTACCTGTTGGGATGCTCTGATCTTGAGCTCGGAAGAAGCAGTCCTTGAATGCTAACCAACTATCTTGGGCCCCCTTACCTTCTAGTACCCTGTCCCATGGGATTTCCCCTAGCAATTGCTTGAAAAGGCCAAAGTTGGCCCTCCTGAAGTCCAGGGTTGTGATTCTGCTAGCTATTCTGTTCCTGCCACATGACATCCTGAACTCTACCATTTCATGGTCGCTACAACCAAGGCTGCCCTCAACCTTCACCTCTTCAACCAGACCCTCCTTGTTAGTAAGGATAAGATCCAGCAGCGCTCCTCTCCTAGTTGGCTCATCCACCATTTGCATCAGAAAGTTATCATCAATGCACTGGAGGAACCTCCTGGACTGAGGATGGCTGGCTGAGTAGGCCTCCCAGCAAATATCAGGGTAGTTGAAATCCCCCATGACAACCAGGCCCTGTAATTGCGAGACTGCTCTCAGCTGCCTGTAGAAGGCCTCATCACCCTCCTCATCCTGATACGGTGGCCTGTAATAGACACCCACAACAGTATCACCCCTGCCAGCCTGCCCCTTAATTTGCACTTCTCTCTTCTCAAAAAGCTTACTTGTAATTTAGGCATAACGATTTCACTCAGACTCACCATCAGGCAATAGCATGTTACAGTAGCAAGAAAGCTTACTGATCATTCTCATTAAGTTACCCAATAATGCTAACAATTAGTGATTTAGGTCATTGCTGTATGAAAACTCACTGTTTTTTTTTCTCATAAAACTATGAAACATACAAATTTATGGATAGAGCAATCACAGGTTAAGCAGGTCTAACGTTCATTAATAAAATCTGAAAGTAATTAGAAAAAATATTCTCTATGCCAGATTTCTTTTGGCACGAACATGCAGGAAAATTATGGTATGTAGTTAGTGCCAAGCTGGATAGCTTTGTATGCTAATTCCAGAATGAGGTATGGAGTTTATAACAACCATCTGCTGAGGTATCTTCCCCATCCTGCCCAAGTGAAATTAAAATATTGATCAAAACAGTTTCTTTGTGAAACTGGAAAATTTAATAGCAGAGTTGTTACCTACACTTGCATATTACAATGTCTGCCTTCCCTTTATAAAATGTAGATGACAAAATAAGAATTTTCTACATGTGAGATCAAGTCCGCCTTTTCCTTATGCAGTGTTTTTGAATACTCAAAGCCATAGACACCAAAATTGAGAGTAAGGCAGAGGTAGCTCTAAAGCTGTAACTAAAATCCTCAACTTTTTCCTGTCCAGATTTTTCTGACCTTGAAGGCAACAAAACATCACGGATTCCCTATACTGTTTTCCCAAAGTTCACCAGAGCAGAGATTTCTGTGTTGGCAACCATTCACAACCAGCACAGGCTTAAAAGGAATGAGCTCTTCAGCTTGATTTCTGAACTCCAGGTCTACCTTCTTTGTAGTGCCTTGAGAGACTGTCTAGCATACATCAGCACATGCCCAATACACACTTACGGCATCAGGTGTCTCAAGAAATGTACCTGTTGGTGTTGCTCACTTTAAAATGCAAAAAGCAGCAATAGAGAACACTGCACATAGAATCATAGCATGGTTTGGCTTGGAAGGGACCTTAAAGATCATCTAGTTCCAACCCCTCTGCCATGGGCATGGACACCTTCCACTAGATCACGTTGCTCAAAGCCCTATCCAACCTGGCCTTGAACACTGCCAGGGAGGGGGCAGCCACAACTTCTATGGGAAACCTGTTCCAGTGTCTCACCACCCTCACAGAAAGGATTTTCTTCCTAATATCTAATCTAAATCTCCCCTCTTTCAGTTTAAAACCGTTGCCCCTCATCCTATCACTACACACCCTTGTAAAAAGTCCCTGTCCATCTTTCATGTAGGCCCCCTTCAGGTACTGGAAAGCTGCTAGAAAGTCTCCCCAGAGCCTTCTCTTCTCCAGGCTGAACAAGCCCAACTCTTTCAGCCTGTCTTCATAGGAGAGGTGCTCTAGCCCTCTCATCATCTTCGTGGCCCTCCTCTGGACTCGCTCCAACAGCTCCATGTCCTTCTTATGTTGGAGGCCCCAGAGCCGAACGCAGTACTCCAGGTGGGGTCTCACTAGAGTGGAGTAGAGGGGCAGAATCACCTCTCTTGACCTGCTGGCCATGCTGCTTTTGATGCAGCCCAGGATATGGTTGGCCTTCTGGGCTGCCAGCGCACACTGCCAGCTCACATAGACTTCTCGTCAACCATCACCCCCAAGTCCTTCTCCTCAGGGCTGCTCTCAATCCATTCTCTGGCCAGCCTATATTTATGCTTGGGATTGCCCCGACCCACGTGTAGGACCTTGCACTTGGCCTTGTTGAACTTGTGCGGTTCGCACGGGCCCAGCTCTCAATCCTGTCAAGGTCCCTCTGGATGGCATCCTTTCCCTCCAGAGTGCTGACCGCACCACACAGCTTGGTGTCATCGTCAAACTTGCTGAGGGCGCACTCAATCACACTGTCCATGTTGCTGACAAAGATGTTAAACAGGACCGGTCCCAATACCGACCCCTGAAGCAACAGCTTCCCTGTTGGAGCTTCTGCTCTGGGAGCCTGGGATCAGCTTTGCTTGATGGAGTTCAGAACCACATTTCCCAGGAGTGTATGTTAATCGTCAACCCATACACTAGGAGATGAGCAGAACGGTATGGCGGAGAGAAGACAAATCTCACTCTTTCTGTTGCACTAATACAACCAGCAGCTAAGAATTCAATATCCCCTAAGCTGAGGACCACTCTCTGGATATGTGTTTTAACCACAGTATTAACGTAGTAGCATTAGTTAAAAGTTAATTCTTCTCCTTGTCAGTTAGAATTTATTAAAATTCCGGTACTCTGGATTATACTTTCAGGACTTTTTATATATTTACATTCATCGAGCCCAGAGTGGAAGGACCACCCTATCAACACTCCAGACTTCATGGTCCTGTTAGAGCTTCCTTTTATCTTCATTTGGGGAATATTTCCAGTTTCCCTAAGCTTAAAATATAGCAAGGAGAATAATGAAATACCCATCTCTAGTTTTGAACTAATATATAATACTCATAGCTTCTCTAGAAGCAACTGGAGGTGAAGGTCTCCAAACACGACAGGTTTACTGAATACAAGCATGAATTAATATTAGTCATACTAAACTGAGAAAAGAGAAGTTAGATTTGCTTTAATTTTCTCTAAATTGTTTAATAACTATAGGTATGTTCAATGATTTAAAATTTATTTAAGAATTACCAGAGAATAAAGAGCAGAGAACAGTTACTGACACAAAGAACTGCAAGCTCCTATAGTTCATTCTTACAACTACTTGATTCAGTTCTCCCCAAGGGATTTCACAACTGCCAACAATGTTTTGAAAACATCATAAATAAAAAAGTATGGGGTCACTTCTGTGTGTTCTCTGTAGTCTTAAATGACTTAAAATCTTAAAATACAAGAATTTTACAGGAGTCTACAACTGCCAAAAGAAATATTAATATACATTCAATAAAGTACAATATTTAATCACAAAAGTAAAAATAGGCTGCTAATGTGTTCTGGAAAATCTTTAGACAAAAGCTCTATATTAATTACTAACTGTTTTATTTAATTTCTACATGAATTTTTACAGTTGAAAGACAGGAAAAGTATTGGCCTATATTCCTATCCTTTATCTTTGATTTCCTGCAATATTCTGGAACTACACACTTTATATTAATTTTAATACACCCATAGACAGGATGGAAGAAATGGCTTTTTGAACAAGAGCCCTTGTCAGTCACTGTACGGATCTAATAGTGTTCAAGGCACATTGTGTACTGAAAAACATTGCTTGCAGAACTGTTGTTTTATCAGCTACAAAAGTCAGAAACTATACAGTGAATGAGAAAGGAGAACATGGGATAGAAAGATCAGTTGTACTGGGCAAGTCAGCTATGCCAGTTCTTGTTCTTAGATGTTTCAGTTTCCAAATGGAGATTCCCAGAACTTGACTTCATGCAGCTATCAGAACTGCAATCGAAGTCAATGAGACCCTTGCTACAATGAACAGGGTTTTCTCAAAACACTTAATCTTGAATTCTCTGGTCAATGAGGTTAAAAGTACCTCAGATTACGTGCTCCACACGAGTGAAAACATCGACCCTAATATCCCAAATAGCTCAATATGAAGTGACAGTTAGAAAGCCAGAAAAGCTTCAGGAATCATCAAAAGGGGTACTAAGAACAAGACAGTTCATTTTACTTTTGATGCAAAATCGTGTGTACCAAGTGAAATTCTGGTCTGCCCATCTCAGGATGGATGTAATGGTGTTACACGGAGGATGGATAACTATATAATGGAGGATGTAATGGAGAGATGGAATACAAGAAGGCAACTAAAATGAACTGGGGGACAGAGCAGCTATCTTATGAGGTGAGACTTCAGATACCTGGACTCTTCGGTTCAGAGAGGTGAATGTTCACAGAATCACCAAATGGTTGAGGATGGAAGAGACCTCCAGAGGTCATCCAGTCCAATGCCCCTGCTCAAGCACGGACACCTAGAGCCAGCTGCCCAGGACTGTGTCCAAATGGCTTTCGAATATCTCCAAGGAAGGAGACTCCACCACCTCTCTGGGCAACCTGTGTCAGTGCTCAGTCACCCTCACAGTGAAAAAGTGTTTCCTTAAGTTCCGAGGGAGCCTCCTGTGTTTCAGTTTGTGCCCATTACCTCTGGTCCTGTCATTGGTCACCACCGAAAAGAGCCTGGCTCATGTCTTCTTTGCACCCTCCCTTCAGGGGAAATCCTTCAATATGCATTGATGAGATGCCCCTGAGCTTTCTCTTCTCCAGGCTGAACAGTCCCAGCTTTATCAGCATCTACTCATACAAGAGATGCTGAAGTCGCTTAATCATTGTCATGACCCTTTGCTGGTCTCTCTCCAGTATGTACATCTCTCTCTTGTGCTGGGGAGCCCAGAACCGGACACAGTAAATATTGAAGGGGATAAGACTGAGGTTTACAAAATCATTAAATAATTTGACCATGGATAAACTGAATAAGAAACTGTAACACTCCAAATCTCTCTCCTCCCCTGCCCACATCCCACCACCCCCCAGCCCAAGTAGCAGCGGGCAGTTCATTGAGTGAGCAGGAGTGAGGTTTAAACAGACAAAAAAAAATATTTCACACAACAGGTAGGGAATTTCTAGAATTTGTTTTCACAGAACATGCAGAGGCACACGGTATCAGCAGATTAAAAATGGGATAAGACCATAAACAATTGCCACAATTTGGAGTTGTCATTAATAACTCTCTGATGAAATCCAGACTGCCTTATTTCTTTCAGGATGCTGATGAAAATTCAAAACAGTACTGCTTGCAACTGAACACAGCAATATTTTTTAACTTATATTTCTTTTGTTACTTAAATGAAACAACATTTTCACAAGCTACTGCCAAAAGCAATGAAACAAATTTCAAGTCTATAATTTTGATTTTTCTGTATATTATTTTTAATGGTCCTTTTACAAGGCACACAGATTGTTTCCAGAAGAACAAGTCAGCATTGTCAGGGGCATACAGATTACCTGCATTACTATCTTCCATCTCTAAATCCCACAAAATTATAATTAGCACGTTAGTTTTCATGCTGAGGGTTTTCCTATTGATAGTATTACTCAAACGAAACAATTCAAAGTAATTAAAATCAGGAAAAACTCCAGGTTTCTACAAGGCTTTCCTTCTATACCGCTGGTACTCCTCTATCATGCCATCAGAAGTTTCCATTTCAACCATTATACTTTATCCTTCAAAGGCATTTCTGCTATTTCCCTTGAGTATTGGCAATTAGTACAGAACTTGGCAGCTAAAATGCTTGGAAGAGGCAGGACTTTTGAACACTGATGTGCTCTAACAACTAATATAGCAGTGAGAAGAAAGAAAAAAAATGCAAAATACCACATTTCTACACTTTCCCCGTACAAACAATAGTTAACTTTGCAGTGGCCCTGAACATAAAAAACAATCAAAAAAGAGAAAGTGTTTTTTAATTTTCTTTTCAGTGATAAATTGTGTGCATACAGCTAAAAGAAATATTTCCATTTTAAACTGCCTTGCACTGTTTGCTTGCAGAGGAACCATGTACCCATGTCCATAAGGATATGGGTACCTGGCTAATCTTAGGCAGGTTAATTCCTGAAATTCTGGCTTTGGTAATTTTATCTTTTTGTATTCACACCTTCAATCATTGTCATCAGCACAACTATACAACACATCCAGCCAACAGAAAATCAAGTAAATCCTATTTTGCTTCATCAATCTTCAAAAAATAAAAAGGTAAGTATCAGTTGAATGTTGATCCCTCACTTCTGAGGATGATACATGTACAATCTATAATACTTATTCAAAATGTGCTGATTTCCAATTTGGATTTTGCGTGTTATCTAGGGTTTGAGAAACCTAAAAATTTAAGCAAATCTTGACAGCTGGGAAACCTCAAGAACAAACATGAATGAAAATATTTCATCTCAGCTTGGAGAGAGTGACAAGTGTGTGGTTCAGCTGTTTTCAAATTATGTGACAGTGCTGAAGGAGTACTCTAGAGAATTATTATTTTTTAAATATTGCCTTGCTCAATACATCCCAAGTGGGTCTGACAGAGAAGTCACAGTATAAAAGAGAGAAAATGAAAATTTCATTGTGACAGAGAAATTTTTCACATGGGAAACATTTTCAAGCTTTTTCATTCCCAGCTGGCTGGAGAGAATTATACGTTTTCAGAAACCTCTTATGATACTATCTATTGTTAATGTTTTTAATATCTCCCACAGTAAAAACTGTGAAAGCAATCAAGCCACTGACATTTCCTTTCCTCTTTCACTACTGCTTTTATCTATTAAAACATAAATAGAGATACCTAAGCCACCCAGAAAAGATAAAACAGGCTTTTATCCTTTTTTTTCTGAGCCTGCTTACTTCCTGATTGCTTTGGTGATCATTTTTGCACAATAATGTCCCTTTGCTGTATGCTACACTTTTCATATTTCAGGATTGATAGGTTGTTGTTTCCTGGGTTACTGCAGGGCTTAATTCTTGCATATGGGGCTCCTAGTGCTGACTTGACTCATCTTGGTCATGGTCAGACTGCCATAAAAGAAAATGCTAAACCATGTTCATTCAAAAAGTGGAACATTTACAGTTGCTGAAAGTAGCAGAGCTCCTCCAGACATCCAAGAAAGCTCCTTTCCACCAGCTGAGGCCTCCTGGTACCCATCTGAGAATGAAAGTGGTTGTGGGTTTATGTGCTAGGTCCTGAGACTATTTTGGAAACCTGTTTTTTGTGAATGACAAATGAGTGATGTATGGGATTATAAATAGTCACTATGAAAACCTCTGTATCTCTGAAAAGCTCCATCTATGCATATTTATCATATGCTAGCAGATTTAGGTCATACCTCTGCCAAAACAGGGACAGTGATAAATTCCCCCCAGCCTGGTATCACCTGTTCAGAACTGAAGACCAAGTTTGCTTGATTTTAAGCCCATGTCGAGCAAGTCACTGAGGGTAACTGTGGTCATACAAGGCTTCAGAAAGAGTCTTGGGGTTTTTTGACAAGGAAGTGCAGGAAAGTTCAGGCAAATCAATTAAGATGTCATGACAAGGCACATAAAATGTCTGGGTGCGGAATTGTATTCAGATCTTTTATTCCTGATTTAGAAGAAATTCATAGAGGAACTTCGCTCTATACCTGTAATTGATCCACCTCTGTCTCCTTCCCCAAATGTTCCTGTGTAGTCAATATTTGAGACTTTTGGATGAAATCATTATAACATCATAATTAACAGACTCAGCTACGTAACATTACAAAGCCAATACACTCTACTCACAATATAATCTAATCTAATGAATGAAGTATCTTAGGCTCTTAATTTCTTCAAGTGCTCTCCCACCTTCCAACGACTTCTATTGTCTTGTTTCATTTATGTGATGTGAAGTATCAGGGTCACACATTACTGGCAGGCAACTCAGCTTCATGTTTATTCACAGGTCACAGACCCATGGAGTATCTGAGAAGTCCGCTCTCAACAAACTAAATCGTACCTCGAAGCAAACAGCATAATGACTAAGGGCTGAATATACCTGAATGTGTCTTGTGTGGCAGAGAACACACTTTTTCAGATACATTCTGTGCCTAATTCTGTGTCCAAATATATTCAAAAATCTGGCCCCGTAGCTCAGCTCACGTAAGTCTGCAAAGATCTTTTGAGATCAAGAAACAATAGTGGTTTTCACCAGCTGAGTACTAACCTCATGGCTGCATCACCCCGGAACGAAATCTTCAGCCCAACACAGGACAAACACCTCTGTTGCCTTTGTTTACAAATAACACTTTCTCAGCAAGTCCTGCTGAAATTACTTATGTTGCTGGCCCAACTGACTGTTAAATCTGTAGCTACTAGAACAAAAACCCAAACTGGGACATTCATTTTCTGAGAATATTACCCGTAAACCAAAATTTTGGAAAATGATTTAAGCAACGACAGGAAAATGCTCCTTTATTAATGCAGGCTGTACTAGTACACTTCACTTAATCAGGATGCAGATAATTAGGAAATCTGGTTAATTGGGACTTTTCCTAGGGAACTGAATTAAACCAAATGAGTTTTGACTGGCAAGGGACAATGGTTAATTGGGATGATAATTCCACTTAATTGGTATGCCTGCAGGCAGTTAAGTGGTCTGTGAGGCTCAGAGGCTAATAACAGTCTTCCTTTCCTCAGCAGACCTGTGACCGTCCAAAATCAGTAAAAAAAAAAAATGGTTTTAATGCCCTTGTGTACGCATTAAGCATTGCTCAAAAGTTCACTGTCTTCAAGGGGTCATCATCTTAAGACTTTTAAGGAACTTGGTACAAAATTGCATTTGCCATTCACAGTCATCTTGCCTTGAGATAATAGAAAGTAATCTTCACGATTCCCTCTAGCAGAAGACACATAAGACTTGGTTTCCTTTGCTCCCCATGGAGTTCTGCTGAACTAAATCCAGCCTTGCTGACTTCTACCTGAAACTTCACCATAAAAGCCCGAAGGGAGCACTCCCACGTCCTTGGCCCCAGAGTGTCCTGTCTGCCACCCTTCCCCAACACGCTGGCTGCATCACTTCTGATCCCTCCCAGGCCATCAGCCCACGTCGTACCCAACTCGCTTCTGTACTGCAAGCGTGACTCACATGCCTTGACTATTTGGCTCTTAAGACAGCATGATGGATTTACTACCGCTACACGATGTTTGGGAAAGCTAAAATGCAAAAAGTTACAGTTTTGCTTTTCCTTGATGAAGATACTATTTTGAGGTTCCTCTTGACCAAGAAACCAGTTTTCACATAGCTTGTAGACAACATCTTTAAAGCCTGTACTCCTCCACTTTGAAATTTTTCGATTTCAGATTTTCTGACACATAGATGTCACAGCGGCATTAGCCTCATTTCTTTAAGGAAACAGGTGAAAATACATTTCTTATTATTTTTTTTCCACTTACTATATCATAGCAGAATGCTTCATTTAAAATTTAAAAAAAAAAATAAAAAAAGAAGATAAAGACTTAATGGTAACTTAGTCAACCTTTCACATAAACTCCATCTTTTCCTGGAGCGCATGAAGTAACAATGGAAAGTCAGAGAGAAAAATGGTAAAGCAATCACCAAGTTAATACACTGCAATGTGTATTTATTACAGTAAAGAAAACAATGAAATTATAAGAGTAAACATTCAATATTTAATCAATGTTAGAATTTAGTTAAAAAGACAATGCTACCTCTTATTTGATTCACTAACAACCTGCTGCTGATACACGATTTTAAAATATTGACAACTGTAAACATCCCTGTACATGAAGGGAAATACTATTTTTACAGTCTTCATTTATTTGGGACATTTGTATAGTTTGGACAATTCTCTATTGGCCAATCATCATCTAGAAGATGCTTCCTACATCCTTTTGGTAAATGTAGTCCTACAGTTTGAGCTAGTGCATTAGTAGCCACTGTGTGGCTCTGCCAGTTCAAGATCTAAGTCTTTTAAAAAATGAACTATATAGACTATTACAGAGTTGGGGGGAGGTGTATTTGGGGAGGGGTTTATACTTCCTTTCCTATAAAGTACCCTATTTCTTTGCAGGGACCTTTCAGGAAGGGAGAAAATAGGACCCTGCTCCTAACCCCAGTCACATGAACTTCATGAAAATTAAATGTCATTAGCAGCGCTCTCAGAAATCTCCTGAGGATATAATCTCCAAATCATGCTTTTTAACTGGAAAAGAGATCGTTAAGTTGTTCGCTAATTTATATTTATGGCCTTACAATGTATAAATTCAACTAACAATTTTACAAAAGCAGAACGTACCTAAGCAAACCCTATTAAAGTAATGAGACAAAAAGAGTGCTTTTTATTAACATCAACACTTTATGGCAATATCAGGCTCCATCTTTTCTAACTTAACCTTGAAGAAAATAAATTGCTTCTCTGATTTTAATTCAACTAGTAATTCTCTACTAAAGTATCTCCCTAAAATATCTAAAGCCTTGCAGAGGATCTTGTCTCCATCTGCAGATCTGTTCTTTGTAATGTTGACTATTTCTCTGAGCGCAATGAGTGCTCTTCAAAGCGTGAAGAAATTACTGTAATAGATCCTTGACTCCTGGGCTGTTTATTAGTGCTATGACACCTGTCCATGGACACAATGTAGTCACCTTTATCCCTTACCTATACATATAAACCTGGAAATCCTTTCCTGCCATACGAAGCCTACCGTAAAGATCCAACACAAAAGAAAGCAAGTCTTGTATGTCCCTGGGACATAATCCCAGGGTCTCACTCTGTCAACACTGTCAGCAGAGGAATTTGTAGTCAGTGGAACTCTACCCTGATCAACTGCAACAAATATTTTGGTATGATCCTAGGTCAAAATGTAATTTAGTTATTCTCCTTCTTGTCCAGTTTCAATTATTTCCCACAAACTACATGTATCACCAGGTAGTTTTAAACTGCATTATGCTGCTTGGAATTGCATAATTTTCTTACTCTTTTGCCCAGGCTCAAGAAAGTAAGTCAGAATTACTGTTCCAAAAACTGCAGTGAGACCTTAGTTCGAGAAGCCTTTCAAATCCTCTCTTTTTCTTCAAAAAAGCAAAAGACCCCATGGAAAACTTGGGTACGAATAAATATATATATGTGAAAACACAACAGAGATGATCAGTGAATTTCTGAAAAGACCTTGTAGTCAAACTATCCTTCCCAGGAGGAGAAGGAATCCCAACTGAAGCAATCTGCTTGACCTGCTTTACCTGTTGTTCGTGAACAGAGAAGGACTAGTGGGAGATGTGAGGGTCGGTGGCCATCTTGGGAATAGTGACCATGAAATGTTAAGAGTTTTCAATAGTGGGGAAAGTAAGGAGGGGCAAGAGCAGAACTTCTGCCTTAGATTTCTGCCAGGCAGACTTTAGCCTGTTTAAGAGGTTGGTAGACAGAGTCCCTTGAGAGTCGGTCCTGAAGGGCAAAGGAGTCCAGGAAGGCTGGACATGCTTTAAAAAGGAATTGCTAAATATTCAGGAGCAGGCTGTCCCGATGTGTAGGAAGACAAGCCGTCGGGGAAAAAGACCGGCTTGGTTAAACAGAGAACTTAGGCTAGAACTTAAGGAAAAAAAGAGAGCCTACTTGCTCTGGAAGAAGGGTCAGGTAGCTTGGGAGGTCTATAGGGATGTTGCCAGGTTGTGTAGGGAGAAGATTAGAAGGGCCAAAGCTCAATTAGAGCTTGATTTGGCTGCTACAGTCAAAGATAACAAAAAAAGCTTTTACAAATACGTAAACAGCAAAAGGAGGGTCAAGGAGAGCCTCCACCGTTTGCTGAATGAGGAGGGTAATGTAGTGTCAGGCGATGAGGAAAAGGCAGAGGTGCTCAATGCCTTCTTTGCCTCGGTCTTTAATGTCAAGACCGGTTGTCCTCAGGAGACTCAGCCCCCAGAGCCTGAAGTCAGGTGCGGGGGGCTGTGTGAACCTCCCGTAATCCAGGAGGAGACGGTTAGTGACCTGCTGTGCCAGTTGGACACACACAAGGCTATGGGCCGAGATGGGATTCACCCCAGAGTAATGAAGGAACTGGCAAATGAGCTTGCCAAACCACTCTCTATTATCTACCAGCAGTCCTGGTTAACTGGAGAAGTTCCAGCTGACTGGAAATTAGCGAATGTAACGCCCATCTACAAGAAGGGTCGGAAGGATGATCCAGGGAACTATAGGCCTGTCAGCCTGACCTCGGTGCCAGGCAAGGCGATGGAAAACATCATCCTGAGTGCCATTACACGGCACATGCAGGACAATCGGGGCATCGGGGCCAGCCAACATGGATTCATGAAAGGCAGGTCCAGCTCGACCAACCTGGTCTCCTTCTATGACCAAGTGACCTGCTTAGTAGATGAGGGCAGGGCTGTGGATGTAGTCTATCTAGACTTCAGTAAGGCATTCGACACTGTCTCCCACAGCATCCTCCTAGACAAACTGGCTGCCCAGGGCTTGGATGGGTGGACTCTTCGAAGGGTTAAAAACTGGCTGGATGGCCGAGCCCAGAGAGTGGTGGTGAATGGGGCAAAGTCCAACTGGCGGCCGGTCACTAGCGGTGTTCCCTAGGGCTCAGTTCTGGGGCCGGTGCTGTTCAATATCTTTATAGATGATCTAGACGTAGGGATTGAGTGCACCCTCAGTGAATTTGCAGATGACACCAAGCTGGGTGGGAGTGTGGATCTGCTGGAGGGTAGGAAGGCCCTACAGAGGGATCTGGACAGGTTAGATAGATGGGCCGGGACCAACGGTATGAGGTTCAACAAGAACAAGTGTCTGGTCTTACACTTTGGCCACAACAACCCCATGCAGCGCTACAGGCTGGGGGAAGAGTGCTTAGAAAGCGGCCTGGTGGAAAGAGACCGGGGGGTGCTGATCGACATCTGGCTAAACATGAGCCAGCACTGGTGAGGCCGCACCTTGAGTACTTTGTCCAGTTCTGGGCCTTGCACTTCAAGAAAAATATTGAGGTGTTGGAGCGAGTCCAGAGGAAGGCGACCAAGCTGGTGAAGGGTCTGGAGGGTCTGACCTACGAGGAACAGCTGAGGGAGCTGGGGTTGTTTAGCCTGGAGAAGAGGAGGCTCAGAGGTGACCTTATTGCAGTCTACAACTACCTGAAGGGAGGTTGTAGTGAAGTGGGAGTTGGCCTCTTCTCCCGGGCAACTAGCGATAGGACAAGAAGACATAGCCTCAAGCTTCGCCAGGGGAGGTTCAGGTTGGACATTAGGAAGAATTTCTTTTCAGAAAGGGTTATTAGACATTGGAATGGGCTGCCCAGGGAGGTGGTGGAGTCACCATCTCTGGAGGCGTTTAAGAAAAGACTGGACATGGCACTTAGTGCCATGGTCTAGTTGACGTGGTGGTGTCAGGGCAATGGTTGGACTCGATGATCCCAGAGGTCTCTTCCAACCTGATTGATTCTGTGATTCTGTGAATCACAGCAGACTGATAAAGAAAGCCACACTAACAAGGGACGTTCCTCTCTTGTTCTCCAAAACCAAGTAAACGGCAACATTATTAAGGGCTGTTTCTGCTGATAATACTCATTATAATTTCCTTGATTACGTACCTAGGCATTCCCAAATCATGCTAGCTAAATTGTTTTGAACAAGGAATCGCTAGCAACTATATCCTATTATTTTCTCCTTCCCTTTCCTCCAGCAAGTATGAGCACATCCTGCCTTGCCTTTCATCCATCCTTTGTAGGGGAAGATCATTCCAACACTCTCCTTTGACACTGAAAGCATTTCTTTTCCACCTTTGTTTTATATACTTGATCTCCCCAGCCTGCAGTTGCCTAGAAGAGTCTCTCCAGGAATTCTGCAACGGTGAGTAATAGTGAGAGTTGCTTATTATTTGCAGATGTTCTGAAAAGACACAAGTAGAGGCCAGCAGGCTTTCTCTTGCCAATACTCGCCTTCCAACTGGGGTGCATAGAACTTCTGAAGCTACTTCTCCTTCCATTGTATGGCCTTTAGTGTTCAGAACTGCAAACACGTAACTTAGTTAACAAATATTTTATTTCCAACAACCTTTGTCAAAAGTTCCTGCTCCTTGAGTTTGACTTAGAGCGAGCAATGATCAGGGAATGCTCTGCCCTGTGCCCAAGTATTGAATAACCTTTTGCAAATAAATACCCTGGACAACTGACTACCTGATTGCCACCCACTCTGTCCTCCTGGATGACAAAGCCTCCAAACACCCTATAATCCTGTGAGATCTTGGTGGCAAGCAGATTTCATTAGCATTAGTTTTGAGATTTCCTTCTACTTTTCTGGTTGCTAGAATTAAACAAATAAATCTTACCATAAGACAGATGTTATTATAAAACCATCAGTTTGCACAGTAAGACCTTTTGTTTTGGATCATCAAAGTAATAGATCTCCAAATTATGAAAGCACATCATTGTGATAAGCAAGTCACAGGCTCTGCTCCTGATTAAGAGGATTGCATATAGAGCTTCTATTTAAGTGTCATTGGAAAAAATGCAGAAACAGCCCTGGGAACAGGGACTCTAAGCTAGGAATTCTTCCTGTAGCAGTGTGCCCTTTTTATCAGGTTATAACCTCAGCACCTTTGGGGTCATTTTGTCTTTGCCCTCTCAGATCTTGCAGAGTTCTCGTGTTGTCTCATTTGAACAGGACAGGAGGGGAACAGCTTAAATTTCAACCTTCCCTGCAGGATTGTGGCTACAGTTGGGCACTAAAACCTGATAGTTCTGAAAGCCCCACATTTTGCCTTCTCACTTGCAAACTTTCCACCACTCCAGAAGAAATGATCTAGACTTTCTCAATGGCTAAATCTGCAAAAATTCTTACATGTCATTTCCTACTGTTCTGATACAACTGCTTACATATCAGATCCACCATTATTGTTTCTTGAGGTAAATTTTGGCCATGAACTTGGTGATTATTTTTTTATATTGTTTTTCCATCGATACCCTGCTTACCATCGTTAGGGTCAGTTATTTCTCAAATTTTTCAAATTTCTCAAATTACAGTGATGATATTTAAGTGCATAATTGTATGCACTTAATCTTATGTAGGTACGCTCAGATTATCAATAGAAGTATTCTGGAGTGGATAACTGTTGATGAGTTACCTCAGAAGAATTAATGCATTTGTAATGCCTAAGTCTGTAGGCTCTCCACATTTTTGTTCTGGAGCATAAAACAGTGGGAAGAGCCCAGACCAGTTCGTGTGAGTTTGTATTTGTGTTTTGTAGGAGCCAATGCATTTGGGTGTGTGAGCATGTGCAGCTCTGTATATAAATGTGTGCCCACAACGCTAACATCGTTCTTCAAGAAAGAAATATTTTCAGCAGAGCTTTTACAGTTTTCTACTCTTGGACAACCATTAGCAGTCCCTTACCCAAGTCTTCGAGTAATGCTGTTTCAAATCTTAACTGCAAGAGGAACAAATGTTAATTTTTGGATGGTTAACACATTATGAGATGAATTGCTAAAAAAAAATAGGTACTAGCATTGTGGTGAATAAAATTCAGATATATTTCCTAACTTCCATCAACTATAAAGTATTTGTATACATAGCTAACTTTGGTCCCCCTGAAAGCTTTGTTAATGACTAAACTCCCATCCTATTTCTGATGAAGTACTCTGTGACTTCACTACAGAATTTTCTTTGGAATAAAACTGGTCTGTTTCCATTTAATATTGATGTCTATGGAAAGAAATAAAAAAATGCCATTTAGTGCCTTTTTCTCTGAGTCACCTGATATTTTCTATTGCGTGTTTGATCCTTCCTTCCAGCTGTGCTTATTCCTGCCTTCTCACCACCCCTGCTGTTCTAACCCTCCCCTGATACCTCTGACGTCGTTCAAGAAAATATGGCAACGATTGTGTGGTTTTTTGTGGGTTTGTTTTTTTTTTTTAATTTGGAAATTTTACAGTTAGGGTCAGTTATTTCTCAACCAACATGCATGAAAATGTGATGTTGTCATGCTGGCCTCAACATCTTTGCAGATATTGTGACATTTTAAAGTTTTTTTAATAGCAATGTGCTAAAATTCAAATGGGAAATTGGACCCCAGTTGGTTTGTCAATCTCAATGAAATTAAAGCTATTAATATTCCATCAAAAGTGTGAGCATGCTGTAATAATTGATCATAATTTCTCTTTGAAATAAAGAACATGCAAGGTTATTAACATATTAATGGCAATGTGTAATTTTTATGTGGAGTTTACCTGTTGTTGCATATACCCTTCTATGAAATGTTTCCATCACACTTAAAATGAAAAATATAAAAATAAACAATATAAACAGGTATTGTTTTCTCATAGATTCTGGAATTCATTTTTCATAACTAAAATCATTACAAATATTTATGCTAACATTCATTTAAAAGCTAGTTTTCCTGAAAATTTAAACAAAATTTAAGGCATCTAAATTTTTGATAGATGCTGCAACCACTGCTATTCATCATTTTTTTTAATTTTGTTTTTGATTCATTTACATTAATTTAATTTTCTTTATTCCCCTTGGTTTTCCTTTCACTTCCCCATCCCGTTATTTTCATTTTCTCCCTTCTTTTATGCCTTATATGTGGTCCCATCTCCAGATGGGAGAGATGGGACAAACACCAGCTCAAAGAAAAGCTCACTGGTGGGATCTAGCAACTGGCACACAGTATGTAATGGTACCCAAAACCAGGTGCAGAACAGATCCCTTTTTTTTAAGCACTATCTAGCAGGGAAAAAGGAGACAGGAAGATGGTACTTTTCTGCAAGGACAATGTTCACAAGAGAAGATTCAGGCCCTTGGATAATAGAAGTTAGAGCTTTCTTCAGGCAAAGGATGGAGTATAGGTGTGCACATGTTATAGACCACTTCCTTTGTGCAAAAACCCAAAATGTTTCTTAAAACTTCTGCTCTTAACTACATAGGAAGAAAAAATGTATAATGGGACTGACTTCACCTTGGGGATATCTGCTAGATATCATAACGTGCAATTGAAACAAAACTATAATGTTGCTAAAATAGGCTAGGTTGTAATTGCTCAAAGAAGAGTGAGTCTGAGTTCAATGTAGAGCAAGTCAGCAGTGAAACTATCCTGACAGACAGTGTTGGCTCAGCTTGAAAATTAGCTGATGCCTAGGTACACACTGATCTCTATATGTTTTCTGTAATTTTGTATCAGGAATACTATGTACATTCAACATTTTAAAAGGGTCATCTTTTTGAAACTTGAGTTGTTCTTGGCATACCTGTCTGGGAATGTGAGTCTGCAGCCAGAAATGTTATCAAAAGCTGGGAGCTGCTAAAGAACACCCTGTAGGCTGCCCACATAACCCAAATGCCACAGATATTATAAAGGCAGCACTGGGCAGTAAGTTATTTAGGTTAAATGCCTATTTCAGAACAAAAACAACGTAAAAGAGTTAGCAAGAAAGATGGACAAATATTTTTTTTAACATAGGTAATGGACAGTGGAAGGAAAAGATACCAGTGAAATGAGAGTGACCAGTGCAATTAAAGGCAACATACAGGGATTTGGAAATACAATATGATTACTCCCTTCAATTCTCCTCCACGCCACTCCAAAAAGTAGGTCAAACATAGTTACATTTCTAGATGAAGTTGTAAAGGCTACTACAGAAAACACTGAGACATTTAACTCATGTTTCAGTTCTGTATTTGCAATGAAAATTGAGGTTTTATTCATCTCACCTGATGTGGATAGATAAAAAGCTCAGCTTTTTATCAGTTAATGTCTTGATATAAAACTGAGATGGTATTAGCAGGGATTACATTGAACGATTTGCAAACTGGTATTGTGGTTTAGTTATTTTATTATTATTATTATTATTTGAGTGAAATCAAAATGCAGAGCAATGTCGTCAGAAATTGCTTCTTGGCTCAACACTATTAAATATTCTTACTATTTGGACAATTATATCAAATCTTTGTTGGTACTGCTTTGTAAACTAGTAGGTGGTAAAAATGTGAAGGCTAAATTACTATTACGAATCTACATGGCTCTTCTGACTACAGGGTCAGGATTCAAGTGTTGACATGAGAGAGAAGTTAAATAGAAAAAAGAAGCCTTATGAAATGAGGCTTAACAACAATATTCTGTTTACTGAAGAACTGGTTTGAGGAAACATATGATTTCTTTAACACTTTCTCTCTCTGGAGACCCAAGAGGATAACCGATAGCTGGAAAGAGGAGGTTCTTTAAATGTGGAAAAGACACAGAACTACTGACTGGAAACTGAATTTAGGGGCAAAAATCCCCAACCTTGAAAACAGACATAGTTTCCTGCCAGTAAGGGTAGCTAAAGCTTAGCAGGAAGATGATGAACTCCAGATCATCTGGAGCACTTGAAGTGAGATTTGATATCTTTCTGAAACATATATTTAGTACAGTTTCTAGGACAAATTCTACCGCCTCTGCGTGGGCTGTGGCTCAAAGGGAATATTCGTACTTCCCGGTTTCAGAATCTGTGAATCTATAAATTCTCCCTTGATTTCCTCCTCACAAGTTCTGGGGGTGGAGAACTGCCTAGATTATTCCCATCATGATCAACACATGCCTAAAGAAGACGTGCGTAAGTTGCTTAGAAGGGTCAAAAAGCTTTTCTGACCGTAATGCGATACCGGGCAGATGCATTCTTTCCTATCCTTGTAACTATTTTCCCTAGAAATACTTGTGTGCCGCAAGAAACTTGCCACCCTTTGAGACAGGACACCAGTCAGCTTATGCCAGTAGAGAGAACCTCTCAGGTGTATCACATAATGCTTTACTCCTGTACAGAGAAGGAAAACTGACAGGTTTAGCATTAAAAAGGGATTCTCCCTCCCTTCCTGATTCTCAGTGTCTGATTAAACTGGTTGGAAAGATTCCTTTTTCCATAAATAAAAGTCCTCAGCTGCTCATTCGGGTAGTTCTCCTTACCTGCTGTGGATGTCAGTCAGCAGCAGAGCAATTGTCGTGCAGAGCACCTGGATGACCTGAGAGCAGGATGCACAACCGTATCTGGTGGTCTTGGTATAGGGGTAGCTGGATGAAATCTAACAGCCTAACATTATATAATAATAGACTATGCTATGTTATAGTAATATACTTTCTAATAAGTACAGTAATATGTATCATTACATGGAACACTACATACACTATAATAATATATACTAATATACACAAACTCAATGCAGATTCTTTGTTCCCTCTGGCCTTGAACTACATAAAATCACTTCTAGCTCAGAACTGATTAAAGGGCTGAAGTACAAGTCAAGATTTAATTGATATACTGTATACATAGCCTTCAACTATGGCCCCTAGATACAGTAATTTACATAAAAACAGGCTAGGGTTTGGCAGAAAATGAAATACATTCAGATTTTGTTTGTTTGCCATTTTAATAATAAGGATATGACTCAGATAGCTGTTTAGTTTGAAATGTGACACAGGAGAAATTATTTTTTTAAGTGATATTGCAGTACATGATTGCAATACAAAACAAAATGGACTTTTGCATTCCAGCAGAAAATATGATTTCTGACCATGTGAAAAGTTGAGCTCTGACTGAAGACTGATTAACTAAATTAAAACAGAGATCTCTTTAAACATACTGCAACATATTCACACTGTTTGGGAGACAGATGGAGACGGTAAAACCACATTCTCATGCAGGTATGCAATAGTGTATCAGGGACTCATACCATTTTATGACATGAATCACCCACTGTACCACACTGAAGACACGGTAGTGAAGCAGACTGTCAGGATTCCCATTCCACAAATATTTTTCAGAGCTTTATATCACCTCTGTTTTCAACTGCACCTGCTTTCAGTTTGGTATGCAAGCTCCTACCCTGGATGCAGTTCGTTTTACAGACTGATGTAAATCTATTAAATGCTTTTCAAAGCAAGATACACAGAAAAGTGTAGCCCAGCCAATACCCAAGGCACAATCTGTCTTTCTATGTGTCTGTAGGTAGAAAAGAAAACTCAATCAAATTGAGAGCAAAATCTTTGTTTAATTTAGCATTGGTTCCTTTCACTGATTTTTAATTGATCAGTTTAAGGATAATGACTGGGCAGAGACTACAGCTGTTTATCGTGTAACTTAGCACCATGTTACATATGCAAATGCCCTTTTCGAAACTGAGGGGATTTTCTCAGCTCCTCTGACATAATAGCTCTGGTTTCCTGAACCTGCTGTAACTACTGTTATTTTACACCTCTTGATTGCTTTTCCCGATCTGTTTTAACTTGCTGGCCCACGTGTGTTTGGCACCTAAGGAAATCCTACAGGCTAGGGACTTGTGAGTAGATTAAAACAACTCAGAAATAATGTCTTTAGAACAAAGCATTATTTATTCACTTCCTCAAAAGTAATGATGTAAAGCTAATAATGAAAACAATGAACAGCTATTAATTGTCACTCCAAAAGTGATATTTTTTTTCTCTGCAAAGTTCTCCATCACCTTCTGAAGCCCTCACTGGCTGGAAAAAAATCACCTTCTGCCTTTGTTTCCCTGCCAGTAGTCCCACTGACAGTTCTCGGACAGTATATGTCTATTCATTTCACAGAATCACAGAATCACAGAATGTTAGGGATTGGAAGGGACCTCGAAAGATCATCTAGTCCAATCCCCCTGCCGAAGCAGGATTACCTAGATCATACCACACAGGAACGCGTCCAGGCGGGTTTTGAATGTCTCCAGAGAAGGAGACTCCACAACCTCTCTGGGCAGCCTGTTCCAGTGTTCAGTTACCCTCACTGTAAAGAAGTTTTTCCTCATATTTATGCGGAACCTCCTGTATTCCAGTTTGCACCCACTGCCCCTTGTCCTGTCAATGGATGCCACTGAGAAGAGCCTGGCTCCATCCTCACCACACTTGCCCTTTACATATTTATAAACATTAATGAGGTCATTAATTTAACCCTAATCTTGGAGCCTAATTAAGAGCCCAGGATCAATTACTGTTCAATACCTTACTTTTGAATTTTAACACAGTTTAGAAAAGTGAAGAAACAATCAAAAGGAAAATTCTGAAAAATAATGACTTTCCATTGTTTTCAGTTCCTTCTTGTACTGTCTTGCTCAGGCTAACTCTGTCGTAAGTATCCATTATAAACAGAAGTGTGAGTATGTACCTTAATCAGAAATAACCACAGATCCTGCCCAGCTTGTCACACCACCTGCCTCCAAAAATTTCTCACTTCCTCCAATCTGGCCCTAAAAACTCTGATTTTCAACAGTGCTGTAACTGAGTTGTTACTCACTGGGTCATTCACAAGTTATGTAGCCATGAAAATTTTCCTGAAGTTGAATTAGTGGCCAACAGACACAAATCTTGTTCTGGCATGTTTAAAGGAGCTAGTTCCATTTTTTTTCCGTGTTTAGTTAGTAAGAAGTGTAAAAATAAACTGCATGCATCAAAGAGCTTTCAAACAGCTGAGAGAAAATGGCAAGCAAGTATGCAGATAGTAAATATATTCAAGTCATTTAAATAGGAAATATGAGATATTTCCTCTTGAGCATGCTTTTGTTGACTTCTGCATCTATCCTCACCCTTCCTCTCTGAACAAGCTCCTGCCTCTATACACTAGTGAGATTCTGTCCCATCATTCCCAACTGACTCCCATTTACACCTTTGGGTACCAGACTGCCTCACTCCTCTTTCTCCATAAGGTCTCCAGCCAGCTCTAAAGAAAACTGTTCACTAGACTCTGGTGCCATCACGTGACTCTTCAGAAAGACTATACTTCATATAGACTTCCTTCTAAAAAAAGGCTTATGTACCTATGAGACATAAGAGGAAGGCAGGCAAAAACGCCAGGAGGCCTGCATGGATGAACAAGGAGCTCCTGGATAAACTCAAGGCACAAGAAGGAAGCCTACAGAGGGTGGAAGCAAGGGCAGGTAGCCTGGGAGGAATACAGGGAAATTGTCCGAGAAGCCAGGGACCAGGTTAGGAAAGCTAAAGCCCTCATAGAATTAAATCTGGCCAGGGATGTCAAGGACAACAAGAAATGCTTCTATAGGTATGTCAGTGATAAAAGGAAGACTAGGGAAAATGTGGGCCCTCTCTGGAAGGAAACGGGAGACCTGGTTACCCAAGACATGGAGAAGGCTGAGGTACTCAACAACTTTTTTGCCTCAGTCTTCACCGGCAAGTGCTCTAGCCTCACCACCCAAGTCGCAGAAGGCAGAGGCAGGGACTGGAAGGATGAAGAACTGCCCACTGTAGGAGAAGATCAGGTCCGAGACCATCTAAGGAACCTGAAGGTGCACAAGTCCATGGGACCTGATGAGGTGCATCCACGGGTCCTGAGGGAACTGGCAGATGAAGTTGCTAAGCTGCTATCCATCATTTTTGAGAAGTCGTGGCAGTCTGGTGAAGTTCCCACTGACTGGAAAAGGGGAAACATAACCCCCATCTTCAAGAAGGGGAAAAAGGAAGACCCGGGGAACTACAGGCCAGTCAGTCTCACCTCTGTGCCTGGCAAGATCATGGAGCAGATCCTCCTGGAAACTATACTGAGGCACATGGAAATCAAGGAGGTGATTGGTGACAGCCAACGTGGCTTCACCAAGGGCAAATCATGCCTTCTACGATGGGGTTCCAGCACTGGTGGATAGGGGAAGAGCAACTGATGTCATCTACCTGGACTTGTGCAAAGCATCTGACACTGTCCCACACAACATCCTTGTCTCTAAATTGGAGAGACGTGGACTTGATGGATGGACCACTCGGTGGATAAAGAATTGGCTGGATGGTCGCACTCAAAGAGTTACAGTCAACGGCTCAATGTCCAAGTGGACACCAGTGATGAGTGGCGTTCCTGTGGGGTCCGTATTAGGACTGGTCCTGTTTAACATCTTTGTTGGCGACATGGACAGTGGGACTGGGCGCACCCTCAGCAAGTCTGCCAAAGACACAAAGCTGTGCGGTGCGGTCGACACGCTGGAGGGAAGGGATGCCATCCAGAGGGACCTTGACAGGCTTCAGAGCTGGGCCTGTGTGAACCACATGAAGTTCAACAAGGCCAAGTGCAAGGTCCTGCATGTGGGTCGGGGCAATCCCAAGCACAAATACAGGCTGGGCGGAGAATGGATTGAGAGCAGCCCTGAGGAGAAGGTCTTGGGGGTGATGGTTGACGAGAAGCTCAACATGAGCCGGCAGTGCATGCTTGCAGCCCAGAAGGCCAACCGAATCCTGGGCTGCATCAAAAGAAGTGTGGCCAGCAGGTCAAGGGAGGTGATTCTGCCCCTCTGCTCCACTCTCATGAGACCCCACCCAGAGTACTGCATTCAGCTCTGGGGCCTCCAACATAAGAAGGACATGGAGTTGTTGGAATGAGTCCAGAGGAGGGCCACGAAGATGATGAGAGGGCTGGAGAACCTCTCCTATGAAGACAGGCTGACAGAGTTGGGGCTGATCAGCCTGGAGAAGAGAAGGCTCCGGGAAGACCTCATAGCAGCCTTCCAGTACCTGAAGGGGGCCTACAGGAAAGCGGGAAAGGGGCTTTTTACAAGGACAAGTAGTGACAGGACGAGGGGGAATGGTTTTAAACTGAAAGAGGGTAGATTTAGATTAGATCTTAGGAAGAAATTCTTGACTGTGAGGGTGGTGAGACACTGGAACAGGTTGCCCAGAGAAGTTGTGGATGCCCCCACCCTGGAAGTGTTTAAGGCCAGATTGGATGAGGTTTTGAGCAACCTGGTCTAGAGGTGCCCCTGCCTGTGGCAGGGGGGTTGGAACTAGATGATCTTTAAGGTCCCTTTCAACCCAAACCATTCTATGATTCTATGATTCTAAGTCACCAACGTGACTTTGTAGTCAATGGACTATGGGCATGTCCAGAGAATGATTCCTCTCTTATCAAAATCCTTTTCTAGTTTCATGCTTACTTTATCTGAAGGTATGTCTGTTATCTTAATGTTTCCAAAGTAAAGTGTCTAAACCTAGCAGGGAGGCAGGATATAAGATGCATCCTAATTCTCAGCATTTTTTGCATGTTAGCGTAAGGGGGCTGGTGGCTGGGGATGCACTTTGAGGCATCTCTCTCACACAAGAAGTCTCTTCACCTGCTTAATGGCTACAGATTTTGCTATAGGGTCTAAGTATTGCAACACCTGTGCCCCTCTGCAGGTCTCCCCCAAAGGAACCTGCTCTGTTGAGAGAGGAATATGCTGAAATGAAATAATCTAATACCAAGATGCATATCTGTATCTTTAAAATTTGATACACAAACCAGGTTTGACAGACAAAGAAGTTTCACATACCAGCTACTTAAGAAAATTGCTACAGACACACCTATTTAGGGAAACTTCCTTATTTAGAAGTTTTCAGCCCTGTTACATCATACAAGTGACAGATTTTTACAGAAATATCAGGTGTCACTAATACAATTTTATCAACAAACTTTCTCATTAAATATGAAAATCAGATTTGTTGAAAAATTTATTTTTATCAAGCCACAGAAACATTAAAGCAGTGGTTAGATTCCTTTCACAATTTTTTTATAAGTTGTAACTATCCAGTGAAGGTCTGGTGTCAGGCTGATCACAGCATAATCACCATGTAGTCACGCTGCTACCACAAGTTTTTCTTTCACTGGCCATTTTCCTATACCACTGCTTGTCAATCCTTCCCAGTTTCATGGAAGTGCTCATCCAGAAGGGTGAAGAAGATACTGTTAGTGACCTTACTGAAGGGCAAATGCCCACATACAGTCAACCAAAAACCCCCACAAATGAATGAAGCTGTGAATGTCTAGAATACATAAAAGCTTCAGACAGAGAACACATCTCCTAACAGACCCCCCAAAATCCAAACACGAGACACGAAGTCATTAGAAATCAGCCGTCATTAGCTCTGCTGCTCACAGAACTGGTCTCAGACCAGCACACTATGACCTCTTCTCCAGTTTTCTGACTTTTTCCTAAACAGGCTTTTTTTACTGTTCTAGTAACTGCAAAGTATTGCATCCTTTCAGTAAGATACAACTACACCATCCTATATTTTTCCAGCTACACAACTCGCATTTATGGAAACATTCTGCTTTTTTTCTGCATCATTAATATTATTGATAAAGTTACCATCCCCAGGGATTGAAGTCTATATCTTTTTTAGGATTCCTTTTACTTGTAATGTTTCTTGAACTCATTTGTATTATCATTGCATTGCTGGCCACATATTTGCTTCACAACTATTCAATTAAATATGGAATTTTTATTTTGTAAATTTAATTGTTATTAATCTGTCTTCTGCCTCTTTCCCTGAATCTCATACCATGATTATTTATAAGTTCTTGCCATCCCTTCCTCACTGAGGCTGAACCAAAAACATATGAAAGTTATTGTTTTTCTGTAGAAAGGGGTCTTCACAGTCAATCTACAATCTTTTGTTTTTAACTCTTGCTTTTAAAAATCTCTCATGCCAATGAAGTTCTGTCATATTATTCCTTGACATTAGGACACTTTAAAACTTTCAAAACATCAGGAATATATACAAATATATATCCTTTACTTCTCATGTTTGCACATACTGACCATATTCAGGCTGTTGTCACTGGTCTCCTAGAAGTCCATTCTGTGGATGAATGTACCTTTACTCTTCATACAGATAATTTCTGAACAGGTTTACGTCATATGGCATGGCATAAAGCAAACGAGACACCCATTTCTAAAGACTTCCACGGATGGAGATCAAAAGTCTCATCAGCCACAACAAAAGTTGTCAAAAGGTGAGAGTACCTTGTTGATTAATAATTCTTTCTTTGGATATAGGAGAAAGAATATTAAGAATAGCTGGGCTGTTTTCATAATTTTCTGTTTTCTGAGGGGAAGAGTTTATTCAGTGATTAAAAAAATCTGTTTCACTCATCATATTTTTAAATTATATTAAAAAATTTGAATAGTGAAGTGACAGCATTTCATTTAAAGTTATTCAGGGCAATAAAATCTAAAGGTTACTACAAAGAATTGCTGAAAGATCTCATTCTACCAATTATTAGAAATAAAACCAGCAGAAAAAAATTAAGTGCAAAATAATGCACATGAAAATAATTAAGTATTGATAAACATTAAAATACTGAAAGTAAATAGCTTTAAATTAGTTATTATCATTCAAGAAAGATGCCCTGGAGTTTTTACAAATGCCATTCAGAAAGCATTGAATTAGTACAAGTGGGAAGAACGGTAGATAGTACTAGAAAAAAAACCTGACACTAAACCATAAAATAACAGAAGATCATCATTGTACTACTTCTTGACTATCAAAATGGGGCTACTGTGTGCCATTTTGGCCATTTCATCCCAAAAGAAAAAAAAAGGGGGATAAGATAAGGAAAATACAGAAAGATGTGGAAAGAATAGTCAGGTGTATGTCACACGGATAATCAGAGCTACCTCTGCTTCTGTACAAGAAAAGTTGGGGGGGGGAGTTAGAAAAGAAACAAATCCAGAGCAATGTAAGAGTGAGAACGGGTGTAAGATTTTCCATTGCTTTTAACCACACCTGAAGATGAGGGCACTCATAAAGTGTTAAGCAGCTGCTTTAAAACAAATGAGAGGAAGTGGGCTTTTGGGGTTTTGTTTTTACACTCAGTGCATAACTGAACTGTCAAACTCATTGCCACCTGACGTTTTTCTGAGGCCAAAAGCTTAACTAAGGTTCAAAAAGCATTTGACAAGCTCAGGGAAGAGAAGAAAAATCTACCACAGACTATAAGGCAAGATGGTTTGGATACAGTCTGGAAAAGACTCAATTTTTGACTGCTGGAAGCTGAAAGAACACAACAGAGGAAAGATTATTCTGTATTTCTGCTTCTTCTTTTGTGCTTTCCTAAGTGAGCATAACTCAGCATCCTCAGAACTGGCTACACTGACCTTTGCTACATTAAAAAAAAAAGATATAAAGTTTAAAAACGCCACCAAAACCTTCTCTCTTCTCCCTTTTTTAAAAACAAACAAAGAAACAAAACCCCCAAACAAACCATAAAGCCCAACACACTGCCTGGGTATTATTTACACTATGCTTTTCAATTTGAATTAAAGCAAGAAAATAAATTTTTGAGTCTACCTCCACAAATGAATTAAATCTCAAAAATCCCATTGTTTTTTTGCTGAAATAAGTGAAACAGAGATAAAGTAACCTGGCTAAGTCACAAACCAATTCCTTGAAAGAGCCAAAATAAGTAACTCTTATCTGCTTGCTTTCAGTCTTACATTTACAACCCCAATATTGTCCTTTTAATTCCTCATATTGATGGCTGAAAAAAACCCCTAGTATATATGATGGAAACACATAACAACATCTTGCACATAATTTTTTTTTCATCGTTATGAGGTAATTCTTTGCATGAAAAACAATTATTTTAGATACATTTCTCATGCCTACTTTTACATAGAACCACGCGGAATTTTGTTTTCAGACCATGAAGTTGCAGCCTGTTCACTGGGTCAAATACCCAACCTTTGCTGATGAGACGATTGGCCAAATTTGTACTCACACACACAGTTCTTAAATGAAATATCAGATGTGTAGGAGGGTCTCCTGGTCCCTCTGAGGCAAAGGGGTTTGTACAGTATAATGTGCAATACCATAGCCAACTTCTTGCTACATGTTACAGACCCGCTACCAAGAAACCAGGAGGAATTATGTAGGATTCAAATTTCTCTGTGTGAATTTTATCACCTACACCCAGATAATTGCTTCTGATCTGTCACTGGTGAAAAAATACACCCTAGCAAGAGGAAGCAGCAAGACAAGCCTATAAAATTGCTGATGAACATAGACTCACCAAGCAAGTTGTAAATATTTCTTTAAACTATAGCCATGTCTTAATACTCAGTGTAATCGCCAGTGTAAAATCCCTGATCAGGTTAATGTCTCTGGTTAATCTGAAAGGCAAAACAAAGGGCTGGCTCTGGCAATAAGACTTGCCTTTTATATTGATTCCTTTGTGTGTGAGAGAGAGATCACCAAGGGATTGCTTTCACAGACTAAATATGTCTCTGGCATATCTAAAAAGGTCTTAATCCACTCAGAGTGGGAGTATCAACCCTTAAAGCACACGTGAGGCTGTAAAGTATCAATACCACCTTGAAGCAGCCGGGGAGCTGAGCCTAGGCAAAAAATACTTGTTGGTCTTACATGCTAACAGGTGAGCCACTCGTCATGACACAAATTTAAAGACATTTGAGGAATGATGTGCTCTTTGCATTGCAGGGTCTAGAGGGTATGTCCTATGAGGAGCAACTGAGGGAACTGGGATTGTTTAGCTTGGAGAAAAGAAGGCTCGGGGGGCATCTTATCACAACCTACCTGAAAGGTGGTTGTAGTGAGGTGGGGGTTGGCCTCTTCTCCCAGGCAACTAGTGACAGGACTAGAGGGCACAGCCTCAAGCTGCACCAGGGGAGGTTCAGGTTAGACATTAGGAAAAATTTCTTCACAGAAGGGGTTATTAAGCATTGGAATGAGCTACCCAGGGAGGTGGTGGAGTCACCATCTCTGGAGGTGTTTAAGAGAAGACTAGATGTGGCACTTAGTGCCATGGTCTAGTTGACACAGTGGTGTTAGGTCAAAGGTTGGACTCGATGATCCCAGAGGTCTTTTCCAACCTAGTTGATTCTGTGATTGATTCTGTGATTCTGTGCTATCCATTTTACAGCTTCACAGCAGAAAGAACCAGTATTCTATACTGTATATCAGTAAATACATAAAAATTCAGTCAACTGAGAAATACTGAACTTTAATTTTCAATTAAAAAGGCCATTTCAGTGTACATCTCCACCCCCAAACCTTCACTTTGAGGGATAGCTTTAGGGTTATTTTCATCAAACTTAAAATGAGTGATTTAAACTACGCAAGGGCTGCTGCTCAGTTGGCCAATATCACGATTAAGAAAAACTCCAGTCTGTAAAAAGTTAAGAACCACTGTCCACAAGTTACGATAACTCTCTTGAGTACAGTTACGTTTGAACATATTTATAATAATTTGATTTGATAAGTAACGTTTAAGAAAAAAAGCTCTAAAGAGCTAAAGTGCTATGACATTTTGGCCTTGACAGAATCTTTCAATTTTTTTCCTTGATTATAAAAACTTGTGTGTGAAATTGCCAGAGATGTTGCACACTGGGAAAAACAGAACCCAGCACAACTGAAACAGCTGCTCAGATAATTTCCTTATCACAGTTTTTAGATAATTGCTGTAGTAATTATTTATTACTGCACGTATCTTTGCAGAATGTGCAAGTATAAATTATTTATTTTGACAGGTCTAAAAGATGTCTCTTTCAGAGACAGAGCTGTGCCACTGCTCACCACCATAGTTAGGGAAATGTTTTGCCTGTTAAGGTTCTCTGAAAGCAGACAAAAAGACTGAACCTCCCCCAGTAATATAGTTTATTTAGAAACAAAAGTAAGATTACAAAACCATGGAGTGTGAAATGGTTATGTAAATATGGCTACATATTATACTGTAGCACAGAAGAAATTCTGATGGCTAATAAAAAAATGTGCAAAATAAATGTCATATACCTACATATGCTTGTTATAAACCAGTCAAACCTGTGTTTTGAGAAAAAATTGTTACTGTGTGCTGTATATACTACAATAAAGCCAGAACAACATGGTATAACAGATCATTAGTAACTGTGGTCTGTAGTATATGAGTTACTATATATACAGTAAATATATGTTTCCAGTAAAATAATTTCTTTTCAAACATTAGCTAGAGAAAGACCTTCAAGGGTTTAAACTGTAAGATTATTGAATTGTTCCCACTGAAAAAAAAAACTGGTATCGAAGTTTGTTTTCAATTCCCCCCAAACTGCAATTTTTTCATATATACTTCTGGTATGAATAACTTCCAGTATGAAATTAGTAACTTTTTATTTCACTGAAAGGGCCTTTTTCCTCAGTAATTTTCCATCTTTAGTTAGGAAGACCAAAGAGCTGATGCTGGAAGATGGAACAGTGAGAACACTTATTCTTCTTCAATGATTGGTAAGAAAATTATTTTAATCAATGGTATGGAGCAAGGTGAGATAAAAGGATTCAAGTTAACTACTTAATAAGAGATTTAGGTATCTACAAGAAAGTCTGGAAGACATTGTAGCCTGAATTCACAACAACAACATAAAAACCTGCATTCACATGCTGCCTCATCACACTAATTCCTAATAAAGGAATCTGATCTGATCTGATCCGATAAACACTCTCAGAAAATACCGAGGTATACAGGCAGATGATCATGAGTGATAGTCCGTCAACTGGACTGCATTAAATCACCATGTGCTTATTCCTAGCCCTTGAGTGCTGTCAGTGTGCCTCAATTTAAAGCAGATACAAGTGGCTAGGAAAATGTATGCAAATAAGTTGAACAATACCTCTTAAAGTGGTAATTGGTTCAATTTCTGATCATCTGACCGCACAGTTCTAAACAATGTTTTTAAAGCGGTCATGTCACCACAGCTGCAACCTGCCCTCTACGTAATAGCTCCCTATTACAGAGCACTCACATAAATTGAATGATCAGTATCTGCTTCCCTTCTCGTCCCAAGGGATGCTAACCATGTCAAATAAAAATGCTATGCTTAAAGGGATAAAAAATGGTTACCAGAAAAAGATTTTGCATGTGTTAGGAAGCACAGAACTCCTAAAGACAGTATAGCCCCTTACTATATGGAAACAATAACTTGTTCAGAAAACATATGTGTACATTTGGATACAAGTCAGAATGATATAGTCATATCTGATAAGAATGATGTATGTACCACTTCATTGCTCATTAAGAGTGAAAAAAGTTTCACAGCATTTAATAGCTATGAACCTTTTAAAATGAGCAGAGCTTGAAAAGCTTCTAAGCTATTTCCCCCCATATTGGCCATTTTAAACATCTCATCTTCTAGTTCACTGACCCTGCATCCCATTCTGAGGCACTGAGACATAACATCAGCCTTAGGTTCCTCACCCAGACCTAGCTCCCTGGCAGTCTGGAGTTAGAAGTACTTGGCAGTCAGATACCTATGGATTTTATCAAATCTGTGTTGGCCACAGAGGTGAATCTGCAAAACACATGTCCTTCTCCCAAGCATCCCTACTGTTTGTACTTTCCACATAGCTGATACTGGATAATTTACATTATGTTAACATCAATTCCATATTTGATCTTTACCCTAAAACCTTGACTTGGGGGAGCATATTTTGGGTTTTATTCTTACTAGGTTGAGGAGCAAAAAAAATGGACCAGGTAGTTGTGTTTCAAAACTCTGAGGTATTAATTCTATTTACTTAATCATGGGTCTTTTGATCTGTCATATTTCGATTATATTAGAATTTTCATACTGAGAGTAAACATCAAAATAAAATGGAGCACAATATTTAGCTAGTAATTGGATATAAGACAGCCGCCACCCAAAAGCTGAAATTTTGCATAAAACCACAAAAGTTCTAGCAAAGTCAGTTGCAAAATAAATCTTATCCACTAGTTAGCAACGCCCCGATGGCAGCTCCCATGCAGACCTCAAGCCATTCACGAAATGGAAGCAGCAGACAGTAAATGAAGCAGCTTGGCTTTAAAAGCGTCTCAGTGGGCAAACTACCGAAGGCTGCAGACATTGGGGGTTCAGTCATTCACTGAAATGACTGTTGGGGGATCCCGTTGCATCACCTGAGGCCGAGCTGCCTGCAGCTTTGAAACGTGTTAACATGTGGAACAGCCAGTGTAAATAGTGATACTTAGTTTCTACCTCTGCCTCAGAGGCAAAATCTTCACCAGTAAAAATTTTGATACTATTCTTGGGCAAGGTCGCAGGTGAAAATTAAGTAATCACAATTAAATCAAAAGTACTTGTTCATTAAAACTTTGCTTCAGTTAATAAATGTTCATTTTTTTTCTCAGTCTTATTCTACATTTTTCTCTTTTTTCTATTATTATGTTTTCTAGGCATTTATTTTAAAATTCAGTCTCATTAAAACTTACAGATAAAGTATAAAAACATTCTTCCATCTTACTGACACAATCAGTGTAATTTCTGAGGGCAATATTTCTCTTAAACTTCACAAAATTTATAAGTAATGTGAAAACTCATTTGAATAGTTTATTACATCCTTGATTTGGTATAAATAAAACTGTTAGATTCTACTGCTTTCGTGCCTGTCATGCAATTCTAGCATTCACTGCTGCAATAAATTAGGTCTTAGAAACAACAAAACATCATAAAACAAATTCAAGAGATGCTGTAAATAGGGAACAAAAAGGAAATTATCTAGTGCAAGCTTTTTGAGTGTAAACCCCTTGACATATGTTGTAACCAGCCAGCTAATAATTGCTTTGTAAATTGTTGTAAATCTGAAATGAAGCAGAGGGGATAAAACTAACAAGCAAGTCATAAAGTACAATTGTAACTTGTTTGGAGTGATTATTGCCGCTGCCAACCAAGTTCAAAATCTTGTAATAAAAAATCTGTTTTTATATTTCCTCCAGTGTAGCTATTACACTTGTGCTGGAAAATACATATAATCCTTATCAATAAATAATGTGTCACGCAAAATATATGCTTGCACAGATGCTGAATATTCACAGCAGCAACATGCCACAAATTTTAACACCACTCTCATCACACACTGTTCTCTCTCCCTTATTCACCCAGAACAGGTTTTCTCAGGGTGGACAGAATATGTAATGGATGTTACAAACCCAGGGGGCATACGAATGGGTACCATCACCACTGCGTCATGCTGTAATGCAGGAGCTCTCTTCCAGAATGAAGAGGATGTACAAAGAAAACTTTAAACAGGAACCTCTTGCAGAAACAAATTAAAGTTTGGCAAAGTCACTAACAACTGGAAATAGGGTTATGCAAAGGACAGAGACTGGCAATCTTTGTAACTGGCTCTGTTACCATTTTTAGCTATAACACTCCAGACTTTTCAGGAACATGTTACTTAACTACAAATTGTCTTTCTGTGTTACGGCTTGGCAGATCTTCACCATTAACTTGCAGCCAAAATGTCATTCCATGTTATGCTGCCAGCATTACAACACTGACCTAATTTGTCCCTTGTATTGCATGTCCAATACAGAGTCAGAAATCATGAAAAAAATGCTTTCTTGTCTCATGGTTATTTCCCAGAATTTGAAATAGTATTTTATTACCAGTGTTCCCAAACTGGAAGCATAATAAGGAGATGGAAAGGGAGAATCAGAAAGACAGAGTCAACTTGTTTAAAATGTAGCTCATTTATGGGCACTCCCTTGATGCCAGTAAACTTTATTATTGAAAACAAATATCCAGCTGTTTATTTTTAACAATTTTAAGTTACTTATTTTGTATTCTTAAAAAAATGTTTAGTTGCTCTAAAAAATTTGAACATTTTAAATACTGTACTTAAATATTGTACTTGTAATGTATTCTCCTTTCCCCCCACCAAGAATTTCCCACGAAATAAAACGTTTAAGTTCTGCCATGCAAACGTGTATGCCTCACATGAACAGCTCTTATCTTGGCTTCACATTACTCATAATAAAAAGGCATTAATTGAAACCTTCCGTTATTATCGAGAGATATGAACAGTTGTTGCACTTCATTTTTTTATCACAAATAGAAACAAGCTCCCACTATATTTTTTTTAAGGAATGGAAGTTCTGAACATTTTCAGAGTGTTAAATAGTCTCAGGATAGACCTCAGACAATTCTTAGACACGTAATTCTAGTACTACACAAAGCAACCTTTACTTATTATTTAGCATGCATATGCTTAAATTGTAGGACAAATTTTAAGTATGAAAATGTCATGGAATACTGTATAAATGTGAAGAAAATAAATTTCAGAGAGTTTGATGTAAAATCAATAGACAAAAAGGTAAATATTTCAGAATGTGATATATTTAGTACAAATCGATCTGAAAAAGTTCCCAGCTTTATAATATGTTTCTGCACTCTCCTAGCTGATGGAGGATTGCTAAACTGTGATCTGAGTCATGACGAGCTGGCTGAACAGAAACATCTGAGGAAAGTTTTGCTCATGCTGTTTGCTCCACAAGAAATTCATTAACTTCATTAGCAAGATATTTAGATAAATCATGACATATACAAAAACGTTTTTACAGACTTAAATATTCAAAAATCTTGAAAGTGTACTCACATACTAATGACGAATGTCTGCAACCAGAAAAAAAAGTAATCCACCCTTCCCTCCAAAAACCAAGAAAGGAAAGCAAAAAACAATGACAAATGGAAATAACAAAACATCTAGAAAATATATCAGGGGATCAACTGTGACAATTAATGGCCTGTTTGGCACTTCCCTGAGACAAAAAAATGAAAGATGAATGTTCAACAGAACTTTTTTTTTCCTTGAGCTGAAGGTGCTTAAAGAAGGCACAAATTCAATGCAGCAAAACCATAACCAGTCACAGAAGAATGCTATAAAACCACTTACAGGAACGAGGAATTTTTTAATTTCTTCCAAGGCATGACTCATACGAGAATACGCCTCCCCAGGTGGAGCAAACACTTCAATTAATACGTGAAGCTCATCACTCAAGTGCGCGTATTTGGCTTCTCCACTTTTCCTTAGTTCTTCCTCCTATGAAAAAAGGGTAGGTTTTTTTTTTAGAACTGGGAATCTACTAATTTTGCATCGATTTAGCATTTACAGAGAACATGACAGAAGGATATAATATAAACAGACTTCTAAACCCTTTGAGAAATAAAAGTGTAGTACAAGCCACTTAAAGATTTGAAAATCACTTTTGAGTGTTTGAATGATAAAACCAGCATAATTATCATCTACAACAGATTTTAATCAGCACAATGAAAAAATGCTAAATACTCCAGAAGCAAGTACTGAAATATTAAATCCATAATGGAGAAGCTGCATTAATCTGTCTGAGTCTTAGCTGTTCACAAAACAATAAAATAAAGATCCATTTAACCATTTTGGAGCACTTTAACAAATACGATTGTTTATCGAAGTCTTTAAGTTATTTAATGAATATCTGCAGGCTGTACATTTTAGTGTCACTAAAGGGAAGTATGCCCTAGTACTTCTATTTGAGACTTGAGGTCTGAATTTCAGTCCCAGTTTTGACATATGGTACCTACGCAATCTAGTGTACACTGGTTAAGATGGTGATTCACCTCACCTAGATTTATCTTGACGATCTTTGGGTCCCAGTTTTCCAGCTATAAAATAAGCCTAATAATCCTACTTTATGTTAGGGTAATGTTCTGAAATGTCAATGCACTCTCCGAAACAAGGCTTTGAGATAGTGAATGTAAATTGCAATACACATTCAAAGTAGTTATCTCTGCATAAAAAGCAAAGATATAAAATAGTGATCATGTTAATGTCATTGGCTATGACAGCATAATGAAAAATTTATGTCATTACTACACAAGACAGCAACAAGTATGCTGAAGAAATGATGAGTTGAAAACTCAAGTCTTCAAAAATATTTTGACATATGTAATTTTCAAGAAAATATGTATATATATGCACATTTTATAGATGGAAAACAACCACAGAAAAAGGAGTAAACTGATTTGCTTAAAATTGGCTAAAAAGTTATAGCTTTTTAGTATATACTAAAATAATACTTTATGATATTATCTTAGATATCTAAGATATAAAAATTTTAACAATAGTTTACAATTCTTATTTACTTAGTTTATTTAATTCTGCATTAACTTCACTTATTTAAACCTTGCCTAACTTACAGCATTGCTTGACACCAAAAATATTTGCATAATGCTATGCTTCAAACAATACGCACTGTTCTTTTTAACTACAGTAGAAGATCCAGCCCCAAGGACTTTCTGATTTTTCACAGAATACACAATGGTTACACCCTTTAGCTCCAGAGCCCTAGATCTGACTCCATGATATGTCAATGTTTTGCAGATGATGATAAAATCGTAACTCAATAAATGTGAGCCACTATTTTATTTTAAAAAGTTGAAAATTGACATAATTGTCTTCAACTAAAAACTAAAACTTAAGATAAGCAGCGCAGATGGTAGAATATTTTTATCTTTACAGTTAAAGTATCCTTGGCATTTTAGTTTATCACCAAAATCTCAATGAAATATCCATAAAAAACAGAGCATAATATAACAGTCTATCATGAGATGTTAAAGTACTTTTCAGTTTTCTGGGAAAAAAACAATTTCATTGCAGCTTCTGGAATACTTTGACGTGAATTATTTCAACTGAATTAAGTTTTAATAGTTATAAAGTGACATCCTAGTAATTGCTGAAAGTTTCTTTCATATCACTTTTTTAAGATTCAAAAAAAACCTCCAGAAAGCCCCAAAAGTTGTCTTTCAGGAGAAGATTGCCAACAAACTTTGTAAAAAATATAAATAGGATTTTTTTTCAAATGTAGAAAAAGGCAATATTTGGCTTATTATTTTGATAAGGATTTTGTGCAGCTAAAACCAGTAACATGATTTTATACACAAACCTGTCTTACAGAAAGTTAGGTATATGCTTGAATGGTGGTAACAATGGTAACAATGTTTCTCTTTTATTTTCTCAACAAATTCAGGAATTATTAAAACACGTCGTTTCATAACATCCTTCCTAGGTTCAGCACATGTTTTCTGTCACAACTCAGCAGTCATTTCTACAGCTGTTAGAAACAGCAGGCTAGGGCCGCGAGACCCTCAACATCTCTTTCTGAAGATATCTTATGACGGCGTTTTTGGTGGAACGCATAGGGTTAGAGACTGAATTTTCACACAGTACTTCTTCCCACAACAGGGTAAAACATCAGAAAATGCTTCTTTCATTGCAAGTGTGTGTGTTGACAGAGAGAAACTTAAATGACTTCAGGAAAAATATGGAAGAGTAAGAACTCATAGACCATGTGAGCACTGTACCAAGCTTTGCTTCCCAAAGCCAGTGAATACGACTGAGTATTTGAGGACTGAATGTAGCCTTAGATTTAATCATATGTCAGGCATCAGGCATCTAACAAGCAAAACAACAGACATAACTCACACTGTTGAGGAGACATTGGTCTATACGGAAGGTTATACCTGCCGGCAGTTTTCTAAGTGCAGTAGGGATGAATAGGCTCTCCCAGGAGCACTTGAAGTTGGACAACACCTTTGTAAGTTTTCATTAGCAAGCAGCACAGCCCAACTGCACAGCAAAATGGTCAGTGCTGCGTACTCAACACCCACACTACTTATATTTAGCAAGACAGCCCTACCCTTTCTCTAGTACTTCAGTGGGTTTTGCGTCCTGCTAGTTGTAGCATTGGTTGCACAAACTGAGTTCCCATTAGAAGTCAGAGAGCCTCCTGAAGCCCAACTTTGGTTTAGTTTCATAGGAGAGGAGTCCAGTTCATGCCCTGTGATCTCTGCTCGCTGTAAGTAATGGCCCAGTCATTGGGAATGATCAGGAGGCTCTCCTCTATACTGCAGTTCTGATTCAAACTAGAACACTAATGAATGAACACCCCATGCAGTACTGGTAAGGACCAAGACCGATTATGAGACTTCCTAGCATCTGTTACACGAAGGCAAAATGAGTGAGATTATCATAAATCTATCTTATATGGTGTTATTTATAAGGTTATCTAGGTGCTGTTGGCCTTGCAAGACTCTGCACCCCTAAAAGTCTCTAATGCAACCGTCCAATTACCTGTGGAATTTGGCTATTTCTCATATAATTCTGCCTTAACCACCTGTGAGGTCCAGTCGTTCCTCATGGTGCCATCTGCAACTTTTGTCAGATTTTCATAGCTTTTTATGTTCTATGCTTTCCCACGTCATGTCCAGTAGTTTTCCACATGCTGTTCAGCTTGCATGGCCTTGGCTAGGGTCTACCCAGCAGCCCAGTCTTTCGTTCACAGCCCTAGCATGGGAATTGTAACTACTTAAACTTATTTGCGTAGATATGAGCCAAATTGCAGTGAAAGACAATGTGCATTGAAAGCCTGATGGATTCACTGTAGAGAACTACCCTGAAAACAATCAAAATACAGTTACTTCTTAGGCACTGGATGTTAGGAAAAAAAACAACAAACCTGGGACCTGATCAGTTCTGATTCATAAAATGAATGAAACAGATTCCCCGGGCTTCTGTATCAGTGACGGCAATCTCTCTTAGTAACTGACCCTCACGTTAAGCATCAGGTTAGCCGCTGACAGCGGTGGCAGCAGCGACAGCGGCGGCAGCGAATTGAGGTGAGTGCGGGGGCGACATCGGGCTGTAACCGGGCGGTTTTCATACTTTGGGGCCCCCGAGCATCAGCCCCGAGCTGCTTCCCCCCGCCACCCCGGACCCGGAGTTCCCGGCAACGAATCAGGAGAGGAGGGGGCGTAGCCGGAGGCACCGCGGGCGATTTAAATGCAGTGAAACCAGAACAAACAGCTGACAGCGGCGGCAGCAGCGACAGTGGCGGCAGCGGCAACAGCGACTTGAGGTTAGTGCGGGGGCGAGGGCGACATCGGGCTGTAACCGGGCGGTTTTCATACTCTGGGCCCCCCGAGCAGCAGCCCTGAGCTGCTTCCCCCCCCCCGCCACCCCGGACCCGGGGTTCCCGGCAACGAATTAGGAGAGGAGGGGGCGTAGCACCACCCCCTGTTGATTGGGTGATAAAAAGCCTCCTGGAGGGCAGGGACTAGTCCCTGGCCAGAGGGTACAAGGGGAGTCAGCAGGGACTGTGTGAGTCAGCAGTGACTGCGTGCGTCCCAGGGCGGGGGAGGCCGCAGCAGTTTGCAGCTTGTTGGGGAGGGCGCTGACTCCCTCCCAGCGCACAAGGCGAGGAAGGTGCCAAGGAGCTGTGAACCAGGGGTGTCACCAACAGGTATTTCCCAGCTCAGTGAAAGAACAATGGTATCTACCCGGCGGAAGAAGACCAAAATGGATGTGGGAACCCAGACAGAGCGCCCATGGAAGGAGGCAATGGCGCAGGTCGCAGGCTGCAGGGAATGCTACAGCGTCTCTGTGGTGTCAGGGGGCTGCGTGCGCTGTGAGCAGGTAGATGATCTGCTCGACCGAGCGGCACAGCTGCAAAGCCAGGTTGAAAGGCTTCAAGCCGAAGTAGAAAGGCTTAGGAGCATTCGTGAGGCTGAAATGGAGATAGACTGGTGGAGCCAGGCTCTGCCTTCCCTGCAACAAAAATGGGAGCACCTGCCGGAGAGCTCCCAGGATCGAGGGACCCCTGTACTCTGCCCCTCCCAGGTGGAAAACAATAACCTAGAGGAGAGGAGTGAGTGGAGGCAAGTCTATGGCTGTGGCAAAAGGCGAGTGTCCTCCTTGCCTACCTTGCCTCCACAGGTGCCTCTGAGCAATAGATATGAAGCCCTAATGGAATACAGCCGGTCCAATGGGGATGTGGTGGAGAGGCAACCTATATCAGAGGTCCCACCACAGTCAGAAAAACCTGACAGGTGTATAGCTACCTCCTCCACAAGGAAGAAGAGAAGAGTTTTAGTGGTTGGAGACTCCTTCCTAAAGGGATCTGAGGGCCCAATATGCAGAGCTGACCCCCATCACAGGGAGGTCTGCAGCCTGCCTGGAGCCCGAATCAGGGATATCACCAGGGAACTCCCCAACCTGGTGAAGGCCACAGACTACTACCCCCTGCTGATCTTCCAGACAGGTGGGGAAGAAGCTGCATCCCCTAGTCTGAGGGGGATGAAGAAAGACTACAAGGCCCTAGGACGGTTGGTGAAAGAGTCTGGGGCACAAGTTGTTTTCTCCTCCCTCCTTCCATTTTCAGGTGATGATGTGGGATGGAATAGTAGGATTCTCTCTGTTAATGCCTGGCTACGAGACTGGTGCTACAGGCAGGGCTTTGGGTTCTTTGATAATGGCTGGTTTTATAAGACACCAGGCGTGACCGTAATACATGGGAAGGGTTTATGTCGTAGGGGCAAAAGGGTTCTGGGACAGGAATTAGCAGGGCTCATTTGGAGAGCTTTAAACCAGATTCGAAGGGGGATGGGGTAGTAGCTGGGCTTGCACCACTGGGGCAACGCTCTAGTGTTGAGGTAGACCAGGAGGCCTCCCATCCCCCTGGGGTGAAATCGGTGTGCTCAGCTCGCTCCCTGAAATGCCTGTACACCAATGCGCGCAGCATGGGGAATAAACAGGAAGAGTTGGAAATCCATGTTCGGTCGGGGGGCTATGACTTAGTGGCAATCACAGAGACTTGGTGGGACACCTCGCATGACTGGAATGTGGTCATGGAAGGCTATGTCTTGTTCAGGAAAGACAGGCCACTAAGGAGAGGTGGTGGAGTTGCTCTTTATGTGAGTGAGCAGCTAGAATGTATTGAGTTCTGTCCAGGGGCAGATCAGGAGCGAGTTGAGAGTTTGTGGGTGCGAATTAAGGGGCAGGCTGGCAGGGGTGATACTGTTGTGGGTGTCTATTACAGGCCACCGGATCAGGATGAGGAGGGTGATGAGGCCTTCTACAGGCAGCTGAGAGCAGTCTCGCAATTACAGGGCCTGGTTGTCATGGGGGATTTCAACTACCCTGATATTTGCTGGGAGGCCTACTCAGCCAGCCATCCTCAGTCCAGGAGGTTCCGCCAGTGCATTGATGATAACTTTCTGATGCAAATGGTGGATGAGCCAACTAGGAGAGGAGCGCTGCTGGATCTTATCCTTACTAACAAGGAGGGTCTGGTTGAAGCGGTGAAGGTTGAGGGCAGCCTTGGTTGTAGTGACCATGAGATGGTAGAGTTCAGGATCTCATGTGGCAGGAACAGAACAGCTAGCAGAATCACAACCCTGGACTTCAGGAGGGCCAACTTTGGCCTTTTCAAGCAATTGCTAGGGGAAATCCCATGGGACAGGGTACTAGAAGGTAAGGGGGCCCAAGATAGTTGGTTAGCATTCAAGGACTGCTTCTTCCGAGCTCAAGATCAGAGCATCCCAACAGGTAGGAAGTCAAGGAAGGGTACCAGGAGACCTGCATGGTTAAGCAGGGAACTGCTGGGCAAACTCAAGTGGAAGAAGAGGGTGTACAGATCATGGAAGGAGGGGCTGGCCACTTGGGAGGAATATAAGTCTGTTGTCAGAGGATGTAGGGAGGCAACTAGGAAAGCTAAGGCCTCCTTGGAATTAAACCTTGCAAGAGAGGTCAAGGACAACAGAAAGGGCTTCTTCAAATACATTGCAGGTAAAACCAACACTAGAGGCAATGTAGGCCTACTGATGAATGAGGTGGGGGCCCTGGAGACAGAGGATAAAAAGAAGGCGGAGTTACTGAATGCTTTCTTTGCCTCTGTCTATACTGCTGAAGGCTGTCCTGAGGAGCCCCGGACCCCTAAGGCCCCAGAAGAAGTCAGGATAGAGGAGGAATCTGTCTTGGTAGATGAGGGCTGGGTCAGGGACCAATTAAGCAACCTGGACGTCCATAAATCCATGGGCCCTGATGGGATGCACCCGCGGGTGCTGAGGGAGCTGGCGGAAGTCATTGCTAGGCCACTCTCCATCATCTTTGCTAAGTCGTGGGCAACGGGAGAGGTGCCTGAGGACTGGAGGAAAGCGAATGTCAATCCAGTCTTCAAAAAGGGCAAGAAGGAGGACCCGGGGAACTATAGACCGGTCAGCCTCACCTCCATCCCCGGAAAGGTGATGGAACAACTTGTCCTTGATGCTGTCTCTAGGCACATCAAGGATAGGGGGATCATTAGGGGCACTCAGCATGGCTTCACCAAGGGGAAGTCTTGCTTAACCAACTTGATAGCCTTTTATGAGGACGTAACCCAGTGGATAAATGATGGTAAAGCTGTGGATGTGGTCTATCTCGATTTCAGGAAAGCGTTTGACACGGTCTCCCACAGCATCCTCGCAGCTAAACTGAGGAAGTGTGGTCTGGATGATCGGGTAGTGAGGTGAATTGTGAACTGGCTGAAGGAAAGAAGCCAGAGAGTGGTGGTCAATGGGACAGAGTCCAGTTGGAGGTCTGTGTCTAGCGGAGTCCCTCAAGGGTCGGTACTGGGACCAGTACTATTCAATATATTCATTAATGACTTGGATGAGGGAATAGAGTGCACTGTCAGCAAGTTCGCTGATGACACAAAACTGGGAGGAGTGGCTGACACAACGGAAGGCTGCGCAGGCATTCAGAGGGACCTAGACAGGCTGGAGAGTTGGGCGGGAAGAAATTTAATGAAATATAACAAGGGCAAGTGTAGAGTCCTGCATCTGGGCAAGAACAACCCCAGGTACCAGTACAAGTTGGGGGCAGACCTGTTGGAGAGCAGTGGAGGGGAAAGAGACCTGGGGGTCCTAGTGGAGAGCAGGATGACCATGAGTCAGCAGTGTGCCCTTGTGGCCAAGAAGGCCAATGGCATCCTGGGGTGTATTAGAAGGGGTGTGGTTAGCAGGTCGAGAGAGGTTCTCCTCCCCCTCTACTCTGCCCTGGTGAGGCCGCATCTGGAATATTGTGTCCAGTTCTGGGCCCCTCAGTTCAAGAAGGACAGGGAACTGCTAGAGAGAGTCCAGCGCAGAGCCACGAAGATGATTAAGGGAGTGGAACATCTCCCTTATGAGGAGAGGCTGAGGGAGCTGGGTCTCTTTAGCTTAGAGAAGAGGAGACTGAGGGGTGACCTCATTAATGTTTATAAATATGTAAAGGGTAAGTGTCATGAGGATGGAGCCAGGCTCTTCTCAGTGACATCCCTTGACAGGACAAGGGGCAATGGGTGCAAGCTGGAACACAGGAGGTTCCACGTAAATATGAGGAAAAACTTCTTTATGGTGAGGGTGACTGAACACTGGAACAGGCTGCCCAGAGAGGTTGTGGAGTCTCCTTCTCTGGAGACATTCAAAACCCTCCTGGACACGTTCCTGTGTGATATGGTCTAGGCAATCCTGCTCCGGCAGGGGGATTGGACTAGATGATCTTTCGAGGTCCCTTCCAATCCCTAACGTTCTGTGATTCTGTGATTCTGTGATATGGTTCTTATTTACTGCATGGTAGTGATGTTTAACTCCATTGCAGGTTCAGCACAGCAGAGGAAACACATACCACCCTCCAGAGACAATTGCCCCCTTGTCCTGATCTCTTGACTCCCTTCCGCATGCCAATTCCATTAATCTCTTAAGAGTGGCAGCATTATATTCCTTACCCAAACCCAGATCCTCTCACACTATGTGCTTCAGGCATCCTTCATCTTCACCTGCTGCCTCACAGCATGCTTGTCCCACAGTGCTGAAGTCCACCTGTCCTTAACCTGATTCATGGCTCCATAACCCACTCCCTCATAAAAGATAACAGATATTTTGAAACACCTTCTGTGTTTTATAATTTCCAGTTGATCAAAGCAGGGAAAATGAATTATAAAACTCTATAGCAGAAATTTGAGGAGTACCAACCTCTGCAAAAGTGAAGCGTGTGAGTGATTAGAGCATAAAGGCCAAGAAAAATTATGAATTATCTCTGGATGAGAAAGCAGCCTTATAATTTTAAAGGGATGTGTGCTAACAGAGAACTGATTTCTGGCTGGTACCCCAGCCAAAATGCTTGAATAAAACTACTGGAAGGAACTTTAAAGAACAAATAGAGTTTGTAAAGCAAATAAAATTACACAATCCAGATTGATGAATAAAAGGTGTCCTCACAAAATCGAAATAACAGAATAGCCAAGAATAATAGAAGAGAAACCTGCAGCAGGAATTGTGTAGATTTCAGAGATAAATTTCATCAATACAACACATGGAACTTCCTATAATGTAACAAATAGTGCTATGAAAAGAAACAATGGGTACTTGAAGAACAATATGAGAAATGCAGTGGATGTCATATCTTGCAAGCATTTTCAAGTAAAAGCATAGCAGAGAGACTAGACAAAGATTATAATCACGGTGCTGTTGCTGCAGAAGCATTATTCATAAGATCAATGGACAATGCTACAGAAGAAAATTAATGAGCGTGCAGCTCAGCAAACGCAAACCTATTAATTTTTAATCCGGACATAAATGCAAAAATCAAGATGTTTTCTGCAACCCTGATTGTAGTAAAAGTAACAAGTGAACTATACCGTAATAAGTAAATCAGAATAGATATAATTTCTCAGTGGTACCTGCTTTGGGGTTAAAAAGCTTTCAGGTCCTAGGTCCCACAAAGAAATAGTGTTCATTGGGGAAATACAGAACAAAAATAACGGAGGAACAATTTGTGAATGGATGACGAGGAATGGGACAATTCTCAGCAGAGCACAGCATGAAGCTGAAAGAGCTCAGCCATCTCTTCACTCTTGTTTTTAGACAAGTTATTCTCATTCCAGGAAGAAGAATAAAGATGGAGATGGTGAGTACGTGAGGAGAGCTCACACAGCAGAGCTAAGAGAGTGGGTGTACAACACCTGCAGTCAGCCACAGAGACTGTACTTGATGCATCATTAAAATTCTCATAGTTACTGTGGTGAAATGGAGCAGAGATTTGTGTACATTCAGTAGGGCCTTTAGCAAACAGGCCCTTCAATTCACGGGTGCTTTATTTCGTCATGCATTTCATAATGAAATACAACAGCGTCTTAATGGGCAAAGAGGTACTAAGCTGTGCCTAGATCATATTTTTGTTTAGACAGGTGAGAAGGAAGACAAAGACAAATCAGTAGAAGAATGTGACGATAACACAACCATTGGATCACTACTGGAAGAGCTTGAACACCTGGGGTGAGCATTACATGAACAAAAAATATAAATTCTGTGAAAAGAAATAAACATTCAGGAGAAAGGTTAACACACTGAAGTGCTATGTGCCAAAACTGAGGCTACAACCAGTTGCTACTGTGACGAACAACTAGTGATCTATGTATAAATTACCTGCCAGAAAGCTGATAGTGCAGAGACAGAGTTCACAAACTTACAAATGTTCCTACACTTGTACAAATTTAAGCAAAACTAAACCAGTATAGTTAAGAATCACCTGGTCATTAGACAACTGCTGCTAGAACTAAACAAGATGAAGATATTCAATGAACATAACTAATGAATTTCAACAAAAAGTTTGAAAAGCTTATGCAGGAAATTAAAGCTCCTCAAGAAATGCACAACTACCATATCTAAAGATGCTTCCTAAGATTATGTTCATCTTAAAACTTATGATCACAACTGGGGACCGCTGCATTGAGGGGGCATTCAGATTCAGCAGGAAGACTTTTCTTTAATCAATGAGAGTACAAAATGTCATGTTTTTATTTAGGAGAGGCTAATTACCAATTTGTTGCATCCAAATTACAAAGTAGGTTTGAACTCCCACTAACCTGTTACACTCTTACTATGGGCAAAAGTGTACCTTATATGAAGTAATATGACATACACACAAACTTTCTTGTGCCTGCCCCTTTCCTTGGTATTATGCTCACCCTTGTACTGCCCTGGGGGATCCTAAGGTTAATGGCTCCAACTTGGGCAGCAGAGGCACTGCTGGGAGTTGGCAGCACCTTGAGTCCTTTGCTGCATGAGGGCTAATACCAATGGTGATAATTTCTCCTCTCTCCAGGAAGCACTTGGGGTAATTTTTAGGTTTGTGAACATGCTACATAAATCGCTTCTTTCCATAGTTCTGCAGCTCCATTCCCCATCCAAATTCACTGTACATGTCAAGTTTTACATATGCTGTACACTTTTTCTTTTCTCTCTTTGTTACTCACAAAGTGACTTTACCCAGCTCCCAGGGTTGCACTCCTTTAATAACCAGTAATTGACTTTGATGTCAATTCCCTGTTTACAGCCCTGGAGCCTTCCTTATCATCCTGTGCCTTTGCTTTTGAGGCCTCCACTTCTATCTAACCCCTGTATTGCCCTATGTGGCAGTTTTATTCTAGGGCCATAGCATCACCCTCTACACAGAACAACAACTTATTATTGCTATGTATTAGTTAGGAATACAGATCAGCATTACACCACACTTGGACAAATCCAAGCAAAAGCTAAAACAACATAGGTAAGAATCACTCGGCCATTAGACCACTGCTGCTAGAAGTAAGTAAGCTCGAAGGGAGCCACGGCCAGCCCAAGCCCAGCCCAGAGCCAGCCTGGCAGGTCCCCAGCCCTCCGCTGCTGCCTTAGCACAAAGCCTGCAGCCCATGACAAGTGACAGCAACACCACATTTATTGAGATACAGGGCTGCAAGTGTCGGCAGAGAGAAAACATAAATTACTTATTGCCTTTGCTGAACAGGTCTGATAAATACTCCTGGGATACAGAGATTGTTTTTCAGTGACAAATGTCTAATTTTCAACCTAAATACACACCTGGATGAGGCCTGCTGTTTTCAACATACTCCCTAGTTCAATCAGCAGATTTCATTGCTAGATTATACTCCTGACTATTTCAGGGTTTAAAAAAACATCACTTGGGCTCTGCCACAGTGTGAGTTGTGATTGCTAGAGCTACTGCTGAGGATGCAGTTCTGCACAAAGTGACCAACACTAATTACCACAGACCGTGTTCCCAAACTTCACCATTGCTTCAGGAAGGGCTCCTCACTATGATACAGGGCTTTGTTCAACTACACCAGGCTGCTGGCAGTCAAGTGCCAAATCAACACATTCAAAAGGATAAATACAGTTACTTAGTGATTTAAAAAAGTTAATAATGATGACATTGTAAGAACTTTAAGAGCTTACTGTGTCAAAAATAAAGCAATGAGCCTGTGGCACAAGAGAAAAAGATCCTTTGAGCAATGCAGACATAGCTTTGTTTACACTGGTTGGAGGAAAACATACTTTCTTTTCCTCTGTTATCATTCTTAATTTCCTGAAACCATTTTACTAGTTCTATTACATCTTTCTAGCTCTATTTATTCCATTCTGTTTAGAGACAAGTTATCTTGGTTTTATAAATTTTAATTACTTTTTTCAGAGACAGAGAAGGTGAACAGTCACCTTTAAGTGATACAAAAGTTATAGACACTAGAAAGCTCTACTGATGTTTTAGGTTATTCAACAAGCTAGCTGATGACAAATTATCAGACATCTTGAAAAGAAGATTATTTGTATTTATGCTAAGAATTCTATATACTGACAATAATAGTAGAATATTTATTTATCTACAACTCTTATTATTCAGGAAACATTCATCTTGATATCTGTGAAGTATAAACAGTGTTCTCAAAACCTATGTTTAATCAAAAATAATATCTGCCATTTCACAGAATCACAGAATCAGAGAATCACAGAATGTTAGGGACTGGAAGGGACCTCGAAAGATCATCTAGTCCAATCCCCCTGCCGGAGCAGGATTACCTAGATCATGTCACACAGGAACGCGTCCAGGTGGGCCTTGAACGTCTCCAGAGAAGAAGACTCCAAAACCTCTCTGGGCAGCCTGTTCCAGTGTTCAGTTACCCTCACCGTAAAGAAGTTTTTCCTCATATTTATGTGGAACCTCCTGTGTTCCAGCTTGCACCTTTTATATAAACAGGAAAATTTAAATTAAATATCTATATCCTCTTTCGTTTTTCTTCTCTGTCTTTAAGTTTATTATTATTATTATTATTATTATTATTATTATTATTATTATTGCTCCTATGAGAACGCAGCTTTTTCTCCAAGGAATAAAGAAGACAAATATTTATATCATAAGAGTTGCAAAGGGTATTCTGTCTTTAAGTACGGGGACTTGTATGAAAAGAAATCTTTTGAAGTTCTCAAGGTTCTGAATGAATTCTTTTCTATATACTATACTACTGAACTGAAGTATAAGTCAACTCCAGCTGTGTAGTAGTCAAGTACTTTAAAGACTTTGGGTATAGTCACCTGAAGGAAATAGTAGAAAGAGTATTTCTATCATAGAGAAAATTCTGGAGGGCAAAATCCATGCCTAAGCTATTTTATGTATAAGCTGAATGAAAAACTTGTATTTCCAAAGGGTGAATCAGCAGAGGGCTAATGTGTGCACTGAGCTTTGACTATGAAGAAAACTGAAGCTTCACTTTGGGAATTCATTTATGTTTACAGTTAAACCCAATTTCACAAAGCTCCAAGTACACACTTAAAGGTAACGACTTGCTTAACCACCCATTTGATGCAGGATGCTTCCCCAAATACTGGCCTAGAGAATAAATCCACTGATGCACGTAGGCATTACTTTGGTGCCTAATTGCTATTGTAGGTGCCTACATAAAGAGATTTCCAAGCCTTTCCCTATCTAAATGCATAACCTGGCCCACCTACCTTATAGCTGCAACAGAACTTAAATGCCCAGGATTTAGGCATGATTTTGATCCTAAGCGTCAGATTGTGGCCATCTAAATTCCTGTTCCGTTGCTTCCTATCACTGAAATCTATAGACGCCAGAGGTGTCCCCAGTAATACTCCTCAGACACAGAAGTGTCTGACCAGCAGTGCCACATTAGGGTGAAGGAGAACTGATAGTTATTTCAGGCTTAAGCTTCTTTGGGATTCATAAACTAGCGAGGGACTAAATAAGATAGATGTTCTGAATACACTCCTACTGAAGAAAAAAGCGGTGCTGCTGCCCTTTTCCTACATGAGGTAGCAGTTGGAGCGCTCATTAAGTTACGCAGTACAGAAGTTAGGAAATAGGTGTTCATTTTAGGGAATTTGTCAGATGAATCCCACAAGAACCATTTGGGGACGTGTTCTGTTAAACTGTTCATAAGTGATCCAGAAAATGAGTTGAACAGTAATAAAAATTCTCCAGTGATAAAAACCAGCTCTATCTGTGCTCACTATGAAAGACTCTAGATAACATTATTTCAGGAGAGAGATCCTGGAGGCATTACGTTCAGTTCTACAGAAAGAATTTGTTCAGTGTCCAATATCAATTAAATGGACGTCGTCTATTAGGTATTTTTAAGAAAGGAAAAGAAATGAAACTGAAAAACCTGTACTATTCCCCCACCTTCAATACTGAAGACAGTTCTGGTGCCCCAATTTAAAAAAGTATTAGGACCAAAAAAGATCAAGATGAAAAGGATGATTAGGAGTACAGAAATATTTCCATATGAGATGCTGAACACAAAAGTCACAGAATCACAGAATCAAACAGGTTGGAAGAGACCTCAGGGATCATCGAGTCCAACCGTTGCCCTCACACCACCATGTCGACTAGACCATGGCACTAAGTGCCATGTCCACTCTTTTCTTAAACACATCCAGAGATGATGACTCCACCACCTCCCTGGGCAGCCCATTCCAATGTCTAATAACCCTTTCTGAAAAGAAATGCTTCCTAATGGCCAACCTGAACCTCCCCTGGCGAAGCTTGAGGCTGTGTCCTCTTGTCCTATCGCTAGTTGCCCGGGAGAAGAGGCCAACTCCCACTTCACTACAACCTCCCTTCAGGTAGTTGTAGACTGCAATAAGGTCACCTCTGAGCCTCCTCTTCTCCAGGCTAAACAACCCCAGCTCCCTCAGCCATTCCTTGTAGGTCAGACCCTCCAGACCCTTCACCAGCTTGGTCGCCCTCCTCTGGACTCGCTCCAACACCTCAACATCTTTCTTGAAGTGCGGGGCCCAGAACTGGACACAGTACTCAAGGTGCGGCCTCACTAGTGCCGAGTCTTGGCAATCCTGATGTTCCTGCAGTTCAGGATGTCCTTAAACAACTAATTCTTGGAAGACTTCTCAACTTTCACTAGTTTGCATGTTCTTACCCAAGTTTTCAGTCCTGTGACTCGCAGGAGCTGCAGATTGAGCCCGTTCTTATGTTACTCTGTCTCATTTGGAAACGTGAACACATCTAGTGGGGCATGATGTGTTGTATACATACAGAATAAAACAACACACAAATCTAGTATGTTTTTGTCCTATGGTATTTGCAATTGCTTGCTGATGTGTTAGGTGTATATTTTTATTAAACAACATCTACAACATAGACGTGTATGCTTAAGGCAGTTTTGTGTCAAATACGGAATTCACTTCCAATAATGTTTCTCCCTAGGCTGCACATCTTGTTTAAAAGATCCTGTTACTAATCAGTATTCAAATGAGCTCAATGTCGTATTACGAGTGCTTCATCTAGAAAGCAAGGCAACATTTCAGCCACTCTGCTCATTATAATCAGAGCTGAGAGAGTGCAGAGGAGAGAGATTTACAGCCACTTTTGGCTGCAAATTCAGGAATCACAACTGCTGCAAGATGTGGAGAACCAACTCCTGCCTTCACCTCCTCACCTCCTGTGGTGGGTGCCTCCCCCGACCCTCCCACACAGCGGGACTTTTTGAAGGGTAATGTTGTTGTGTCTCTGACCAGCCCTCTGAAGTCCATCTGGGAAGCCCATGCAAGCACAAGGTTTAAAAGCTAGAACTGATCATCCTGTTTAACTCCTCATTCCTTTTTCTAGCTAGTTTGCACCATTGAGCAGGTTTCCATGTTAATGCTTTGTACTGTGAAACGCAATGGCACCTGTGATGCAGGAAAGGTCCTTCCCTAAACACCTGGGATAAGGGTACGACTTCTCCCTGACTGCCGTATTGGCCTAGGCAGGGGAACCAGGATGGTTCAGCTTCCAGCAGTTTAAAGACCTGGCTGATAAGCTGTATTATAAAGTTCATTTTCCTGCAACTGGGCTGATTGACAATAACTATTTCCTAAAGGCTGTCCCTTGATTAACCACAACATTGCAAATGAAAGCAGTAAATAGATTCGAGCATCCTACCACCAAATACAGAAAGAGAACACTATTTTCTATATGCCTTTGATTCTCATGCAGTGATGCGGAACCACATCGGCGGAGGGAAGCCATGTTGGTGGAGACAAACTGGACTTTTGGGAATGAAAGAGGAAAAGGAAGTTCATAAATAATTGGCAAACGCTGTATCTCTAATGGCACTTACACAGACCAAAATGTTTCAATATCTGAAATTACTTCAAAAAGGCACTATCTTCTGAAAAAGTGTTTCAAATAACAGACAAATCAAATACCTGAAAAATCAACCAGTGTGTCAAACTCTTTTTCACAAACATAACCTTTTCCTGAGCTAGAATTTTAATGTCTTACAAATGAGACATTTCCTGTCACATGTGACAGCCACACATGACTTTGCAGATTTCACTTGCTTTTTCTCTCCTTGTAGGATTAGGCTTTGCATAATGACAAAGAACATAAACACCCTTTTCAATGGCAAAATTACTTTTTCTTCTACTATCCAGAAAATCTAACTACTCACATTATATTCATTTAGACAAATAAATTTTACTGAGAGTGCAAGTTCTTGGATGATTTCTCACAAAAATGTCAGAAGTAGTTAACAGATGAGTATGTTCTAGCAATATTACATATATCATGATTTTATGTCTGACAGATTTACTGAATGCAAATAAAATTGCTTTCAAACAGATTCTCAGTCATCTCAGCTATGATGGTGATTTGCTTTGCAAAGATGGAAGAACACATTTTCTAATCTTCTTATAATGGAAAACTGTAAGGATATTAGTCCAATATAAGCTGTAAATGAGTCTGACTAAAAACCCTGAATTTTTTAATGAGTACTGATTATAGCAATTCTAATAGCAATTTACTAGAAGGCTCATTTTCATGAAATGTGCAGGGAACTCAGACCATGGGCAATTCTGGTAACATCCAGCTCCTTGGCTGTGCAGTCTAGACCTGACCTGAACTCTGAACCATGAGAGAGCGATTTAAGAAGCTACCACTCATAAAGGAAAAGTAAAGGAAGTCAAAATGAGTTCTGACAAGTTTGTTTATCTTAAGATAACTTGGCTGGGGGTGGGGATGATGGTACCTTTTGGTTGGGGTAACTTAAGTTCTGTGACTCCAGTAGGAACTCCAGTGTCCCTCACTGCAAATTTTTAGAATACATAATTTACCTAAGAAGAACGAAGATGTATCCTCACTGGAAGACAGACTGACTCCTTTGGCAAGGTACACAAAAATCCTAGTATCACAGAGGAAGTAGCCTGGCTGATGGCAAGGGCTTTCCTCTGGTTCAGTCCAACATTCAGAATTTCATGTTGCTCTTCGCACTGCCCCAAAGGAAACATTAGGTGTCCATTCACCTCAGAGGAGCTTACCCTTGGCTGAAGGGGTCACTGGTACTAAACTGGCCTGGCCAAGATGTCAGTGACTAAGTGCAGACAGGGCATGTCCTCTCAAAGCTCACAGCATGCTGCTCCTGCTCCTCTCCCCAGAACTCCCCATCTCCCACGAGCGCTCTTACAGCGTCCAAACCAGAACAAACTACCACAAACACACCAAACAAACATAAAATTGCAAGGGTAAAATAATTTAAAAATTCAGTGTAAAGAAGATCACTGTACTCCAGAAAAGGTTAAGTACCAGCAATCTTTGAAGAGTCAGCTAATTTTACTGCACTAAATATTAATATTCATTTTGCACTTAAGTTTTATCATGCAGATCATCCTTGGCAATTTAAAACACTCCTCCAACCCCCTTTATGCTCTCAGATTTATGCAAGAAGACATAACCTTGTGCACAGGCTTTGAGTGTTGCAAAATTTTCATATAGTGGTAGCTATATCTCAGACAATCATAAAATATGCAGATTACGTGAATCAGTTATAGTCAATTCTGCTTAATGTCACCACCAGTTTACCACAAAATCTCCTTCTATTAAAAGCCTTTTCCCAGGAAACATTGTAACCTGCCTCTGGCTGAAAATGAAGCATTGCATTTGTTTTCCAGTTCTTTATTGCTTTAGCACCTGTGGTCTCCCTTGTTGCTCATTTTCAATACCAGTACAAATGAACGCAAAATAAAATTGAACAGCAGCCCTGTTTATGGCAAACTTTCTCCATAGCTTTGAGACAAAAGATGAGGGTATTTTTATTGTTGTATGAGCATCCTCAAATGTTCCAACTGCTACTAAACGCTGAAAAAAACCCGTTTCCTCTCCTTTCTTCCCTTTCTTCCTAAATTGAAAAGAGGGTAAAATAAAAAATAAATCCTAAATCAGCAATACGTGCACCACAGAAGCTCAGCAGAGCTTCAGCTCCTAAAAGACTTAGCTTCTTGTGCTACATTTTCCATCGGAATGTTTTTTTTTTTTAATTGAAAGTGTGCAAAGAACAAATGACTCAAGTTCTTTGAGGACATAATTACACTACCCAGGCTGCGCTCAACCCTGAGTCTTTTCGATGTGCTGGATCTGAGACAAAGGTCCCAGTCTGAAAGAATCTGGGACATCTGGGACAGGACATCTGGACAGTTATTTGAGTTCCCTGAGTAGGATTCATTTACCTTAACTTAGACATCCAAAAGGTAGATATTTAAGCCTAAACTAGTCATGCGGAGCTCTCAATGGAAAGAAACAGGCACTTTTGCAGGGTGACTCATCTCAGGCTGACAGCGGTGTTCAAGGTGATTTGGAAGTTTAGGTGAATAAATCAGTTTAAGGATCTAAATTGGATCTGCACAAATCATGTTAATAAAGAAGTAATCAAAGTACAATTGGCAACTCTACAATGTATAAAATAGGCCTAACATCGGTCAGATTTCTTTTATGAAAATGATTAGGATGAGGGGAAAAAAAAAAGTACTGGAGCCATGCCAGACAAATTTAAAGACTGCTGGCATCACTTTTGTAGCTAGCTGAAAGATTATAGACATCACTTCAACTATTCTGGGAAAAGGTAATAGAACCAGCAGGAATCTAATACATTGTATATATCAATTTTCTCCTTCAAACACATATTTAAGCGTTACCTGTTTTTATTGGGCAAGCTGGATGAAAACTGCACTATTTTACACGTGACCTAGATGTTCCACTGCTGGTGCCACAGAGAACAAACAAGGAAGTGGAAACCTGAGCAATCAGGCAAGCGCTGGTTGAGAGGCTGCTATTACCAGTTTCAAACATATTTTTCTGCTGTGTGGTGGAATGTTTATTCCACTCAGAAAAAGCCAGTGATTGCAAAAGCAACACTGCGCAACAGATCCTGGTATGATTTATTTTCATTTTACGTAAGTTACAGAGGGGTTTGACAATGATGGAGTTTCCCAGCAGAAAAGCCACGTGGTGTTCGGGCTTTGACCTTTCTCCTCGGACCTCTGGGGATGCTGATGCACAACAACAGCTGATTAATTAAACCTCTCTCAGTTGTGGTTTACCAGTTATATACTTTCACCACCAGTAAATCCATCAAGCGAGGACAGGTTCTGCCCCTCTGCAGTCTGAACAACAGCACAGTGGCCATCATGTTATATTACTGCAAGGACCTGAGACACACATAGCAGTCTGGAAAAGCGCTTGAGATGCATCTCCCAGTAACCACAGTGTGACATCTGTTCCATTAACAGTGCTCCTCGGTCCCCTGGTCATGCTCAGGGACTGCTGCGCCCCTTGGCCACCCACCTCCAGGGCTGGCACTGTCCCTCCCTGTGTCCTTACTACCTGACCCTGGGTCTGTGCCTCCTGGGGTGCCAGACAGCACGTGTGTTTCCACAGGGAGCACTCCACCAGCTGGGGACTTACGTGTCACATGACTAACAGGAAGGAAAGATGCCTTCCTTCCCTCCTTCATTTGCAGGGAAAGGATTTTTTTGTGTGGTTTTTTTTTTGAATGTTGCTATTAGCATGCTATGTCACAGTACCTCTCTGAATCCCATTCTGCCAGAGAGTATTTCTGTGCTAGAAATGTTCAGCAACAAAGTCGTCCTCTCATCAACCATTTCTTGCTACAGGTGTTTGGGCAGACTGTGCTCACCGGTGCCCGCTTTTGCCCATGCTGCCCGCCGTTGCCAGCCCACGCTGCCGGCACCACGCAGGCAGTAGGCTGGGAAGCACCTGGCGAGCCAGGCACAACGGGCGATGGAGCATCTCCCCCCAGGGCACAGGGTCCCTGAGAGTCCACTGCCCACAACTCCTCTAATCCCCTCTCACGCTGTTTTTCAATCTTTCTGCCACCGTCTCCTCAGACACATGGAGGGTGACAAATGAGACGAACTGTCATGTTCGCCGCAGAGACAGGAGATCTGATTCTTCTGTTTCTGTGGAAATGCAGCAACCGTAGCATCCTGCTGTGCAGGAGGAGAAATTAAATGCCACTTTCAAGTGGATAATATGGAAAATAAATGTAACCAACCACCTGCCTATAATGCAGCAATGATCCTGGACTATCTGAACGATAGCTTCAGACTGTCAGATGAATTAAACCCCCAAAACTGTTGGCTTTGTGCTCAGTTCTGTCCTTAGGAATTGCTCTTCTTTCATTCCTACAGTGCAAGTATATTTGACTTAAGTGTTGCTAGCACCATCTATCACACAGGACAATACAGGACTCCAGACAATGTGTAGGAAGAAGAGGTTAACAAAATGGACTTTCCTAACTGAGATCCCCCCAGCTTTACTTTGCACAGAAAACAGAAAAGGCTATTTCTTTTTTTTTTCAGATTATGCAGCTATCAAGACATCAGTGGCTGGACAGACGTTTGTAGCTGTAGGAATGCAGTGGGTTTATCTGCAATGTTCAGAAAGAGTCCTTCTTCCTAAGTCAGCACATGTGATTGATGATTGAAATATTGTGACTTTGAGGAGGCCCAGCATGCTTTCTTCTTGCCTACCTTATGAAGCCATATTGGGAGTAATAATACAGAAAAATTTAAGAGGTTAAGAAACTGTGCCTATAGAGTATATATTTTATGAAATGAATGTAGAGCCAGATAATATTATTGCTATTGCTATACAAGATATCGCATGCTGTTGCATAACATGTTTCTGAAAAAAATAATTTAAAAAAATTGATGCTGCGTTGGAAATACTCCCAGCAGGCTGAACAGAAGAAGCAAATGGGCTGCCTGCCAGACCTAGCCGGTCCAAGTTCAACAGCTAGGGCTCCCTGAGGTTCTGCAGAGCCAATGGAAGCCTTTGGAGTACATGTTGATGTGATGGGTTGGTTTAGCTTTAAGTTTTTGTTTTAATTTGTGAACATACAGGACTTCGGGGGATGTATTGCTATAAAGTGCTTTGGATTTATCTTAAATCTGAAGGATTTTCCTTTGTCTTATGGAATCCCCTCTCAATACACAAAATAGACTACTATAAACCACAAATACTGTCCAAAAACCTGAAAGCATGGTTTTGAGCATCATTTACTTCCAGGCCAGAGCACAAAGGGTCAGTGCAGAAACAATGTCCAAAATGAAATAAATCATCACATTTGCCAGTACATGAGGCCTGTGACCGACGACTACTTTTGTAATCTATCCATGCCCTATCTTTTGAGCCAGCCACCCACTGTTTCTATCACTTTTTGAATCTAAGCACAGCATGCAAGTATTTTAATTCAGACTTGGTCTTCTGCACTGGAAAATCAAAATATTCAGGTTTTGGACTTGAAAACCTGCATCCTCTAAGTTTACAACACTTTTTTGTTAACATTGTGGAATCTGAATAATCAATGAATGGTTTACGCACAGCAGTCTCCTTTAGCGTTTCCAGTATAATTCATTACAAAGCTCATCTAAATAGTGTGGGTTTTTCTTGCTTATTTTCAGTAGACTGCTTTGTACTTTATTTTTCTTATTTCCATTCATTCCTTCTACCCAGATGGGTCAAACATATTTGCAAACATACACTTTGGGCAATCTTTTTAGCTGCTTCCCAAGTGTGTTCATAAAGAAACAGGCAACTTGGAAACAGAATCCTTCTGTTCCCTGCTCACAGAAATTCAGCTTTCATTTTCAGGAGAAAAAGAGATAGAGGGCTAGAAGGACAGGGTTCATAAAACAGTATGCAGTAACAAAGGCAGAATATAATACCTTTCTCTTTTTTGGTCCATTGTTTACTTAGGTTTTATAGGCTACCTGAAGGCCTGTAAGATCTTCATTGCTGATTTTCTGCTACTAGTGGATTAGCAAAGGGATGCAACTATCCTCTGTGTAATAGATAATGGTGGTTTTAGAGGACAGCACCAGATTTTCTCTGATCTGTTTTCATCTTTTGAGGAGATGACTGCAGCCACTTCACTGTTGCTTGATATGAGAATTATCTCTGTTCTGCTCCAGTTTCTGACAAATTAAAAACCATAAGACTTGATCAGGCACAGCCCTCAGGTTGTGCGACACTATTTTGCGGACCGTCGGCTGTTATTGTGCAGGCAGCTCAGTGTCCACAGAAGCACCATAGCAGAGCCTCTGTGGCAGCCTTGGAGAGCTAGCTGGAGATCAAAATAGTGATGGATATGCATGTGCCATCAGTAGTACTGCCAACAAAACTTGGTAGAATAGCTACAAGAGCTGTTCAACAAAATATAATCTGTGCTGGATAGAGCTTATGCTGGCCAGTACCCGTATCTTTCATCAATAGCTATCAGATCTGGTGGGCATGCTTGACATCACTCATTTGGGCTACACGAGCAAACATGTAACTACCAAGCTGGCTAAAGTTAAAACCAGCAGACATACAAGACTCCTGAATGGAAAATGAAACAATCCAGTGTGGTTTTTTTCCTGCAAACCAGTGCAGAATGCAGGACTCAGTACCCATTTGGCTGCAGCTAGAGGTCTATTTGCCTCCCAGCAAAAGAAAAACAGAGGCAAGGGACAAAGCAGTCATGTGAAAATCTTCTTAGAAGGAAGCCAAGAAAAAGGTCCTGTTTGGAGGTAGGATCTTTAAAGGAAAGCTTGGGTTTCTGAACAAGAAAACTGCCTGTTTGCTATTTCCTATTATGTTCAGGTAAAGCAAGTGCGGCACAGATTATCTGCGAACAAACTGGAGAAACGCTACTTATTTCTTCATTTAAAAGAAGCAGAGAGGGAGGCCTGGTATTACCTAACCAAGGAGCACCAGCAGCAAGGTCTAGAAGTACTAGGAGAGTTCTTCTCCTTGCTGTTGGTGCAAGGCTAGACATTAAAAGATGAGTTTAAGAAATAGCCATAGAATATTGATAAAGACTTATGGTCTCACTTAAAAAATTCAACTCTCTCATGACTTCAGAAAATTTAAAAGGCTTTAAAGAACGACTTCCTATTTGAATAAGTTTTCCTGCCCTTTGTAGTCTAGCATAATTCCACTTAATATGATGCCATGGATCTTCATAAATCTGTAACTCTGTGTGACAGCTATACCCATACATGGGTGGGAATGTTGATCTCCTGGAGGGTAGGAAGGCTCTGCAGAGGAATCTTGAAAGGTTGGATCGATGGGCCAAGACCAACTGTATGAAATTCAACAATGCTAAGTGTCAGGTCCTGCACTTGGGGCACAACAACCCCATGCAATGCTACAGGCTTGGGGAAGAGTGGCTGGAAAGCTGCCTGGTGGAAAAGGACCTGGGGGTGTTGATTGATGGCCAGCTGAATATGAGCCAGCAGTGTGCCCAGGTGGCCAAGACGGCCAACAGCATCCTGGGTTGTATCAGAAATAGTGTGGCCAGCAAGACTACGGAAGTGATCGTCCCCCTCTGCTCGGCACTGGTGAGGCCACACCTTGAATACTGTGTTCAGTTTTGGGCCCCTTACATTGAGGTGCTGGAGAGAGTCCAAAGAAGGGCAACGAAGCAAGTGAAGGGTCTAGAGAACAAGTCTTATGAGGACCGGCTGAGGGAACTGGGGTTGTTTAGCCTGAAAAAAAAGGAGGCTCAGGGGAGACCTTATTGCTGTCTACAAGTACCTGATAGGAGGTTGTAGCAAGGAGGGTGTTAGTCTCTTCTCCCAGGTAACAAGCGATAGGACGAGAGGAAACGGCCTCAAGTTGCACCAGGGGAGGTTTAGATTGGATATTAGGAAAAATTTCTTCATGGAAAGGGTTATCAAGCAGTGGAACAGGCTGCCCAGGGAAGTGGTGGAGTCACCATTCCTGAAGGCATTTAAAAGATGAGTAGATGTGGTGCTTAGGGATATTGTTTAGGGATATCGTTTAGTGGTTGACTAGGTAGTGTTAGGTTAATGGTTGGACTCGATGATCTTAAAGGTCCTTTCCAACCAAGACGATTCTGTGATTCTGTGATTTGCCTTTGTGCTTTTATTCTGAAAAATCATGTTTTAAGCTCCTGTGTCATTAACATCATCATTACTTGAAAATGAAAGGCAAGGACATGATGAGCTATATTGAGTGCCCAAGGTCTCAAAGAGCAGTTCAGGCTGCACCAGCTGGCTTCTGAAAGCACATAAAATCACTAGGAATAAACAGAAACTTCTTTTCAGAGTGACCATAAGGCACATCTCATCCTCTCAGGAGTCACATTTTCACTTGGCTAAGGAGAACATGTTTAAATGGTGTGTCTTGCCCACAGTCTGAGATGAACACACGTACATCAGCTGAAAGCCAGGAGCTGCATAGCTGCAACAAGCACAGCAGAGACCCCACACTAATACTGTCTGTTAGGCAGATGCATTAGCTCAGGATCAGCACAGTGCTGATATTTTCCGTTCAGAGTTCATTTCTACTAAGTGAGCAGAGCTAGCATGCCTCTTTTTGGAAAAAAAAAAAATCCCCACAGCTACAATGTCTTGCTTTCTTTTATTTTGTCTCTCTCATGGCACAATAAGAGCATTCCTTCTTTCAGAGTGATCAAAATAAGCAGAAAAAATCCTTTTCCTCCTTACTTTGCAAAGCTCCTCAAGCACGTCCTTCTGCCAGTTCATGGGTACATGACTCTTCTAAAAATGCACAACTGAGAGTTTGTCTGCCGAAGTCAAATCACATCCATACTTCCCAAAGGCCACTACTCTTTTCATTCAGGGCGTACTTGTTCCTCCAAAGATAGTGCAGTGTCTAAACCTCAACTGGATAGAGTATTAGTTGTGAAATCCTATGTCTGACACAACTTCAGACATTTCAGTGTGCCCACTGTCACCTTCTGCCTGGCTTTAGGCACAGTACCACAACCCATCCATTCCTATACTGAGAACAGAAAAATACAGAACAGATTAGGTTATCTTCGTTTGCCTTTGGGAGGCCCGTCCTGCCTTCTCCATTAATTATGTACAAAACTCAGGCTCCTGAATTAAGTGCCCCCAATCCCCCTGCTGTGACTGGATGACTACTTTTCAAAACATAAAACACATTGTGTTCCTTAAAGCACACACTCTGAAAATGGACTTACACTGTCGCTACCAATTTAGCCCGTCTGGGAGAAGAGAGTGAGATTAAGGAGCGAGAGGAAAGTGGCTCCATTAGAACGATTCAGGCAATTGTCAATGTCTACTCCATGGCCGTGAATTGGATATGAATTAGTAAAAACATTTAAGATAGTGAGTGATAAAAGGGTTACACTTCAGGTTCTACCACAGCTTGAATTGCTTTCATTTTGAATATGTCACTTGTGCTAAGGTTTAATTAAATGAAAAAAGATTTGTAAACCAAAATGATCTAAATATAGAGGCAACGGAGAAGAAATCACAAAGGCTAGAAGCAAAATGTGCTATACCCTCTGCATTATTCACCATCACAGCAGCCGCAGCGCTCAGGATCACAGTGCTTACTGTATTAATGCTCTCCTGGCCAGTCCCTGAAAGCATCTGTATACTCTATCACAGGACTAAAAGGCCTTATGCAATGCTTTACTAGGCTTACATAGATAAGACAAGTACACTTTTTTTCTCACCCAAATCCCTCTTTTCCTTTTCATAGGCATTGCATCTCTGAAAGCATATCTACAAAATGAACCCAACACAATAGTAAAACTGCAAGTGGCCCCAAAAAATACAAACATCAATCCTCAAGTATGGAAAAGATACATAATATTTTACTAGATATAGTGAATTAATAAATTTATAGCTTGGAAATACTGGAACTCCCACCAACATTATACAATATTAAACCTAATATTTTCTATTTTATTCTGAATTTCTAAATATCTATTACTGTGCTCTGTGTAAATTATACTGTACTGAAAAATAAGCATTTTTATTTAGAGTCTCACTTGTATTTTTGCTGGCTCAAGCACTTAGTCTTTTACTTATATCCTTGGACAATGTTGTATGTTAGTGTTGGTATAATCTGGCTTTATGTTTCTAAAACAAACAATAAATTAAATGAGTTGTTCTATTGGACTCTTTATAGTGACGTTTGTTGCAAAGTGAGACATATTGAACAAAAAACATTCCTTGAAAATAGATGCTGCAGCCAATGCAGCATGCATGAGCTTAGGAGTTAAGCTGGAACAGGTACAAAGACAAATGACTAGGATGTTCAGAAGTACTGGGACTCTATTTTAGGAGAGGAAATTAAAATAGCTTGGGCTTTTTGCTTACCCAAAGCCAAGACTTAGAAGGAACATATGTTTTCTCTTTTTTTTTTAAAAAAAAAAAAAAAAGAAAAAAAAATGGTAAACATTGAGGAAGGAAAATAAAGTGGACTAAATTTCTAACTACCAGAGACTATTTTTGTTCAGAGGCAGTCTTCAGATGCCATTAATGGGAGCAAAACCCTTGAATGAGTTTAATCACATCATTAAAATGGCCCTGTAATACGATTACAGACAAAGCAGGATCAGCAAGTCCCCTTCTAGAGCAGGGAAGTGCGATCTTCTGACACAGAGTTGTTATGCTCAGTCTTAACTTCATCCTTCTTTGGGTTAGCACTTCAGCATTAAACATATGCTGAAGCGTCACTGATTTCCTGGAACATTTACAATCTCTGTTTCCTACCGGGACAGTAAGTCAGAGAGTATATGGAGCTTCAGGCTAATGTATGAGATAGCTGCTGTATGTTTTTTTGTAGAAGCATTGCCAGAGTGCAGTTAAGTAACTCGATTATTGTTACTGACATGTGAACTGCTTAAATATGAAATGCTTTTGTGAGGAGAAAGATAAAGGTCAGACATACTGATTTGTTTTTCATTTTTCCAAAAGATTTGTATTTTTATTTCCTCCTCTATTTGTATTTTGTCCAAAATACAAGAAATACATTGCTAAATTTCTTTTTACCATGCAATTTCTCGTCAGCTAAAAGGAAAGAGCAAAATGGATGGCACTGCAGCAGTAATATTAAGACACATATCATGGAGTTAAATGGTGAATGAGAAACTCCAGTAGGATCTTATGATTGATGTATATAATTTTTAAATTCAATGTTAATATTAGAATCAAATTCTCTCTACGTACTTCACCAAAGCATACTTAACATACACACAGAGATACAACTATGTAATGAATTTGCACTGTGTTCAGTACAGGACCACCAAATGCCTGGGTTTCCTCGGTCACCCTCTCCTCCCTCCGTAACCGAATCCTTCCTGCCCAGCAGTTTTACTGGGCCACCTTCCCAGTGATGTCAAACACAATGCCCGCTGTTTGAGAGCCTGTGCAAATCAACCTCATGGTGCGTCAAAGACAGAACTGACTTCACCGTAAGCAATGGACGCTGCTCAGCCCACGGCCAGCGTATGCCTGAACAGCACACCCTGTCCTGCGTCACAGCACGGTGGCTCACTCCATTTACTCTTACCAGAGATTAGAGGTGTGCTGTGATTTAAAGTATCCCCGAGGACCAAACCTCTGTGCACGCGCTGTACAGATTATTCTCACATCTGACTCCCAATGAATCTGTAAAGCCTACGCACCGAACATAAAGTGGACATAACAGGTGTTTAAACAGATTATGCACATGCTGATTAGTGCTTTGCTGAACTGTGATTTTGCACCAATTATTTTGCTACTGAATTTTTCAAATGTCCATCATGGTTTTCTGTGTTCCTAGTTAGGCAGAGCTGACAGCTTTCTGGCATTACAGAATGCCTCTTTCAATTAGAAGATCACAGTAATTATTATATTATCAAGATAAACTACAATACTCGGATTTTATGTAGCATGCCGGTATGTATGAAATAAAAATGAGCTAAGCAACTTTTATCCCACTGTCCTGGTTTGGCCTAAACCAGGCCAATTTTCCTTCCAGTGATTTTTACTTTCAGCTAAGTCTCCTCTAAGTAACTGCACTTTCTGAAACTAACTGCATGTTTTGCAGACAGTGTCTGCCTGCAGGACTGATAACACTCCACAGCGTAGAGGGGGAGTAAGCAGTGACTGTGTGTGTCCCAGGGCGGGGGAGGCCACAGCCGTTGCAGCTCACTGGGGAGAGCGCTGACTCTCTCCCAGTGCACAAGGAGAGGAAGGCGCCAAGGAGCTGTGAATCTTCTGCTGTCAGTCGGCAGCAGCGGCAGCAGCGATAGCGACTGAGGTGAGTGTGGGTGAGGGTGAGATCGGGCTGTATCAGCCGGGTTCCGTACTCAGGGCCACCCGAGCAGCAGCCCCCGAGTCCCATCCCAGGAGAGGAGGGGGCGTAGCTGGAGACACCGTGGGAGACTTGAAGGGCCCCCTGGGGAGCGCGAGCAACCCGGAGCGTGGTGAACAGGAGAGCGGCAGTTTGTGCGGCAGTTCACGCAGGCAGGGCGAGCAGAGTAGGCAGGCAGGCAGGTATGTTTCCACTCGGCGGGGCCCTAAGTCCCTTGCGGGTGCCAGAAAAGACATGGCAACCCAAACGGAGCTGCCGCGGAAGCATGCAGAGGTGCAGGTGTCAGGCTGCAGGGAGTGCCAGAGCCTGGCCCTGGCACTCGAGGGTAACGGAGACCTCACCTGTGTGAGGTGCAAACAGGTCGACGACCTGATCTCCTTGGTGGCCCAACTCAAGGAGGAGGTGGAAAGGTTAAGGAGTACAAGAGCATCCCAGGAAGAGGTTGGCAGGCAGTGCTGTTCCCTGCCTGTCCTAGGGAAAACGGACGGGCCTAATGCTCCGCGGGTAGTGGAGGATCCTCTTCCTCCTCCACAAGGAGCAGGAGGAGACCTAGGGGATGGGGGGGAATGGAGGCAGGTCCCTGCTTGGGGTGGCAGGCGAATCCCATCCCAACCTTCCTCCCCTCCCCACGTCCCCCTGCAGAATAGGTATGAGGTGCTGGAGCCTGAGCGTCTTCCTGAGTGTCAGGAAGACACAAATCTAGGTGAAAGACCCTCTACGGGGCTACGTGAACAGAAGCAACCGAGTAAGAGGGTTGCAACCAGCTCCAAAAAGGAGAAAAGAAAAGTAATTGTTATAGGCGATTCCCTGCTAAGGGGAACGGAGGGCCCCATATGCAGGCCAGACCCGACTCACAGGGAAGTCTGCTGCCTCCCTGGGGCTCGGGTAAGGGATGTTGCAAGGAGGATTCCTCAACTGGTGAGGCCCTCTGACTACTACCCACTATTAGTATTCCAGGTGGGTAGGGATGAGATTGAAGAGAGAAGTGCCAGGGCTATCAAAAGGGACTTCAGGGCCCTGGGGCGTTTGGTAAAGGGGGTAGGTGCGCAGGTGATATTCTCTGCAATTCCTTCGGTGTTTGGTGAAAATAGGGAAAAGACTATGAAAGTACAACAGATTAATATGTGGCTAAGAGACTGGTGCCGTAGGTGGGATTTTGGGTTCGATGACCACGGGGCGGCTTTCATGGCACCGAGCCTGCTTATGCTGGATGGGGAACAGCTGAATCAGAAGGGGAAAAGGGTTATGGCCCAGAAGTTGGCAGGGCTGATCAAGAGGTCTTTAAACTAGGTTCGATGGGGGAGGGGGATAAGACCAGGGCAACCACAAATGAACCTAGTGGTGACAGGCCTGCGTCAGGGTCAAGGCCGCTAGCCCAGCTGAAGTGTGTTTACACCAATGCACGCAGTATGGGTAACAAACAGGAAGAGCTAGAAGCCACTGTACAGCAGGAAGGTTATGATGTGGTTGCCATCACAGAAACGTGGTGGGATGACTCTCATGACTGGAGTGCTGCTATGGATGGCTATAAGCTCTTTACGAGGGACAGGCGAAGCAGGAGAGGCGGTGGGGTAGCGCTGTATGTTAGGGAGTGCTTGGACTGTGTCGAAATTGAGGAAGATGGTGAGGATGACAAGGTTGAATGTTTATGGGTGAAGATCAGGGGGAAGGTCGGCAGGGCGGACTTTACGGTGGGAGTCTGTTATAGACCACCCAACCAGGATGAGCAGGCAGACGAGGTGTTTTACAAGCGGCTGTCAGAAGCCACCCGGTCGCCGGCTCTTGTACTCGTGGGCGACTTCAACTTGCCAGATGTCTGCTGGAAATACAACATGGCAGAGAGGAAGCAATCTAGGAGATTCCTCGAATGTGTGGAGGACAACTTCCTCATGCAAGCGGTAAATGAGCCCACTAGAGGAGAGGCCCTGCTTGACCTGTTGTTTGTGAACAGAGAAGGACTAGTGGGAGATGTGAGGGTCGGTGGCCGTCTTGGGAGTAGCGACCATGAAATGTTAGAGTTTTCGATAGTGGGGGAAGTAAGGAGGGGCAAGAGTAGAACTTCTGCCTTAGATTTCCGGCGGGCTGACTTTAGCCTGTTTAAGAGGCTGGTGGACCGAATCCCTTGGGAATCGGTCCTGAAGGGCAAAGGAGTCCAGGAAGGCTGGACATGCTTCAAAAGGGAATTGCTAAATATTCAGGAGCAGGCTGTCCCAGTCTGTAGGAAGACAAGCCGTCTGGGAAAAAGACCGGCCGGGATAAACAGAGAACTTAGGCTAGAACTTAAGGAAAAAAAGAGAGCCTACTTGCTCTGGAAGAAGGGTCGGGTAACTTGGGAGGTCTATAGGGACGTGGCCAGGTCGTGTAGGGAGAAGATTAGAAGGGCCAAAGCTCAATTAGAGCTTGATTTGGCTGCTACAGTCAAAGATAACAAAAAAAGCTTTTACAAATACACCAACAGCAAAAGGAGGGTCAAGGAGAGCCTCCACCACTTGCTGAATGAGGAGGGTAATGTAGTGCCAGGCGATGAGGAAAAGGCAGAGGTGCTCAATGCCTTCTTTGCCTCGGTCTTTAATGTCAAGATCGGTTGTCCTCAGAAGAGTCGGCCCCCAGAGCCTGAAGTTAGGGACGGGGGGCTGTGTGAACCTCCCGTAATCCAGGAGGAGACGGTTAGTGACCTGCTGTGCCAGTTGGACAACCACAAGGCTATGGGCCCGGGTGGGATTCACCCCAGAGTAATGAAGGAACTGGCAAATGAACTTGCCAAACCACTCTCGATTATCTACCAGCAGTCCTGGTTAACTGGAGAAGTTCCAGATGACTGCAAATTAGCAAATGTAACGCCCATCTACAAGAAGGGTCGGAAGGATGATCCAGGGAACTATAGGCCTGTCAGCCTGACCTCGGTGCCAGGCAAGGTGATGGAACAGATCATCCTGAGTGCCATTAAACGGCACATGCAGGACAATCGGGGCATCGGGGCCAGCCAACAGGGATTCATGAAAGGCAGGTCCTGCTTGACCAACCTGGTCTCCTTCTATGACAAAGTGACCCGCTTAGTAGATGAGGGCAGGGCTGTGGACGTAGTCTATCTAGACTTCAGTAAGGCATTCGACACTGTCTCCCACAGCATCCTCCTAGACAAACTGGCTGCCCGGGGCTTGGATGGGTGGACTCTTAAATGGGTTAAAAACTGGCTGGATGGCCGAGCCCAGAGAGTGGTGGTGAATGGGGCAAAGTCCAACTGGCGGCCGGTAACTAGCGGTGTTCCCCAGGGCTCAGTTCTGGGGCCGGTGCTGTTCAATATCTTTATAGATGATCTAGACATAGGGATTGAGTGCACCCTCAGCAAATTTGCAGATGACACCAAGCTGGGTGGGAGTGTCGATCTGCTGGAGGGTAGGAAGGCCCTACAGAGGGATCTGAACAGGTTAGATAGATGGGCCAAGACCAACGGCATGAGGTTCAACAAGAACAAGTGCCAGGTCTTACACTTTGGCCACAACAACCCCATGCAGCTCTACAGGCTGGGGGAAGAGGGGTTAGAAAGCGGCACGGTGGAAAGAGACCTGGGGGTGCTGATTGACAGCCCGCTAAACATGAGCCAGCAGTGTGCCCAGGTGGCCAAGAAGGCCAATGGCATCCTGGCCTCTATTAGGAATAGTGTAGCCAGCTGGTCTAGGGAAGTGATCATCCCTCTGTACTCGGCACTGGTGAGGCCGCACCTTGAGTACTGTGTCCAGTTCTGGGCCCCGCACTTCAAGAAAGATGTTGAGGTGTTGGAGCGAGTCCAGAGGAGGGCGACAAAGCTGGTGAAGGGTCTGGAGGGTATGTCCTACGAGGAACGGCTGAGGGAGCTGGGGTTGTTTAGCCTGGAGAAGAGGAGGCTCAGAGGTGACCTTATTGCCGTCTACAACTACCTGAAGGGAGGTTGCAGTGAAGTGGGAGCTGGCCTCTTCTCCTGGGCAACTAGCGATAGGACAAGAGGACACAGCCTCAAGCTTCGCCAGGGGAGGTTCAGGTTGGACATTAGGAAGAATTTCTTTTCAGAAAGGGTTATTAGACATTGGAATGGGCTGCCCAGGGAGGTGGTGGAGTCACCATCTCTGGATGTGTTTAAGAAAAGACTGGACATGGCACTTAGGGCCATGGTCTAGTTGACAGGGTGGTGTCAGGGCAATGGTTGGACTCGATGATCCCTGAGGTCTCTTCCAACCTGGTTGATGCTGTGATTCTGTGAAGTTTGTAGTTATCGCTGAGGCACCGGTAGGGATGTTATGCAGAAAGGCTCTTGCTGTACTTAGTCTCAGAGAAACCAAGGTCACTGCTAAATTCCTCACTGCTTACGAGTGAAAAGCCGAAGGGGGGTCACGCCTGCAGGGAGGAGCGGACAGGGCAGGTGACCCAAAATTGACCAGCGAAGGTATTCCATCCCATACACGTCATTCTCAGTATAAAGCGGAGGGATCACGAGGGTCTCGCTCTCTTTCTGCTATGGCCGGTTTCCAAAGAGGACTCTGTCCGTTTTCCTGCTGCCCCCGATCCCGATCTGTGCATTCCTGAATCCAGTTCCCACCCGTCGCTGGGCCCAGCCTGGGCCTTCCCGGAGCCTGCCCTGCAGTGCCGGTGGTGATGTGGCTGACTACAGGGGAGCTCGATCTTGGTTTTGTATATATATTTGTATATATTTGTATATATTTGATTATTTCTATTATTATTATTATACTCTTTTCCAATATTATAGTTTATTAAAACTGTTTTAACTTTCCAAGCCGTAAGTCTCTCTCCCTTTTCCCTTTCCCTTTCCCTTTGGTGGGGGAGGGGAGGGTTAACAGAGAGCATCTGCCACAGGTTTAATAGCTGGCCCAGCTTTAAACCGTGACACCCACTTCTATAACCTGCAAACTTATTCGAGGTCATTGTCCTTCATAACTGTTTAGACCAAGAAAACTCCCTGGCAGGAACAAGGTTTTACAGTACAACAGCTAACTAAAACTAGAGTATTTGCTTCTTTTGCAGAATGGAGTAGTGAGAAGTTTATGACTAGACCTACGTTGGATACACTTCTCTATTTTCAACATGAAACAGAACAACGGAAAATGATCTGATTTTCAAGTGTATCATATCAGGACGTCACAATGTTATGCTGTTATATAGGATATGTGTTACATTATAGGCTTTATATTTGCATTGTATTTTAACATATATAAAGATACCCATAGTGAGAAAATAAAGAGAATGAGAAACAGAATATGGTTTGCGTAATATTACTTTGTTAATTTAGAGGAGTTACATATTACATATATATACATATCACATCATGCATTTCATCTTAGCTTAGCTTTGTAAGACTCCTTATAAGGTGAAAACTCAGTCTTAAAATTAAGGCTGTGTAAATTTTAAAAAAGAAATAATCCAATCATTTATTTTTGCTACTTGTTTTATTTACTCTTTCTCCTATCAACAGGCTGAGAAAATAGGCACTGGCTGCCAGCAGCTGAAATTGGCAGGAAACAAAAGACTCAAGTGCCTCTAAGTTTCATTTCAATTTCCATGAAAGATAAGAAAAATACAGCAGGAATTTTAAAACACTGAATTTGAAAAGAGTACACTTGCTCCTACTTTAATTTTGCTTATTTAATCATGGTTAACCATCAAAGTAATTCTGTACTTACAGTAAGTTCCTCCATAGTGTGTTTCTGCAGCTGATGGTGAAGTATCTTCTATTCATAATATTATTTTGTATTACACGTAAAAAATACATTCCATTATATTCATACATGGATGTGTTTGATTTTCCTAATTTCCTTACGTGTTCTAATGAATTTTATGTGAAAAAAATGTGCTACTCGCTTGCTTGCTTGACTCCATTTCACTTAATTTATTACACAGGTGAATGTGCTAAAAAAGTTTTGTAGGGTAGTTCTTTTTTTTTCCCCAGAAATGCACCACTTTCCAGACCTAGAGTATAGGACAAAGACCTAAGAGCATGTGTACTCTAAGTTCAGGTGTGACACGAACTCCTTTTGTGGTCCTGCACTAGCCATCTAGCGAGGGGTGATGGATTTAGTCAACCTGAACACAGCATGCACGATAAACTGGTTCAGTAACAGGAAGAGCCCCAGGGAGCACTCTGTCTCAGAGACTGCTTCTGAGAGCCAATTTCCTTCCCTATTTTCCGCCCCAAGAAGGAAATGCTTTGATGCTACCCTCCAGCAACAGCAAACCATGACACGTCTCGTTTCCATTCAGCGGAGCATCACCCTGAGGACCACTCCCTCCCAACCCATGGGGACCCTGCTGAGCTGCCCGCTCCAGGGCTAGGACAGCTCTCCATCTCCTGACCAAGAACATACGAGCTGATGAGTTTGCTAATGTTGTTCTTCCTCATTGGTTTTCATCAGCTTTCTAATCTCAAAGGGAAAATACTAAATGGTGTGGAAGGAAAATGAGGGGTATGGAGGGTAATTTTACATCTGCATATTTACAAAGAAAATTTTAAGCGTTTAATTAATATCAAAGCTAAACATTTTCCTTGAACTTGCCATATTAAGATTTCTTTCTTTAGGAACACTCTACTGTTTTCTCTACCTGGTTCTGCAACACTGGTGGGAACTGGTACAAAACCCTGTACACCTTTGAAAGAAATAAACTTGATACAAAGTTTTCAAGTTTGCAGTATCACAAGGAGATGTAATTGGCCATTTATATTTCACTGTTTTTAACAAAGGGTTCTTTCAGCTTGGAGTAGAGGAGCAATAAATCTGTAACTTGCTAGTAAACCAGTAAACTGCAAAATACCTAAGAAAATATCACATTTTTATAGAGAATGACACTTTCAAGAAATATCTGTGCACTACCTTGGAATACAGGTATTGAGCTCAATTTCAGCAAGAAAAAACAAGTCAGTAGGGTGATATAACTGAAACCTCAGCAAAAATCATCCTAACCAAAACACATTTGTAATAATGACAGACAAAAGACTGGGGGGGGAAAAAAAAGGCAGGAGAAGATTTTGAACTAGAATACTTAATGTGGCTATTAATTACATTTAACAGTAAACTACTTAGTGGGAAAAGAAGCATTAATATCTCCTCTTAATTTTGAAAATTAACACTGCTTTCAGTTAGAGGCAGTACTAAAATAAATGCAATGACAATCTACTTCATAACCCTCATTAACATTGTTTAAATGGCGTAAGTCAGCATCTCACAAAATATCTGGAACAAATAACAGGATCCCAGCGCTGCGGTACACACTGCTATCACGGACAATAAAGTACATTGTCTTTGTCGCTCAGGTTATACTGTTGGAATATGCTGGAGGTTTGTAGTGATGCATAACAATCAAGACTTTTCTTTTCTGAAAATAATTAAAAAAAACAACTGTGAAAGAAAAATAGCAACATGGATGGGAACACTCATGATTTATCCTTTTCTATTCTGATGATTCTTAGAGCTCTCATTTGGATTAAATGCATTGGGTGCTGCATGACGAATGGCCTTATTAATGTGCACTCTAATGAATGTGTATAACTTTAAATGGACAAGCATCCCTTGGAAGTCCATAGGATGACTTTAATTTATAAAGTATATAAAATCACCTCCACCAGAAAGAAAGAAACGGGAACAATCCCAGGTGCTTTGTTACTGAGATCCAGAAATCCCTCAGTAACTAAAATAGAGAAGAAAAACAAAACAAGCCATAGGACTCACCATATGGCACAAATTTATCCCTGTCCACTTCCATCTTTCTGTCCACAACGTTCTGTCAGGGGGATTATTTTCTCTCAAATATCACTAGTTTTCTATAACTGGTGGAAAAATTCATCATACTGGAACAAAGCATGCAGGTGACAATAATGTGTGGAAGATTAATACAGACAACAGGCTACAATCCTTAGGGGAAAGAAAATTGCTGTTGCACAGTCTGTTTTTTGTTGAAAGGTAATGGGAAAATTTTCTGCTTGTATGTGGAGAAATAAAACATAGGTACTCCTTAAAAGCACACGTTGCCTAAGAAAATACAATGTAGCACATAATGCTTACACATTTCATCTTTCAACAATGCAAAACGAATTGGAGCACCGCTCTAGGTGAGACTGCCTCCGGTAAGGACCCATCTCCATCTCAGGAGAGCTTTCAGGTTTGGTTGCGGATGGTCTGAGAACTGTCCATGGGGTGAAAGCCAGCAAGAAGAGTGGCCAACAGCAGACTAGGAAAGCACCAGAAACAGAGTGACAATGAACAACTGATAGCATTTTTCATCACAGTTATTTTCTATATAGTGAAGCATCGAAAAGGGGCTACAATACTGAGTGCTTTCCAAAAGACTACAATTATTCTTCACGTTACACGCATTACGATGATGCATGCTTGCTTCTTTTAAAAAGCGTTCCTACAAAATATTTTAATAGCAGAAGTGTATGTGGTTTGTTTAAGAAAATCTGTATTTGGTAATAAAAATGTGCACGTTTCCACATACCAGTGTAGTACTGGGTACAGCCTGGCTAAGGGATCCTTTTTCAGAGGTTATTAGGAGAAAAGATTATCATTGACAGCTTATTTGAAATGCAAAACCAGTTCATAGAAATGCTGAATGCAGCCAAACCTCTGCACTGAAAATCAACAAAATAGAGTAATCCTAAACAGGTTGGTTATTGTTCCTCTAACAATTAGTCATGCATTCAATTGTAACTTCTCTTTGCACTTTTACCTTCTGAAGCCACAGGGAGAAGAGTTTTGCCCAGGGCCAGGCAGAGACACCAGCACACCCCGCAGAGCCCACCGGCTCCAGCCACAGGTCTGGCAACAAAGGCGCTGCCTGCTCTGAGGAGACCGAAGGAGCAGCCCTAAGCTGCAGGGGATGGACAACTGCCCACTCAAACAACTCTGCATGTTATCTTTACTCCTGTATTAAGCCATAGAGTCCTTTAGGGAGAAAAACTGGAAGGATCGGTTAGGAAAATAAGCATCAGTATGACCACGTATTAGCCAACCATAGCATTGGTCCTCCCTGGACTTTAAAAACACTCCATGACCACTTCTGCCCTTCATCCTCTATTCTTCTTCTGCCTTGAAGGCTTCAGAAGGGAAGTGCCACTGAGGGGAAGTCCCATGGACTTTGCACAGCCGCTGTGTCCCACAGTGCTGGATATCTCAAAATCCTCACTATGAAATAGATGTGAAAGTAGGCAGCCCCAGTCCAACTCCTCTCCTCTCTCCTCTCCTCTCCTCTCCTCTCCTCTCCTCTCCTCTCCTCTCCTCTCCTCTCCTCTCCTCTCCTCTCCTCTCCTCTCCTCTCCTCTCCTCTCCTCTCTTTTTTACTTTTTACCTTAAATCCCAGAGAATATGTGTACCATGGAAACAAGTTCCTTAGACCATGGAACTCCAAGATGATGACAAGGCGAGTTGGTAACACTTCATGGGACAACCTGGTGAGGTGCAGACTTGGCTGGTGTAGGTCTGGATCTAGTCTAAGTTGGATACAATGTCACACTGGTAAAACTGGACTGTGTATAAACACAAATGGGAAAAGTCTCCATGTCACAGCATGGTGCGTGGGCTTATGGACTCAGGGCTCTGCCAGCTGAGACCTCATTTCATGATACTATTTTCCAGAGGATAAATGCCATAAATTTTTGTTGAGAAGTTCTTCTTCCTTTTGAGAAGTGAATGGATCCATACTTGAAAAGTTTTTAATTATTTTTTAATTTTTAAATTTTAATTAATATTCCTCTTTTTCTTAATGGCAAAACCCAGTTACCTTCTAAGCACTTAGAAAAGTCTGATATGTTAACTGCTGAGAAGGTCAGCAATTCAAATACTTAAAGGATAAAAACACTCTGCTTAAATGGCTAACCTTTCTTTAGCTGTTTCTTAAATTGCCTGAAAGTTATCTGATCAGTAGAAGAGCAAGGAAAAAGGAAAAAACATACCAAGCTGCACAAAGAATAATTAATGAAGTCCCACATGCAGCAATTTTCAACACAAATACTATGTTCCTGGGTTCACTGAGAGCAGGCTGGACAAGGAAAAAACCTCCTTTAGACACCACAGGGCTTAACATCTTTCAGTTTTCTAGGAGCACTCTAAAGAAAAGGAAAATATTACTAGTCTTGTCTGAAGGAAAACAAAAAAAAAGTAAAATTGGACCTTATTGCTCATATTAAGTTACATACACAAATATGTTAACATGGCAGCAATGGCACAGATTTTGGTTTGAAAGGTCTCTAATTTATGGGCATGAAGTAGAGCTGTGTAAATAATCTGCAATGAGTATTTAATTTACTGAATTTTGACCTTTGCTTTTTCCTCCCAAAGTACCCAGCAGCAGACTTTTTGATGTCAATGCCTTTTACATGAGATTAGCCAGTGAGCTGAATTTTCCTAGTGTTTATTGACCACAATGTTATTTCACTTCCCTGAGTGTATGAGCATTCTAGGCACAGGGAATTAGTGAAAGTGGACTACCAAGAGTCTTTCTGGATGTGATTCTAAAATTTTCTAGCAAAACTTGAATGTTCAAATACTAAAGCAGCTACTAGAAAAGGGATGAATACAGAAGACAAATTAGCTCCTCCTGTGCCTGCCCCCTTGGTTCACTATTTAAATAAATATACAGCCCACCTTTCCCCAGCACCCTGCCTTCTACCCTGGTTCTCTAAATTCATGTGCTCTCAGGGTGACACCAGAACTCTGAGTTCCCCTTGACACTGCCGGAGTGCCACTGGCTTTCTGGAAATTAAATGAACGTGGCCCACGGTCATTAATTATTCTTGGTTTATTGTTATTTCTAACTAGTTACTTTTAAAAGGTAAATCCCCCTTTTTACATCACGCAAGCATTCTTACCGTACTCATTTCTAGGCTCATGAACACCTGTTTCTCATGCCCCACACTTTTTTTTGTTCTTAATGAAACCAAAATTGACTTGAAGATCTAATGCGAAACGTTACAGAAAGTGAAAGGGAAACGATAGAACAGGCACAGCATTGTAAGGAACAGGTCCCTGAGCCTATGTGATGATCGGTGGAATGGAAGGAGATGATGGGGATGAAGTCCACTTGGCAGATCTGCATTAGAAGAAAATTGATGAGCAAAGGGAAAACAAAGAATGGGATCTTCTGAGCTACGCATGCCTATGGTTTGAGAGGAGCTTATTCTGAAGTTATCCCTTTATTACAACACATTTCAAACCAGAGCATGCCTGAGTCTTTCCTACAGCCTTACACTATGGTTGCAAAGACACGGCATGTCAAACCCGCTTCCAATATAAATACTGGATATTGTGGCTTGAAACTTTTCTTCTGCCAGAAATATATCTCAGTATATACCAACAGATATTAAAAATATCTTTCCCCACCTCCTGTTTAGAGGGAATGGTAAAAATCAGTAAGGACGACTAGTTAGATGAATACCCTGACTGGAAAAACATAATGATTTTATCCGTATCACCCAGACTGGAAAGACAGCACATATGATGCATGCTTGAGGAGAAGAATTATTCAAAACTAAAGCAAGCAGAAAAATGTTTAATTCACAAGAATGGTGCTCCCAAGCAAGTGTCATGAAGATTTTCCTGACTAGAGTGCTGCTGGGTATTCTTTGATAGTTCTTTCCCATTATTCCATTTAGGCAAAAATAAATGAATTAGGCTCTTTATAACAAATTAGAAGTTTCTAGAATGAGCGTGTGGCCACGCACTGGTGCATGCTTTCTGTCTACCAAGAAACTGAAAACCAAAGTATGCAAGAGCTCATCAGTGGGACAGGCCCAGGTCAGAAGACAACACTTCTGACAGGGTTTTGACGTTTATTTTATATTCCGGTTTTGTGAAACAGTGCTTTGTACCTACTGAATTATGTGACTTCAGGCCATCATCTGCCACCTCATCTTTTCAGGATTTCCAGAATTTCCCAGTGTGATTTTTATGGCACTGCGGACTGGTCGGGAGGCTGCAGGCAACGCGCTGTTGGACTGGCTACCCCTTCCTCACCAAGCAAGCTAGTGCCATTCTGTATCTCTTTTTTTGGAGGTAAATTTGGATTCCATGTGGAATATTATGCTTTAAAAGGCTATTTTATATACATCAACTGCTCTGTAAAGTACATGGAGCTGTCTTTTTCTCGCACGCCCTTCAAAGACAGCCCCCTCGGGCCAGGAAGAGGAGAGACAAAGAATGATGCAGTGGCTGCTGCCAATCCCCAAGGACTGCTGTGTCTGCTTTAATTGACATCACGATTACCAATACCCGGGTTTTGCTCATGAGAATACTGTGTGCATGGGAAAAACACTGAGCCGTGCTTCCTAATGCTGGCAGTGTTATTATACACAGCACCCTCTTTATGGGGCTTACTCTGGAAATCAAGACCGGCAGCATGTGAGGACTTGGCACCACGCCTGCCCTTCAAAGCCCCAGGCTGCCAGAGCCTAGCGATTAGAGAACAGAAAAGGGCTTTCAAGCACAACAAGAAAGGACACAGCAAGTAAGACAACTGCTGTGTACACAGTAGCAGTGCTGGTGGAGTGAAATGAATCCTACTGAATAGTTGGCCAAATGTTTAGGAGACTCAGAAGTTCAGTCCAGCAGCAAAACTGGGGACTGAAAACACTAAGAAACTGCAGAACCAGATATTAAAGCAACTCTGAAACTGGCATTCATAGTAGACATCAGAGGTAGAAGAAGGATTTAGAAGTTCCACGTTACGTTCCAGCTAAAGTGCTTCTGATTCAGAACATTACATAGAACAAAGGTATGCCCAGGAAAGACTAACCAGACAAAAAAATAAAATCTAGCCAGAAGTAGTTCAGAAGAATCTAAGAAATTAAGAGTTGTCACAAGAGTAACATTAACCCCCTCCATTTTGAAGAAATACTTGGTCCACAATCATACCAATATGCCAAAAGCCATACTACACACATGACAGGTAATTATCCAGGCAGTACGAGGCACATAACACAGAGTGTGCCAGGTCACACCAGTGGTTATCCAAAGTTTCACAACCATGAAGGGTGGGAGGCAAGTGTATGCTAAGGTCCAAGTTCACAGTACAGGGCAGGTGAAACACCCTAGGGCACTTTAAAAGGCACTAGACACCCATGTTTAAGCAAATCAATATTCAACACTGTTCAAGGAGTCCAGAGAGCAATCCAGCTAGCCTTAAGCAAGACATCTGGGTTTAGTCAGATGAAGAGATCTTTGCACCCAGTGACGGTGCCCATTAAACCTCCACCGACTCCAACAGGAGTTTACACACTTCGTTTCCATGTAGCCACCTACCTTTATGCGTCTCAATCTGTAGCTGTATTCACTTACAGCAGGGATTTAGATGAGATGGTCAAAGTTTTGTGTGGTCAGTGGCAGTGCAGAAGATGGACTGGTGTAAGTAGGGCAGGAACATGATTACTGGTGTAAGTAGGGCAGCGACTTGAGGTTAGTGCGGGGGCGAGGGCGACATCGGGCTTAACCGGGCGGTTTTTCGTACTCTGGGCCGCCCCTGAGCCCCTCACGAGCATCAGCCCCGAGCTGCTTCCCTCTGACCCCGGACCCGGAGGTTCCCGGCAACGAATCAGGAGAGGACGGGGCGTAGCCGGAGGCACCGCGGGCGATTTAAACGCGGTGAAACCAGAACAAACAGCTGACAGCGGCGGCAGCAGCGAAAAGCGGCGGCAGCAGCGAAAAGCGGCGGCAGCGACTTGAGGTTAGTGCGGGGGCGAGGGCGACATCGGGCTTAACCGGGCGGTTTTTCGTACTCTGGGCCCCCCCTGAGCCCCCCGCGAGCATCAGCCCCAAGCTGCTTCCCTCTGACCCCGGACCCGGAGGTTCCCGGCAACGAATCAGGAGAGGAGGGGGCGTAGCCGGAGGCACCACCCCCTGTTACCGTTGATAAGAGCCTCCTGGAGGGCAGGGACTAGTCCCTGGCCAGAGGGGAGAGGGTGAGGGAGACTCAGCAGTGCCTGGGTGAGTCAGCAGTGACTGGGTGTGTCCCAGGGCAGGAGAGGCTGCAGTTGTTTGCAACTCGTTGGGGAGGGCACTGACTCCCTCCCAGTGCACAAGGCGAGGAAGGTGCCAAGGAGCTGTGAACCAGGGGTGCCACCAACAGGTATTTCCCAGTTCAGTGAAAGAACAATGGTATCTACCCGGTGGAAGAAGACCAAAATGGATGTGGGAACCCAGACAGAGCTCCCACGGAAGGAGGCGATGGTGCAGGTTGCGGGCTGCAGGGAATGCTACACCGTCTCTGTGGTGTCAGGGGGCTGTGTGCGCTGTGAGCAAGTAGATGAACTGCTTGGCCGAGCGGCACAGCTGCAAAACCAGGTTGAAAGGCTTCAAGCCGAAGTAGAAAGGCTTAGGAGCATTCGGGAGGCTGAAATGGAGATAGACAGGTGGAGCCAGGCTCTGCCCTCCCTGCAACAAAAATGGGAGCACCTGCCGGAGAGCTCCCAGGATCGAGGGACCACTGTACTCTGCCCCTCTCAGGTGGAAAACAGTAACCTAGAGGAGAGGAGTGAGTGGAGGCAAGTCTATGGCCGTGGCAAAAGGCGAGTGCCCTCCTTGCCTAACTTGCCTCCACAGGTGCCTCTGAGCAATAGATATGAAGCCCTAGTGGAATACAGCCGGTCCAATGGGGATGTGGTGGAGAGGCAACCTATATCAGAGGTCCCACCACAGTCAGAAAAAACTGACGGGCGTTTAGCTACCTCCTCCACAAGGAAGAAGAGAAGAGTTTTAGTGGTTGGAGACTCCTTCCTAAAGGGATCTGAGGGCCCAATATGCAGAGCTGACCCCCATCACAGGGAGGTCTGCAGCCTGCCTGGAGCCCGAATCAGGGATATCACCAGGCAACTCCCCAACCTGGTGAGGGCCACAGACTACTACCCCCTGCTGATCTTCCAGACAGGTGGGGAAGAAGCTGCATCCCCTAGTCTGAGGGGGATGAAGAAAGACTACAAGGCCCTAGGACGGTTGGTGAAAGAGTCTGGGGCACAAGTTGTTTTCTCCTCCCTCCTTCCATTTTCAGGTGATGACGTGGGATGGAATAGTAGGATTCTCTCTATTAATGCCTGGCTACGAGACTGGTGCTACAGGCAGGGCTTTGGGTTCTTTGATAATGGCTGGTTTTATAAGACACCAGGTGTGACTGTAATACATGGGAAAGGTTTATGTCGTAGGGGCAAAAGGGTTCTGGGACAGGAATTAGCAGGGCTCATTCGGAGAGCTTTAAACTAGATTCGAAGGGGGATGGGGTGGTAGCTGGGCTTGCACCACTGGGGCAATGCTCTAGTGTTGAGGTAGACCAGGAGGCCCCCCATCCCCCTGAGGTGAAATCAGGGGGTGAATCTGGGATGAAATCGGTGTGCCCAGCTCGCTCCCTGAAATGCCTGTACACCAATGCACGCAGCATGGGGAATAAGCAGGAGGAGTTAGAAATCCGTGTTCGGTCGGGGGGCTATGATCTAGTGGCAATTACAGAGACTTGGTGGGACGCCTCGCATGACTGGAATGTGGTCATGGATGGCTATGTCCTGTTCAGGAAAGACAGGCCGCTAAGGAGTGGTGGTGGAGTTGCTCTTTATGTGAGTGAGCAGCTAGAATGTATTGAGTTCTGTCCAGGGACGGATCAGGAGCGAGTTGAGAGTTTGTGGGTGCGAATTAAGGGGCAGGCTGGCAGGGGTGATACTGTTGTGGGTGTCTATTACAGGCCACCGGATCAGGATGAGGAGGGTGATGAGGCCTTCTACAGGCAGCTGAGAGCAGTCTCGCAATTACAGGGCCTGGTTGTTGTGGGGGATTTCAACTACCCTGATATTTGCTGGGAGGCCTACTCAGCCAGCCATCCCCAGTCCAGGAGGTTCCTCCAGTGCATTGATGATAACTTTCTGATGCAAATGGTGGATGAGCCAACTAGGAGAGGAGCGCTGCTGGATCTGATCCTCACTAACAAGGAGGGTCTGGTGGAAGAGGTGAAGGTTGAGGGCAGCCTTGGTTGTAGTGACCATGAGATGGTAGAGTTCAGGATCTCATGTGGCAGGAACAGAATAGCTAGCAGAATCGCAACCCTGAACTTCAGGAGGGCCAACTTTGGCCTTTTCAGGCAATTGCTAGGGGAAATCCCATGGGACAGGGTACTAGAAGGTAAGGGGGCCCAAGATAGTTGGTTAGCATTCAAGGACTGCTTCTTCCGAGCTCAAGATCAGAGCATCCCAACAGGTAGGAAGTCAAGGAAGGGTACCAGGAGACCTGCATGGTTGAACAGGGAACTGCTGGGCAAACTCAAGTGGAAGAAGAAGGTGTACAGATCGTGGAAGGAGGGGCTGGCCACTTGGGAGGAATATAAGTCTGTTGTCAGAGGATGTAGGGAGGCAACTAGGAAAGCTAAGGCCTCCTTGGAATTAAACCTTGCAAGAGAGGTCAAGGACAACAGAAAGGGCTTCTTCAAATACATTGCAGGTAAAGCCAACACTAGAGGCAATGTAGGCCCACTGATGAATGAGGTGGGGGTCCTGGAGACAGAGGATAAAAAGAAGGCGGAGTTACTGAATGCCTTCTTTGCCTCTGTCTATACTGTTGGAAGCTGTCCTGAGGAGCCCTGGACCCCTGCGGCCTCAGAAGAAGTCAGGATAGAGCAGGAATCTGTCTTGGTTGATGAGGGCTGGGTCAGGGACCAATTAAGCAACCTGGATGTCCATAAATCCATGGGCCCTGATGGGATGCATCCGCGGGTGCTGAGGGAGCTGGCGGAAGTCATTGCTAGGCCACTCTCCATCATCTTTGCTAAGTCGTGGGCAACGGGAGAGGTGCCTGAGGACTGGAGGAAAGCGAATGTCACTCCAGTCTTCAAAAAGGGCAAGAAGGAGGACCCGGGTAACTATAGACCGGTCAGCCTCACCTCCATCCCCGGAAAGGTGATGGAGCAACTTGTTCTTGGTGCTGTCTCTAGGCACATCAAGGATAGGGGGATCATTAGGGGCAGTCAACATGGCTTCACCAACGGGAAGTCTTGCTCAACCAACTTGATAGCCTTTTATGAGGATGTTACCCGGTGGATAGATGATGGTAAAGCTGTGGATGTGGTCTATCTCGATTTCAGTAAAGCGTTTGACACGGTCTCCCACAGCATCCTCGCAGCTAAACTGAGGAAGTGTGGTCTGGATGATCGGGTAGTGAGGTGGATTGTGAACTGGCTGAAGGAAAGAAGCCAGAGAGTAGTGGTCAGCGGGACAGAGTCCAGTTGGAGGTCTGTGTCTAGCGGAGTTCCGCAAGGGTCGGTTCTGGGACCAGTTCTATTCAATATATTCATTAATGACTTGGATGAGGGATTAGAGTGCGCTGTCAGCAAGTTCGCTGATGACACAAAACTGGGAGGAGTGGCTGAGATGCCGGAAGGCTGCGCAGCCATTCAGAGAGACCTGGACAGGCTGGAGAGTTGGGCGGGGAGAAATTTAATGAAATATAACAAGGGCAAGTGTAGAGTCCTGGATCTGGGCAAGAACAACCCCATGTACCAGTACAAGTTGGGGACAGACCTGTTGGAGAGCAGCGTAGGGGAAAGGGACCTGGGGGTCCTAGTGGACAACAGGATGACCATGAGCCAGCAGTGTGCCCTTGTGGCCAAGAAGGCCAATGGCATCCTGGGGTGTATTAGAAGGGGTGTGGTCAGCAGGTCGAGAGAGGTTCTCCTCCCTCTCTACTCTGCCCTGGTGAGGCCGCATCTGGAATATTGTGTCCAGTTCTGGGCCCCTCAGTTCAAGAAGGACAGGGAACTGCTAGAGAGAGTCCAGCGCAGAGCCACGAAGATGATTAAGGGGGTGGAACATCTCCCTTATGAGGAGAGGCTGAGGGAGCTGGGTCTCTTTAGCTTGGAGAAGAGGAGACTGAGGGGTGACCTCATTAATGTTTATAAATATGTAAAGGGCAAGTGTCAAGAGGATGGAGCCAGGCTCTTCTCAGTGACATCCCTTGACAGGACAAGGGGCAATGGGTGCAAGCTGGAGCACAGGAGGTTCCACTTAAATTTGAGGAAAAACTTCTTTACTGTAAGGGTGACTGAACACTGGAACAGGCTGCCCAGAGAGGTTGTGGAGTCTCCTTCTCTGGAGACATTCAAAACCCGCCTGGACGCGTTCCTGTGTGATATGGTCTAGGCAATCCTGCCCCGGCAGGGGGATTGGACTAGATGATCTTTCGAGGTCCCTTCCAATCCCTAACTGTGATTCTGTGATTCTGTGATAAAAACCACTGCTAATGTTTGCATGGCCTTGGCAGTAGAGGCATGTTTATTTTTTCTCAAATCATACACTATTCAGTCTCTAGTGGATAGTATTCTTTTTCTTGGATGACATCCAGATGCATTTACTAGCTTCATTATATAGGAGGACAGTTTTTAAATTTTTTTAATCTATGTTCTGTGTTATACCATGTCAGAGATAGCACTGTATCTATATTAATTAACTTATTTCTTTTTACTGTAGATAAATATGTTGGTCATGATACTTCTTTCAAAAGTTTATCTTTGATGAATGATGTTATTAAGAAGCCAATTATTTTCCATTTTCAGGAATACTTTTGGTTTCAGAGTTTACATACAAATTCAAAAGACAATTATGTGCTGTTCTGTAGAATATTTTATACCTTATTCCAATCTGCATAACCTCTAGAAAAATGTCACTTTACTTTGTATTTCAGCATTCTCTTTATATTATCTTGCACAAAATACTTGGAGCTGTCATTTTTACAAAAGCTGCTTGATAAGTTTCTTATCTGTGCCAAAACTAAATTGAAATGCAGTATTTAAAGACTGTTCACCTGAACTGATAGTCTGCCAGAAACATGCTTATGAAATGCCTAAAAAGAATGCTCTAACCACTTTTGAAATTATATTAATATTCATAAGATTTTGGAACAACAGAAAAATAAAGGCCAGGGAAGCAATCAGGAATGGAGAGACAATAAGAACATATTTCATTGTGTAAGACAGTGAAAGCTAAACCAAGAGATAATAAGATAATAAGATATAATTCTGTAATAACAGCAATGTGAGATTTATTAGGTTCTTTTACACAAGAACATAATCTATAAGGGCTAAATAGCCTATTTTTTATTTTTAGATGAAAATTTAGAAAAATATAAAGAACAATCTAGTATTTAGGAACTGTTATTCTTACTCATCTCAATAACTTTAATCTTAATGTCTGATTAAGGTAAGAAAAAACTTACTATTGTTTTGTCTTTCTCATGCTCAGTAAAGTTTTACAGAATCACAGAATGGTTTGGGTTGGAAGAGACCTCTGGAGATCACCTAGTCCAACCCCCTGCCAAAGCAGGTACATCTAGAGCATGTTGCACAGGGTTGTGTCCAGGCAGGTTTTGAATATCTCCAGAGAAGGAGACTCCACAGCCTCCCTGGGCAGCCTGTTCCACTGCCCTGTCACCCTCAAAGTAAAGAAGTTTTTCCTCATATTCAGATGGAACTCCCCATGTTTCAGTTTGTGCCCGTTGCCCCTTGTCCTGTCACTGGGCACCACTGAGAAGAGTCTGGCCCCATCCTCTTGACACCCACCCCGAAGGTATTTCACAGAATCACAGAATCAATCAGGTTGGAAGAGACCTCAGGGATCATCGAGATCCCCCCTCAGTCTTCTCTTCTGCAGGCTAAACAGACCCAGCTCCCTCAGTCTCTCCTCATAGGAGAGATGCTCCACTCAACCCTTCCCCAATGATTACACTATACCCTGTCAAAAATTCATCCCACCCAAACCTCTTAATGAGATTTCAATATGCATATGAATAAATTAAAAATTATATAACAGGACAAAGAAGCGGGAAAATATCTCGGAAATCATAATGAACTGTTAATATGAAAAATCATGAGCAGAACTGAAAACTATACTAATGAGTTTTTTCAGACACAAAATCTGAGACAACAGAGGTTTCCCACATCAGTTTCTATTTGAGCAATAAGAGCAGAATAGAAATAAGAGACATTTAAGATTTTCTTCTACTCAACCCTGTCCAAAGTCACGGAAACTACCTGACCATATCTAGACTTTATTTAAATATGGGCTTGAATTCAAACTCAAGCTCCAGCATATGCTTGTGAAGTCTTTGGAGCTTAAGGTGAAAACTTTATGCTCTTACTCTCCTTCAGGAGACATAAACATTCAGGCTGGATGTTGCTAGGTGAGATATCTTTATGGCTTCTCAAACTAAGTCTGTATTTATATCATAGCATCATAGAATCACAGAAGGGTTTGAGTTGGAACGGACCTTTAAAGGTCACCTAGTCCAACTCCCCTGCCATGGGCAGAGACACCTTCCACTAGATCAGGTTGCTCAAAGCCCCATCCAACCTGACCTTGAACACTTCCAATGATGGGGCACCCACAACTTCTCTGGGCAACCTGTTCCAGTGTCTCACCACCTTCATTGTAACAAATGTCTTCCTTAGGTCCAATCTAATCTAGCTTCCCCAAACTTCAGAAACATGCTTGTCCTTTGCCTCTTGCAGAATTTACCATCTCCAGGTCAGGGTCACACTGAGAGTTGTGCAGGTATAGAAAGAATAAACATCTAAAAGTTTAGAAACTGCCTAGTTTTAATAACAACCTCCCTGAACTGAGAATAGAGTAATAAATAGTAATAAAAAAATTAAATCCTACATCAAAAAAAAACCACACCACATGTAAATAACTACAAGCATCTCAAAGATCCAACTAATGACTACAGCAATCCAGACACCAAAGGCATCTAAACAAAGCAGAAAAGAATAAACAATATAAAAGTATCACTTTATGTGTCGTTTCAGCATTTTTGTTTTTATCCCCTGAGATTCCAAAAGCTGACAGGATAATTTCTAACATTTCAAATGACTCAGATACATGCCTATCAGTCCAGAAGCACATTCATCTTCTTAATGGCACTCAACTGTGGCCTATTCAATACATAATGAATGACTTTTCTATATTTAAAATTAAAATGAGAGCATACATCATGAATCATTCACAGAAATAAAGGAACAAACTATCACAAATATATCATGGTGTATGGAAGAAGTCCCAGTTTTTCATGTCCCATAATATCTGAGACTTCCTTGAAGTCTATAAACCCTTTTCTTTAACTTACAGAAAATGAAAAAAATAAATCAAGCTCAGGATATGGAAACCTGTTAGACTGGTATAGCCTGTCAGAGCTTTGTTTCAACTCTTATCTAAACATATACTTTCTTAGATTTTCTTTCTGGTATCAAGAATCTCAATACTTGCCTGCAATACTGCTGCCATACTTTCAGTCCCATAAATATAAACTATTGCACAGACACAAAAGATATTTTTTTTTCTAGTGACATTTCTTGATACAATGCAACAAGAAATCTTGGCACAAATAGCTTGGAAAAATTTAATTAGGCATGCTGAATGGAAAAGCATAACATATGCTTCTATGCTCACTAATGTATTGTGAAGGGTCATTTGATCTTGTATTTCATGGTATAAGGTGATAACTTATGCATGATAGAACGGAATTCTCTCCTCATTCATATTACCTTTTTCAATTATCCAGGAATATTATTTGCCCTTATTTCTCCCCTCATAATTTCCTAAACCACTGAATACTATTTCCAGAGCCAGGAAATAATGCTAGATGAGTTAATAATTCAGTGTGGTATGACAACTCCTAGATTTCAGCGCTGTACTATATTCTACAATACAAAATGTGAAAATTTGCCCTTATTTCTATATAATACAAGAAAATTTTATAGCTGAGCCATGGAGAAGACCAGTTTGGAAACAAAAGTCCATACAACAAATAACCTGGTCTATGATAAGTCATAAGCCCTTTCTCACTGAAGCTCACATGAAAAAAAGTAACTGACTTTACATAGAAGGGTTTATTGCTGCATTCTTACACTACATACATAAAATGATTCTAGACTACCCCCTGCATGAATAAATTGCCAGGATACATCTGAAATATATTTCTGTATATGAATTAGGCAAAAATTCATATAACCCAGATCATGAATGACACCTTATTCACTATACTTGAAGTACTGGATATGAGCTTCCAGTCGTGAGTGAACACTTTAAATCTATTTGTGAAAAGACTTCTAAACCTTATTTATAAACTATTCTAGCAATCCTTAATACTGATATACTTCAACGTAACGAATGTAAACATTTTCATTTAATAACGAATTTGCATGAAAATTATTGTATCTCAATATGCATCAATAGATAATAATATATAGTATATCTGGTAGACTAAGCAGGAAAGTAATAAACGACAAACCCCAAAGAAAGAAAATTAGCAGTTACTCTATGTGAATCTCATTATAAAACCCCCATAACTTATAAATTCATTCTCTAAATTGTTTTAAATTGATGTAGAATATACAATGGTAATGTTTCACCTAAATACTTCAAAATAAGAAGCCAGCAATATTATTATGAGTGTTATTCCAATTAATATGGCTACCACCATGAAGTCAAAAACATCAACAGCAACCGCGTACGAATGGTATTTGGGACACCTCAGATTCCTGATGATTTTGGAGAAACATTTTGGAATATCACTGTATATCATCATAGAACGATTTGGGTTGGAAGGGACCTTAAAGATCATCTAGTTCCAACACCCCCTGCCACGGGCAGGGACAGCTTTCCTCTACACCACGTTGCTCAAAGCCCCATCCAACCTGGCCTTAAACACTGTCAGGGAGGGGGCATCCGCAACTTCTATGGGAAACCTGTTCCAGTATCTCACCACCTCACAGAATAGAATTTCTTCCTAATATCTAATAGAAATCTACCCTCTTTCAGTTTAAAACTGTTACCCCTCGTCTTATCACTACATGTCCTTATAAAAAGCCTCTCTCCTGCTTTCCTGTAGGCCCCCTTCAGGTACTGGAAGGCTGCTAGATGGTCTCCCCAGAGCTTTCTCTTCTCCAGGCTGAACAAGCCCAACTCTCTCAGCCTGTCTTCATAGGAGAGGTGCTGTATCCCTTTGATCATCTTTGTGGCCCTCCTCTGGACTCATTCCAACAGCTCCATGTCCGTCTTATGCTGGGAGCACACCACGTATATGTAGGTATTTTGCAGGTATCCTCCCAATGGCACCAATGTTTTCAGCCCCGTTACCGTTTTGAAATTTGAAAAAGATAGGATTGTGCGTTAAAGAGAAATTTTAATCGCACTTTAACACTCAGAAGATTATATCAGCTGCAGTTTTCTTCAACACTTCAAAAAGCTACTTTGAAGTACTTGGACACTTATATGCATCATACACTCTGAATGTACATGCAATGTCCTTCGTGTTGCACATTATCGATGGATAATGAGTTGAGTGCCCCAACCAGCTAAGATCAGCAAAACTCTCTTCCTTCATAAAATATTTTCACTACAACCCACAGAACAATTCAAGTTACAAAGACAGCTAGGCTGAAATTTGGGGTATTTGTTTTTGTATTCTTAAGAAAAAAAAAATTGGATTGGAATGCAGATCTGTGTACTTAATAATGTGAAATTATATTCACTCTATTTCAATACATATTCTTCTGTTCTAATACATGTTCATCAATTCTGTTGGAATTCTTTCATGCATTTAGAAGAGACGGTTGCCCTTGATCTCTCCTACTTTCTCTCCAAGTCACATTGTAGGTTTTATTGTTTGTTTAGTTGGTTGATTTTTATTTTTAAATTTTGACAATAGTAGGGTATGTATTCTCTAGTGTGATGGGACAGTTTGCAAATTGCTGTTTCATATGCCTATGTGAACTGAAACATCTATTAAATATTTTCTGTTAATTCAGTTAAGCATAGAGGATTACAGTGCAGGCAGTCTTATCTTCTCAAGGTGTAGGGATGTACCAAAGATGTAAGAAATACATGCAGGTAGATGAAATTAATAAAATTACTATTCACACAAGAAAAAATAAAAGCTAACTGTAAAATTATAAAAGACTAATTCTGCCCTAAAACACTGAAGAAAAGTGGATTCTCAGGAGAAATGTTTTTACATACACTTTCCTTTTTTTTTTTATTTCTACAACTTGGAACAGAATTGGCTTCCTCAAAGTGAAACAGGAATTTTGGATAGTCTTACTCCCTCAGGGACTGTGGGATTGGGAACAGCCAGTATCCACCTCACATACTTTTAGCTCCCCAAAAGTCAGGTGTGGTGCCTAAACTAGTTGTGTAAGTCAGTGAAGACAGTGGAATTCATTCCATGTATTTAGGGGATGTGGATGTCCAAAGAGGGATTAGACTGTCTTAGGGAGGCTGCTGACACTCCTGTACAGAGGGCCTACAGAGTAACTTGCATTAGAGAACTAAAGGAGGAATCTCTCTCCCCAGGTACATTCTGTGCCATTCGAAGAAAGAGTTCACAAGTGAGAATTTATCCGTCTTTTTGCGTGGTAGTGCTGGGCTGTAGCCGCAGGACAAGCAGAACATTCAAAACTGCAACAGTGGAAAACTCATGAGAAGAAATTTCTCCCCTCAAAATATTTGGTTTCTATAATAAGCATTATCCATCTGCATTATTAATCAAAGACTGTATATAATCTAGCTAGCCCAAAGCCAGCACTCTGAGACACCATTTTACTCCCTGTGATAGGTACCTGCATCATGGGAGAAGAAAGCAAATCTGCAGATTCATTACATTGCTCTGCACGTGTAATAAGAGAGAGGAAAGAGAAGATGGCAGAAAACAGACAAAACTAAAGATAGCTGTTCCCAGTATAGGAACTGTAAAAGATGGAAACTCATATGATTCTCATTAGAAATTATATGGAGTCTGGATCATCAAGGGGACAAAAAAAAAAAAAGATTTTGATTCAGAGGTTCAACATCACATCGATTTTACCATGGACTTTTTAGCACCATGATTGAGCCTCCTACTTAAAAGTAGTTGAAAAAAATGTCCTATGTTTCATTGTGTGACAATTGCAAGAGATTAATTTCAGTGGATTGTGTTTCAGCAATCGCAGTTAAATTTTTGAAAGAACAAAATAAAATATTAATTCTGTTTGCAAAAGTTGACACCAACAGTTTGGCCTTGAAACAGTAAAACAGAATTAATAATTTATTGTCAGACTATTCAGGAGTACACATTTGCTACATCAATTTAAAGAAATGTGAAACATCATTATTTTTCGACTTACATATGTACCTATGGATCAAGTCTCTAAATAGCCAGAGACTGAATATAATATCAGTGTTACACTAGAGCTGAGAGTTATATGCATGGTTAATTATGTTTTTCTTTAAGGAGGTAAGGCTTGCTGGCCATTCCTTATATCTCCCTACCCTATAAATGGTCCTCTGGAGAAGGATTAACGAATAATACAAAGGAAACATCCTTTTTCTTTCCTTCTCATGCCAGATAAAAAGCATTTGGTAACAGACTTCTTTAATATAATAGGAGATGAAGTGGGACTTGTAGTTGGACAGAAAAATAGAGCAGTTCTTATTTACTAAATTTTTTTCTCCACTTCAAAAAAATGACTCTTAAGTGAACTCTTCAAAGTCTATAGATATCCCCTAAATAATTCATCCGTTGGAGCACCAAAGAACAAACACACAACACTCAGCCATTGACTTTCACAGCAAGGGTCTGTAAGCACAGGAAAGGAGGACTTGCCTGTAAGGCCTAAATTACAGAATCACAGAATCACAGAATCACAGAATGTTAGGGATTGGAAGGGACCTCGAAAGATCATCTAGTCCAATTCCCCTGCCGGAGCAGGATTGCCTAATCATATCACACAGGAACGCGTCCAGGTGGGTTTTGAATGTCTCCAGAGAAGGAGACTCCACAACCTCTCTGGGCAGCCTGTTCCAGTGTTCAGTCACCCTCACCATAAAGAAGTTTTTCCTCATATTTACGTGGAACCTCCTGTGTTCCAGCTTGCACCCATTGCCCCTTGTCCTGTCAAGGGATGTCACTGAGAAGAGCCTGGCTCCATCCTCATGACACTTGCCCTTTACATATTTATAAACATTAATGAGGTCACCCCTCAGTCTCCTCTTCTCTAAGCTAAAGAGACCCAGCTCCCTCAGCCTCTCCTCATAAGGGAGATGTTCTACTCCCCTTAACCATCTTTGTGGCTCTGCACTGGACTCTCTCTAGCAGTTCCCTGTCCTTCTTGAACTGAGGGGCCCAGAACTGGACACAATACTCCAGATGCGGCCTCACCAGGGCAGAGTAGAGAGGGAGGAGAACCTCTCTCGACCTGCTAACCACACCCCTTCTAATACACCCCAGGATGCCATTGGCCTTCTTGGCCACAAGGGCACACTGCTGGCTCATGGTCATCCTGTTGTCCACTAGGACCCCCAGGTCCCTTTCCCCTACGCTGGTCTCCAACAGCTCTGTCCCCAACTTGTACTGGTACATGGGGTTGTTCTTGCCCAGATCCAGGACTCTACACTTGCCCTTGTTATATTTCATTAAATTACTCCCCGCCCAACTCTCCAGCCTGTCCAGGTCCCTCTGAATGGCTGCGCAGCCTTCCGGTGTGTCAGCCACTCCTCCCAGTTTTGTGTCATCAGCGAACTTGCTGACAGTGCACTCTATTCCCTCATCCAAGTCATTAATGAATATATTGAATAGTACTGGTCCCAGTACCGACCCTTGAGGGACTCCGCTAGACACAGACCTCCAACTGGACTCTGTCCCATTGACCACCACTCTCTGGCTTCTTTCCTTCAGCCAGTTCACAATCCACCTCACTACCCGATCATCCAGACCACACTTCCCCAGTTTAGCTGCGAGGATGCTGTGGGAGACCGTGTCAAACGCTTTACTGAAATCGAGATAGACCACATCCACAGCTTTACCATCATCTATCCACCGGGTTACATCCTCATAAAAGGCTATCAAGTTGGTTGAGCAAGACTTCCCCTTGGTGAAGCCATGCTGAGTGCCCCTAATGATCCCCCTATCCTTGATGTGCCTAGAGACAGCACCAAGGACAAGTTGTTCCATCACCTTTCCGGGGATGGAGGTGAGGCTGACCGGTCTATAGTTCCCCGGGTCCTCCTTCTTGCCCTTTTTGAAGACTGGAGTGACATTCGCTTTCCTCCAGTCCTCAGGCACCTCTCCCGTTGCCCACGACTTAGCAAAGATGATGGAGAGTGGCCTAGCAATGACTTCCGCCAGCTCCCTCAGCACCCGCGGGTGCATCCCATCAGGGCCCATGGATTTATGGACGTCCAGATTGCTTAATTGGTCTCTGACCCAGCCCTCATCTACCAAGACAGATTCCTCCTCTATCCTGACTACTTCTGGGGCCTTAGGGGTCCGGGGCTCCTCAGGACAGCCTCCAGCAGTATAGACAGAGGCAAAGAAGTCATTCAGTAACTCCGCCTTCTTTTTATCCTCTGTCTCCAGGGCCCCCACCTCATTCATCAGTGGGCCTACATTGCCTCTAGTGTTGGCTTTACCTGCAATGTATTTGAAGAAGCCCTTTCTGTTGTCCTTGACCTCTCTTGCAAGGTTTAATTCCAAGGAGGCCTTAGCTTTCCTAGTTGCCTCCCTACATCCTCTGACGACAGACTTATATTCCTCCCAAGTGGCCAGCCCCTCCTTCCATGATCTAATTCAGCAAAGCATTTGTGCATTCGTAAGCTAAAAAAAACCCAGCCACATTCTTATGTCTTCCAAACACAGTTTATGAGATCAGGGTCTGGTATTAAGTGACAGGGTTACTTCTAAAGACTTGGTTTCAAAGAAAGTTCATGGATAGCGTGAAAGGCAAAAGATGACAGAAGATGGGGATCAGGCTAAGGCTTCATGTGCATATATTAATCGTTAACCATTACCCCTCCCACCTCCTCCCCAAATTCTATAAAAATAAAACTTTATTCTTTTTTGGATTATAAATTGAGTTGATCTGATTTAAACGAATGGAATATCCAACTTCACAAATAGGTAAAATATCATACCAGTACAAAAAAGGGAAAAGAACCCACAGAATCACAGAATGGTTGGGGTTGGAAGGGACCTCTGGAGATCATCTAGTCCAACCCCCTGCCAAAGCAGGTTCCCCTACAGAAGGTTGCACAGGGTCGTGTCCAGGAGGGTTTTGAGTATCTGCAGAGAAGGAGACTCCACAACCTTCCTGGGCAGCCTGTTCCAGTGCTCTATCAATCACCCTCAAAGTCTTGAGCACATGAAAGTCTTGAGCACAGCCACAGGTGTCCTTAGGAGTGGGATGTATTCTGAAGGGACAACAGCTCACTCATCCGAACTCAGAAAACTCTGAATTTAGTGCAATAACATGCAGCGTTCATAAAGACATTTATAATTATCAACGACTTAATTCTCTGCAGACATCTCTAAAGTAGATGGACAAGAAGTGTTATCCTTTATTGTGGGGAAACCAAGAATCTAGGAAAGAAAGTCAGAGTCACACAGTGATGGGAACTAAATGCAAAATTTATATTCTTCCTGACTCCAAATGCCAGTGCCATATTGGACTGAATTCATATTAATCTCCAATAAAAATAACAGAAATAAGAAAAATAATGAAAAAAACCCAATAATACCATTTGCATTGTTAATATCATACCTTCTGCACATGCATTTCATTGAATACTCAAAATAATGACTGTCCGGAGATGCACACGTGCCTTTAGCTATGTTTGATAAAACAGAAATGTATGTCATGCTCAAGTGTTCTTGGAAAGGAGCTGTTGTCAGACAATATGTAAAATTAATATTTCTCTTTTTCAGGGAAGATGAAAGAAAGGCGGGTTTTTTTCTGGCAATATATGGCTATGAACTCAAGTTAAATCTGTAGAGATTTCCTTAAAGCTGTTATTGAGAAGCCACAAATTATTGCAGACTGCATAACAACTGTACTACAATGGTTATAGTTTTAAAGTTATATTGATGTTGGGTAGATAAATGAAAAAGGAATGCTACATTACAACAGTAATCAATCAGAAAAATAATCCAGAGACTAATCAATGTCTCTGGATAAGAGACCATTAATCCCTGATGGAGATATTACAAACAAAATAATATCTAGCTTAGCTATCTAAATTCCACTCACCATCTTCTCCTATTATGTTTATCGTGGAACTGAATTTCAGAGGACTCCAAAGAGCTGTTGCTCCAAGTCTGATTTTTTTCATTACTCTATTTAATTGTGTGCACTGTAATTTAATTTACTGTAATGCTGCCTCTATTGTGGCAATGCAAAATTCCTTGTAACAGTAACCCATTAAAGTATATTAAAAGTATTTATCATGATCCTCAAGAGTACAGATAACATTATGCACGAAAAACCGGGATTTAACGTAATTGCTGCAAATAATTCAAAGCAGTTCTTTTTGCATTTATCTATATGTAAAACAGGAAGAACAATAATCGTAAAACAAAACTCAGCAAGATAAAGCTTGGTTTTTATGAAGCCTCATGCAGATAAATAAAATACTTTCGAATATAAATCACTGTTCTGAAAAAGCAGAGATGGGAAAAAACATCAGTGTGAAAACATCTATAGTCCCCCAAATTGCTGTAAGCCATTGAGTTCATTTACTTATAATTTCCTTATATCTTTTTTTTTTTTTTTTTTGGTCCTCTCTCTCACGCATGAATGTGCTGATTTTTTTAAAGAAAACTCATTGCCTGCTCCAAGGGCACTGATGTTAGTGTCATGACTCACACTGACTATGCTGTTCAGGTTTGCGAATGCCGTGTGAGGGAGAAGGGGACCTCCCAGTTGGAGCATGGTCTCACAACCAAATCTTTTTGGTGATGTGAGGCACCAGAGTCCCCCGTGGACAGTGGCAGCAACTGAATGGTGAACAAGTGCCAAATGATTCTCTGGCTGATGAAATCTGAATGACCCGAAATCAAGAAGAGTTTGGTATGGATCTGGATGTCAAATTCAGACTTTTGGGTGTCAAATTGGCACCATTACAGACTGAGGGAGATCGCAGCTGACTTACTCAGCAGCTTGTTTCTAATGCATAATACACGTGTACACAGCTTTGCTTACTTTGCCAGGGCATTTAGAAAAACTTACGACATTCACAAACAAAAAATTTAAACTGTTTTCGGGTCAAAAATTTACTAGATGTTTACAAGCTGGCAAACCAGAAAGCATGTAATCTTCAGATACTACAAATAATACCTATTTTTCTTCACTAAGGTCCATCTTTACCCTTCCCACATTCCTCTCTTTTGCCACTTATTTGCTTTGCCTTCTTTAAAGTTTCATGGTCCTCCATCACTTTCAACTCAAAAGAGAAAATAAACCTAAAGCACTATGTCAACGTTTTGCCCTTTGGAAGCAGTCTAATTTAGCAGAAAGGGAAGAATGTGTCCCACCTTTTTAACAACAGCAGTATAAGTCTTACAAATGTCCTGTCAGAGCTAAGAAATATGTAAGTCTGTTTTAACATCGGATGTGAGGGAGGCGATTAAGACTTTTAATATCACCCCTGTGTTGCACCAGTAATAAAACAGGGATTTTTCAGCATCTGTTTGAGGTCTGTTATAATTCTTTTGTGAGGACAATGCAATTTTCTTAACTATCAGCCTTAGAGTACGAAATTTTTAACACAGTTAAATTGCCCTCTTGGTTATTCCGTTTTGAAAATGCCATCACTAATTACATGCAAGTATCACATCACTCCATGAATCAAGATAGCAAGAAATACTTAAAGTGATATATCTGGTTGAATCTCTGCAACCATTCTAACATCTCACTCTTCAGACCAGGACTTTAGTCTAAAACTTAATAGAGAAATATTTGGAGATTGCATTTGAACTTCATTCACTCAACTCAGCAAAATACTAAGAGTGATTTATTCCTCTTACTGGTCATTAGCAAAACTGCCACAGCAGTACAAGAACTGCACTTCTGGGATACTGAAAGTATCAGAGGAGATCTTATAGATTTCCTTAGGAGTCAAAGGAGATCATTCCAATAACTTTCAAATTTTATTTAAATTGCAAACATTTTAAGTACTTAAATGAGTGTCCCACTTTCCTGATTGTTTTAGCCTACCTTTGCATGTAACCAACCTATGAACTTTAATTTTTCATCAGTAATTAATATAGGTCAAGGTTAGGAAGATATGGTAATCTCGATTTTTCTGCCATCTTTCCAATTTAAAATAAAATCTTATGTTCCAGTTTTCCATGTGTATGAAGAAACATGTCTTTGTTCTATAATATCAAATAATTTCATAAAAACCATCATATTAACAAGGTCAGAGGCTACAGTTCAGTTTCCTCTAACAAGCACACAAGCTTGCACAAATTGTTTGGTATTTATAGCTTTTTCCAAGAAATCACAGGTAAGTTATAGAATCAATGAGGCAGACTGTTTCCAATATTTACAGCCCAAAATTTATAGTCTAAAATCTGTCTCTGAGAGACAAAAAGGCCATAAAGTTTATTTGATTTGTTCAGTTAGGATTTTCTCTCCTGGGGAACATTCAGTGAGCAAAACGCCAGCACAGCAATCTTCACCGACATCTTTTTGTTACTGGTGCCTCAGGGAGGGACTGACTGAGAGACAGTCAGGAGATCAATATGGTGCTTCTGTGACCCCGCAATTCCTTATGGCTGATTTTGACTCTGATGGTAGGCCAGATCTTGCACCAGTGAAAACAAGCTCCAGTATTGAGGAACAACAGCTACCTTGTGACCTGTGTCCCTTTTCAGGAGGGGACACTGGGTACAGGTAAGTATCTAATTATATGAAAATAAACTGCAATAACTTGAGCTCTAGCTATAACATTGCAATACCTGTTTTCATAAGTAACATGTAAAAGTCTGAGGGTAGGAACAGGTCGTTTACTGAGAGACATAAATGATTTCTCTAAAAGGACAACAAAATCCTGTTCATATACTCCTACAGTAACCAAGCAGAAGATCCAGAGAACTGGAACCTGACTGGAGAAGTCAACAGATGGTCCTCACTGTCTGATCTTCAGACCTAGATCCTGAAATCCAGGTCAGAGCTCACAGGCAGCATAAGCCTGTGAGAGAGGAAACGGCCTCATGTTGCACCAGGGGAGGTTTAGATTGGATATCAGGAAAAATTTCTTCATGGAAAGGGTTATCAAGCAGTGGAACAGGCTGTCTAGGGAAGTGGTGGAATCACCATCCCTGGAGGTATTTAAAAGACGAGTAGATGAGGTGCTTAGGGATATTGTTTAGGGATGTTGTTTAGTGGTGGACTTGGTAGTGTTAGGTTAATGGTTGGACTCGATGATCTTAAAGGTCCTTTCCAACCAAGACGATTCTGTGATTCTATGAAACTCAGAATGGAAAAAAAGGTGACACGTCATCCACATTTAGGACATGAAATGGTCTGGAGGCTAATTCAAGTATGTCTTGAGAAGACAGTCAGTTTTATACCAAAGTGAAAGGAATACTGTTGAATAGTTTGGTAACAATCTGAGAGCAATGCTACTTTAGCCATAATCCTCTTAAAATGGAAGTGGTGTGTCCTGGTTTGGCCTAAACCAGGCCGATTTTCCTTTCAGTGATTTTTACTTTCAGCTAAGTCTCCTCTAAGTAACTGCACTTTCTGAAACTAACTACATGTTTTTGCAGACAGTGTCTGCTTCCAGGACTGATAACGCTCGAAGTTTGTAGTTATCACTGAGGCACCGGTAGCGATGTTGTGCAGAAAGGCTCTTGCTGTACTTGTTCTTGAGAGAAACCAAGGTCACTGCTGAATTCCTCACTGCTTACGAGTGAAGAGCCGAAGGGGGGTCGCAGCTGCAGGGGGGAGCGGACAGGGCAGGTGACCCAAAATTGACCAACGAGGGTATTCCATCCCATACACGTCATTCTCAGTATAAAGCGGGGGGATCACGAGGGTCTCATTCTTTCTGCTACGGTCGGTGTCCAAGGAGGACTCCGTCTGTTTTCCTGCTGCCCCCGATCCCGATCCGTGCGTTCCTGAATCCAGCTCTCGACCGTCGCTAGGCCCAGCCTGGGCCTTCCCGGAGCCTGCCCTGCAGTGCCGGTGGTGACGTGGCTGACTACAGGGGAGCTCAATCTTGGTTTTGTATATATATATATGTATATATTTGATTATTTCTATTATTGTTATTATACTCTTTTTCATTATTATAGTTGATTAAAACTGTTTTAACTTTCCAACCCAGAAGTCTCTCTCCCTTTTCCCTTTCCCTTTCCCTCTGGGGGGAGGGGGGGGGATAACAGAGAGCATCTGCTGCAGGTTTAATAGCCGGCCCAGCTTTAAACCGTGACAGATTTATTGGCGCCCAAAGTGGGGCTCGAGAGAAGCTCCGACAGGTTGCTCTGATAAGTCGAATCCCAGCTCCAGTGGGAGGAGATCCAGAGAGCTCAGCCAAGGCAGTATCAGATTTCTTCCTTTGAGATTTACAAGGGGTTGGAAATCAAAACAAATAGCTAAGATGATAATGTCATTTGCGAACCTTGTGTTACCTTTTTTCTTTTTAAAGCTTGTTTTACAGTTAAGACAGTTAAGTGTAATCATACCTTACTTGTCGTATGCGTTGTGTGTTAGTGCTTACATGTGGTTTAACAGGGCGTGCTGGTCGAAATGTGTCATTTCGGTATGCGTTGTGATACTGATTTATGTCGTGATAGACTGGGCAGTTATTATTCCGATCTCTTATCTCTATGATACAATGATGGGCAGCTTTAATCGCGAATCGGTAGCTGCGCACACCGGGCGTCTTTTAACTGATTTTGATAGTATCTGCTCC